>NC_064626.1:257463036-258088661 GCF_023864275.1 Schistocerca cancellata | reverse complement strand
TCGCGTTGACCGGAGAGTATGTTGAATAATTGATTTTTGTACGCAAAAGAATGGGGAGTAACGTGAGGTATTGGAATCCTGAATAAAACCAACCTGCGTTCAGAAAGAAAACGTGTTGCGTTACCTTTTGAACTCTCCAAACGTTCAAATGTTCAAACGTATGTGAATTCCTAAGGGACCAAACTGCGGAGGTCATCGTCCCCTACACTTACACAGTGCTTCAACTAACTTATGCTAAGAGCAACATATACACACATACACACGCCCGAGAGGGGACTCGAACCTCCGGATGGAGGGACGGAACAATCCGTGGCGTGGCGCCACAAACCGCGCGGCCACTCCGCGATGTGTTGAACTTTCCTCGTACATCACAGTAAGTAGTCAGTTCTAATTCTCGAATGATGCACTTATTGACTCGAACGTCTGAAGTATCGGAAACTACACTACTGGCCATTAAAATTGCTACACCAAGAATAGATGAAGATGATAAACGGGTATTCATTGGACAAATATATTATACTAGAACTGACATGTGATTACATTTTCACGCAATTTGGGTGCATGGATCCTGAGAAATCAGTACCCAGAACAACCACCTCTGGCCGTAATAACGGACTTGACACGCCTGGGCATTGAGTCAAAAAGAGCTTGGATGACGTGTACAAGTACAGCTGCCCATGCAGCTTCAAAACGATACCACATTTCATCAAGAGTAGTGACGCGTATTGTAACGAGCCAGTTGCTCGGCCACCAATGACCAGATGTTTTCAATTGGTGAGAGATCTGGAGAATGTGCTGGCCAGGGCAGCAGTCGAACATTTTCTGTATACAGAAAGGCCCGTACAGGACCTACAACATGCGGTCGTGCATTATCCTGCTGAAATGTAGGGTTTCGCAGGGATCGAATGAAGGGTAGAGCCACGGGTCGCAACAGATCTGAAATGTAACGTACACTGTTCAAAGTGCTGTCAATGCGAACAAGAGGTGACCGAGACGTGTAACCAATGGCACCCCATACCATCACGCCGGGTAATATGCCAGTATGGCGACGACGAATACACGCTTCCAACGTGCGTTCACCGCGATGTCGCCAAACACGGATGCCACCATCATGATGCTGTAAACAGAACCTGGATTCAGCCGAAAAACTGACGTTTTGCCATTCGTGCACCCAGGTTCGTCGTTGAGTACACCAACGCAGGCGCTCCTGACTGTGATGCAGCGTCAAGGGTAACCGCAGCCATGGTCTCCGAGCTGATAGTCCGTGCTGCTGCAAACGTTGTCGAAATGTTCGTGCAGATGGTTGTTGTCTTGCAAACGTCCCCATCTGTTGACTCAGGGATCGAGACGTGGCTGCACGATCCGTTACAGCCATGCGGATAAGATGCCTGTCATCTCGACTGCTAGTGATACGAGGCCGTTGGGACCCAGCTCGGCGTTCCGTATTACCCTCCTGAACCCACCGATTCCATATTCTGCTAACAGTCATTGGATCTCGCTCAACGCGAGCAGCAATGTCGCGATACGATAAACCGCAATCGCAATAGGCTACAATCTGACCTTTATCAGTCGGAAACGTGATGGTACGCATTTGTCCTCCTTACACGAGGCATCACAACAACGTTTCTCCAGGCAGTGCCCGTCAACTGCTGTTTGTATATGAGAAATTGGTTGGAAACTTTCCTCATATCAGCATGTTGTAGGTGTCGCCACCGGCGCCAACCTTGTGTGAAGGCTCTGAAAAGCTAATCATTTGCATATCAGAGCATCTTCTTCCTGTCAGTTAAATTTCGCGTCTGTACCACGTCATCTTCGCGGTGTAGCAATTTTAATGGACAGTAGTGTAGCTTCCTGAGAGGTAGTGGAAAAGACTGTCTTGCCTTCGCGACATATCAGACGTGGATCAGGGACGGAAGAGAAAACGCGACCAGCTCGGGTTCCGCCTTGTTGCAAGCCGGCTCTATCGATCCCAAAGGCGGCTGGCTCTAAATATGAAAGCCTACAGTCCGGCCCTGCCCTGAGGCACCTGAGGGCCCGTCCATTGAGCAAACGAGCTGAGGCGAGGCAGCAGAGGCAGCAGAGGCCATCCGAGCCACGCACAGCAGTGCTGCGAACGGCGCGCACGCACGGCATGCAGCGGCGCGCAACACTGGATCACTTTCTCATTTCGCCCAACTCGCGACGTGGGTTAATTACATTTTGGCTGCTTTGCTACACCAAAGATTTACGATTCCAACAAAGAATTACAGCACCGATGTAACGACGTGCCAATAAATTTTTCTCTCCCTTCGATCTGTGGCTATTGGCCTCCTTATTGAGGACCTTCTGAGAAGTCTTGCGTTCTCGTAATAACTAAGGGAGATCGAGGCAAGCTGGCCATGGTACAATACATAAAGGACATTTAATTAAGAAGCTGACAAAAACCTGATTTTGGACTAAACCACATCCTTGTCAGCTCTGACTTTTTTTCATAAAAAAAAGAAAAAATACCTACCAAGTAGAATTTCGGGATTACCATTGAAGTATGCAAACCTGTCAGTGAGAGCAGACCCATAATGAAATCGACTTAATGCATTAGTCAATGCTGCACATGATTCAGTACCCTGTAAATCTAAAGGTGAAGAACTAGCAGATCTGTACACATGTTAATGCCTCCTTTTCCTGTTGCCACGGAGATTATTAAGAACCGATTGTATTCACTTAACTGCGGAAGTGAACAATTTATTAATTTTTTTTCTTCGTACATCCATATTTAAACTGGATGAGGGGTGGGACACAGCTGGTATAACTTTTATTAAAAATGAAATTCCTCCAGCTGTACTTAAGATTTTATATTTACTTCGCTACTAGTTTCGACGTTGCGTCAACGCCATCTTCAGGCCCGTACACTTTGATGAAATCAGTTGTGTGTGGCACGTGTTGGTCTACCGCGGACTTCTAGACTGAGACATTTTTCATTAAAACTATTTATCGCCCATGTTTCACTTCCATAAATGGCTACATACCATACAAATACTTTCAGAAAGACTTCCAGACGGCCGGCTGTGATGGCCGAGCGGTTCTAGGCGCTACAGTCCGGAACCGCGCGACTGCTACGTCGCAGGTTCGAATCCTGCCCGGGCATGGATGTGTGTGATGTCCTTAGGTTAATTAGGTTCCGGTAGTTCTAAGTTATAGGGGACTGATGACCTCAGATGTAAAGTCCCATAGTGCTCAGAGACACTTGAACCATTTGAACTTCCAGACGCTTCACTCTATACTCGATGTGAACAAATTTCTCTTCTTCAGAATCACTTTCCTCACGATTGTCAGTCTACATTTCATATCGTCTCTACTTCGGCCATCATCAATTATTTTGGTCCACAAATAGCAGAACTCATCTACTACTTTAAGTGGCTTACTTCCTAATCTAATTCCCTCAGCATCACCTGATTTAATCTAACTGCATTCCATTATCCTCGTTTTGTTTTTCCTGATCATCTAATTTCCTAATTTCAAGACACTGTCCATTATGTTCAATTGCTCTTCCAGGTCCTTTGCTGTGTCTATCAGAATTACAATGTCATCAGCAAACGTCAAAGATTTTATTTCTTCACAATGGATTTTAATTACTACTCCAAATTTTTCTTTCGTTTTCTTATTACTTGCTCAATGTACAGATCGAATAACATCGGGGATAGGCTACAACCCTGTCTCACTCCCTTCCCGACCACTGCTTCCCTTTCATGCCCCTTGATTCTTATAACTGCCATCTGGTTTCTATACAAATTTTAAATGGCCTTTCGCTCCCTGTATTTTACACCTGCCACCTTCAGAATTTGAAAGAGAGTATTCCAGTCTACATTGTCAAAAGCTTTCTCTAGGTCTACAAACTCTAGAAACGTAGGTTTGCCTTTCCTTAACCTATTTTCTACGATAAGTCGTAGGGTCAGTATTACCTCACGTGTTCCAACATTCCTACGGAATCCAAACTGATCTTCCCCGAGGTCGGCTTCTACCAGTTTTTCCATTCGTCTGTATAAATTCGTTTGAGTATTTCGCATCCGTGACTCATTAAACTGATAGTTCAATAATTTTCACACCTATCAACACCGGCTTTCTTTGTGATTGGACTTATTATTTAGTCTTGAAGTCTGAGGGTATTTCGCCTGGCTCATACATCTTGCTCAACCGATCGTAGAGTTTCGTCAATGTTGGCTCTCCCCAGTACTTCCAATGAAGGTTGTTTACAACCGGAGCCTTGTTTCGTCTTAGAAATCCCGGTACTCTGTCAAACTCTTCACGCAGTATCATATCTCCTATTTCATCTACATCAACGTCCTCCTCCATTTCCATAATATTTCCATCAAGTACATCGCCCTTGTGTAGACCCTCTACTCCTTCCACCTTTCTGCTTTCCCTTCTTTGCTTAGAACTGGTTTTCCACCTGAGCTCTTGATATTCATACAAGTGGTTCTCTTTTCTCCAAAGGTCCCTTTAATTTTCCTGTAGGCGCTATCTATCTTATCCCAAGTGATATATGCCTCTACATCCTTACATTTATCTCTGTTTAGCCATATTGCACTTCCTGCTTCTTTTACTGCATTTTTACATTTTCTTCTCACATCTATTAAATTCAATATCTCTTGTGTTACCCAAGGATTTCTACTAGCCTTCCTCTTTTTACCTACGTGATCCTCTGCTGCCTTCATTATTTCATCTCTAAAAGCTACACATTCTTCTTCTATTCTATTTCTTTCCCCCGTTCTTGTCAATAATATGCCATGTTCTCGCTGAAACTCTCTACAACCTCTGGTTCTTTCAGTTTATCCAGGTCCCATTTTCTTAAATTCTCACCTTTCTGCAGTTTCTTCAGTTTTAATCTACATTTCATAATGAATAGATTGTGGTCAGTGTCCACATCTGCGCCTGGAAATGTCTTATAATTCAGAATCTGGTTCCTAAACTCATGTCTAAATATTATGGGCCTCTTCCACGTATACAGCCTACTTTCATGATTCTTGAACCAAGTGTTAGCTGTGATTAACTTTTGCTCTTTGTAAAATTCTACCAGGCGCTATCCTCTGACTCCACTTACCCCCATTACATATTCACCTTCTACTTTTCCTTTTCTTCTTTTTCCTACTATCGAATTCCAGTCTCCGATGACTATTAAGTCTTCGTCTCCCTTCAGTATCTGAATAATTTCTTTTATAGCATTATAGATTTCTTCAATCTCTTCCTCACCTGCGGACCTAGCTGGCATATAAACTTGTATAATGTGGTAGGTGTGATCTTAGCCTCCATCTTGGCGACAATTATGCGTTCCCTATGCTGTTCGTGGTAGCTTACGCGCCCCCCTATCTTTTTGTTCATCATTATACCTACTCCGGCATTACCCATATTCGATTTTGTGTTTATAGCCGTGTATTCATCTGGCCAGAAGTCGTGTTCCTCTCGCCACCGAACTTCACTAATTCCCACTTTATTTTACTTTAACCTATCCATTTCCCTTTTTAAATTTTCTACCCTACCTGCCAGATTAAGGGATCTGACATTCCATGTTCCGATCTGTAGAGCACCAGTTTCGTTTCTCCTGATAACGACGTCCTCTTCAGTAGTCCCCACCCGGAGATCCGAATGAGGCATTACTTTACCTCCGGAATGTTTTACCCAAGAGTACGCCACCCTAATTTAACCATACAGTAAATCTGCATGCCCTAGGAAAAAATTACGGCTGTAGTTTCCCCTTGCTTTCAGCCGTTTGCAGTACCTGTACAGCAAGACCGTTTTGGTTAATGGTACAAAGTCAGATCAGTCAATTATTCGAACCATTTCCCCTTCAACTACTGAAAAGGCTGCTGCCCCTCTTCAGGAACCACACATTTGTCCGGCTTCTTAACAGAGAGCACTCCATTGTGGTTGCACCTATGGCACGGCTGTTGTATCGCTGAGACACGCAAGCCTCCCCACATACGGCTATGTCCATGGTTCATGGAGCGGGGGGCGGGGGAGCGGGGTTGGACTATACATTAGATATACCGGCTCCTCATCATTGTCGTGGTAACCGGTACTACCTCGAAGTGTGAGCTTTTCAAGTGCCAGTCAGATCACCAAATCGGTTGCAATTCTATCGGTAATGCCATAAACTTTGTATGAGCAGTTGAACCGACTGGATTGTGTCATGGAAAGAGATTATATGAATCAACAAAATGCTATAATAAGGATAATGAAATGTGGTTGTTTGTGTGAGTGTGTGTGTGTGTGTGAGGATGAAAGATGAGTTGAGGAAGACGAACGTCTGAACATAGTAAGCAGGTCCAAATGGTTAATTGTTGCAGTAGTTATATAAAGAGAATACATATATTCGCTAACCATGAAACTAATTTTCGGCCTCAAAACCACAACTACATAAGCAGCACCATATGTATAATCATTCACATGTACTACACGGTTTCAGTTGTATGATGCATGTATTCCAGTCTCTGTCTTAGCCCAGAGCTTTTTCCATTTACAGCTCTCTGTAGTACCGTGGATGTTTTTTTCGGAAATCTGAACATGTTTCCATCACTTTGCTGCAGTTAATAATATTTCACATGTATTCCTTTCGTCACAGATTCTGCAGCGAAACTCCTTATTTTTTATCACGTCAGACATCATCCAACAATATTTTGTAAAACCATACCTAGGAAAAATCTTTTCTCTTATTTTAGGTTTTCAAACGAAAATATCTTTGTCGAATGTAGAGGTTCCTATGTAAAATATGAATAATGAGTCATTCCGACAGTTAGTTATTTGTCTGGTATTACCAGACATCCAGTACCAGCAAGTATCTCGGCTTTTGGCAGATGTTTTCAGCGTTGAGAGGCGTTAACTTGTGATTTCGAGGTAATGTCTCGGAAGCGAGTTGTAAAAGGGAATGAGTGTACTAGAAATGCACTGTACTCTGTAGAACTTTCATGCAGGATACTCTAACTTTCAGTAAAGTTCTCAACCATGGACGATTAGCGGCAGTGAAATGATTGTATTTCAAATTGTAACATGTAGAACTCGTGCAGTTACCGTCATATCACTTGTGTAATACTACGATAAGATCTGTTATGAAAACACCAGTGGAATTAGCACAGTAACTGCAGAAAGCAACGAATTACCGTACTGAGCAACAAGTTAGGCGAAGAGAGAATCTTGTACAATAACGAAGAGATTTGCACGTATGTGCAAACAGTTCTAATACTGATCCGGCCACTATCTTAGCGTCTTTCACAAGGCATGCAACACCACTTTCAGAGCAGTTCGGAACTTAATTCTGGACATCGTCAGCAGGTGAACGTCAGCAGTTGAACTGAAACTAAAAATAACGTCGCCGACTGAGTCAACTTCAGCCACTCGTACAGTACTATATAACGCAGCAGCCTATTTTAACAATTTCACATTGATAATAATGTTCATATGAAGTTTCTGATAGCCTAGGTGCTTCACTAGTAAAAGACGTCTAATAACTAAGCGAAGAGCAAACGTCGCCGTTTTCAAGGTACTGCATAGGAACTCCACTGAATGCTCATGTTGATGGACTTGTTATTGATTTTTGGTTTCCTTCCGTCTGAAGTGTACTGCGGGTTGACACACTGTTATCACAAATATTTCACTTTCATTAGGAAAGCAATATCAGAGAGTTTATTGTAACCATTACGAGGAAATGATAGTATTCGTTCTTTTGATTATTGCAGACTTAATGGCAGTTATGCGTAATGAAGACGTATTCCAGACAATACTGACGGTGTTTTGTGTTCCTTTTTGCTTTTGTTCATGTCATCAGCTTCTACTTTCGTTTTACACAAGTTACTCCAGTTACTCACAGGGTTCATTTCTTTGTGAGGGTCTGAATCGACTTCACATTCTTGGTTTGATACATTATGTTATACGTAGCTTTCAAGAAAGCGCTATAGAAGTGTTCTTAAGAAAAATTATTTTTAAGTTCAAATTGATCAAAAGAACAACAAATATAACCTCCTCATAATATTATAATATGACCGTTGGTGATGTTACAAAACAAAGAAAAACACATAATAAAGGAAACCCAGCGTTTCGGCCCTGAAGACCACAGAGTAGTCCAGAATAAGTTCCTAATTGCTCTGACAGTAGTGTTGTGTGATTTTTGAAATACGGCAAGAAAGTGTTACTCCGGCTGAGTGTCAGAACTGTATCATCCTTAGCCATTTATTAGCGGATGCTGTACGGAGTGCCATCGGGTCAGTTCACCGCACGTCGACTATTCTCGAAGTATCGACCTTGTAGCCGCTACTTTCGACTCAGGTGACTCCTCAGTAGGCATTTCAAGACTAAGTGCATCCCAGTCCAGTCCTCCCACCAAGGAAAAATCCCTGGTAGTACCGGGAATCTAACCCGGGTGTCCCACATTAGAGTCCATCGCGTTGACCACTCTGCAACAAAGGGTACACTGAAGAGCAAGAGAATTCAGGTAATTTCGGTTTCTTTTTATTTATGATGTTCTAGTTACAGTTGTCGTGTAGGAACTTCTGCATTGTGTCCAGCTATAGCAAGAGCACACCAAACCACAGGTAACAATAACTACAGTTTTGACGTCTCTTTTTGTACTTTAAAGAGCAATGATTGGTGCCGATTTCGGCTCCCTGTCAGACATAGAGTTTTTACCATATAGTTTCTGATTCAAACAGGCTACAACTAGATGCTGGTGAAAAATAATTCAATAGTTAATGTCTGTTCGTGTGTAGTCAACAACGATGACATGTGCAGGGTTCGACTCTTTGTCACAGAAGAACCTTTCGACACTTTATTTCCACTGCAGGCTTGTGCAGACGTCGCTACTGGTGAAGTAAACCAATATTTAACGTCTATTCATGACTAGAAAACGACTATAAGAGTTAGGTTCTAATTTTAAGGCAAAAGTTTTCGTCTCGTCATATCTGTTTGTCATCTCCATAACGGTAAAATATTTCGTTACCGAGCAAATGCACGTGCTGAATTAACACTCCGATTAGCTGGTGGGTTCGAATCTACGTCCATCATCAAGCTTTACGGCACTTCAATTCTAACTTAACAAGTGCACACCTTGTTACTTGTGAATGAAATCTTAACATGTGCTGACACGTTACAGCTTTTAAATTGAGTCAAACACAGTAATTTCTATGCTTTAATGTAAATTAAAAAAGGTTTTTATAATTACCATACGGTGGTTGCACGTATTGTCGTCCTAGTAAGTACGGCTCAGCGTGGTAATACAGCCAACGCTTCGTATCGAGTTCGGTATGGCGCTGAAGTTTCAGCGTGTAAGGGAAATAACCACCATCAAAAATTTTTAAATTTTTGTGAGACAATAAAACACCCGAAATTAGTCCATCGATTATATATGAAGTTTCAGGAGTCGATACAATCACGTAAAAGTGCAAATTTAAAGTGAGGGCACAGGTACATCGTTTATATTTATTTCACAAACTTTTCGTACATACAAAATAGAATGAAATAAAAGGTAATAAAACAGAGCACACTATTCTGCTTGTGACTGAGGTCTTAACATGTGCACATTTTTTGCATTGTGCCTGTAATCATATTTCAGTATTTCTGACCTTTGTCGTTAGTTACCAGCGACAATAGATAGTGGATTTGAGTACCTGGTCCTGTTTCAGTAGAAAAATGTTCCTCACGTAATTTGAAGTTGACATTTGGGTTTTGAAAAGTCATTTGTTGTAATTAATTTGAGTTTACAAGCTGTAAAGAAAGTGTTATCTCTAATAACCTGTTTTATGACGTATGCATTATCACAGTATTAATTTGTATACAGGGCACATTGCTTTAGTGGCCCGTTATAGTAACCATTTTGCATAATCACACGACAGTACCGAAAGAGATCAGATGATCTGCACAAAGGGTAAGTTACACTACTGGCCATTAAAATTGTTACACCAAGAAGAAATGCAGACGATAAACGGGTATTCATTGGACAAATATATTGTACTAGAACTGACATGTGATTACATTTTTACGCAGTTTGGGTGCATAGATCCTGAGAAATCAGTACCCAGAACAACCACCTCTGGCCGTAATAACGGCCTTGATACGCCTGGACATTGAGTCAAACAGAGCTTGGGTGGCGTGTACAGGTACAGCTGCCCATGCAGCTTCAACACAATACCACAGTTCATCGAGAGTAGTGATGCGTATTGTGACGAGCCAGTTGCTCGGCCACCATTGATCAGACGTTTACAATTGGTGAGAGATCTGGAGAATGTGCTGGCCAGGGCAGCAGTCGAACATTTTCTGTATCCAGAAAGGACCGTACAGGACCTACAACATGCGGTCGTGCATTATCCTGCTGAAAAGTAGGGTTTCGGAGGGACGAATGAAGGGTAGAGCCACGGGTCGTAACACGTCTGAAATGTAACGTCCACTGTCCAAAGTGCCATCAGTGCGAACAAGAGATGACCGAGACGTGTAACCAATGGCACCCCATACCATCACGCCGGTTGATACGCCAGTATGGCGACGAAGAATACACGCTTCCAATGTGCGTTCACCACAATGTCACCAATCACGGCGTCCGCAGCTCGTGGTCGTGCGGTAGCGTTCTCGCTTCCCGCGCCCGGGTTTCCGGGTTCGATTCCCGGCGGGGTCAGGGATTTTCTCTGCCTCGTGATGACTGGGTGTTGTGTGATGTCCTTAGATTAGTTATGTTTAAGTAGTTCTACGTTCTAGGGGACTGATGACCATAGATGTTAAGTCCCATAGTGCTCAGAGCCATTTGAACCATTTTTGAACCAATCACGGATGAAACCATCCTGATGCTGTAAACATAACCTGGATTCATCCGAAAAAAATGACGCTTTGCCATTCGTGCACCCAGGTTCGTCGTTGAGTACACCTTCGCAGGCGCTCCTGTGCGTCAAAGATAACCGCTGCCGTGATCTTCGAGCTGATAGTCCATGCTGCTGCAAACGTCGTCGAACTGTTAGTGCAGATGGTTGTTGTCTTGCAAACGTCCCCATCTGTTGACTCAAGTTCGAGACGTGGCTGCACGATCCGTTACAGCCACGCGGATAAGATGCCTGTCATCTCGACTGCTTGTGATACTAGTCCGTTGGGATCCAGCACGGCGTTCCGTATTACCCTCCTGAACCCACCGATTCCATATTCTGCTAACAGTCATTGGATATCGACCAACGCGAGCAGCAATGTTGCGATACGATAAACCGCTATCGCGATAGGCTACAATCCGATTTTTATCGAAGTCGGAAACGTGATGGTATGCATTTCTCCTCCTTACACGAGGTATCACAACAACGTTTCACCAGGCAACGCCGGTCAACTGCTGTTTGTGTATGAGAAATCGTTTGGAAACTTTCCTCACGTCAGCACGTTGTAGGTGTCACCCCGGCTCCAACCTTGTGTGAATGCTGTGAAAAGCTCATCATTTGCATATCAGAGCATTTTCTTCCTGTCGGTTAAATTTCGCTTCCGTAGCACGTCATCTTTGTGGTGTAACAATTTTAATGGGCAGTAATGTATGTGGGTTACAAGCAAATCAGGTGAAATGCATGTCAGGTAGTTCATATACATATGAGTACTGTAGTACTTGGAAGTTACCTAAGACACTCTGAACTGGTGGTCATGCTTTTAATGTGTGAGTTTTTAATGTATCACCGTGTGAAGTATTTGTTGTATGCGTATGGCGATGCTCCCTAGACGCATGAACTTAAACTGATTACACATATTGTCCCCCTTGCCAACTTTGTGCTGTCTCCGCCACGTCATGCTATTGAGAGGATGGTTACTGTGGGTCGACTCCCCGGCATGCAGAGCTGCTGAGAGACTATCCAAACACTTCGACGTCAACGACGGTGCTCTGATAAATTTCCATCTCCGTCCTGGTGGCCTCGGCTCTCCAACGAGCTAAGCCGTTCGCCTCCGAAACCTGCCACCCGCACGACGCTGTGATTACGCGATCTGCGCCCCGCGCCGAAGGCGACGCTCACCTGAAGTTCGCTGAGACAGCATCAGTAACTTCTGCAGCCGCGGTGCTCACACCGCCTCTGACCTGGGCGCCAACACAGAAGAGAATACACTATTGTAAAATTTAATGAATTAATTCTTGTTCCGCTAGTGTTGCGACACCAGCGCCCGGTGCACCGACTGGCCTTCTCCACTGCACCCCGGACTCCATCACTGCGGCAACTGTAGAGGTCTTAATCCAGGCCACATCCTCTTGAACCTGATAACTGTATTCAAAATTGCACTCCTTCTACAATTTTTCCGCTCACTTCCTTTTATTACAAAATTTACGCTTCCTCGATGCCCCAGTATGTGTCCTACATACTTCTTATTGTCAATTTGCCCCATTAATTTCTTTTCTCCTCAGCGCGATTCAGTACCCTTTCGTAAGTAATCGATCTACCTATGTAATCTTCAGCATTATTCTATAGCACCACATTTCAAAAGCTACTATTGTCTGCTTGTCTGAACCACTAATCGTCCAAGGTTCACATTCGTACAACTCTACTCTCGGTGCAAATACATTCAGAAAAAAACTTTATAAGAGCTAAATTTGGATTTAATGTACACAAATTCCTCTTTTTCTGAACACTTTTCTTGCTATATCAATCTTCATTTTGTATCTTACATCGCCTTTCATGGGTTATTTTTCTCCGCAAATATCAAAACTCTTCAATTTCTTTTAGTGCCCCATTTCTCAAATTAATACCTTCCGCTTCCCCTTATTTAATGACCAAGTTCCATGGTACTTCTTTTACGTTCGTTGATTTTCATCTTGTAATCTCTTTTCAATACGCTATCCATTCCATTCAACTACTATTCCTATTCTTTTACCGTGTGTGATAGTATTACGTCATTGAAAAACTGCAAAGTTTTTATTTTCTTGTTTCCTTGAACTTTAATTCCCTTTCCAAATTTCTCCTTGGTTGTCTCTTCTGCTTTCTCGGTTTACATATTGAGCAATATCGGAGACATGCTACAGCACTGTCTTACTACTTTTCAATCACTGCTTCTCTTATTTGTATTTCTACCATTATAAACGCAGTCTGATTTCTGTAAAAATGTAAATAACCTTTTTCAACCGTTATAATTCCAGTCTGGTTTCTGATTAAGTTGTGAATAACCTTTTGCTTCCTGTATCTTATCCCTGCTATCTTCGGAATCAGGAAGAGTGAATTGCAGTTAACATTATTAACAGCTTTCCTTAAATCTGTATATGTTACTGACCGCGGTTTGCGTTTCGCCAATCCGTCTGCTAAGATAAATCGCGTGTTACTACGTTTCTAAGGAACCAAAAGTGATCATCCTTGAGATCTGCGTGCTTTTCCATTCTCGTGTAAAGGATTCATGCGGGTATTTTGCAACCGTGAATTAGAAAACATATGGTTCGGTAGTATTGACACCGGTTACTCCCATCTTTGGAATTGAAATTAGAAAGTTCTTCACTTGTGTGGTATATCCTGCACGCCAGGGTCAATAGTTTCTTATGGCAAGCTTTCCTAAGGATCTCAGTAGTTCTGAGGGACTGCCGTCTAATTCACAGGGCTTGTTTCCATTTCGATCCTTCAGTGATCTCTAATGCACCGAAAAGATCTGAAAATGTCGACATATGTGCTGTGTTTGTTCCATTTCATTCTACCCTTCGCCCTCAAATTTTCATGCATAGCTACTGGATTCTGTCTCAGGTTTGTTTTCCCGGCAGTGTTAGTTGTATGTTAGCAGGAGTGACAACAGTATAAATTGGTTTTCTGACGAAGAGCTGATGCCGACATGCACGTCGTGTTTAAGTTTGCTGAATGCGACGGAATTGCGGCACCACGTCGATATGCTGGGCTGCTCCCACGTTGACGGTAAGAGCATCACAGAACTCTTTGTAGGGTTTGCATTACAATGTGTTTTGTGTTGTACGTTTTAGTGATCTCTTATACCGGCCCTTTCACTGTTGTGAATGTAATTTCACATAAACAAAGGGAATTGAGGCAACAAATAGGATAAATCGTAACTCTGTACATTATTACTCTGAAATGAGACACTATAGACCAAGGTTCCCCCTTACCAACACATTCAGAAAATATTCTTGCACAACGTCCGCAATTTTGTTGGCTTTCAGTTCTGACAGTTCAGTACCTCTGTAGGCATGGTTAGCACAACCGACTTCCATACGAGAAAATTTAGATATCAGAGGTTTATATCTCAGAAATCTTAGTCCAGCCATCCAGATGTGTGTTTGCTGTGGTTTCCCAAAATCCCTCAAGTCAAATACTTTGAGAAAAACTCAGCCCATTTCCTTCCTCATATTACCCTCAATCCCAAACTCTGCTTCATCGCACGTTGTCAACGAGAGTTTAAATCTAATGATACTTTCAGGATATGCCGCCATCTAGTTGAAACGTTCACCACATGATGACGGCTCAGGCGAGTGAGGGCAGCATTATGTCACATGGGCCTGGCCGCTGACATCAAGCCGGAGATAAAATCTGGCGATCGCGGTGCTGCGAGACTCTTTGAATCGTGCTGTGCTTAGGTCACTACGTCTCTCACACCGTATTTTCGTTACCTGACTGTTTGTTGGAGTTCAGTTCGACTACTGCCCAAACGCGCTATTACTGACTCGGCCCCCCCGTGACTGTTGTTGGACACACGCGGTGACGTTAAAGTAAACAAGTACAGTGGTGACTAAGATAAGCCGATTGCACTGTGAATGATTTTAAAACATTTTTGCATACACTGCCAAGTGATTCGTCGTTTCTTCTTGAAATATTACGAAGAAGCTCACGATAAGGCCATCGCAGAACCCTCTGTCGCAGGTGCAATAATATTGTGGTAGACTATTACGTTCAGGACTGTTGTTCTACGGATTATTGACGAACTGACTTGCTCGTCGACTGTCCAGATTACTTCCTTGGCGTCTTTTAAAATTTAAGAGGATCAGACACAGAACTTTGAAGTTATTACATTGCATCCATGTTTTTTGTGTATCAATTAATGTGTTGCACCGAAGCAGATGTAATACGGGGGACATTCACTTGGGCTTCCGTGGGACCTACGGTAGTAATGGAAAAAACCATTACAGCTGTAGAATGCGTGAAAATTATTATGAAACTGCTGAATCTCTTCATGCTTGATATCTTTCCCGACGGCTATGGGATCTTCCAGTAGAGTAATTATCAGTGATACAATGATAGAATCTTGCAGCAGTGGTTTGAAGAGTACGATAGTGAAGCCACATGGATGTCTTGGCCATCTAATTCGCTTGATCTCAACTGGATGAAACATCCTGGACGCCTTCGGGTGCCAGCTTCACGCCCACGAAACATAGGCTCTTAATTTAAGGGAATAGCGTGTCCACATGCCTCTGGAAATCTACCAAAGACTTCTCGAAGCCATACCACGAGCAAGTATCAAGCAGGTGGTCATAATTGATCTCCAGCAATCCAGGTTAATAGGAATTCACGGAAGGGCTAGGCCCCAGATTATGAGATCATTCATTCTTTCCCAAGTGACTAATGTTCATTAAACAATTTTTAGAAAAGCAACAATAGTAAAACACGATTATACTATGTTTTAGAAATCAGTAGTTGTTAAAATAATGAGTGGAATGCTTTCAGTTCAAAGGACCACAATGGCTTAATCAATTTAACAACAATAGCGTTAACACAAACACGATACCTGAATGTCCAAGGCTAATACAATGGTTTTAAATTATAGCCCCAAGGTTAAACGCGGGCCTTTAAGAGACCTGAGAAATTTAAGCAAATACAAGGGACAGCAGATGGTCCTGCTGACTACGGAAAACCTAATACAGAAAAGACATGGCACCAAACGGGGTCCAAGACGAAAGACACAAAATATTCGAACTCTTAATGCCCAAGCGAACCATGAAGAAAAGACTTAATTTAAGCAGCGGTCGCCGTACCGTAGAGCAGCTTCACAGGTAACAGCAGAGGTGAATCTCAAATGACAGCCAGTAATATCGCGTCGTCGGTGCAATCAGCCTTGTCGGGCATGACCAGTTGCAATCGAAGATTGTAGAAACAGTAACTGACCCGTCAGACAATAGCTGCACGTCGTAAAATAAGCGTCATGCACAAGAAGAGCCTAGAAACACCAACAGGCTAAGACTTTTAACAAACAGCTGCCTGAACAAGCAACTACAACAGCCGGAAAACGGTGAATAACAAACTAAGCTAAGAATTTCAAGAACAGAGTAACACTGACGAGACCCAAAAATAATTACATTAATATAACCAAGCTACAAACATAGTTTAATTAGATTTTAAATAACAGTTTTGAACTTCCTTTCCAGGTTGAAATGCTGGTTCTATGAATAACGGTCAGGTACCAGTACAAGACGGCCCGAAGACCTAATCAGGCTCCAAGAACCAATTAAAGAATGTCGCCTTACAAGACCCAAGGGTGCCAACACAGAAAATTTCACAGCTCCACAGCAGTTCACCCCATATACTAATAGATATGGCCACATGAGAATCTAAAACATAATTAAAAGAGCACATTAATCATAAATGATTCTCACCGCTTGCACAGACGGAGACAGTAATGATGTTAGGTATCATTTGGCAAATAACTCCGCTGCCAGACGTATCTTAAAACCAAATAGTAAAAAACTATCACCGCTATAGTCACAATCACATCTAAGTTACTTTTCGGAAAACAACAAAGGGAGCTCAGCAAAAACACAGAGGTGGGCAGGCTTAAACAGTTTATATAAGCGATACAGACCACACTTCCTGCTGATTCAAATTTCCCGGAAAGCACAAATTCACAACTCAGGGAAGAATCACATAGGGAAGGACACTAACAACAGAGCCCGCTAACGCAGCCAAAGTACAACACGGTTCGACAAGAGGAAAGAGGTGCCCTTTCAGCGCACCGGAATCAGCTATTCATAATCAAAGTCGTTTCCGTTGCGACGGTTCCCTCAGAGCGAATCGGTGGAGACACGTATCACCGGCGCCTGTCAACGCACGTTTCGTCCAATCGACTTTCTTCCTCCTCGTCCGCGGTGACTTCGTTCCGCGATTGCTGGCCTCGCAAACATTTCGGATCGGAAGATGCGGCGCAAGATGGCCGTCCGGCGACCATAGGGAAAATGAACCATAGATTCAATCTACAGACCGCAATCGATACGAGCCGAAGCGTCTCAATAACGTTTTGATCTTCAGGCATCAGTATACATATAAAATGATGCGGTCCATTAAGTAACTTGTACAGATAAATTGTGAGTACTGTGGAATTGCGTGTACCGACTTGATAGTCATGCGATGTGCCAGGCCTCGAATAGTTTCATGGATACCACATTTCTCGTTCCATTTACGGAAAGGATTTCTTTTTCCTCCGCCTTTCTCCCATATGTTGGCAAGAAATTTGGAAATTTGTGTTAAGGTCTTATGGGACTAAACTGCTGAGGTCATCGGCCCCTAAGCTTACATACTACTTAATCTAACTTAAACTAACTTCTGCTAAGGACAACACACACACATCCATGCCCGAGAGAGGATTCGAACCTCCGAAGGGGGGAGCCACTCGGACAGTGGCAAGGCGCCCTAGACCGCTCGGCTACCCCGCGCGGCGGATGTTGGCAGGCTCGGGACAGTTAATAACACTTTGCCGTCCGCACCTCTAAAAATTTATTCGCTTGGCGCCGGCAGCGCTAATTCGGACTACTTGGCTTGTCGCCGGCCGCTTGTCACCTCTCTGTTGACGAGAAACTTCAAACACATTGATTTTTGAGCGCTTTAATTTTTCCGGGAGTCCTCTATTTTGCCGTATATTTCCACAAACTCGAATTTTCTTTTCAAGTAACTTCGCTGCAAGTTCTACACTGTTATATTAATTATCCATAAGAAAGTGTCAGTAGTTCCATCACTGTATTTTCTAAAAGTTGTCCAGCGCCGGAATATATCTTGAATGAGGAAATGTATCCCGTACTCGAATCACACGGCATCCGAATAAGTATGCCATATTTCGTAATTTTCGACGGATTGATATCTTTAAATTTAACTGTCTACGCCATGATATCATTCCTTCATCAATTGAGATGTTTTGACTTAGATTAAACGTTTCTTTAAAGTTTTGGGAAAATAATCAATTACGAATTGATCTTTGAAAAGCCAGTCGGCATTATCCGGTTTATTGTTGTTGTCAGAAAAATGTAAAATAGATCATATTTGTCAGGATCGGTTGCTGGACATCGTTTTGCGAAATATCGGTGTGTCTATCGACGAATTCGTTGACCAGTAGTCATAGATCCTTGCTTTTTTTACAATTCTCATAAGGATAGCAAGCCCAAACCATTTTCTAAGTTCGGGTCCCGTAAAGTCGACAAATTTAGCATTTTTTAATCCAGTTACCTATTGCAATTTTGACTGTAGTAGTTGTTGCTTTCGTTGCTAATACATTCAAATAGATCGTCCCCAATATATAATTCTACGATATTGACGACGCTCTATGTATCTTTGGGAAATATGTGTGGACCCGGAGACCCTTCAAATTTATTACTGGTCCTCGGTAAATGATAGTCTATCGTCTGATTCATCCGAATCAGTTGACAACCGTGGCGTTCGCCGAATTCTTCTTGGACGTATTTCACTATCTTCCGACGATTCTGCTTCACTTTCATTTTTTTTATATCCAGTGTCTTTTTCTCAATCTGTCAAGTTGTCGGGATCGTCAGAGAAGACGTCCGCGCATTCATCGTAAATAATCGTATCGTCTCTTTCGTCTGCCATGATGAAAATGCCCAAGTACTTATTAAAACAAAAAACTTGTTGACGTGTGGAACTTCTTGTTACCAAAACAAAACAACAGAATGAAAAAGATACTAAAGTGCCGTCACAGGCCACTGCGCGATACAATGCACACGACACCACTGTGGTGTCGCCGGCCGTTGACTGCTATTTCGCGCACGACACTACCGTGGTGTTGCCGGACGGCAAAGTGTTAAAAGGTTTGATGCGGATAAATTAAGAGTGGACCGGATGCTCTTCCTGTCGCCATACCGTTACACACCGGGACGCAATATGTGCACCCCAACGGTCAGCATGTATTGTTATTAATATGAAAATGTGCAAAAGTTTCCAAACTTTTGCGAATCGTGTGACTGAGGCGGGGTATTGAGCTAATCGGATGTGAGACTGCCTCAAAAATACTTGAAGGGTGACCTTGTCCCGGGAGCGGCTGTTTGACACACGTGGCGTGAGGTCAGCAAGAGATCAGGGTGACTTGACCGCAAAGTGGGGCCGGCCACAGGCTGAAGGAACAGGAAAAAGACAGTGTTTGTCGATCAGCGAGCAGTTACGGTGCACAGTGGTCGTGTTCTTCACTTATCTAATACCATAAATATCTGGGAGGTAGCGAAGCTAGTTTTAAATCTAATTTACAATCGTTTTTCATGGTTAACTTCTTCTGTCCCATTTTGAATTTCTATTTAAAAAGTGGTAGCCAGGAAAAAATTTACATGTCGTTGTATAAGTAGGACTGATAATAATAATAATATTAACATATGTTCCACATCACTTCGATAATAGAGTCGTTCAGATGATATACGGAACATGTCACTATCTAGCTAACTAAAAATTACTACGTGTCCCGGAGACGACATTCGGATGACTTCACACGGGGACGAATCATCGGGAAACTGGAAGAAGGGCGAAATGCGACGAGTATAATACAGGTAATTGGTACTGCTCACAGCACTGTTTCACGGGCATTTGGATCATTCTGCACCACACGCACCGATGCCCGAGGGAGTCGAGGAGGTCGACTACGGCCAACTACAGCAGTAGATGACCATTAAAGACAAGAAGTGACTCACTACAAACAGCGGCCGCAGTTTGCAAACACATTTAACCACATGGCAAGGCACACAACCTCGCGCTCCGTAGTTATCCAGTCAACGAATACCAAAAAAGAGCGAATAGAAAAAATTCGTGCAGGCCCAATATTTATACAGTGGTAGGGGAGAATATGATGGGAATGCCCTGAAATGATCCAAGTGATCCAAACTATAGGGTGGGAGGAGGGGGAGCTTAAAGGTAAGTTTTTACGTTTTTCTTGAATGGCTCGAAAACCACAGCTTCTAACTAAAACGTTTCCCCGTACAAAATTTAACTTCATCAAATTTCCTACAAATAAGGCTCTTCTCATTTTTTTATCTCGAACTAATAGTTTTTAGGTAGTAGCGGGTAGAAAACGCGCAAATCTTTAAAAGTGCAGTTTTAATGGCAAAAAATTAATATTTATTGTTAAACGAAGTGCATTAAGACCAAATATTAAATGGTTGTACCATATCTAGGTACAGAAGAGCCCTACTGAGGGATGAATTATGTTCTGGGGATATGACAGGTGACTGTGGGAGGGAGCGGGGATGGAGAGTGGAAATGTGAGGGAAGGCAGGTCACCAGAATGAGGTCACTTACGTCCCTCATTTGTGCGTCTGCAAAACGAAGAGCGAGCGATTCCCCACTATATCTAACTTTAACATATCAATTTCCCTTTTTAATTTTTCTGACCTACCTGCCCGATTAAGGGATCTGACATTCGACGCTCCGATCCATAGAACGCCAGTTTTGATTCTCCTGATAACGACGTCCTCCTGAGTAATCAGCGCTTTGAGATCCGAATGGTGAACTATTTTACCTCTGTAATATTTTACCCAAGAGTAAACTGTCATCATTTAATCATACATTAAAGCTGCTTGCCCTATGGAAAAGTTATGGCTGTAGTTTCCACTTGCTTTCAGCCGTTCGCAGTACCAGCACTGCAAGACTGTTTTGATTAATATTACAAGGCAAAATCAGTCAATAATGCAGACTGTCGCCCCTGCAACTACTGAAAAGACTGCTGCCCCCTTCAGGAACCACACGTCTTTCTGTCCTCTCGACAGATAGCCCTCGTTGCCGTTTCATCTACGGTACGGCTATTTGTATCGCTGAGGCACAAGACTCCCCACCAACGGCAAGGTCCATCGTTCATGGGAGGAGAACAGCCAACTATAGACAGGAGCAATGGGCAGTAACTTTTTTTTCTGCTTTCGACCACATGTTGTACATGATGGCTCGAGATCTACAGACTCTGAGATTAGAAAGAACTCATAGATTCATGTCCTACCCGGAGTGCACTAGTCACACAAAAGCAGGTCTGCGCTGAAACAAATGTTGAGTTTACTTTATGCTGCAAATTCCGTTGGCAAGAATTAATTGGACACATTTGCAGCAGAATGTCCGAGGACATTTACTTGTTCTGACTGTTTTTGATTGGGTCGTTCTGGACCAGGCTTGTTTGGCATCTAAATTTAATAAATTGAAGAATTAGATGGCTCGCATTAAGAAGAAGGGGTTTTCTGCTGCTTCGTAGGTGCAGTATTTTAACATGGTATTATTAATGAGGAAGTTCATAAATTCCGATTGGAGAGGTGACTGGAAATACTATTTGGCCTGTGTTCAGAAGGTGATACCGTTCTCCCATGCTTGGGGTTGCTTTCAGTATGCAAGAGTGCCCATCTCAAAGTGCAAGACGTGATATCATTAACAACTAGCCACACACATGTATTCAAGGATTTTACAGGTTATGGTTATTTCACTATAAATCGAACTGCTTCATCATTGGCAGGGGTTTGGGCAGATATGACCATCGAGCAGACTGTACTGCACTCCATTAAAAACTGAGGTGGTCTGACACGAGGAAGAGGCGTAACTGATTCCGTTCTAGCGAAGTGGGCTGCAGGATCCCCTGGAGAAATTGCCACCTGCTTGTCATTAGAGGAGTTAACTGGTGTAAATTCTCAAATGGGAGCGGCATGTTGATATACAGTATCTTAACAAAATAAGGAGGGTCAAGATTGGGCAAAAATTTATGAGTGGTCCAATGACCATCCTTCTTTGAATTGACTTATATCTCTGTCAACAGAGATAATCGATAACTCGAAACTAAATAGTCCCCAAGACCTAGAAGTTGGTAGCAGAACCACGCAAAGTTGCGTTGGATGCTATTTTCCTGACATAAAACAATTTGAGAAGAACGTGGTGTCATCTTTGGCTAGTGTGAACAACGCCATAAAAGTGGACGGTGAAACAGTAACTGTACGCGTCTGAAAATTTTCCAAGGAACAGACGTTGCAAAAAAGAGTGATGAAGATGTCGCAAAGCTTATAGAATACGAATTCAGGCAGAGCAGAAGAGAAGGGTCCTAGCAAAAAATTCAGTTGAAGCATGACTGCTACTATTCAACAGGGGCATTTCCTTGGAAACGAAAAGAACAAAACCAGGCCTATATAACTTCACAGGGACAAAATAACAGCGAGGAGAACAGAAACAATAGCCAGTACAGGCGATGCTGAGTGTCCTATAGTGAGATGTGCTTTAGAGAAAGCTGCCCTGTATCACACAATCACAATGATAGGTGAGGATGTCGAGTGTTTTACACACTACTTTTTCACGAGCAGGCAGTAACATATACTTCATGAGGCCTCGTACGTGCAAGATTGAATTCAAATTACTGTCAAAAAACAAATCCCAACAACTTCCGTTTGCTAAAATTATCCTCCCAATCGACCGACGTCCGCCATTTACAATAAATGCAGAGGAGGAAAGGTTAAACAGTTTGTTAAAATTCCTAGAAAATAAAGTCTATGTCCGATACCTTCACTAGTCCCTGGACAACATCAGAGAAGGTCGTGCAGGCTGTCAGGAAATGTTTCTGGAAATTTACCAAGCACCTAAATATCAGCAAGATTTCGATAAACTCCGGTATGCTGCATTCTTAAAATCAACCTCCCCTCATTATCGCTATCTAGAGGAGCTGCGCACCAGCGCTCTTTTAGAGTTTATTCACAGGTATATTCACAGGTATACTTTTTGCAGTGCCATTCCTTGTTAATGACATGTGTTTTGTTACTTTTTTACACTTACAAAAATGGATCAATAACCCTTTACTGCAGACAGTGTGGATACGGAACCGAGAGGAGGTGAACTGCCAATCGAAGACCCAGTAGCACCTGAAGCTATACTGAACAACCTACAGTGCCGACGTTCTACAGGATGTGTGACGATGTGTATGCCGGAAAGCCGGCATTACATGTTTCATGATTTGTGGCACGTGCCGCGGTATGCGTACGAGAGACGCGCCGTTACTCGTCGCGGAAGTGGTGGTGATGACGATAATAATGATGATGATGATGATACAATTGTTGATGTTTGAATTTTACCCACTCAAGATAAAATGTTATTTCAAAGTTCAATGGGCATTAAATCTTAATTTTATACCATTAAAACTTTAATTTGAACCATTTTCGATTTCTGCATCCCCTGCAACACGGAAAACACAGAAGTGAAAAAAAAAAGTTCATAGGCTAGCGATATGCACATTAACACATGGCTGCTGTATAGCGTACACAAGGTACAAAAGGGCAGTGCATTGGCGAAGCTGTCATCTTTATTCAGGGGATTCATGTTCAAAGGTGTCCGACCTGCTTATGGCCACACGACATGAACGGACAGGCATTGATTGCGGGATGGTAGTTGGAGCTTGAGACATGGGACGCTCTGTTTCGGAAATCGTTAGGGAATTAATTATTCTGAGACCCACAGTGTCCAGAGTGTGCCAACAACCACATATTTCTTACTTCTCACCACGAACAACGCAGTGGCCTATGACCTGCACTTAACGACCAAGAGCAGCGGCATTTTCGTAGGGCTGTCAGTGCTAAAAGACAGGTAGCCTGCATGAAATAAACGCAGAAATCAATATGAGACGTATGACGAACGTACCCGTTCGCACAGCGCTTCGAAATGTCGCATTAATTGGATTTGGCAGCAGGAGACTGACGCGAATACCTTTGCTAAGAGCAAGGCATCGCCTGCAGCTCTTCCCCTGGGCTCGCGAGCATATCGGCTGGATCATAAACTAGTCAGGTGAGTCTCGATTCTAATGGTCACCTACATCCACCTTGCAACCTACATCCATCTGAAACTGTTTATTTATCCTTCTCTTGGTTTCATTCTACTGTTTCTACCCCCAACAGTTTCCTTCAATACTAAATTGGCGATACCTCGATGTCTCCAATGTGTCCTATCAACATAACCCTTCTTTCAGTTAATTTGTGCCACAAATATCTTTTCTCTCAATTTCTGTTCAGTACGTACCCACCATATAATCCTCAACATTATTCTGTAGCACAACATTTCAAAAGTCTCTATTATCTTAATGCCTAAACTGTTTATCTTCACAATTTCACTTCCATACATCGCTACAATCCATACAAATAACTTCAGAAAAGACCTCCTGACACTTACATCTATATTCGATGTAACCAAATTTTCTTCAGAAACGCTCTTCTTGCCATTGGAAATCTCCTTTTTATATCTTCTCTCTTTGGCTATCATGAGTTATATTGCTGCCCAAATAGTAAAACACTACTTTAAGTAGCTCGTTTACTAATGGTATTCCCTCAGCATCACCTGATTTAATTCGCCTACATTCCTTTATCCTAGTTTTGCTTTTGTTGATGTTCGTCTTATACCCTCCTTTCAACACACGGTCCATCCCCTTCAACTTCTCTTCCAAGCCCTTTGCTGTCTCTGACGGAATTACAATGTCATCGGCAAACAGCAAAGTTTTAATTTCTTCTTCCTGAATTTCTAAACTTTAGTTCCTACTCCAGATTTTTCCTTGCTTTTCTTTACTGCTTGCATAGTGACAGATTGAACAACATTTGGGATATGCTGCAAGCCTGTTGCCTTCCTTCTCAGCCACTGTTTCCCTTTCATGTCCCTCGACTCTTATACCTGCTACCTTCAGAATTTGAAAGAGAGTACTCCAGTCAACATTGTCAAATGTTTTTTCTAAGTCTACAAAGGCTATGAACGTAGGTTTGCCTTTCTTTAACCTATCTTCTACTGAAGTGAGTCTTAGCGACACGATTGCCTCGCGTGTTCCTGCCTTTCTTTGGAATCCAAAATTGTCTTTCCCACAGTCAGCTCCCATCAGATTTTCCATACTTTTGTAAATACTCGCATTAGTACTTTCAATCATGAGTTATTAAACTACTAGTTCGGTAAAATTCCGTCCAATCAGCGCTTGCTTTCTTTGGAACGTGAGTTATTATATTGTTCTTGAAGTGTGACGGTATTTATCCTCTTTCATACATCTTGTACACCAGATAGAATAGCTCTATCGTGGCTGGCTCTCCCACGGATGTCAGCGGTTTTGACGGGATGTCGTGTACTCCATTTGCCTTGTTACGACATAGGTTTTTCTGTTCTTCTCTAATTACTTTTTCAGTATCAAACCTCTCAATTCGTCTTCATCAGCGTCCTCTTCCTTATCTAGAATATCACCTTCAACGTTATCTTAATTGCATAGAACCTCCATATACACGTTTTACATTTCAGTTTCCCTTCTTAGTTTAGAACTGGTTTGCCATATAGCTTTTTCTCTTCTATCCAAACGCGTCTTTCATTTTTTTGTAGGCAGTATCTATCTTACACGTACTGATCTGTGCCTCAAAATTTTTTAAACTTTCCTTCTATTCATTCCTGCTTACCTGTTTTGCCCTTCCAATCAATGTGCTTTTCTTTTTTTTTTTTTTTTTTTTTTTTGCCGTTCTATTCCCATTCTCGAGCTACTTTTGCATCATTCTCATATTTCCTCCTTTCATCAACTACTTTCAATATCTCTTATGATTAAATTCTCATTCTGTATCTCCTGTGATATCCAAGGATTTCTAGTATGTCTTGTCTTTTTACCTACTTGAGCATCTGCTGTCTTTATTGTTTGAGATCCACTGTTCTAAAACGTATTAAATGCAACCGCGGTCGAAACATAGTTTTATGCGTTTTCCTCCAAAGTCTGATATGCTCTATAACACTGTTGAAACAGACCGGATTTACACTGAAGCGGCAACGCCTATATAAAACAGTAAGTGTCTGGCGTAGTTGTTAGATCGGTTACTGCTGCCACAATGACAGGTTATCAAAATTTAAGTGAGTTTGAACGTGGTGTTATAATGGGCGCACGAGCGATGAGACACAGCATCTCCGAGGTAGCGATGACGTGGGGATTTTCCCCATACGATCATTTCACGAGTGAACCGTAAATATCAGGAATACGGTAAATATCAAATCTCTGACATCGCTACAGCCGGGAAAAGATCCTGCAAGAACGGGACCAACGACGACTGAAGAGAGTCGTTCAACGCGACAGAAAAACAACCTTTCCGAAAATTGGTGCATATTCAGTGCTGGGCCATCAACAGGTGCCAGCGTGTGAACCATTCAACTAAATATCATCGATATGGGCTTTCGGAGCCGAAGGCCCACTCGCGCACCCCTGATGACATCACGACACAAGGCTGTATGCCTCGCCAGGGCCCGTCAACGCCGACATTAGACTGTTGCCTTGGACTGTTGATGACTGAAAATATCGGACGAGTCTCGTTCATCTTGTACCGAGTGGGTATGGAGACGGATATGGAGATAACCTCATAAAACCACGGGCTCCGCGTGTCAGCAGGGGACTGTTAAAGCTGCTGGAGGCTCTGTAATGGCATGGGGCGTGAGCAGATGGAGAGATATGGACCCCTGATACGCCTAGATAAGACTCTGGCAGGTGACAGGAACGTAAGCATACTGTCTGATCACCTGCATCCATTCATGTCCATTGTGCATTCCAACGAACTTGGGCAATTCCAGCAGGACAATGCGATACCCTACACAGTGGAGATCCAGGAACACTCTTCGGAGTTTAAAAACTTCCGCTTGCCCCAAACTTCCCAGACATGAGCATTATTGAGCATATCTGGGATGCCTTGCAATGTGCTGCTCAGAAGAAATCCCCACACCCCGGTACTCTTACAAATTTATGGAACTCGGATCTATGGACAGCCCTGCTGGATTCATGGTGTCAGTTGTCTCCAACACTACCTCAGACATTAGTCGAGTCCATGCCACGTCGTGTTGCGGCATTTCTGCATACTCGTGGTCGTCCTTCACGATATTAGGCAGGTGAAACACTGTAGTATTCTTTGCTATAGTCATTTAGACTGAAAAGCATGAATCGGATCAAACCGCATTATATACACCACAGCCAACGGTTCAAAGCGTTCAACAAATATTCCCAGCTTGAAATATTAGCCCCCTTTTTATTGGCTATTCTGTTGGCGCTTAGTGTCGTGTTTGCATGACTGTATACTATGAATCATCATGGAGGGTTATTTATCCATGGGAGAGTAATCGAAAGGACGTAGAATGAGAATTAGTTCTGAAAACTAAAACACAGCGTTAGAAGATAGCTCAGTAAGTAATAGCACCTGATGTATTTTACGAATGATCATTCTTGAGAGTAAGTTGTATTGTCGGTGCACTGACTTGTTATTCGTATGGGAAAGATTACATAAATGCATTGTTTTATATTTTGATTGGGCTTTACCATATGTAGTTAGGACGATTTTTTTTTTCATCAGTCTACTGACTGGTTTGATGCGGCCCGCCACGAATTCCTTTCCTGTGCTAACCTCTTCATCTCAAAGTAGCACTTGCAACCTAAGTCCTCAATTATTTGCTTGAGGTATTCCAATCTCTGTCTTCCTCTAAAGTTTTTTCCCTCTACAGCTCCCTCTAGTACCATGGAAGTCATTCCCTCATGTCTTAGCAGATGTCCAATATCCTGTCCCCTCTCCTTATGAGTATTTTCCACATATTCCTTTCCTCTCCGATTCTGCGTAGAACCTCCTCATTCCTTACCTTATCAGTCCACCTAATTTTCAACATTCGTCTATAGCACCACATCTCAAATGCTTCGATTCTCTTCTGTTCCGGTTTTCCCACAGTCCATGTTTCACTACCATACAATGCTGTACTCCAGACGTACATGCTCAGAAATTTCTTCCTCAAATTAAGGCCGGTATTTGATATTAGTAGACTTCTCTTGGCCAGAAATGCCTTTTTTGCCATAGCGAGTCTGCTTTTGATGTCCTCCTTGCTCCGTCCGTCATTGGTTATTTTACTGCCTAGGTAGCAGAATTCCTTAACTTCATTGACTTCGTGACCATCAATCCTGATGTTAAGTTTCTCGCTGTTCTCATTTCTACTACTTCTCATTACCTTCGTCTTTCTCCGATTTACTCTCAAACCATACTGCGTACGGAGAAGTATTTCGATTTAGATGCTTCAATCGACAGCCGCCTTGTAATCACAAAGTGCGGAAGCATCACAGTATTCTCCATGGCGAAAGCCAAAAATAAAGCTTGCAGCATAACGAATAAAGTAAAACAAGTTCACAGACTCAGTTACATAAAAACAAAAAATTGAAATGAACGTTTTCAAATCATATTATGTAGAAAAATGATTTTATCAAAACATGTTTTGTTTGGTGAACTGGTTCAAAACGTATTAAATGCAATTTAAAATTAAAATCGCACTTTTATGCACTGATAAAAGATTTCAATCACGTTTAATTCTGAAACATAACGTAAATGTCTACGACCTGCCGTGGTGAATTTTGACATATTTCGTTTGTTTAGGAATTCAAACGTTTCTTTCTCTTCCCGTAATTATAATCTGTGCACTTAATGCGATTTGAAACAATGTTCCTCATTTCATCGCTTAGAGCTACCCATTAGGCTTCTACTGTATCCGTTTCCCGTTTTCTAGAAAATCGTTGGCTAATACTCCCCCCGAAACTCTGAACAAGCTCTGGTTCTTTCTACTTCTATAGAACCCATCTCCTTAATTTCCTACGTTTTTACAAATTCTTCAGTTTTAATTTACAGTTAATTACCAATAAATTGTGGTCAGAGTCCTAATTTGTCCTTCGAAAGGTCTTACAATTTAAAATCTGGTCCCGAAACTCTGTCTTACTATTATACAGGCCCGAATCCTGGGGTGGGGGGTGGGGTGGAAACCGGGTATCTGCCTTATGCCAATTTCAGGGGGCGCCACATTGAAATTCTTGAAGAAAAAACCTGTTTCACAAAGCGCCTATCATCCAGCGCATGTTGCTCTATGCTCTATCGATTATTCATATGATTTTAACACGCATCCCGGGTTGTTTTTTGTAGAATCTGAACACATTCTACGAGGGCTATCCACAAAGTACATTACGTTTTGGAATTAAAAATAAAGAAAGTATTGGAAAAAGTTTTTATTATATACAGATGAAAACCACACTTCAATACTACTTTTCTACATAGTTGCCATTTAAATTAAGGCACTTATCGTAGCGGTGGACCAGCTTGGAAATTCCTTCGTCGTAAAATTCGGCCGCCTGCGCATTCAACCACGTGGTTACCTCTTCTTGACGCTGTGCGTCGTCATCAAAACGCTGCATAGCCAACCACTTCTTCATTGCTGGGAATAAGTGGAAGTCGCTCGGTGCCAGGTCGGAACTGTACGGCGGATGAGGAAACAACTCCCACTTAAAAGATTCGAGAACTTCACGAGTGACATTTGCCGTGTGGGCCCGGGCGTTGTCGTGAATCAGCAAGATCTTTGAGCCCAACTTTCCCCTGCGCTTGTTTTGTATTGCTCTTCAGAGGTTGTGCAGAGTTTGGCAATACCTTTGAGAGTTTATTGTAGTGCCTCTTTCCAAGAAATCCACAAAAATCGTATTTCTACCGGGTTACTGATTAACCACGTGGCTGAAGGCGCAGGCGGCCGAATTTTACGACGAAGGAATTTCCAAGCTGGTCCATCGCTACGATAAGTGCCTTAATTTAAATGGCAACTATGTAGAAAAGTCGTATTTAAGTGTGGCTTTCATCTGTATATAATAAAAAAAATTTCCAATACTTTATTTATTTTTAATTCCAAAACGTAATGTACTTTGTGGATAGCCCTCGTATATTGATTTCTGAACGAATTTTGAATGCGTGCATAGTGTAGGTGATTTCTATACCAGGGGATCCCCGTCGCTTCTAGAAATAAAGTACTTTCCCGCAGACGAAATACTTTCCCGGGACGGAGCTATAAGAGCTGAGCCGAATAAACCAGAACCGTTGAATGCCAATTGCTGTTTGTTTATGTGGTTGACTGGGTGAGTAAACGATCAGTGTTGTTATAATTATTAGCTGGATCCACAGATTCAGGTTACCAGAGTGGAAATAAACGTCTAACAGAAATAACATGTAAGAAAGATTACATATTATCTTCTAGGTGTATCCAAGAAAGTTTTCACAAATAATTTATGCCAAATCGCTACACTACCAGTCGAACAGCAGCAGCCGCTTTAAGTTCTCTTCTAGGAACATCGCGGAGAATGCGAAGTACGAACACGTAATAACTACTGAACGGAGAATAAATGGGAGATAACTAAACTGGAGATTCTGGCAGGGTTAGTGAAGTTAATCGGAGAATAAATTTTGACAATGGCGGGAATAGTTACAAAATTAGTGATAACAAGATTGCTTGTTAGAAGGAGGAAGGAGAAGAAACGGGGACATCACACAAATTATATGGAAAATATGACGATTCCAAATTTATATAAACATTTCGTACTACTACTTTTCAATTTCATGCTTGAGCAACTGGAGTGTATGAATGAATTTTCAAACTATTCCCTAACATAAAACTTTTTGATATTATAAGGCCTAATAGGCGTTTGACTCTGGTATTTCGTGAATTCTGTCGTGTTATTTATGTAAATGAGGTACACAAGAATGACCTTTTGTCCCAAAATAGGCTCGCCTATTTGGCATGGATTACAATTGCTGCAGTATTAGAAAGGCCTATTTCGTTTTATCTAGTAGACAGTGACAAAGTAGGCGTAATCAAGTCCAGGAACCATACCAGTCTTGGGTACGTTTCGTATTAACAACTTTTTCAGTATTAGACAACGACATTTTGATTTTTCGTCTTGGAAAACGTTTGACGAAGTTTGAGGTAATAGATTCCTTCGCAGAAAGGAGAGCACACTGAGTAAAGCTCTAGCCAGATTGAAGACAAAAACTACTGGTGCCTAAGAATTGAAGAAATGTGTGCTGACTTGCTTGTCTCTTGTCTTTATGGGTTTTATGTTTCCTATATTTAATTTTATGTCACGAAAAGGAGAAAGTTATTAGCTAATAAGCAATAAAGAATGCAGATTTTCTGTGTGGTTCTTATTCGCCCTGTCGCAAATAATCCCACGTAGTTTAATTGCGAGTCTTTGTTTTTAAGGTTCATAGGATGTCAAACCAGCCGACTGGCACCAGGAGGCACCACAGGACATTTTAATTTCCAATGCCCTGAATATAGGTTTGAATGCTTCCACTACCAAATACACACTTTTGAAATACAGTGACGTGCGGTAGAACAATACTGTGTGAAGAGGCGTGGCACTGCTCTTTGACACACTTAAGACAGAATAATGTGTCTTACATTTCCTCGAACATATATTTTTATTCATTAAATTCTACAAAATGAACATAATTTAAAAAATCTTATTTTCTCTTTTTGACGTCCTATCTGAAATACTCGATTGGCGGGTAGGGAGGGGGAAGGGGAGCACCGGTTCGGAAATATCGTAAACTGCGGCTACCATTATATAACCAATGTGAAACCTTCAGGTATTTCCAAGTTTCTTCCACGTATGAAACCTTATTTAATGGTTCTTAAACCAGGTGTTAGCGACGATTAAATTGTGCTTTATGCATAATTCTACCACCTAACTTCCTATTTCATTCGTTTCACCCCTGTCCACATTCGTCCACTATTTCTCCTTCTGTTCCTTTTACTACTATCGAATTCCAGTCCCCCATCATATCTACATTTTCGTTTTCCTTAACCATTTGAATAATTTCTTTTACCTCTTCATGAATTTTTTCAATCTCTTCATCATACATGGAGCTAGTTGGCATGTTGTGGATGTCGGCTTCGTGTCTCTCTTGTCTACGATAACGCGTTCACTATGCTATTCATAGTATCTTATCCGCAACCGCATTTTCTTATTCATTATTAAACTAATTGCTACTTTACCCTTATTTGAGTTGTATTTATAACCCTATACGTAACTGACTAGAAGTTCTGTTCTTTCTGCCGCCGAATTATGTGTACTATATTCTAATCATATGTAGTGTAAAACCTGTAGAATATATTAATAAAGCTCCACTGAACTATTTATTCAGCTGTCATTTTTTTCTTCTGTGTAACATGTCAGGCTGAAAAACAAAACAGTATTCTCACTATAGCTTTTATGACTGATGACTGATAACAGAAATAAATTTTAATAATGCTATAAACGTTCTGTTAGTAGGCTTTTGCATCTTAGATATTACATTGCTGGATGTAAGGCTCCAAAGAATGAGGGTATTTATTCCTTCCATTTGTCCTCCATTTCCGGCTCTTTCTCTCCTTTTGCTTGTCTTTGAAGCTTGAAGTTCGAGAGGAAGCTCCTTTTCTCCTGCTGCCCGCGGAATTTGATTGGTTCAGTTGACTGTCTGCAGATTTTCCCGATGCAGCAATCTCAGAGAGCACATAAAAGGTGAACTTTCCCCTCAATCCGCCCAACTTTATTACTTTTACCGTTCTGTTAACGTCAGAGTCACTGATTGCCGACGGGAAGGAATCGAAGACATAACTACAACTTCGGCATTTGCTGGAGACACAGATCCCAAATGATCTCAGAACTTCTACTACACCGTTTTATGTATTTGTTTCAAAGTAGGAGTTCTGTGCATCATAAAGTCGGTGACTTTTGGTATGCATTTAAATGAGACAATTTCATACGCGTATAAATACTGATACCACTGTTGTGCACATTGGAAGCAACTTTTAAGGAACTGATGCTTTCTTTTTAGGATTAGCTTTAGGAAAACACAATAACATTTATTTTATGAATTGTTAAATCAAAGTAAAATTTATTTCTATTGTTTATGTGCTCATCAAATGTCTTTACTTGCGTTGTTTGCCGTGCAAAATATGGACTATTGTTAAGAAAGATGTTTATAGTACTTGGAGCTATCTAACTGACAATATGTTGTACTTGAAATGATAACCTCAAGTGTATTATCTCCTAACAAACAATACTATTCGTATTCCAAGGAAACTATTTGAAAGTATTGCTTCAATATGTGTTTTTTCGGTTTAGACAGCAGTCATACTCTGTGACATGTTTCATTAAAATCGTTCCACTTGGTGGCAGTGACCGAACACTTCAGTGACTTGTTCTAGACAACTGCTAGAAGATAAAAAAAAGCGATCTTGCGCAGCTTTGCAAGAAAGTACGTGTAAAAATGTTTTCAGTAGTGGAATAAAGTGACACAGACGAAATCTAACGTGAAGGCAAATATCACTTATTAAACATATACGACCCAACCACATTAATGTCACCAGTTCTTACGTTCGACGTCAATGTTCAACAACCACTCACAGACGCAGGTGATAGCGCGTTAACAGTCTTCACAAGTTTCAGGAAAGTAGCCAAGACTAAAAAGTCTCAGTTCTATTCACTGAAGCTCTGTAGGAAAATTTCTAGTATTTAACTTGAAGAGCCTACATTTTCCTTACATTGCACAGTTTTTCCACTGCCAGCAGATAATTTAACAGCAGCAGAATATTTCAACATCTACATCTACATTTATACTCCGCAAGCCACCCAACGGTGTGTGGCGGAGGGCACTTCACGTGCCACCGTCATTACCTCCCTTTTCTGTTCCAGTCGCGTATGGTTTGCGGGAAGAACGACTGTCTGAAAGCCTTCGTGCGCGCTCGAAACTCTCTAATTTTACATTCGTGATCTCCTCGGGAGGTATACGTAGGGGGAAGCAATATATTCGATACCTCATCCAGAAACGCACCCTCTCGAAACCTGGACAGCAAGCTACACCGCGATGCAGAGCGACTCTCTTCCAGAGTCTGCCACTTGAGTTTGCTAAATATCTCCGTAACGCTATCACGGTTACCAAATAACCCTGTGACGAAACTCGCCGCTCTTCTTTGGATCTTCTCTATCTCTTCCGTCAACCCGATCTGGTACGGATCCCACACTGATGAGCAATACTCAAGTATAGGTCGAACGAGTGTTGTGTAAGCCACCTCCTTCGTTGATGGACTACATTTTCTAAGGACTCTCCCAATGAATCTCAACCGTAACCGCCTTACCAACAATTAATTTTATATGATCATTCCACTTGAAATCGTTCCGCACACGTACTCCCAGATATTTTACAGAAGTAACTGCTACCAGTGTTTGTTCCGCTATCAATATTTATGTCGTCATGAAACTTTATACAACATGTTTTGTTATTTTATAGCTGTGAAAGCCTGTGTAAGAGAATATTAATAATCATCTTTTAAATGCTATGCTTTTCCGTTGCAAACATACTTATCTCTCCTTAGCTGAGCGTTTCAGTTCAAATTACTGTTTTAATTTAAGTACATCTGTCACGTAATCGAGATGACATTCCGCGGCTTTCCTTTCTTCTCTAAAATCTTACCTTTCAGTACAGGTTCTAAGAATTCGCTGTGACGCATAGTGTGGCCAATTAATTTTGTTTTCTTCTTTCCCATAATAGTGGTCAATTCGCTAGTTTGGTCTACTTCCTTGAGGACCCTCTCCGTCTTCATCTCTCTGTCTCTGTATCTCTCTATCGCTTCCTTGTTTTCAGCATTCTTCTTCACAGCCAATTTTTTGTTGCTTTCAGGCGTTGTATATCCTGTTTAATTGGGATGAATAACCAAACATTAAATTCTTTCTTCCCGTAAGAACGAACTAATCCTCTATTTCGTTTCACCGAAATAATAGCAGCTGCTACTGCAGAACACATTTCTAACCCAATAGTAGTGCCTTGCGGTAAAACTCAATATCGGCAGTCTGCAGGGTTTATATGTCCCAAATTTACAACTGTTTTTATACTTTACATATTCAAACTTTCTGCTTCTCAGTTAGACCATTTTAAGGAGACAGTTCCCGTGCAATGAAAAAGAATATTTACTGAGTGCCACTAAGTCTGCCTTGTTCCGTGCCACGCTGCGCTCGCAGGAAGCCACTTACAACGTCAACAGTTTACGAGTGCTCTCGAGATTTCTTAGGGGCAGCTCTAGAAGCTGATAGTCTGTAACAAGAGCGACCGACATGGAAAATTCCACAGAGAAACCCTGGTCCAGTGAGACGCACGTTTATGTAGTGCTAAAACAGCATAAATTCAGGAAAACAGTTTACAGTGTCCGTAACATGTATCTGTAAAATAAACCATCGTGTCAGGCAAATGTCCAGATTCATTACACAGGAGTTTGCCCATAAGAAAACAGCGTAAATCGGGATATTTATGAAAATCTAATAACAGATACCAATAATAGATGATTTTTACCTTGAATATCTCGATGCTTCACGCACGATTCAGAAAAATGGAGAACTGACAAATATTTACATCCGCCAGATCCCTTTCTCACGGAGAAAGGAACAAAAATAGCATATACTGAAAATAAATCTTTTCTTGGCAGTAACCTGTTTTTTCATTTGTATTCCTTACTTAGTATTCATCATTTGTTTGACGTAACTAAGAAGTTTTGTATACAAAGTTGGTGATACCATTCCTCACAAAATCATGCAATGAACAATGCCTACTTTCTTACTTATCTTAAATGTTTATCTAATTGCTGCATATAGTAAGAAGCGAAAGAAACAAGGCACGATAAGCGAAAAACTTCGGCCCTCTCTCCATAATCTACATGGAATTTAAATAAATATCACCAACCGTATGGCAAAGCCACGTATTTTAACGAAGCAAGGAAAGAAGCTGACATTAAAAGAGAATATATAACAAAAGTGAAACAACAGAACGAAACAATGGATGTGAACTGTAATTACTCCTGGGTTGCATAGATTTTTAGGAAGCTTTTAACTCAGTTTTAACGAAATCTGAACTAACAGCCATTGAGAAACAAGGTATTATCTCAGTCGATATTAGTATGAAGAGCATTTTCAGGAATGCTGCAGTCTTCATCGAGATAGTCGAAATATCTCAATTGAAAGAGGAGACAGGAGTGACAGCTACTTGCCACAAATATGTGATGTACTTCAATTAATGGATGACAGAATGAAGTACAAAAATGTACAGGGAATAACAGGAATACAGATATTTAGATCACTTAAGGATGAAATTTCATCGGGAGGCCTGAGTCAACATATAGGAAAGTCAAACTCCCTTCGGGAGATTAATAGCGAGGGCAGAAATTTTAATAGTGCAATGAGAATTCCGCTATTAAACTCAGAGGAGATAGTGATGGCTGGAAAGAGTTCCTTGTACTCATCTATGGGGGTGAGGCTTATCGGATGACTTGATACAAGAAGATATTGGAGTCGATGTGGAAAACATAATAAATCCAATTCAAAAGTCAGAATCTGAAAGAGCTGTGGGAGACTTGATATTAAATCGCGTATTTTGGATGGATAGAATTACATCAAAATATCTCATATCAGTGGTGAAGTGGCAACCTGACCTCTGTTCAAGCTGGTATGAAGGATCTACGAGACTGGCGCCATACCATCAGACATTCTGACAAATATCATTCACATAATGCCGCAGACAACAAGCATAGATAGGTGTGAAAATTATCCCACAACCAACTTAACATATGATGCATCCAAGTTGCTAAAAATAACATTCTACGGAAGAATGGTAACGGAAAATTGAGAATCTGTTAAGTGAGGACGAGTTTAGCTTTAGGAAGGGTAAAGGCACCAGAGAGTAATACAAGCGAGACTGAAGAAAAACAAAGATTTGTCGACTTAGAAAAAGCGTTGCACATTATAAAATGAAACAATATATTGAAAATTCCGAGAAAAATAGGTGTAAGCTGTACACTGATGAGCCAAAACGTCATGACCATCCGTTTAATAGCTTATTTTTCCGGCTTTCTGCGTATCATGGATCCAACAATTTATTGGTAGATTTGTGGGGGTATGTGGCGCTATGTGTCGCTGAGATAACGGGCGACTGAATTGCACAGGGTGAAGGCGCTCCAGATGAGTTCCATAGGATTTACATTAGACGAATTGGGTCTCCGAGACATCAATGTGAGTTGGCTATAAAGCTCCTTAATACACCGTACCACGGTTCTTGCTCAGAGACACGAACAGTTATACTGCTGAAAGATGAGTTCCACGGAACGCCCCATTCTGCTCTCTCACTATGTCTAATGACTACTGAGGTCGCTGATATGGAGTACCTGGCAGCAGGTGGCAGCACAGTGCACGTAATATGAAAAACGCATGTTTATTGGGACTGTTGGGATACTTTTGATCACATAGTGTATATCGTTACTGGTGACGTTAAATGGCGTCTTAATGCTAACGTAAGGTAAATAAGGGAATGGTTGAGCCCAAAAGAAGCAGCAAATTTCCATACAAAGTACTACCTGCATCCACAAAGGATACAGGATGTGATCAATATATAGTAGGACTGAATTAATTTAAATGTTCAGGCGATCATTGTAAGCAAAACCACCCCTTCCTTCCGCCTCCTTGATTTCTATCTAACCATCTATGGCCGTCCTATCGCCCTCACTCCCACCCTTAAGTACCTTGGTGTCACCCACGACCGACGCCTCTCCTGGACTCCTCATCTCCGTACAATCCAAGCCAAGGCACACTCCCGACTCCGTCTCCTCAAGCTCCTTTCCGGCCGTATGTGGGGTCTGGACCCCTCCACCATCCTCCACACCTATAAATCCCTCATCCGCCCTATCCTTTGTTACGCCCATCCGGCTTGAATCTCCGCCCCCCCCCCTACCTTTTATAAATCCCTCCAAATCCTTGAACACCATGCTCTCCGCCTCGCCTATCGCATCCGTCTCCCCTCCCCCACGCGGATCCTGTATGATCTCACCCCCTTCCCCCACCTCCTACTTTTCCTTGAAAGGATACGGATCCTGTACACCTCCCGCAAACAAAATGCTCCTCACCCGCTTGTCTCACCCATCCTCTCCCACCCCTGCCCACTGCCGCGCCTGTATTCCCACATCCCACCCGGTCTCCATCTCTCCACCCTCCTTACCCAAGGTGGCTTCCGCCAGCTCCCCCTCCCTGATGATGTCCTCCTCCCCTCCACCTACCCCTCCTATCAACTTTGATCCTCCCCCCCCCACTTCCTGTGACCTTTCCTTTTGGCACCATCCCTCCCTTCTCTTTCCTTTCCCCCGTCCCCCTTCCTCCGCCCCTCTTCCCCCAGGTTCCCACTCCTCCTTCCTCCCTCCCCCTATCTCCAGTGCCCATGGCATCTCTGCTCTCCCCTCTCCCTCTCCCACTCCCCTTCCTCCTCCTCCTCTCTTGGCAGGTCCCAGGACTCGCACACGCTCAGTGAACATTTGCGCACCGGAGATCATCGCCATCAGTGTCTCGTGTGTGTGCCTTCGTTTGTGTTTAGTGTTCTTTCGCCGTCACACCACCACTGTTCACGTGTGCCGTAGCCGTCATCCATGTTATGTGTTCTGTGTCAACAGGTTTTGGTGTTTTTTCTTGTCCAGTGTGAACGGCTTCATGTATCTTGTTTTTGTGTCTACAGTTTTTACCCGCCATTTTTATTGTATTTTCTGTCACTACTTTATGTCATTTATTGTACCACTCGCGGCTGAAGAGCAGTGTACTGTGCTGCTGACAGCTCACCTTTGTTCCAGGTGTTTAAAATAACAATAAAGAAAAAAATTAAATGTTTTTATTGAACTAAGTGGTACAAATCCTTAGCATTCCCTTAAGTAACACCTTTGCCTTCTGGAACTCGCTTTCCTTTAGAGACACTGTCACGGCGTTCACGTCGTTTTGAACGTCTTCTGCAGAGGCGATTCGGTGTCCGTTGAGGTCCCGCTTGAGCCTGGGAAAGAGGAAGAATTCTCCCGGTGACAGATCCGGACTGAGGGGAGGGTGAGGCAACGTGGCAACCCTGTGCTTGGCCAGGTGTTGCAACACCCACAGACCATAGTGACGTGGCACGTCGTCCAGGTGCAGCTTCCAACAAGCAGCGATGTCTGGTCGCACTCGGAGGACGCGTTTGCACAACCTTTCATGCATTTCCAAATAAAATTTAGCACTCACAGTTTGTCAGGGGGCACAAACTACCAGTAAACCACATAACGACGCTCAAAAAAGCAGATGAGCAGTCTTTTGACCCTTGACCTGCTAATTTTGGCTTTCTTAGGGGGACGCAGGGAATTGGCAGTGTGCCCTCAGCGCTCTGGCGTTTGATCTCAGGATCATACTTAAAGCACTACACCGGTAAGCACACAGTAAAGAAAATTTGTGTTTTCTTGGACTAGTTCAGAATTTCCTAGGAAATTTGCACACAATTCAGTTTTTTTCGTCACTCAGGACTTTTGGCACAGAGTTGGCACACAGCTTTCTCATGGCCAAATCCTCGTTATCATTAATTTGGATGGTACCATACGAAATCCGCAACTCATCAACCACCAGATATATGTTTAAGCGCCGGTCGGAGTCCAGGAGCGCCTTCAGTTTGGCCACATTTTCGTAAGTCCATAAAGTTGATGGGCTACCGGCGCGCTGTAATGTAGTTATATTGTTGTGTTCCGAATCGATCTGGGCTAAAGGTATTTATCGACTACTTCAATTTCATACTTACACCTTAAAATGAAGCAGGCCACTGCAATGTATTTATCAAGTGACTTTATTTCAGTACCTCTCAGTCGGTTATACAGTCACATCATAAAGTCACTGGTGCATCACGAAACGACCGTGATGGATAGGACAAAGTGGCATCACAGAAAGTCTTGAAATATCACACTTTTTCCAGTCAGCGAAATATGGCTTTATTCACGAAGCAAAAAAAGCGCGCTATGACAGGCAGCAAAATCTCTGCTTGTTGAGTAGTTTATATTCGCAGCTACCATTATGGATCGTTCTGCTCCATTCACGTGCTCAACTAAAAGCACTGGCTAGTTTTAGCAGCCGTTATTCGCACCTCATTTATAGTTGTCGCACGTAAATTTCGCTATAAACTTGGTGATAATAAAACTATATGTTGCTATTAAGCTACCAGGTCTTCACAGCTAGGCTAGCCATTACGAACGTAGACGTGACAATACACTCATGCTCACGCATCTACATACATAAATTCATACACATGGTGAATCACCTGAAATTTGCACAGCTAATAATGTGAAAATGGGAAGTGCTTTTAATGTGCGGCATTCAGAGAATGGGTTGGTAGTCTGCGGCACGTATTGTTAGCTAATAAACCGATAGTAATATACCTAGATAGTGTATTTTTGGTGCAGACATATACTTTTTTAAATGGAACAATGGCCGATGAAATCAGCAAACTAAACGTAGGATAAAATAGAAAGTTATTGGTGTATGCCGCAGGTCTCCAGTGCATTTGCAAGATACCGTATTTTGGAAAGATTCCACACCGAATACTTGTTTGTGCCATTCAACCTGCTTATTTGCTACGTACAATACCATATTTTCTTATAATGTGCTTGTGTGTTCCCCTTAGTATGTTACATTCCATGCAGTAGGTCGTGAGTGGACGATGGGATGTACCAATGCAGAAAAAGCCGACTTGCTCATGGTGTGTCGAGAGTGTAAGAGGAATGCAGTACGTTCTTGTACAGAGTATGTGGCAAGATCCACAAACAGACTCCAACAATCTCATCAGTTATTTATCAATTCTTCAAACAGTTACTTGAAAGTGGTAGTGTAACAACGGGAAAACGTAACAGAACTAAAGAAGTGACCACAGACGAAGGGGATATCAATGTCCTTGCCGATGTTGCAGATGATCCGCACGTTATCGCCCGCGTAATCGCACGAGGAAGTGGCATGAGCCAGGCAAGTGTCCTACCCATTCTCCATCGACATAGGTTCCATCATTATCACATCGATCCCCGTCAAGAGCTACATGGAAACGATTATAAGAATCGTGGTAACTTCTGTGTATTGGCATTAAGCCAGGATACTCCCAGTGTATCATATAACACGCCAGGTTATCCGGGCGCGCTAAAGCGCTGCTTCCTGGACACAGGTAGGCGCGCCGGCCCTGGATCAAATCCGCCTGGCGGATTAACGACGAGGGCCGGTGTGCCGGCCAGCCTGGATGTGGTTTTTAGGCGGTTTTCCACATCCCCCTAGGTGAATACCGGGCTGGTCCCCTAGTCTGGCCTCAGTTACACGGCTCGCAGACATCTAAACACTTTCGCACTATTCCATGGATTACACTAGTCACAGACAGTTGGGGTACACTAATTACTTCCCGGGGGTAGGGAGGGCGGTAGGAAGGGCATCTGGCTACCCCTTCAACCAACATTGCCACATCCAGTTAACCATGCCGACAATGTGTATGCACGGGAAAATGTGTATGCACGGGGAAAATGGCACAAGTAAAAGAAAGAACTCCTGATGTATCAAATACCTTATTTAGTGATAAAGCCACAATTAACAATCATGACCAGGTAATCCGTAGAACTGAACACTATTGGCCACTCGAAAATTCCCATTGGCTTCATTGGGTGGAATGTCAGCATCCATGGTGTGTCAGCATGTGATGTTGGACAGTGAACCATCAGCTCATTGGCCCGTTTTTCATAGACAGAACACTGAATGTGCACAAGTATTGCAGCCTCCTATCAGACCATTTTCCACAGATGCCAGAAGAAGTTCCTCTGGAGACTACGCTGTCCAGCCCATAGGGCACGAAGTACTACAGCATATCTTCACAAATTGTTTTCAAATCGTTGGACTGGACGCAGAGAACCTGTAACTTGGCCGGCCCATTCCCCGGATTTAACGTTTGTAGACTTTTTTCTGTGGGGAAAGATGGAATACGCTGTCTACATGATCACACCAACTATACTCGATGATACGCAATGTCGTATTACTGCAGTCTAATCGGACATCCTCACTGAAATGCTAGCACGCATGCAGCAGTCGTTCTGTACCGGACTGGAAGAATGCATTCCCGTTGCCGGTTGTCATTTTGAACCCAGCCTGTCAGTTGTCTCGTTACAGGTCGGAATCCACCTAACTAGTGTATGCACTTCTGTTTTTCTTTAGTGTCTATTACCACAGGTATTGTACAAGTGTCGGTGTGGGAACCTTTCAATACCTTGTAAACGGCTTGCACTAGAATCCTGCAATAAACACGGTTGACATTCTAATTCATCTTTCTCTTAGTTCGTTAGTATCAAAAGATAGCCATGCGTAGTGGCTACTCGGTTAGAGGCACCATGTCACGGCTTGAGCGGCCTCTCCCGCCGGAGGTTCGAGTCCTCCCTCGGGCATGGGCGTATGTGTTGTTCTTAGCATAAGTTAATTTAAGTAGTGTGTAAGTCAAGGGACCGATGACCTCTTCAGTTTGGTCCCTTAGGAATTCACACACATTTGAACATCAAAAGACACTGTTCCATTTAAAAAAAGTGTTTGTTTGTAAATCCACTTTCTAAATAGTATTACAGTCTGTCAGTTCACTAATAATATGAGCCTCTGACTGATAATCCATTCTGTGAAACGGGCACATCAATAGTACTTCCCATTTCCGCAATATTTGCGGTGCAAGTTTTAGATGTTTCATCCTGTATACGCTGGGTATCCAAGAACTAACTCACCATAAGTTTTTCTCGAAAACGGCGAAATGCTCTCTGGTGACACCTTGACGACAAATCGAACGGTGAACTTCACATTGCCAGGCATCTGTTGGAAACTGGGGCATAACACGTAAATTTCTGAATTTCAGTAGTAAGTTTGCACAACGTTAGCAGTATTTTCCAGCAATGAACATATTTTCGCCGAAAAGTTGTATGAAAAGTGACTGAATATTGTGCTGTCATCAAGACGTACCCTGTACAGAAAATTATGCTGGTTGAACGCTGCGCTTACTCTTACAAGTTCAAACAGACAAAATGTTTCAAATGGCTCTAAGGACTATGGGACTTAACATCTGAGGTCGTCAGTACCCTAAAACTAGAACTACTTAACCCTAACTAACCTAAAGACATCACGCACATCCATGCCCGAGGCAGGATTCGAACCTGCGACCGTAGCAGCCGTGTGGTTCCGGACTGAAGCATCTAGAACCGCTCGGTCACAGGGGTCGGCCGTCCAGGAACAGGAGAGCAAATAACCCCCCAATGTGACAGTGTACAATGTTGTTAAAACACTTCCCACGTTTGAAGTTCCTGTAACTGAGATGCAACGGAAAGCCCAACACATCTAGGTTACGTGTTATCGTAATGGAAGATTCAGTGAAAATGAACGGCCCAATATCTGTGGTGTACATTAAGTCACACCATACATACAATTTCGCGCTGTCCATTATCAGCCATACCGTGATATGTGCGTTCTCCGAAACCCAGAATCGGACATCATGCCTGTTTGCTTCTCCGGAAATGAGAAATGTCGCTTCCTCAGAAAAACAAACTTTATTATGGTAGTCATTGTCCGCACCGATTCATTTTAGCATGTTTCTAGCAAATTCAGCTCACCTGGGTACAAATCTCGCAGAAGTGGCTTTTTTACGCAAGGAAATGCAGTAGTTGTAAAGTCTTCAGCACAATGCTGTGAAGTGAGTCTATTCTCCGGGCCGCTCTTTGTAGCCACGTGGTCTAGGGCGCCTTGTCACGGTTCGTGCGAGTCCCCCCGTCGGAGGTTCGAGTCCTCCCTTGGGCATGGGTGTGTGTCTGTGTAGTCCATAGCGTAACTTAGTTTAAGTTAGATTAAGTAGTGTGTAAGCTTAGAGACCGGTGACCTCTGCAGTTTGGTCCCAGAAGACCTTACCACACACTTTCCATTTTTATTCCTCCGGAAACATGACGCATCGTTTACCGCTGACTGCTTTGAAATGTTGTGCCCACGGTATCAACAGCATCGTCACTCGCTCCAGTTCTACCGTATGTAGTCTTGTCACCAACCATACCAGTCTCTTTGAGATGTTCATACTATACTTTGATCCCCTTTACATCTCGCGGATCTCGACTAAATCACTTCAGAACTGTCGCTGAACCGTAATTGGCTGCCGTATTTTATGAAACCACGTATCAGATTGCAACAGTTGTAACAGCATCCTATATTGGGCTCCCTGTAACAAGAGAGAGAGAGAGAGAATGTGGTAGAGAGAGAGAGAAGAAGTCAGATGCTGTCGGTACACATGTAGAAGCGTATATACTCGAGTCACATTAATGACACCACCTCTCAAAAGCATGAACAAACACCTTTTGCAATGCGGACATTGCGAGACGTGCAGGAAGTGCCAGTAAGATTCCGGAAGGTACCGACAGGGATTCGAAGGCTTGCCAACTGATGCGCCGTGGCCTGTTGCTCGAGATGGTCGCACAGATTCTCGACTGGTTTATGGGTTGGGTTGGATTGAGTTGTTTGTGGGGACCCAACAGCGAGGTCATCGGTCTCATCGGATTAGGGAAGGACGGGGGAGGAAGTCGGCCATGCCCTTTCGAAGGAACCATCCCGGCATTTTCCTGAAGCGATTTAGAGAAATCACGGAAAACCTAAATCAGGATGGCCGGACGCGGGATTGAACCGTCGTCCTCCCTAATGCGAGTCCAGTGTGCTAGCCACTGCGCCACCTCGCTCCTCATCCTCGTGCTCTTCAAAACACGTACTTCTACTGCGAGCTGTGTGGCAGGTTGCTTTATCCTGCTGGTAGATGCCATCGTGCCGAGGAAAACCAAACTTATGTAGGGGTGGACATGTGGACATGGTCCCAAAGGACAGATGCCAACTTGTGCCGATCCGTTTTGCGTTCCAGAATGGCGAGATTACTCAGGGAATGCCACGAATACATTCACCAGACCATCACGTTCCGTCACACGGCCTAAACCTTCCGATGGTTGTTGGAGAGTGTTTGCCGTTAGACGTTTCACACCCTATACACAGTTGGCCATTTGCTATCTGAAAAGGCTACACATCACCACTCATGGACGTTCAGTTGCGTTACTAGCTTTCAGATGCCAGTCTTCGTCGCCGATGAACAGCAGTCCGCAAAGCTACATGAACAAGGAGCTTCCTGAACAATACTTCAGGAGACACTGTTGATATACACTTGGTTTATTTGGGCTGGCTGTTACTCAAAAGTTACATGCCCTACTGCCCGTACACGTGTTCGCAGCCATCGTTAACCTATGATATTTACCGCCCGTGGTCTATCAAAATTGCCTCGGGGCCGTTTTTGGATATCATCGTTTTGCCATGCACGGTACACTTTAATCACAAAGGCAGGCGAATAGTTAGCCGTTTCAAAAGTGTTCCCATCCTCGTCCCGAAAGACAAAGGTGATGTCGTTCCGGACATCAGATAAATAGCTCCCTTTCCGTATTGCGACAACAACTGCACTGTTTTCCGCGTTCCCTTCCAACATGTTTTATACACCTGCTGTTGCTAGTGCTGTCATCTTCCGTCTGTGATGTGTTCCAATCAGTGAAACAGGACTACGAATTCTTCAGCTTATTTCATCAAGGTCGGTGGCCTCCTCCAAACGTCGCAATCGACCGCATTATGATTGTTATTATTGTTATTACTACTCCTTTTATTCATCATTTCGTTTTTACCCTTTTGTACTGACCCTGTTGGCACATAAAAATTATTGGATGTAAGTTACGCCTGTTAGGCAAAACACTATTTCTTCATATAGCGCCGGCCGGAGTGGCCGTGCGGTTTTAGGCGCTACCGTCTGGAACCGAGCGACCGCTACGGTCGCAGGTTCGAATCCTGCCTCGGGCATGGATGTGTGTGATGTCCTTAGGTTAGTTCTAGGCGACTGATGACCTCATAAATTAAGTCTCACAGTTCTCAGAGCCATTTGAACCTTCATATAGCCCCAAACATGTTTCAGCGACTTTGTCCCATCTTCAGTGGGGCTTCTTTATTTGAACATGTTTTAAGTCAATAGAACGGAAAAAACAGCCATGTTGCATATTTCAAGGCTGCTTTTCCGTTGTACTGATTAACACAAGTTGCTTCCCTGCAATTACTCCATCACGCTGGATATTCGTCATGTTTAAAGAAATAATTACTCTAAGAAAACTAAGCCCAAAACCGTTTTTGTTTGTTGTTCTAATTATCTTTTTTGTTTCCTTCTTTTTTTGCATTATAGTTTATGCCTGACGTATACACGATAAATTGCAGAAGGTCCTGCATAACTCTATAATGTAAAAAAAAACGAAGCAGAGAAAAAGGCAATTACAACTACAGACAAGAACCCTGTGAGGTTTAATTTTCGTTGGTTAGTTATTAATTAAAACATGTTTAGCTTTTATATATTTAAATAAAGAAAACCCGCTGAAGATGGCACAAAATTGCTGAAACATTTTTGTTTATATAAGAAAACAGTTTTTCGCATAACACTCGCACCTTATATTCAACAAATTCCTGTTACTGTTTATTCTCAGTCTGTATTGCCAATGAAAATGACGTTGATGGAAATGTTTGGTTTGTGGGATGCTCAACTGCGCAGTCATCAGCGCCCGTACGAAGTCCAAATATTTACATTGTCCAGTCTAGACACTGTTAAGCATGATCATGATGAAATGATGAGGACAACACAAACACCCAGTACCCGGGCACAGGAAATCTCAAACCGGTCGGTAATCGAATCCGGGACCTCGCGATCCAGAGGCAGCAACGCTAGCCACTAGACCACGAGCTGCAAACCAATATGACGTTAATTACCTCGTCGACATTGCTAGAACTATTTCTACCATCGATATAGCTGTTTCAAATAGTTTTTTCACTCTTTAAGTAAGATGCTTTAAATATGTGAAAGCCTAATCCGAAATAAGAGAGAACTAAAACGAGCTGTCTCATAAGGCTGAAAAAATAATACGAGAAAACAAGTGGTGAAGAAGAATAGTAGCACTTTAATGAGTTTAAGTGCTTAATATTGCTGAAACTGCTGTTCTCTTGAGAACGAGTCGTAGTTCCGCGTCCTGGAAATATCCCCAGAGACGGAGCGCGTCTTCAGTTGAAATTACGTTAGGACACGTTTCTCCCGGCACAGGCGCCGCCTGCTCCTCCTTCTGCTAACTCTATTGCTATTCCTGTTATCTCGATGCGTTCGCACCACACCACGCGCCGTCCACAGCTTTCCATCTCCTGCATTGGCCTCTGCTCAAATGGAAAAAACGTTTTGCTCGTGAAAAAGCTTTTGACGCTGCGAGGAGGTCTCACGAAGTACTTTTGATCGGAGAACAAAGAGAAAAGCCGAATTGACAAATTGTGTGTGTGTGTGTGTGTGTGTGTGTGTGTGTGTGTGTATGTGTGTGTGTGTGGGGGGGGGGGGGTGGTTGGGTGGGTGCGTGTCTGCTTCCCCCAGAGAGAGACAGAAAGAGAGAATTTGTGGACATCCCGATCAAAGGAAACGAGAAAGGCACAATGCAAAGTGCAACGGGAAGTAACTCCCAAAGCAATTTGCAGGGAGGAATCTCACTACTGCTGGCTGTGAAGACTTTGATGATGCATAGAACAAACAGTCGCCGGTTGGAGTGGCCGAGCGGTTCTAGGCGCTTCAGTCTGGAACCGCGTGACTGCTACGGTCGCAGGTTCGAATCCTGCCTCGGGCAGGGATGTGTGTGATGTCCTTAGGTTAGGTAGATTTAAGTAGTTCTAAGTTCTAGGGGACTGATGAACTCAGATGTTAAGGCCCATAGTGCTCAAAGCCATTTGAACCATTTTGAACAAACAGTCGAAGGTTCTGAACATTGTGTAAGATTACAGTACTAGGGCGCTTCATCTGCGGAAGGCAGTGCAGTAATTGTTCCACATTTAGAGGTGCGTCTAGTAGTGGAAAGGACATATTGTGAAGGGCGCAATCTACGGTTATTTATTTCCCGTTCAACCGATTTTTTACTCGATTTCATATCCTTTGCAAATTACAGTGTTATAGAAACTACTTACAGATATTCTATGATGCTGACTGAAGTCCTAGCAACACTGCAGCTACGTTGCAGACGAATATTATACCGCTATACTAGTTGCCATGACAAGCGTAATGCTGTATGTTAGATATTCAAGAAAGCAAATCGCAAATGCTACATGAACATGTATTCATTCATCCGAGGATTTCAGCGTGTTATGGCTTTTAGACTTAGATTACACTGATTTTAGTTACACGAGTAATCTAGTTATACCTCTCACAGTCTAAGTCTACTATTAGAATTCAGAACTCACGAATTTAGGAACTTGATTAACCCACATTGATCAGCCAGAATATTATGATCAACGACCTACTATCAATATAACCCGTGCAGACGATAGCAGCGTCACCTGTCGAGGAATAACTACTAGTCAGACACGCGCACGGTGCATGTAATATCAGTGACCGTGCTGTCCATGTGTAGAATGGGGATGGCGTGCTACCTACTTGAATTCGACCGAGAGCAGATTGTGATGATCTGAAAGCTCGCCGCACGTTTTTCGGAAACTGCACGACTTTTCGGGTGTTCGAGGAGAGCTGTGGCGAGTGTCTTCAACACGGGGCAAAACCAAGGTAATACCAACGTCCAGATGTCGTGAACTTGGACGGCCTTCTCTCATTACAGATGCCGGATGTTGTGAGATGGGAAGGCTGGTAAAACAGGACATGCGGTGAACTGTGATAGAACTAACATCAGACTTTAATTCTGGGCAGAGTACAGGTGCGTTTGAACACACAGTGCACCAAAATCTCCTAACGACGGGCCTTCACACCCGACTATCCATGCATGTGCCAACGTTAACACCACGACATCGGCAGCTACAACTGAAATGGGGACATGGCAATCGGCAGTGAAAGTTGACCAAGTGGCAGGGCGTTACATGGTCTGATGAATCCTTCTTCATCACGCCGATGAGAGGGCGCGAATCCTTCGCGTTCCAGGAGAATGGCTTCTTTACTACAATGCGGGAGGGAGACAAGCTGGCGGCGGCTCCATTTATACTCTGGGGAACATTCACGTGGGCGTGCATGGGTCCAGTCGAGCGCGTGCAAGGCACCATAATGGCTAAGGGGTATCGTACACTGGTTTCAGACCATGTACACTCCTCAATGACAATCTGGTTTTCCGACGGCAGTGACATTTTTCAGCAAGATAATGCGCCATGTCACATGGCCAGTAGTGTGATGGAATGGTTCAAGGAACACAGTGGCGAGTTCCAATTGATGTACTGCCCCTCTCCCACCCCCACCTCCCCAACTCTCCAGATATGCACCCAATCGAACATTTGGGATGTGATTGAACGTCGCGTCAGAGCTTATCGTCCTCTTCCCCCAAATTTACGGGAATTAGGTGACCTATGCTTGCTCATGTGGTGCCAACTCTCTCCAGCGACCTACCAAGGTCTCATTGCTTCCATGCCTCGGCAGGCTACAGATGTTACCCTTGCCAAACGTGGGCATACCTGCTATTATGTAGGGGCTCATAATGTTCTGTATGAAGAGCACTCGGGGCGCTTGGGGACCACAGCACACCAACGACACCTGAGGATGGGCTTATAACAGTCCGAAACCGGTCGTGTGAAAATGAAGTAATTTATAACTGAAGCGGTATTTTCTACCTCTGCTACAATGCTCAGTTGCGGAAGTTCTGCCAACAGGATTGTTTGTGGCCCCGGAAACATCATAATTCTTGAGCATAAAACAAGTTGCAGAAGTCTACAACAGATTGACGTCAACGATGTGGGCCTATAATTATGTGCGTCTTTCCTAGGGCCCTTCTTGAAAACGGGAACGACCCGCGCTTTCTTCCATTTCGTAGGTACCGTCCGTTTCTCCTGAGATCTACGATAAAACTGCTGCTAGATGGGGAGTACATTTTTTTGCTTAATCTCCATAGAAACTTACATCTTGCCCTGATGCCTTTCCACTACTAAGCGACTGTAGTTTCGCGATCGGTGACCTCATCGAGCAAACGTAGAAGTTTTTGGTCGTTCTGTAGTGGGAAACACGTGTGCAGTGTCTGTCGGTGATGGTGTAAACATTCCGAATGTGTTACAGCTGATTGTGTGTTGTGATTCTAAGGCCAAGTATAGGAACTAGCCCACCATTTGGTTTGACTAGTATGGAAAGCCACCTTGAAACACACTCAGACTAACTGTATCCTCCTTCTGAGGCGGCCTGTGTGGCCGAGCGGTTCTAGGCCTGGAACCGCTTCAGCCTGGAACCGCTTCAGCCTGGAACCGTGCGACCGCTACGGCCGCAGGTTCGAATCCTGCCTCGGGTATGGATGTGTGTGATGTCCTTCGGTTAGTTAAGTTTAAGTTCTAGGTGACTGATCACCTCAGATGTTAAGTCTCCTTCTGAGCATGCGACGTATTGGTGAAACAATGTCTCGCACTCGGAAAACGAAGGTCAAGACCTCCAAGAAAATTGAGGTTTTCCATGGTTTATTCGTCAATGAAGATAAATGCTGGAATAGTTCTTGTGAATAGCATATGACCGATGCAAGAGAGTAGCCTTTTCTTGAGTGTGTTTTATCGTGAATACGAAACTGGGAATGTGAGCCGACAGCCAAAACATGCTACTGAGCTCAAAGCTACATCACTTACATGAAACTGAAAAGAATCCTGTTTGTGTGGAAACCGATCTCATACATAAGCGAGTAAATAAGCAGACCAATAATTTCGCGCTCAGTAGACTTGGTCAGTGCGAACTATTTAAAATACGTAACTGTATAAAAAAACAAATGTTGACCTGTACAAGAATGTGACCTGAAAAACACGAAATATTCTGCACTGGCATCTGGTCCTGGTAAAATAAAGCAACTGACAGAACCTACATTGCGCAAAGGAAACGAAAGATCATCTATTATGAATATCACCTGCAAAATGAAGTACTGGCAGAAACAGCAACACAGCAAGACTCCTCAACAGCTAAAAAAAATGCTGCTAAAATCTGGTTACAGTTGGTCCATAGAAATTGGATTCGTAATCTTGACACAGAATGCCAATGAAACACATAACTCGACGTTTAAGTTCTGAAATTTCAGTTAGGAAGGAACTTATCAAAGAAAACTGTTATAGACTATAATATGTAAATTCATTTAATCTAATAACTTCAATGGTACAGTGAATTAACTCAGAAGGTCAGTCAATAGAAAAATTATCAAGAACTGGACTATGACGAAGGTAAAGTGAAACAACAATGCAAGTCTACAAAAATAAAAATAAACCTTTCACCTCATCAAATAATACCTTGTTCTTCATTTCAAAACCTTTTTTGTGTCAATTTGCTATCCAACTAGTGCTCTGAGTTGTCGTTCTTCCCCGTAATAAATCTGCAACTCCAAAAGTTCGTCTATCCAATACACCTTACACTCAACGAACTCCTGCCTGGTGCACACTGCTGCTGCTGCCATCCCAGACACATATACAGTTGCCTAACAACTGTTTCTCTGACCGCAGTTCTTCAAATATATCACGTTCCTGTGCAAATATTAACATATCCAACAATATCATCAAAACATAACCATCTTACACCGATGCCATTAGCCACAAAACCTCCGTCCAAACTGAGGTTTCCCGTTTTTTTCTCAAATCATTTAAAATATATGTCGGAATGTTTCTTGTGAAAAGGACATGACCGACTTCATTCCCCATCCTTCCATCTCTAATGGTGGCGGCGGCGACACTAATTTAAAGCCTGATCTTACTTTTTACTTGGTCATAATACAGACCACCTGTCATTAACGACACTCACTGATTTAGTCTACCGCCTGTATAAACAACCTGCGTACTCAAATGGTATTTTGAGCAAATGTTTTGAGCAATACAAGTCTGCCTCTCAGTCCGATAATGGAGAAAGAATCCCTACCGTAACACTAGACCAGCCCTCTTCATGAGTAGTAGGCTAACGGCGTAAGAATCTGATTGCACCATGTTCCTTACGATACCGTATACAGAATAATAAAACTGAGACAAAATTAGCTTCTTCGCTTTTGCAACAGCGTACTGCAAAATCTGTGCACTACTGAACAACTGAGGTACAAACATCTACCTAGTAGCTCTGATTCTACTGTGTTTCATCTGTCTTTCCAACCCACATTTGCACTACTATATGTAGTAAGGCAAAAATTTTGAATTCAGTTATTTCTGTTTTCGAGAAAATTTTGGCCTTTTCGCCAATTAATACGTCATTGTTATTCTTGCGAATCTGCAGGCCATAATCGTCTATTATGTGGTGTCACTTATTCAGCGACTTGTGCTCCTTTTGTTAGTAGATTCGTTGACCTCCAAACATTGACTGCACAAATACGCAAAGTTTTACAGGTAAATGACCTTGAAGAATAGTGCAGGAGGCTCATCTTCGTATTTTACGATCATTTCTATTTGGTTTCACTCGTTCGAGGTGGGGTTTCCTTGTTGGCCACACCTGTCATTGCATGAAGATGAAAGTGAATATAGCGTTTTTATCATCGTGGAGGCTGAAGACTCCAATGAATGAACATTTTAAAAAAATAACCTAACGATTACATTAATTTCAAAACAGTAACACTCAGTTTAGTTTCTTTTCGTAGATCTGAAGATTGTAGATGTCCAACGGTATTGTCGTGAAATATTTTTTGTCTGTGATCGTAAAATGAACATAGTATTTTCTGTCTTAGTTCAGTTATGTACCTTTTCAGGTATGTGCCTTACATGCTTCCGACCACTCCGAAACCGAATCTTTTTGAAGTATTAACTGCGTGGGTCATGATTTTCGTCTTCACTGTCTTCGGTAATTCCATCTAGAGATGCATTGCGCTTGGTTTCTTCCTTTGCACATTAATCATTTAATCCAGACTCAAATTCACCCTCCCAAACAATGAAGTGTGTATGCCCTAAAAGACATATTCCTGTGGGTCAGTTACAGCTGTACACGCACTCGGACTTCACAGCGCAATTGCTTGTACACTGGCAAGCAAAATATCAGCAATAATCTTTCGTTCTATAAAAAAACTGTAGTCAGACGATGGCAGTCTGGAAACATACTAACCATATGCACTATTAGTATCTTCATTCGGTGCGGTGTAACAGTGTTGTCTGGTTACTGCAGCATGAATAGTTTTGGGTTCTTTACCTGCAATTCCTGGTATTGGCGTATTTGTTTTCGTTCACTTATTTTATTTTGCATGTTATGACATGGGGCTTCCTAAAGTTATACGGCATTTATAGCAGATCTTGAACTCATCACTCCCAATTGATCAATAGTGGCGCAGAAAATGGAATACAGTGGGATTTAGTATTGCAATTTTAAAGATTTATTTATTCTTCAGCAATCTCCTACTTTACTTATTCTGTAGCACTGAATTCTTACTTCTCATTGGTAGGTACTATCCGACAAGAAGCGGAGTCACATAATTGAAGTGAATAGTTCAGCACCACTTTACCCTGACATATCTCAGTGCTGATTACAATGTTTTGAATGAAGGTCCCCCATCGCACATGTGACCACAGTGCTACCATACTACCACTGCTCGACCTCAATTTCGTACCAAAAATATGCCTAGGTGGAAACACTGGATAACTAGATGACTAATTCCTTTTCCTCAAGGGTTCTAATAAGAATATTTACTAAAATTATAGTGCATTTCTATGTCTAGTTTAGGTAGCGACATTATAGGAAGTGATAAGTACATGGCGTCTCTCAGACCCCACTAGCGTGGTTAAGGGACTAAGGGAACCAGTTGTAGTTAGAATGATATTATACCTGCATTTCAATACCAAAAATGAAGGAAGAAGTCTCACTGACTAACATACCGTCCGGAGTTCTACACAAACGCGCGTACAAACTACGTACAAAAGGCAAACTCTGGGGTGCCGCTAATACCGAATTGTAAGGAACGAAACGTGAATCTCAAACAGAAACAACACAAAGCGTATGTATCAAACTCAAATGAAGACCGAAAGTGAATATCGTGGGTACAACGATAGAATGCCAATACCTTAGAAGTGCAGAGATCAAACTGCATCATGACCAGTCGCGCTTCTGGAAAACGTAAGTACAATTCGACGCCCTGCGCTTTCAGAAAATAATCCGCGCTCCATTTGTGACACCAACAGCGCCAATAAAAATTAGAAGAGACAGACAGGACTGAAAGGTAAATATCAAAACCTGATAATAAATACCCGTATCTAACAACAAATTTACGCAAAGCATATTCTCGGCGTTGCTGCACAGTCCACACAATTACTAGTGCAGGTGTCAGATTATCTCGGCAGCCAAACCACAGTGCTAATTCAAAAAACCAGTATTTTTATTGAATAACAAGATGATGTAAAAGTGCAGAATGCTATATTGAGGCTATGGCTGCGAAAAAATCTACATTGGAGCAGTCCGCCATCTTGTTCTATTGGTACATAGTAATTCGATTTTCTCCCATTAACAGTGATCATTAGACACACCCGTAACAGTTTTGCGCTATGCAACTAATTGACTGAATTTGCGAGTGCCGTAATCGCCCAGGCACCGTCGTTCTCTCGTTGGTGGGAGCGCAAGCAGCTTTGCTGGTGTTGTCCACAGGGGAACCCGCACCGCCCGTGCTATTCCTGACTACACATCTCTGTTGTTTGCGTACACTGCTGCGCAACATGTGCGTCAGCAGAGCACCCTCTCAATTCCTCCCCTCTCACCCCACCCCCCTTCCCTCACACACACGTCAGCAGGATCGGGCCTAACAGTTGGTCGTTGTCTGTTGCAGTTGCTGTGGAAGCCGCTCGAGGGTACTGGCTTCTGCATCGTCAACCTCGTGGCCAGCATGCAAGACTATATGCGTGGTCTCTTCCTATTCACGTAAGTACACAATCCCTGAAGGCATTTACTTCAAACCTAACTTGGTATAAAAGAATCACAGTTTCATTACTATCCTATGAATTAGAATTGTTGGTTAGCAGAATATTTCTATGAATGTGCAATAAAAGACCAAGAACTAACTGCTCAATTTAGAAAGAGTACCGTGCAGGGAGGTAGTTTGTCGCCTCTACAGTTCAGTACATACATCGAACAAGCAAAAACAGAAATAAAACAAAGGTTCAAGAGTGGGATTAAAAGCAATGGTCAAACGATATGAATGATGTCATTCTTTGATGAAATTGCTACCTTTAGTGAAAGTGACAGATTAACCCAGGACCTTTCAAACCTAAGAAAAAGTTAAATAAGCCCACGCTATGGGTAGAGAGTAAACTGAACCTAGACGAAAGCAATAAGAACTATCAGAAATTAGCCCAGCAATTGTGGACTATCGAAGTAGACGAAGTGGACGAGTCCTGTTACGTCGGAAGCACAATAATACACTACGGCCAAAAGAAGGAGAACATACGAAGCAGACTAGCACAAATAAAGAAGACAAAAAAGGGTAATAATATCAAACATTGCCTTAACTGAAACGTCCTGGCAGATCAAGATTGTGTGCCCGACCGAGACTCGAACTCGAGACCTTTGCCTTTCGTGGCAAGTGCTCTGCCATCTGAGCTACTGAAGCACGACTCACGACCCGTCCTCAAAGTTTCAGTTCTTGCTGTACCTCGTCTCCTACCATCCAAACTTCGCAGAAGATCTGTGAGGACAGGTCGTGAGTCGTGCTTGGGTAGCTCAGATGGTAGAGAACTTCTCCACGAAAGGTAAACGTCTCGAGTTGGAATCTCGGTTCGGCACACAGTTATAATCTGTCAGGAAGTTTCATATCAGCGCACACTCCACTAAAGAGTGAAAATCTCATTCTGGATTGCCTTAATTCATGAAAGAAATTTCTGACAATATACGTTTCAATCAGAGCATTCTATGGAAGTGAATAATACATTGTGGAGGAACTAGAAAAGAAGAGCATTCGACATGTGTTGTTATAGAAATATGTCAAAAATTAGGTGGGCTCGTATGAAATGAGGATATTATCCGAAGAATCGACGAGGGGAAGGGACAGCACGATAGGAGATGCTTTTAAGCCGTTTATGAATAATATACAAGATACTTGAGGGAGTAAAAACTGTAGGGAAAAGGCAGAGATAGGAATATATTAAACAAGTAATAGGACGCTGGATGCACATTCTACAGAGAGGTGGAGAGGTTGACACAGGAGAGGAATTTTTGTCGGACCACAACAAAGCAGCCAGTTACTGACGGCATGTACCCGAAGCTGATTAGTCGAGGCATACTTATTCTTCTGCTTCACGTTTAAAAACTTCTATTCTGAATCGATTAATATAACAGTCAAGGTCGCAATAATCATTTATTTAAAAATGATGACCGAGCTCGGACTTAATCCCGCACAACTTCAGATCTAACGAACTGAAAAGATATGAAGAGCCACACTTTAAAAAGGAAAGTCAACAAATAAGAAGTCGACAAATAATATAGCGAGCGCAGAATGAAAGACCAGGAAGAGTTAAAATAACGTAGCATTTTCCCATATTGCTGCAGCCATCGTAAAGACTGAAACTGGTCCTCATTTTCAAATAAACCAGTATTTCGATTTTCACTGATTTATTAATTGATAATTTATAACAGATAGCTTCAAATCTCCAAATCATATTATATAAAATTCTATTCTCAGGTTTTATAAATGACTCCCTAATACTGGAAATTTATATTAGATGCCCACATTTCCAAAATCTTCCTAGTTAAGATTTTATAATATCTTTATATTTCAGCCGTCAATTATATTGATAACCAAATATCAAAACTATCAATATCAGTTTTTATAAATTGTCTTCAAAACATTATCCTTTACGTTTAACTGGTCTTTCAAGTCATCAGTCGTCTCTGATAGAGTTACAAACCTGCCGGTAAGCCTTACAATTCTTATTTTTCTCCCTCAATTTTAACTAGTTTCCTAAATCTCTCTTTCGTTTGCTTTAAACAGACCAATGAGAATAGGAGTCCACCATTAGTTTCCCCGCATATATACTTTTCAAAACGAACATTTAAACACGAAACACCTTTAAAATGTCGCTGCTTATGATTTCCTACAATAACATATCTTCTACGAATGCAGAAGACTACTAATGTAACCATGGTATTCTGTTGCCAGATACAACTACTGTAATTTAAACATGTTTTTTTTTACTCGTGCGTATGTTGATAGCCCTCTTTGAACAATTACACACGAACTTGCTGTCTAGCGGTAGTGTCTTTGATTAGTAATCATAAATCATGGGTCCCGGGTTCTAACCCTACCACTGTTTAAATTCGTAATAAAGATCAGCAGTAATGACGATCGTAGACTTTCGTTATAAGGCATGCAAGAGGGCCGAGGAATGGACAGAAGTTCCTGCCACTCACTTGCCCTTGTGGTGGAAACGGCCCATAGTAGTCGGAAGAATCAGCAATGCTCAACGGCATGGGGACGCAGAAGGCAATGGAAACCACTACATTAAGGACACACAGAAGATACGGCCTGTCTGTGGAAAAATTTCATGATGATCTCTCGTTGGCAAATGATTCTGGATAAGTTCCCCATCGAATATCTGGGGGGGGGGGGGCTGACAAGGGGGAGGTGGCAATGACAAAAAGATTGAAAAACTAAGGACGGAATAACTTTCTACGAGTCGGAACATGGAATGTCAGAAGTTCGAACTTAGTAGGAAAGCTACAAAAGCTGAAAATGGAAATGAAAAGGCTCAGTCTACATAAAGTGATTGTTTCTGAATGAAATGGAAAGAAGATAACTATTTCAGGTTATGACGAATATAGGCTAATATCAAATGAAGCAGAAAATGGTATAAAGAGAGTGGACTTCGTTAGGAGTGGAAAGGTAGGATAGCATGTAGGCCATTATGAACATTTCAGTGATAGGGTTGATCTAGTCAGATTCAGCAGCAATGTAACGCCGACAACGGTAATTCAGGTATACATGAAGACAACACAAGCATAAGATGAAGAGGGACAGTATATGTGGCTACTGAACAGATAATTCAGTATTTAAAGGGATATGAAAAACTAATAATCATGGGGAGGGAGCTGGAACGCAGTTGTAAGGAAAGGAATAGAATAAAGAATTATGGGGAAATTTGATGTTGGGAGTAAGAATGATAGAGCAGAAAGAATAGTTGAGTTTAGCAACTAATTGTAGTTGGTAATAGCGAATATTCTGTTCAAAAATCACAAGAAGATGAGGTATACTTGAAAAAGGCCTGGAGATACGAGAAGATTTCAGTTAGTTTACATCATGGTCAGGCAGAGATTCCAGAATCAGATAATGAATAGTAAGGCATTCCGAGGAGCAGATACATACTCAAATTACAATTAGGTAATGATGTAGAGTAGGCTGAAGCGTAAGAGAATCATGCGGAAGAATCAGTGAGGGTGGAAATAGGGCAATGAAGTACTGAGGGATGATGAGACCCGTCAGAAATTCGTTAAGGATGTGGATATTACGTTACTGAATATCACATTACGCACTTCAGTTGAAGAGGAGTGGACATTTATCGAAAAGGAAGTCACATATGTAGATCAGTCAGATATAGGTACAAGGAAAGTAACTCTAAAGAAACTTTGTCTAACAGAAGAAATACTTGAGCTAATCGACGAAAGAATGAAAATTTTCAGGGAAGAGAGGAACCAAATAAGTAGGGAGTGCAGGGTTAGCCAAGAAAAATGGTTGTAGGAAAAATACGAAAAACTCGAAAAAGAAATGGTCGTCGGAAGAACTGACTCAGCATTTGGAGCAGTCAAGGCAACCTTCTGTGAGATTAAAAGCAAGAGCGATAACATTAACAGTGCAATGAAAATTCTGTTGTTAAATGCATACGTAACAGCGGCTAGATGGAAAGAGTACATTGGATGCCTATATAAGGAATAGGACTTGTCTGATGATTTGATAGAAGAAGAAATTGTAGTCGGTACGTAAGACAAAGGGCATGTACTATTAGCGAGAGAATTTAAATGAATTCTGGAGGACTTGAGGTCAAATGAGGCAGAAACGATAGGCCTACATAGCGCTTTCTCGAAATTTCTAAAATCATTGGGGAAAGGGGAGGGGGTACTGGCAACCATACGACTATTCAAATTGCTTTTAGATGACGATCAGTTTGGATTTAGCACGAGAGAGGTAGTTCTGATTTTGCGCTTGATAATGGAAAGAACACTAAAGAAAAATCAGTACTCGCTCATACAATTTGTCGATCTAGAAAGGAGGCTCGACAGTGTGAAATGGCGCAAGATGTTCGAAACACTGAGAAAAATAGAAGTAAGCTACAGAGCACGACTGTTTGTATACAGTTTGAGCAAGAACAATAAAACTGGAAGACGAAGAATGAAGCGCTCGGACTAGAAAGGATGTAAGACAGAAATGCAGCGTTTTGCCCCTACTTTTTAGTCGTGGTGGGACACGAGACCGAAGGCTGACAAGACACAGACACACATACAGAGAGAGAGAGACAGAGAGAGAGAGAGAGAGAGAGAAGAGGACGAGAAAGGAGGAGGAGCAGTAGGAGGAGGAGAAAAGTTTTCAGTATCTTCTATGGATGATTAAGTGGAGTACTTGTCAGATGTTGATGACATTATCATCATCACTTGAAGAACAGAGCTATTCAGATATTTGTGGGGGTTCCAATAGCACAAGACACTGGGGAATTGATGTACGAAATCAAATCTTTTTTTATTTTGTACTGAAATTCATAAAAATTCAGATTGTTTCTTGCTTACTTACATTTCGAATGCTGAATACGCACACACCGCTGTCAATCAGCACACACGTGCGCGAAATTCCACACTCCTCAGACACGCCCGCTGTTCATGAATACATGTTCGCGCGGTTAAATTCCACCATGTTTCTCATGTAGATCAATGAGGTGAAAATTTAGAGTTCCATAGCTTTGGTGTAGGCTAGAAATTTTCGTTGATTTGATTGGCCGTTCATTTTTAATGTATCGCGCAGTGAATTGCTGACCTTTTGGGATCTCGATTCAGCGTATGCCTGAGAATAAACGCATTTGGTTTATGACTATCAGCAGGTGTGATAGACAGAGGCATCTCAGGTGTCCGCGTAGCAGTTTTTTTTTTTTTTCAATGTTCTTCTGTACAATCTGGAAAATGGTTTTGGTGTTTTTTGTTCTGTTACTCGGATGTAACATGTTCCTTTGCCAACAACGGAATGTTGCAAGATGTACTATTATACGTAAGTATCTTCTAATTTGAATACTGCAATATATTGTTAAATTTTTTGGCGGACTCAAGAGTACGCAAGACCGCGCACAAGTGCAATAGGGCACACGGTTCCAAGATGGTCAAATAGTAACTTGTGCGTATCTCTCAGTTGATTTCCGGTAATCATGCGATATAAACTGGGCAGCAAGACAGCCACTCGATAATTCAACATTTTTCAGGACAGTACAATTGCTAAGTTTCTGATCTTTGATTGTAGCACCAAGTTGGGGCACAAACTTTTGCGAAGGCAAGATTATCAGCCAAGGTGGAACATAGAATGGTTTTTGGTTAGTATAAAAGACTTTATTAGTACTTACTGAAATTTATGCTTCAGTTAACGAGCTATTGTACTTTAATTGTATGTGTTACTTTTTGTAAGGACGCTATACCGTTTGTTGGATTTTTCACTGATAAATAAATAATCAAGTTATCAAAAATTGGTGTTCCCTGTCATTATTAATACAAAGGTATTTGTCATAATTGTGAATAACAAATTTCATTTATGTTTCATTTGAAGACTTGTCACATTTATAATTTCAAACGGAGGATCAATTAAGTAACCTATTTAGTTCCGGCTAGCATAGTTAGAGAACAATTGTGATACACTCCTAATGAGTAACCATTAATGAGGATCTTACGTTTGCTCAACTTCCACAGGTCGGTAATCGGTCCCTTTTGTTGGCTGAGGTCATCGGATACGGTTAATCGAGCGTTTCTTTGTCAGGAGGAGATATATCTCAAGCTGTTGTCGTTCAAGTTTCTACTTCTTCCCAGGACCGGGTGATCCACTTCAACACCATACCTCTGAGGATGCCTAGCTGGCGAAGTGCTGGGATAGGCTGTAGTTGCATTCCAAAGTTTATGGAGCATCCATATGTGATCACTCTAGGACAAAAAGCAGTTGTAAAGGGACGAGGAATGCAGAAGGTGCTTGTAACTGTGGTTGGTCTCAAAAGCTAATGGGATTTGGTAAACACTGAGAGTGGAACATTGGCACAAAATGAATTTATGGCTCTGATATGGCAGAATTTGTGGGGAGAGATTCACACCCGTCTTTCAACAAGTAGCCTCAAATGGTTCTGAGCACTATGCTACTCAACTTCTGAGGTCATTAGTCCCCTAGAACTTAGCACTAGTTAAATCTACCTAACCTAAGGACATCACACACATCCATGCCCGAGGCAGGATTCGAACCTGCGACCGTAGCGGTCTCGCGGTTCCACACTGCAGCGCGTAGAACCGCACGGCCACTAAACCAGAGGCTCAGACGACTCTGCGACTATAATGGTTGCAAATTCATCGACCTCCGTTATTGGGTGGAGAACTGTAGGGCCCCCCTAGACAGGTCAGGCGTGCACTACACACCGGAAGCAGCTACTAGGGTAGCAGAGTACGTGTGGCGTGCACACGGGGGTTTTTTAGGTTAGAGGGACCCCCCCTTGGGCGAAACGATAAAATACCTGACGGCTTACCAGAGAGGACATTATCATCGTTGATAAAGAACGTCCGTCCTCAGAGACCAAAAACAGGAAAAGTTAACGTAATATTGGTAAACTGCAGGAGTATCCAGGGCAAGGTTCCTGAATTAGTATCTCTTATTGAAGGAAATAGTGCGCATATAGTATTAGGAACGGAAAGTTGGTTAAAACCGGAAGTGAACAGTAACGAAATCCTAGACACAGAATGGAATATATACCGCAAGGATAGGATAAACGCCAATGGTGGAGGAGTATTTATAGCAGTAAAGAATTCAATAATATCCAGTGAAGTTATTAGCGAATGCGAATGTGAAATAATCTGGGTTAAGCTAAGTATCAAAGGTGGGTCAGATATGATAGTCGGATGCTTCTATAGACCACCTGCATCAGCAACCGTAGTAGTTGAGCGCCTCAGAGAGAACCTGCAGAACGTCGTGAAGAAGTTTCGTGATCATACTATTGTAATAGGGGGAGACTTCAATCTACCAGGTATAGAATGGGATAGTCACACAATCAGAACTGGAGCCAGGGACAGAGACTCTTGTGACATTATCCTGACTGCCTTGTCCGAGAATTACTTCGAGCAGATAGTTAGAGAACCAACTCGTGAAGCTAACGTTTTAGACCTCATAGCAACAAATAGACCGGAACTTTTCGACTCCGTGAATGTAGGAGAGGGTATCAGTGATCATAAGTCAGTGGTTGCATCAATGACTACAAGTGTAATAAGAAATGCCAAGAAAGGAAGGAAAATATATTTGCTTAACAAGAGTGATAGGGCACAAATCGCAGAATATCTGAGTGACCACCATCAAACGTTCATTTCTGAGGAAGAGGATGTGGAACAAAAATGGAAAAAATTCAGAAACATCGTCCAGTACGCCTTAGATAAGTTCGTACCGACTAAGGTCCAAAGCGAGGGGAAAGATCCACCGTGGTATAACAATCATGTACGAAAGGTACTACGGAAACAAAGAAAGCTTCATCATAGGTTTAAGAGTAGTCGAATCATAGCTGATAAGGAAAAGCTGAACGAAGCGAAAAAGAGCGTAAAGAGAGCAATGAGAGAAGCATTCAACGAATTCGAACATAAAACATTGGCAAACAATCTAAACAAGAACACTAAAAAGTTTTGGTCATATGTAAAATCGGTAAGCGGATCTAAATCCCCTATTCAGTCACTCGTTGACCACGATGGCACCGAAACAGAGGACGACCGAAGAAAGGCAGAAATACTGAATTCAGTGTTCCGAAACTGTTTCACTGCGGAAAATCGTAACACGGTCCCTGACTTCAGCCGTCGCACGGACGCCAAAATGGAAAATATTGAAATAAACGATATCGGAATTGAAAAACAACTGCTATCACTTAGTAGCGGAAAAGCATCCGGACCAGACGAGATGCCCTTAAGATTCTACAGTGATTATGCTAAAGAACTTGCCCCCTTTCTATCAGCAATTTATCGTAGATCGCTGGAAGAACGTAAAGTACCTAGCGACTGGAAGAAAGCGCAGGTCGTTCCCATTTTCAAGAAGGGTCATAAATCAGATGCGAATAATTATAGGCCTATTTCGCTTACGTCAATCTGTTGTAGAATAATGGAACATGTTTTGTGTTCTCGTATTATGACGTTCTTAGATAATACAAATCTCCGTCATCATAACAAACATGGATTCCGCAAACAGAGATCATGTGAAACTCAGCTCGCCCTATTTGCCCAAGAAATTCACAGTGCCGTAGACACTGGCGAGCAGATTGATGCCGTATTCCTGGACTTCAGGAAGGCATTTGATACGGTTCCGCACTTACGTTTAGTGAAAAAAATACGAGCTTACGGAATATCGGACCAGGTTTGTGATTGGATTCAGGATTTCCTAGAAGAAAGAACACAACATGTCATTCTTAACGGTTCAAAATCTGCAGATGTAGGGAGTACCGCAAGGAAGCGTGATAGGACCTTTATTGTTTACAATATACATAAATGACTTAGTTGACAACATCGGTAGCTCCGTGAGGCTATTTGCAGATGACACGGTTGTCTACAAGAAAGTAGCAACATCAGAAGACTCGTACGTACTCCAGGAAGACCTGCAGAGGATTAATGCATGGTGCGACAGCTGGCAGCTTTCCCTAAACGTAGATAAATGTAATATAATGCTCATACATAGGGGCAGAAATCCATTCCAGTACGATTATGCCATAGGTGGTAAATCATTGGAAGCGGTAACGACCGTAAAATACTTAGGAGTTACTATCCGGAGCGATCTGAAGTGGAATGATCACATAAAACAAATAGTGGAAAAAGCAGGCGCCAGGTTGAGATTCATAGGAAGAATTCTAAGAAAATGTGACTCATTGACGAAAGAAGTAGCTTACAAAACGCTTGTTCGTCCGATTCTTGAGTATTGCTCATCAGTATGGGACCCTTACCAGGTTGGATTAATAGAAGAGATAGACATGATCCAGCGAAAAGCAGCGCGATTCGTCATGGGGACATTTAGTCAGCGCGAGAGCGTTACGGAAATGCTGAACAAGCTCCAGTGGCGGACACTTCAAGAAAGGCGTTACGCAATACGGAGAGGTTTATTATCGAAATTACGAGAGAGCACATTCCGGGAAGAGATGGGCAACATATTACTACCGCCCACATATATCTCGCGTAATGATCACAACGAAAAGATCCGAGAAATTAGAGCAAATACGGAGACTTACAAGCAGTCGTTCTTCCCACGCACAATTCGTGAATGGAACAGGGAAGGGGGGATCAGATAGTGGTACAATAAGTACCCTCCGCCACACACCGTAAGGTGGCTCGCGGAGTATAGATGTAGATGTAGATACGTGTTTCAAAGTTTTACTCACCTTCAGAGTAGTCACCAGCATTGTGTATAGCTCGTTGCCAGTGATGTGGAAGTCTTAGGATACTCTTAGCAGTGCTAGTTGTGTTGACAGTTCGAGTGGCGCGGTCTATTGCCCGACGAATTTGTAGCAGTTCTGAAGCGAATGCCGTGAAGTGTTTCCTTCAGTTCACAAATCGAATTGCACTTAGCAGCCCCATCAGTCGAACAAATCAGTAACAGCTTGCACTGGACGTGCTTGAGCATTCTCCTGGAAAATGATGGTCGGTTTCTCCAGAAAGTGTCATCGCTTCTGTCTCTAAGTTGCTCGTAGGATGTGTTCCAAAAATGAACAGCATAGAGACAGAAGCGATGACACTTTCTGCAGGACCTGACCATCATTTTGCAGAACATGCTCAAGCACGTACAGTGCAAGCTGTTACTGATTTGTCTGACTGATGGGGCTGCTAAGTGCTATACCAGCTACTGCACTCCCCTGACTTAAGCCCTCGTAAGTCCTTCTCGATTTCTAAACTGAAGGAAACACTTCACGGCATTCGCTTCAGAACTTCTACAAATTCGTCGGGCAATGGACCACGCCGCTCGAACTATCTACACAACTGAAACTACTAAGAGTATCCTACGACTTCCACATCGCTGGCAACGGGTAATACACAATGCTGGTGACTACTTTGAAGGTCAGTAAAACTTCGAAACATGTATCTACTTTGTACTAGTTGTAAATAAATAGTTGCCACTATTAAAATTCCAACCCTCGTGTTTGCTTCTCCTACTTAGAATTTAACCAATGTTTTAGTGAAACTATCTTCCCACATGTTTATATACGTGGGTTATACAAGACTATGTAAACACCAACTGGCGTGATACATTACCGTGCCTAACACGGTGTAGGAAACACAGTGACATTCAAAACACCTTCCAGTCGTCTCGGAATAAATAGATTTTCAAAGGAATATTATACCCTTCTTTCTTCAAAGTAATGGTAAGTTCAGATAACGGTGTTTAGTGATCACGCACGATACTCTGAAACGTAGACCTCAAAGTCTCAATAATATTGTGATCTGGTGACTGTGTTGGCTAGGTGTGATGCGACAACTCACTGTCGTGCTCACAGAAACAGTCCCGGATGACGCGAGCAATGTGAGCAGGGGATCTGACGTCTTGAAGTAAAGCATCGTCTTTGGGGATAAAACATTATACCGTGGGATGGACCTGATCAGCCAAAATTGTTACATAATCCTTGGCAGTTCTGCGACCTTGTGGCGTAACCGTGAGTCCCACAGAATACCACGATAAGCCTGCACAAATCGTTACCAAACCAGCATCCATGTTTCACTTTCCAGCCGTAAACTCGTCCAGAATTTGGAAACAGCGTGAAACAAGGCCCATCCATAAAATGACTTTCTTTCATTGCAACACAGTCCAGGTTTAATGACTCGACCGCCAAGTTTTCCTCTTACGGTTATTCGCTCAGCCTGTAATTCCCAACTTATGTAGTTCTCTTCTTCTAACAACACGGTTGTCAACTATGGCAGTGAGCTGTGCAGTTACTTTTGCATGTGTCCTCTTAGTCTTATTACAATCGTCTTCAATGACCCTATGTCACGACCACTCAACGTACACTTTCGTCCGCGTTGTGACTCAGCAGCTTTCCCTGTGGTTCAAATGGCTCTGAACACCATGGGACTTAACATCTGAGGTCATTAGTCCCCTAGAACTTAGAACTACTTAAACCTAACTAACCTAAAGACATCACACACATCCATGCCCGAGGCAGGATTCGAACCTGCGACCGTAGCGGACGCGTGGTTACAGACTGAAGCCCCTAGAACCGCTCGGCCACACCGGCCGGCAGCTTTCCCTGCATGCGGTATAAATCAGACATGATGCACTCTGGACTACACAGCACTCTTCCGAGCAGGAATGACACTCGCAACGTATTGACGACATTGCGCAGATATTATTCGTGGTCAAATACAACAGCGCATTCTGTAGGCTGGTTTTTCATCTGAATTTATGTCCAAGGATGTATTTCCCGCTGTATTTTCAGTTATTGTCCAATCCCTGTAATGAATCTATCTGTTCTGTGTCGTTGCTTCATGAATGTTAACTGTACCGTTTCCTTAGCTCATTTTCTTGCTTTTTAGTTATTTCTATTAATTTCTGTCTTCAAACAAATGCGCTCTACTATAAGCAAATTATTGGCGATATATATGTAAGATGTTTGTGAACGACCTCATTTCAAGCTAGTCTCTTTCATTAACAGTAAACATGATTTCCTCAAAATGAAATACCGCGCCGGCCGGGGGGTCGAGCGGTTCTAGGCGCTACAGTCTGGAGTCGAGCGACCGCTACGGTCGTAGGTTCGAATCCTGCCTCGGGCATGGATGTGTGTGATGTCCTTAGGTTAGTTAGGTTTAATTAGTTCTAAGTTCTAGGCGACTGATGACCTCAGAAGTTAAGTCGCATAGTGCTCAGAGCCATTTGAACCATCACATCGAAACACTGTTTGCGGAAGCCTGCGTACTTACAATGTCATCATGATTTTCGAGCCGCTATTTTTATAAAAAGTACTTGAGGCGGTAATATTGCAGCAACGTCAGTTAAACTAAGTACACGCTCATAATAAGTTATGACTCAATTTCACGTGATGTTTTTAACCCCGCGTCGGCATCGTCAGAGGCAGCAGTGTGATACACAGTGCATTACGCTTGATGCTGCTGCGGAAGCGACTTAAGAGTCTCTGGCAATAGAGATACGGTGGTTGCTGAAGGTTCATAGAGGCCGGTGATTACACCTAATGATCATCCAGTGTCTATCCGAGCCCACAGGCATCAGCAGCGTCTGACTTAAATACAGTTTAAGTTGTCTTGTCTAACTATCTACACACTTACATAAATAATTTTCAATATCTTGTACAATGGAAGACAGAGGGTACATCCTACCTACATTATATTATATTTCTGTTTCATTCGCATACTGATCAAGAGAAAAGTAATTGTCAGAATTTTTCTATAAGAACTCTTGTTTCTCTCACGATCCCTACACGAGATATACTTTCGGGGCAGCATAATGGTTGCAAGTCACCTCCGAAATCAAATTCTCTAAATTTACTGAATGGGATATCGCGAGAACAACACAGTCTTTCTCCCAGGGATTGTACGTTAAGATCTTCAAGCTTTTCTGTTACACTTTCGTTTTGGCTACCTGTGACGAACCTAGCGGCGGGTCTCTGAATTAGTTCGATGTCTGTTATTATGCTTTGATCATATCGAAAACGCACTTCTGCCTCTTTGCTTAACGCCTGAGGGCCTTGACGGTCTGCAATAACGTCCGGGGCAGGCATGCATATTCCCCGCTCAACTTAACTCTTCCACGCATCAGCTCGGTCTCACATTTTGTTCATGGATAACAAGAGTGTATCCATCCACCAACAGCTTCTGGCGATTATGTGGGGCATGAAACGCTACAAGCCGCTGCCGAAATTGAGTTCCACTACGAGAAAAGTCTGCATCGCCAGCCTGTCAGATACATGCCTGACAAATACGACGCTGTATTGTGGTGGACGACGGCCTTGGTACTGTTTCTGCTGTGTCGTATCTCCAGAAATTACATGCAGGACGAACTGGCCGAGCCATGTGGAATTTTTTGGTGAGCATCTTGATTTGCAGACCGTAGGTGGAGCTATTTGTTGTACCGTGGGGTTTCTTATACTGTGCGTTTTAGGCTTCAGTTAAATTCAGTGTTGTTAAGAGGTATTTACCGGGAGCTATATTAATAAAGTTGCCTCTACTTCAAACTTATTTCTTTCTGTTGCTTTTGTGCTCTTTTGGTAATTTATGAATATTTCGAGTGATTCCTGTAATAAGTACTCAGCAAAAGGAAAGTTCAGTTTTTCTGTATAGTTGAAACTGTGTGGGCGCTTTGGTCCAAATTTTATTTATATACACTTCAGTGGAATTTGAAATCAAGGCATTTAGACTACTAATGGCCTGTGTCTGTTCATATTACAAATATTCCAGTTTATTGGGTGCGAGCCCAGTTTTTAATTAAGCAGTGTTATTTACGCCGGCTTGGGCGTGCAGGGTGAAAGTACTGCTTTCCGTTGAAGCAAACCGAGCGTTTTGTTTTAAACCTTACTCAAACATATTTTATCGTTGCTCATTTGTTTTACTGCTGTGTAATGTTTTCTATTGGAAATTTTTTAATCTCTGTTTTAGTTTTTTGTGCTTGTTTAATCTATGTTGGAACAGAACTTTTTCTGTACTTTACTGCTTAGGCAATGTGCCTTTTCCGACCTGACATGGTTAACTCCATCTACTTCTTTGCCGTCATAAATTTCTTCTTTCTGACGGCTTGTGCTTGTTTACAATGAGTGGAATTCTGTCTTCATCCTTCTGCATTAGGTGTTGTCTCCATTCTTCCCCGTATTCTTCAGCCTTTCTATTTCAGTTATTAAGTGCCAATTCTGTCTGGATGTCACTGATTTCTGTGTGATTCCTCCTTCGCGAATCTTTGACACTTCTTAAAAAAATCATTTGTGCTGACTGTATGTTAATTTTCTCTCATTTTCTCTCTATCCAGGATCCGCTGTCATGAAGTAGCCCAGGCACACCCATAGGTTTTAGCAGGTTCAATTTTTATATATGCTGTAATTTGTCGTTTTTCTTTTCTGTTTCTTTCTCTGTGCCCAGACTGATGTCGCTGTCAGAATAACTGCAACTATAGAGTTGCTTAAATACAATGTTTTCAATAACAATCTCAGATTTAAATGGTAATTTTCCATAGTGGGTCAATACGTTTGCTTTAGTGGCAGATATTTTTGGATTGTAAAGTTTTCTTCCCAATTCATACAACCTGTACACTGAGTGTTGTAAGTCTGCTTCTGTCCTTTGTAGCACAGTTACATCATCTGCCTTCAGCATAACACTTAGATTGTATTTCCTTGTTAGCCTGAAGCCTTCATAGACCTCCTTCTTCCGATTTTCTTGTGAGGTCTTCAGCATAAATGATAAATGACCGAATCAAAGGAACAGACTTACTAAAAATGATTGAGTTCAATAAACAGTTGGCTCTCCCAAGTTAAGTCATTCAGTTTATAATTCTAAAACTGTATTATCCTTTCCTCGAATTTACTTAAGTTTCTCTTACTATAGACGCGCTAAATAAACTCATAAATATTTGAACTTCGATTTTTTCAGTAAATTGTATTTTCTAGTTCAAATATTATTTTCTAGAACCTGGAATCTAACCCCGTCCAGTTCCATGCTAGCTACAATATTTCATTCCTATCTGGTAAGAAATCCAAACACCGGAACACATCTCTTAGTTACTTCCTTTGCTAGTCACTTTTCCAGAACCCTCCCAACAAACCTCTCATCCACCAGCCTCCGCTGATATTGATTTTTCATGGATGTCCAATTTCACATCCTTTCTATGCATTATGTGAAGTGATGTTTTCATGACGTTAACTGCTATTCTCCTGCGTAGCACTCAACATGGATTCCGAAAACAGCGATTGTGTGACGACCAGCTCGTTCTTTTCGTCCACGAGCACTGGAGGCTGCAGATACCGGTCCCAAAGCAGATGATGTGTTCCTTGACTTCCGTTAGACATTCTATACGGCTGCGTACTGCCGTATAGTAAACAAAAGACGTGCGTATGCAGTACCGGATCAACCACGTAATTGGATAGAAGAGTTACCAACAATGATAGAGAAGCCTTCAAATGTAAAAATGGTTTCCGGCGAACCGCAAGGGAGTGCTACAGATCAACTAATTTTCACGATGTATATAAATGAAATAGACTAGTAGACAAGATCGGAAGTTTCAGGTGACTTTTCAAGGATGATGTTGTTTTGAACAGAAAAATTGTAGTGGTATAAAATTATTACGAAACGTAGAAAAACCTATACAGAATTGACGCTTGGTGCAAGGAGTGGCAATTGGTCCTCAACATAAACAAATGTAATGTATTTCTTATACACAGACGGAAAGACCAATTACTGTATGATTACAAGATTGCAGACCAATCACTGGAAGCAGTGGGTTCCATAAAATATCTATGCTTACGGAGAGATTTAAATTGGAGCGACCACATCCCAGGAAAGGCAGATGCCAGACTGAGATTCATTGCTTGAGCCCTAGGAAATGTAATCCGCAAACAAAACAGGTAACTTAGAAAATCCTCGTTCAACCTGTACTTGAATACAGCTCGTTAAGTATGGGGTTCATACAACAGATAGAATTGATACAGGAAATAGAGAAGATACAAAGAAAAGCAGCGTGTTTCGCCACAGGTTCATTTAGTAAGAGCGAAACCGACACAGAATTGATAAATTAACTTCAGTGGCAGACGCTGCAAGAGAGGCGTCACGCATCACGGTGTGATTTACTGTTAAAGTGTCGAGAGGGCACATTCCCAGAAGAGTCAACAAATATATTGCTTCCTCCCACCTATCTTTCCGCAAAGTGGCTTGCGGAGCGTAGATACAACTGTAGATAGACATGTAATCAAGTGTCATACTGTTCTCTCTGTGTGTTATGAGCATTGCCTCACATTTAATCACACTGAAGGAGGGACGTTTTTCGTTGCACTAACAAGAGGAAACGCTATTCAGGTCTTCGCGCACTTCCTTACGATCGTCTACAACGATACTTTTTAAGCACCTAGACAGCGAACAATCTTACTGTTGATAAGCTTAATAAACGGTTTGTATATACTGAAACACTAAAGGTCGCAGTAACTTCCTCGAGACATGCCCGCTGTTACTTTCGTTTCTGTGGAACACTCACAGCCCATGGGAGCTCTTAGTCAAATATTGCTCCATCCAGTCACATATCTGCGAAGATACACCTAATGATCGTATCGTTACAGAAATCAGCGAGGACGCAGTTTCACTTCACACCACAACAGCATCCGTTTAGCTACTACTCTTTCCAGTAACTTGCGGACGACAACAGTCGTAAAATAAGTGATGTGATATCGTGTATCAGCCGCAAAGAAAAAGGAATGCACATTTACCAGAAAAACTGTAGGGCGTACAGGAAAGTAACGGCTAGAATTTTTTCAATGGAAACTCTTAAAGCTTTTTAAAATAGAATAAATGTTATTAACAGTGTACATCTTTATTTTCGTGTCTATAAACAGGGTGAATCATCTAAAAGTTGCGCCACTAATACTGCGGAAATGGAAAGTATTACTGATTCACAGAATGCATTGGCAGTCAGGATTAGTATTGTTAGCCAGTAAACAGATTGTAAAGATAGAAAGTGTAATCTTTGCACAAACATGCGCTTTTGTAAGTGGACAATGCCTATTGACCTTAAAAAACCAAAAGTAGCGTAAATCAGAATGTCAGTAATGTTTGTTTCAGAATTCTAATGCGAGTCGTTTACGAGATATAGTATTTTGAATAGTTTCCACACCAACACTTGCTTGAACCTTCAACCTGTGTAGTTGCTAGGAATGATGTTCTTATGTCTTCCAACAGCGTGCTTGTGTGTTCCTTGAGAGCAATGCGACTTGCTACTCAGTATGCGACAGTCCAAGCCTTGGACGATGGCATTTACCAATGCAGGAAAAGCCAAAATACTCACGGTGTATGGAAAATGTAGGAAGAATACAGTTCGTTCTCGCACAGTGTATTCGCGAAGTGGCAGTTTTTATCCATCTCTTCAGCCAGTTACGTGAAAGCGGTAGTTTAACAACTATACAACGTAACAGAAGGAAAAAGTGACGACAGAAGAGGGGGAAATTAATGATATTGCTGTTGCTCCAGTTGATCCGCACGTTACCTCCAGCGCAATCGCACGAGGCAGCGTCATGAGTCAGGCAAGCGTCATACCCAGTCTTCATCGACGTAGGTCCCATCCCTATCGTACCTGGTTGCATCGAGGGCTGCTTGGAACGATTATGAGAATCGTGTTAACTTTTGTACATGGACATTAAAGACAGGATAGCTCTAGATGTATCATGTATCTTGTGTAGTGATGAAGCCATATTTACCAATCATGACCAGGTAAACCGCCGAAACTTGCACTCCTATTAGTCTGATGACGATCCACGTTGGTTTCGTTAGGAGGAGTGACCCTGTCCACGTGTTGTGGGATAGCGAACCGTGAGCTCATAGGCCTGTGTTTCATAGATGGAACACTGCACTCGCATAAGTATCACAGCCTCTTAAAGGACCCTCTTCCACATGTACTAGAAGGCATTCCTCTGCAGACTAGGAGGAACCTGTGGTACCAACGTGATGACTGTCCAGCCCGTAGTGCACGAAGTACCAGCATGTCTTCATGAATTGTTTTCAAATCTTTGGACTGGACGCGGTTACGCCGTACCTTGACCGTTCCTTTCCCCAGACTTGACGCCTGTGGAGTTTTCTCTGTGGGGAAAGCTGGAATACGCTGTCTACAAGGACATACCAACTACAATCGATAGTATGCAACGACGTATTTCTGCAGCCTGCTCTGACATCTCCGCTGAAATGCTAGCACGTTCTAAGCAGACTGGAAGCGGATAAGTATACTACCGCTGCCAGTGGTCATTTTGACAGTCAGTTGTCTAGTTACTGATAGGAATTCACTTAACTTCTGTATGCACTTGTTCTCTAGTGTGTGCTTGCACTGGAATCCTGCAACAAATACCTCGGGCGCTCTAATGTACCCTACATTTAGTCTGTTAATGTCAATGGGATCGTTCCATTTAAGATAGTGTGTGCTTGCACAAAAAATACATTTCCTAATTGTTATTACTGTGGTGTCACCGCCAGACACCACACTTGCTAGGTGGTAGCCTTTAAATCGGCCGCGGTCCGTTAGTATACGACGGACCCGCGTGTCGCCACTGTCAGTGATTGCAGACCGAGCGCCGCCACACGGCAGGTCTAAAGACACTTCCTGGCACTCGCCCCAGTTGTACAGCCGACTTTGCTAGCGATGGTTCACTGACAAATTACGCTCTCATTTGCCGAGACGATAGTTAGCATAGCCTTCAGCTACGTCATTTGCTACGACCTAGCACGGCGCCATTATCATTTGCTATTTATCTTGTGATGCCTGTACCGTCAGACCGATGTTCACCAATTATAGATTAAAGTTAAGTATTCCATCAGCTACGTACTTTATTTGCCAGTCTCAACTCCTTTAACTGTTCCAGACCTCACGCCAGCCTGCGTGAGCTTAAACGCGTGCCTTTCGGCTTCCTCTCCTAGTGCCTTGGCTGTCTTGCCAAGTCACAACAATTACACCCTGTTAATTGTCTAACAACAAGAGCCCCTGACTACCAATCCATTCTGTGGAAACCGCACATCAATAGCACTTACCATTTGCGCAATGTTTGCGGGACAAGTTTCAGGTAATTCAACCTCTGTTTGCAGACCTCTGCTGCTAAATGGTTCGGAATTGTAGTGTGTAAATGGTGGTGTGTCACGAAACTACGTCGGTACACGAGAAACATAGGCTTACCATAATTAACAAGACCGCTTACTAGCGCAGTAGTAGAGTTTGCAATTTGAAGCCTCCATTTGCAGGGCAACGCTGTGTTTGCGCTTAATAAATGACATCAAATACCTGATAAAAGTTTCATACACAATGACGTAATACATACTGCTTTATATACTGCTTTTGAATGCAATATGTTTAGTATCTACCCAACTAAGCCTAAGTACATAATACTATATACTCGTACAACTGCAACAAACTCGAACAGTCGTTAGATTCGAGTAAAATGTAAATAACTCTCCTACGCACACTGTTCCTGGCTGATTATTACTGTCTAAAGTCAACTCACACGATGCTAAGCCTCACAGAGTACATTAACAACTGTCAGCAACGAAAGCTATTGTGCTTCAGCATTAGCAGGGACAGTCTGAAGACGTGGGATGTATCGAGACAGTATATTTGAATGGACTTCCCTCTTGCGGCTACTTCTAAAAGGTGGTATGGTGTCACCTGCAGAGGTAGTTGCCCGCATTGGACTTGGAATAATATTTTTTTTCCCCAGAAGTGTGTAACAGACGTCTTCATCTGAACAGCAATATCGAAGAAGAAACTCAAGTACAACACTATATTCAAAGCTACCGTCCTCGGTTTTTACCAGTTTCCATCAAATTTGTGCATGGAGCTTATATCATTTCAATAGTTTGCAAAAAATCAGGCGACCATTTGCAAACAAAACGTTTATTTAGCCCTCGACCTAGGTCATATATAATTGATCAATTTTATATATGACAAGAGTCGCTCTGCTTCAGCTAATGTAACTTACCACCATATGATGTAACAAGGCTCACACCTTCAGCAGAAGATATTTTTATAAATACGAGTATTTAAACCTACGTCAGGGGCTAAATAAACCTTTGGTTTGCCACTGGTTGGCTGATTTTTTTTCAACCTCTTCAATTTCGTACAATTGCTGAATCGCAGCCATGTTTAAGATTTTGCTTAAATCGTTCTTACTGGCCATGTGGTGTGCCTTAATTCATCTTGTTTGTGAAGTAATGATACTGACCTCTTTCGGCATCATTGTAACATTTCTCCAGATATGTCACATAATCATGGCTGGAAATTCGTTATGCACATAGTTCCTCTCAATATATCGGACACTTTTTTTGCACTTTCTGTGGATTTACTTTCAGCTGAAAGCCAGAGTGCTGCCATCTACAGTCTCAGTAAGACGACTTTCCCTCTGAGCCTTTTTAGTTGGGAACTTATAATAAGACAATTTCAGAGTCCTTAGATGGCAATTACAATTGTGTGATTCAGTTACATACATACATAATGCTCTTTTCAAGAAACTATACTAATTGAAAAGCCGCAAGTATAACACGACATATAAATTATGTTGTACGACCGGGTAACATCTCTAAACAGCTTCTTCAATTTTTCTACCGTTTATTCCTTTTACAGCCAATGGCTTTGCCACAATGTTAACACCGTACTTAAGCACTGTTGGGCTTTTCTAGGACTTGGATGAGTAGCCGTCCGAGTTTGGAGAGCGCTATTGGTAAGCGGAGCGCCCTCAGCCACTGTGAGGCCAATTGAGCAGCTACTTGTATGAGAAACAGCGGCTGCAGTCGCAAAAGTTGATAACGGCCGTGAGAGCGGTGTGCTCACCACAATCCCTCCCCTCCTCCCCTCCCCCCTAGAATCCGCATCCAGTGACGCCTGTCGGCTGAGGACATCATGGCGGTCGGTCATTACCATGGCATCTTCCCAGTCTGTTCGGATGGTGTTTTTGTTTTGGTTTTATTCCTTTCACCAATTTGCGTGGAACTGGTGGCATGAGATAAAACAAAACTGTGTCACTTCTGATAAGAATCGGAGTCACAAGGTAATACCTTCTGCTTTTCGGGAATAACAAAGATGCGATTATGGTTTTGCATTTTTTCCTATTACTTTCAGTTGATGGAAAATGACAACAAAAATAAAGAATTCACATTCCTAAATTTTATAATTCTGATTAAATGTAATACGCATTCCTATGGGAACAATACGTTGCCCGGAAAAATTAGTACAGGCGAATGTACTGGATTATGGTTTCAACGTCGTCCAGCGACAGATATCGTGGTGGAATAGCTACCAGAGCCCCGTCTGTCTACCGTTTAACACGGAATGCTCACAGCCAGAAGTGTGCATGTGGTGCAGCCGTTTGAAGCAATCAGGCAACAATGGCGTGGAGACGCACTAGCGCTTCCTACGGCCAAATGAACGAGTTTCAAAGGGGTCAGATTGTGTGGCGGGATTGACCTTTCGTTGAAATGCCATACAAGTTGTATGTACTGCGTCAGTTGTGAAACGTGAACATTCTCACACCCGTACACGAGGTTCTGGTGATCGAGACGGCACAGACGCCCGCCAGTATCGTCTTACTTTAAGGGCAGCAGTGGCGGACCGCACAGCTGCCACAGATCATATGTGAGGACTCGTGAGCCCAGACGTATCAACACGAACTGTTGCGCACCGGTTACAAGCTCTGGGACCATGGGCACGCACATCTGCAGCGCGTCTTCCACTCGCACCATGGCATCAACGTGCACGGCTCCACTGGTGATATCAGAGGATGGCTTGGAAGACAGAATGGCGCGCCACGGTCATCAGCGATGAAAGCAGGTTCTGCTTGCACGCAAGTGACGGTCATTTGCGCGACTGACGTATTTCTAGTGAGTGCCTCGTCATAGAGTGCATTCGCCCAAGGTATCCCCTGGCCTCACACCATGCACTATGGTTTGGCGTGCGATTAGTCACGATTCTCGTTCGCTTTCGCTACGCAGCCCTCGGTACGTGCGGAATGTTGTAAGACGTCTTGTGCTGTTCTTGCAAAGGAAGGCGACGTGTTGTTCCAACAGGATAACGCTCACCCACACACTGCAAGTGAAACAACATGATATACAAGACGTGCGGTAACCTTCTTGGTTACCACAGTCCTCGGACTTGTCTCCAACCGTGCGCGAGTGCGGTATGAGTGGACGAGATGTGACTCGTGCAACTCGTCAACCAACAACTGTTACAGAACTATGTGAACAAGTCGAGCAGGCGCGACATGACGTATCACAGGGCAGCATTCGCAATCTGTATCCTCGGCTGGATGCCAGAGTCATCACCTGCACTGCTGCCTGTGGGGGCTGCAACACGTACTAATATGGGTGTTTCATCAAGGGTTGATACCTGATACCTCAGAAATGCTTGTGCTGCTGAACTGAAAATGTAGCCATTTCTGTTTAATTCTTCTCGGGTTGTCAGCCATAAACGAGTTCTATAGATACGTAGACGACACTTTTGTAGTGTGGCCCCATGGCAAGAAAAAACTACAGGAGTTCTACGCCATCTCAGTGGCATACATGACAGCATCAAATTCACCATGCAGGTAGAAGAGAGTGGCTGCCTTCCTTTCTTGGATATTTTGATCAAGAGAAATCCGGACGGTACGTTGGGACACTCAGTCTACAGGAAGAAGACGCACACGGACTTACATCTCAATGCTCGGAGCTGCCACCATCCAGCTCAACGTAGCTCAGTATTGAACAGCTTAGAACAAAGAGCCAGGTCAGTCTATGACAGTGAGAGTTTGCCGCGTGAGTTAGCACATCTGCGGGAAACCTTACAAAAGAACGGCTACACCGAGACACAAATAAGACGCGCCTTGCGTGCAGACAAGAGGCGGGAGGAGAAACCAGAAGAAGACGAAGCGAAACGTGTGGCGTTTCTGCCGTTTGCTGGACCGCCAACGACCAAGATCGCAAGAATATTAAAGAAGCACGAAAATAACAACCATATTTCGCGCACCGAAAAAAGTCAAAGATATACTTGGCTTAACCAAAGACCAGCTGCGGTTACAGACGCCGGCCACTTACAGTACTGAGTGCGAATGTGGGGTGGAATATATCGGGCAGACATAACGATGTATTTGCCATGGCAGAACGGAACACATCAGGAACGCACGACTGGGACAGACAAACAAGTCCGCGGTAGCAGAACGTAGCATTATCGGGGGACACGCCTTACAGTTCGAAAAAACGAAGAAGTTGTGCAGCGCCAACGGTTTCTGGGACTCGATCTTCAAAGGGGCAGTGGAGATACGTCTGCACAACAATTTAGTAAACAGGGATAGCCGTTTTCAGCTCAGTGCAACGAGGAATCCCACAACTGCCAAAATACGGCAGGAACGCTCCGATCTGAAGGCAGCGGCGTCCGCAGACAGTTTGGATAGCCACCGGGTCTCGACGCCCCCCAACACCATCACCACCACCACCACCACTACCCACTACCGACGCGGTACCCCCTTCCCGAGGAACGTGACTGGTCGGCCTACAGTAGCGGACGACGGCCATCTACTATGTAGATACGCAGAACACAGAATCCCGACACTTCGCCAGAAGATGATTAGTACGAAACTCATTGTAACATAGGAACAAGACGACGCCACCACTCGGCTGATAACCCGAGAAGAATTCATCAGTGGAATAGGCCGAGGAAGACTGCAATCGCATGTAGTCATTTCATTTACTGCATGCACACTTTTGCAATAACAAATGTTGAGTGAATTAGAAACCTCTAAAAAGCTGTACAAATTTTTTTCTAGCAGTGAATTTCATTAATTTAGGCGAGGCACTAAACTACCTCTTTCTCCTGTATCAAATGAAATATATACATGAGTGCGAGTCTCGGTAACTGAATAAAGTAGAACTAAATGACTAAACTACACCGCAGGAACAACAAAGAAAACCTGGGATGCGTTAATGTGTGGGTGCTAGCTGGAATGATACATCTGAAATAAAAAAAAGCGTCGAAATAATGTACACTGTTGGATATGTTGTTAACAGTAGCCAAATAATCTAAACAGGAGTATAAACGTGGAATATGAAATACACTTCATTACTTACTGCAACCTTTAACTTTCATGCTGGAGGGGCAATGAAGGAAATCCTTCAAATACTAAAAATCTGCATCAATCTGTTTTGATGACTACCTTTTATTATCAGTGATTAATTCCATTTCCGGACAAAAAATGGGTTCAATCTGTTACAATGTTAAGTCGTCATTGCTTAATAGTAAAGTCAACATCATCGTTCATTAACAATTCGCCATCTACTGCTGGAAAAGATCTCCTCCGGAGTTCAGCTATTGAAATCTAATGTAATTTCGAACCTTCCATTAGCTCTTCAAATTCTTCTCCGGTCTTCAGCCGGATCAAACTGTCTTCTGCATACATTATTTCCGTGGTCCACCTGGCCAACAACTGATTCAGACCGTGGACCACGGAACCTTTATTTGCAGCGAAAATACAAAAGCGCATGCACTAAGGTAAAATGCACAAGCGCTTTATGGTTGGTGCCCCTGGTGCAAGAACCGTTGCAGTGTCTCCAGTGGTGAAAACTGTTGAAAAACGATATAAATATTGTTCAAAATTATTACTCACGGCCTCTGGTTCAGATGCCGTTGTTTCTTGAAATCTTATGAAACAGGATTCCACGTTTTACTTATTAGGTATTCATTATCACTGTTAATGATATTATCTGTTAGTCTGATTTCGACAGATTCTTTTAAAACGCAATCCAGCAACGCGAAGCGTTTGCAACGAGTTGTGTCTCATTGTATAGCATCCTATGTCTCTCGGTAATACAGCGCTCAGTCACCGCAGATTTGTCAGGTTGTAATAATCAAGTACGTAGATAATATTCAGCACATTGGCGGTACGAATAGTTTGGCCAGAGTATATCTTACCGTACTCACATGTTATTTTGTAAACTCCAGACTTCCTCAAACCAAAATCGTCCTCTACAGAGCCAAGAGGTGCTCTAATCTTAGCTGGCGGATAGAAAACACATCTGATTTCATGTTTCTTTAAAACGCTATCTATCTTGGTAGACACGTTACCAGTATGTGTAAGAAGTGCCAGAAGCTGGTTTAGTCAGTGATCCAAACTCAAGATACGTCTTTAACATATTGTAGCTCATATAACAAATTCTCACCATCATAGACAGCATATGCTTTTTTGAACAAGATCCGTAGAACACCTGTACGATGAAACGGTGGATGACATAGTCATGTCCTATTAGGTCATCTTCTCGATATTTGCCGATCTCCTACACTCTAACAAATAATTTCCTTGCTACATCTTTCGTCCTTTGTCACAGCTACATGTCTGACCGAGCTACATTTTATTCCGAGTTAATTAGCATTGACGTATCCGGCCCTTGAGCGAAAAAATTCAAGTGGTCCCCAGATAGAGTTTTTCTCAGAGCGTAGTGCGCACAAGACTGCTCAGCCTACGTCTCGGGTTCGATCTTACTACTGCCCGACATCGAATTTTTATATCGCTGTCTTGCTCAGTTTTAGGAAACCAAACGAAGAACACGTTTTGCGCCCCGTCTCTGGGCGGACCGCTTGAATTTACGCTCGAAATTGCGTGACTGGCTAGCCTCAACGTATATTAACTCGGAAACGCCGTAACGCATCGCACTTTTTTTAACAGTTACTTCTCGGCATAACCTATCATGCAAGAAATTTACAATATTTCCAGACTATTTCTCACCTCCCTGTATAACCGCTCAGACGTCTCTGACTTCACTGTTTCCTCACCAATTATGGTATTATTTTCGTCTCGTGTCCGTCGCACCCACTTCAACTTTCCGGTGGCCGGGTCCCGGGCCGTGCTGAGCTGCAAATGGTCATCCTTATTACTGGAGTTTTAAGGTATTTTTATTTGTATAGCTTCGTTTACTCGTATAATGCTATCCCAACAACAATTCCGTTATAGGTGATTCGCCGAACACAATCCGGTGTCGAGTTTCTAAAGCGTGTTCTTCCGCCTTTGAAGATAGCATAGACGTAAGCATCTCCAGAGTTCCGTTCGTCTGGCTCCATAGTGCGTACTGTTCGGCTGATATAGTAGCAAACATACTAACATCGTATGTTATACAGTGCAGGGTTCTGATCCCTATATCGTCCTTCACGACCCTCGTCAAGACTCGTACTTTAGTCGGAGGCGTGAACGCTGGTCAAATGTTGTCGCTGGTCAGGAGCTGTCTAATTTTTCCCGATTATGTATCATAGAAAGGCAAAAGTCCAAGTTTGTTGGTGTCTTCTTCAGCGGTATTTTTTGTAGGCGTTTTACCAAATATAGTCTATGGTACCTGGTGGTGACTGTAGCCAGTATTCTGGAAGACTATTCGGAATTTAAGCGTCTGAGATTAGCACAATGGACGAGTGTGTTCAGAACGCCACGGTTTTTCTTTTCTTAGCTCTCCTTGTAATCCCGAACATGCATATCTCCATTACTAACAGATAACCATTCATTCTGCTATTCGAAACTATTAAAACAAACTAATTATAAAATTTCCACTTAAACACTTTGGAAGCTAAGTTTTAAGAATTTTCGTTTTACCAAAAACACTCCATCTCATTTTTGCTACTTTGCTTTTCCCGCCATCAATGCTATCGTTATCGTCACCTGTCCGAAGTATCAGAAGTATAACAACTCCTCAAAGTTTTCTATAACGTCAATGTTACTTTTTACTGTATATCAACCACCGCCGTAATCATGGTTACTAACCTATGTCTGCGCAGTGTCTCTCAACTCTAACATAGTAAGTGCGATTCTTGATGGTGAAATAAATTATTAGCACCGGTATTAGACCATATACTGGCGCAAATTTCCTGGACAACAGACTTTGTTCAAAAAGTGGAATTAAATTTGAAATAAAAGAGGACGACTGTGCACAGAGGATGGAAACCTTTCCCGATCAGGCAACTCAACCAACGCATTCGCGTCATCCAGGCCACAGTTCCTTTACGACAAACTTTTTACGTTGTACAGAATAGCGTAATTTTCGAGCACGACTAATAATAAACACGTGATTCCGAACATGAGATCATTAGAGTAGAAACTAGTCTTCCACAAGGCACTTGGTTGTCCACGGAAAAATCCCTCTTTACTCTCCTTCCATACTCTCCTTCTGTGTTAGGCGGTATACGGTAACCATGGAAAACTTGCAGTATGTCAGGAGGTCCGAACTATGATTTTTAGTATTTACTCTGATGCTTGAGTCTCTTACTTTCTCATGAAATTATTTACGGAAATCAAATAAAATCAGTCAGGATATTCAAACGGAGAGTAGAGTTTTCGAATCTTATTCTTGACTATCATTCTTTGATGTAAAATAATTTTGCAAAAGTATGCAAACTTATAGCAGGATATCGGAACGACGATTTGCACCTCTGAATTTGATTCTTTCACTGGGAGCAGCTGAAGTAACCAAATGTTTGATTCCGAGACACACGTCACCTAAAGGTACAGCAGAATGTTCTCCTATGCAGATTGAAGGATTCATCTTGGGAACTAATCTTCAGTCCATCTTTCCCATCCGGAGCTGCTACAGGGAGATCACCAAAGGAAGAGAAGGAAGAGGAACCGTCGATAGTACTACACCATGGCAGCAACTTCATCTTGATCCGCCCCTTTCTCTCTCTCTCTCTCTCTCTCTCTCTCTCTTTCCCAGCTCTTATCTGTCCTTCGGTGACCACTGTTTTTATTAGGGCAATTTATTTTGTCTGTATAGCTGGTCACCCGTTCTGTCACCACGGTCATCAGTTAACCTGAAAGAGGGAAGCCTTATTCGACATCTGTCTCTGGATCGTGTCATAGTATTTTCTCTTATCGTGTATTACATTTTCTGAGACTAGCCGGTTTACCAAGGCTACGCCCGTTAACCGGAAGTGCAGTTTCGATCGGAATCTGACCCACCACCCGGCCTCATAAAGTGCTCGTTAAACTATACGAGCATATCTTCTGATTCGCTGCTGACTCCCATCAAAAGTTCCATTCGGGTTATTGCAGAACTCATGCTCGCTTCTCCCACATCGTGTGGTGGAGTGTTCAGGTAGGTTATTGCGACAGCCCTATCATTTATAAAAAATGTTCAAATCTGTGTGAAATCTTATGGGACTTAACTGCTAAGGTCATCAGTCCGTAAGCCTACACACTACCCAAACACACACACCCATGCCCAGGGAGGACTCGAACCTAAGCCGGGACTATCATTTGTAAATATAAGGTTCAAACACGCTGACGGTAGTACACAATTAGTCAATGCACTTCCAAACCCATTATCATAATAAATAATATCTTAAAACGTATTTAATCTGACAACTCTAACCACCCTGACTGGCGCAGTCTCAAATATCTCTAAGTCTTTTAAATCATCAAAGATGGTTACAATATCTGCGCTCATACACTGTCAGTATCTTCAAATATTGACATGCTTGAAGATCTGAAGAAGATGGTAACGTGAAGACAGAAACATTGCATAGGCACAGACATTGTAACAATCTTTGACGTTTTCGTGTCTCGAATGGCTAAAAAACGACGGTAAAATACTTGTCTCTGCCTGGTACCCCAAACCCAGAATGCGGTCCCCAGAGTGCTTCTCCAGGACATCACACTCTCCTGTTTCGATGGGGCGAGCTCCGTCTTGCATGAACCACATCTTGTCGAAATCATGGTGGATAACGGGGATGAAATCATCTCCCAAAGCTTTTACGTACAGTTCGGTAGTCACCGTGACATCAGAGAATATCGTATCAATTATTCCTTGGCTGTACGTTGCACATCACACAGTCACCCGTTGATGGTGAAGAGACTTCACGAAAAGCGGATTCTTAATCCCCAAAATGCGGAACCTATCCAAATGAAAGTGGGCTTCGTCGTTCTTAAACGAAACCGTACGTGGTCATACTAATTCCCGTCATGGCAAACCGTTCAGAAGTTATGAAGATTGTATTTCTTGTAGTTCAGTAATTGTCACCCTGTAAAACTAATAAGTCACAAGTCGGTAATGAGACTGTAATGCTTTTATTCAAACACGTGTCTGGACTAAACTGTAAACTGGATAAACGAAGCGTGGTATAGTCCGAAGAGGAGGGTGCCAAAGCAAGGCTGGCACCTTGCAACGAAGCCACAGAAGAGTATATTCGCTGCATGCCACACCGACGAATGACAAGCGCCGGCGTAGCCACCCGTCCTAGAATTTTGCCACATCGCCGCAATGAATGGTCTATGTACGCTTGAGCAGAGGAACGCTCAACCTGTTCGCAGTCAGTGATCAAGACGACAGCGTCGGTATAGACAAGCATCTTCATATCGACAGGGTGTTCGAAAATTCCCGTTCTATACTTTTAGGACTCGTATAGGGGAGTGAATACATAACTTTTTGAATTGGAATTCATGTTCAGAAACATACCGGTTCCGTGCAATAGACATTGGAAAATATGTTGCTAATACGACCATTTTTACAAGTAATTTATTAGGCGGGACTCTGTACATCACATATTTTGCAATTTCACTTACTAATAGCCAAAGAAACACACGTCGTTGCTCTTGTATCGTCAACGGGTTCTCTTCAACGTGATGCAGTACGGCGTCATCCAATTCGGGTGAGCGGCGTCTCCTTGGAGCACCACTGTCACACCTGCTGGCGGTAAAAGTACTTTTTCTCGACGTATTGTGTAATTGTGTGTATAGTATGGAGTTGGAAGTTGTGGGTCACGATCATAATCAACGCGACGAGCAGTTCTTTCACTACCGTGAGCCTCAGCATACAGGATCACTTCGGTATATTCTGCAAACGTCTACTCAACCATATTACTCTAACACTCACAGACACGTAGATGATGCTCCAACCAATCAAATGACATAAGCCGATCAGACATAAGCGCTCACCACCATGAGTATCCTGTTGCACACATCCCTAACAAACAAGTTTTCAGTACCTCCTGATTCAAGGGATGGCGCTGGAAGCAACGCGGGATATAAACTACATCTATGGAAGTAGAGGGCACTACTTCACTACGCGCCATATCGCTGTTGCTATGACGTATTCCCGCCAATCAGAAACTGTGATTTTCATATAAAAGTGGGAGCCTCGCTAGTTTACGACAGTCAGTTTTACCCCTGACGACGACCATGGAGATAGTGGTCGAAAGCTTGGGGTCTTATCCTGAATTGACGCGGTATGTACACCGAGAGATTTTTATTCAAGAAACACGTCGCGAAAGACTTCGTAGCCAAGTTTTCAGGCGGCTGTACCATGGAAACGGTACTTTGCTCGACATGTGTTTCAGTTCAAAATATTATATACTCAATGCTTTCTAAAAGTCCTAGAAGTTTTAATGGGAATTACCGAACTCCTTGTATATTTTAATAAAGTGAACTAATATTTTAGATGTTATATTTCCACTTCATCTTCTCCAGGAGCAAAGCAAAAGTCACACCGGTGTGCAAATGAAGACACTTTAGCACTGCACAACACAAAGTGTTAGAAATAGGAAATATGGGGAAAATTTTGGGTCCAGTAGGAAACACTGTGTCCTAGAAACTATGAAGTAGTAAAGAAATGTTTCGAAACACCCAGCAAATAACAGCAACAATAAGGTAAAATAGACTAATATTTTTGTGATTTAGAAATAATCAAGGACAATCGGCTAACAAAATAGGCCTTCCTGTGTATCTGTGGTAAGATATTAACAAGAAGTTGCATTCGGGAAGTTAAAATTTAGACAAAATTTACAAAAAGTATGTAAGAGCATAATAAACAAATTTTTTGTAAGACAGAAGGAGTTTAGATTCAATTCCCAAGAAAACAGCGGTGAGCAAACAGATGTAAGGTGGCCTGAAGAGAGAAAGAAAATTATTGAATACACGAAATAAAATTGAAGAAAGAGGAATGGGTAAATGAAAATTTAATACCTTTGGCACGTATACCATAGCTGACCAAACGAAAAGAAAGAAAATTTGCTGTCACGAAGAATAAACAAATGGCTACTAGACAAAATGTCTGTACCTAAGGAGGTCGCTCGGAACTGATTTGCGTGCCATCACGGGAGTGTCGCATTCCGTATGGCAGTACTCGCATCTCCCAACCGGATCCGTATCCCAAACACACTTGCGCAGCGCTCTTCCTGCTACGCTCGTCCCATTTCGGCCATAAGGGGATGGGAGGGGACGCAGCGCAAGCAGGGAGGGACTTTACGGCCGCCGGAACTCCTGGAGACGTTTTAACAGCGGAGCGATAGCGCGGCCCAACTCCGGCCCACAGCGGAGGACTCGCCTCTGACGAGGCTGCGCGCCTCCGGAAACTTCACCTGCCGCCGCTTAGCCAACTGCCAAACAGCTCAGAATTTGTTTCACGGCACACGAGCTCGTTTCGTCCGACTGGCACTTACAGCTGCGGCTCGTGGAGGCTCCAGGCTGATTCGGCGTTAGTTCGAGTAGTGTATTAGGAATGCACACTCGTATAGAACATTATGAAAGAGCTGCGAATAGGCGAATCTCCTTTATATTTTAAGACTCTCTGAGTCATAAGAATAAGAAATTTATGAATCTTAAGAGAAATGAAACTCAGAGAGTGCGGACATCAGTGAAGGTTTGTTATCGCGTATTAGGTTCGAGTGGTTCGAATGCAATCTGTAGACAAGTTTTGTCTATAAGACTTTTTTTAGTAATCATGCTGCGTACGCTTATTTCAAATAGGTACATTACAATGCAGTTGCCATTTAAAATCATTCGCTTCTTGCAATTAGTTTTCAGCAAAAATTTGTCCAAAGGTCTACTGGATGACCCAGTCTCGACCGTCACAGAAGAAGAATCCGAGAATCTGAGCTATATGGTACAGCAGGAGCAGCGATTAAACAGGTAGGAAGTAATTGACCGCAGATTCATGTAAGAACAAACAGCATGCTACATTTTATGCGAACAAACAATGACAAAAGTCTATGAAAGGTGGACAGGTGGTTCTGAAAGCTGGACACATATTCTAAGAATTTCTGACCAGTTTTCAGACTATGTTAGAAATACTCCAACTTTATATTTTACTGCAATCTGTTACTTTGATGAGAAATGAGCGCATCACCTTCAGAAACTAAACGGAAATGGAAGCAGTGCAAATGAAAAGAAAGTTATTTCATCTATCCCGAACCTTATGGTCGACATTTTTAGCACAGAACAGGTAATTTTCTTAATGAATACGTTACAAAGGGTAAAACAACAACTTTCTAATGCTACTCAAGTACTCTGAACCAAAGAGATGTGTCAATTCCTACTGCTTAAGGACATTTTTCATCTTGTTTGATGCTTTGAGGTTTGGAAAGCAGGGAAATTTTAAATAACAATTGGTAGAACAGCTACTCTTTTCACCAGATTAGCACCCTCTGATCTCCACTTATTTCTATCACTAAGAAACTGGTAGATCAAAGACATTTTCACACCAACCAGCAGGTTTTGTCAGAAAAAAGTGAATATTTTCAAACTGTCCAACTTGGAAATCGAAGAACAGAAATGCATAACGGTACTGCAAATAATTAAACGAAGTCCCTTGACCTGGAAGCGGACTGCCTTGTAGAAGCAAATTAAAGTTAAGTATTTCTTTTATGGATGACTCTTTTAATAATACTGTAATTGTTACAGTAATCATCAGACAGTAAAAGCATTTAAAGGAGAGAAAGGTGGGAAGTAAAGAATACAGGAGCTGCATAAACTCGAAGAATCGGAGATTGTACAGAGTTCTAAAGCGAGCATAAGGCATCGACTGATAACCAGGCGAAAGAAATGCAACAGAGGAAGATTAGATAGCTTTGATATACAGAAGAGTGAAGACAGATGCGGATCAAACAGAAAAAGACAAGGCTCAATTCAAATCGTAGGAGAATAGATGGGATTCCGCATTTTATTGACGAAAGGAGGTAATATGAAACTGCAGCAACTGCATCTGGGACACTGCCTGAGAATAAAGGTATACTACCCAGAAGAGGAGATGTAGGCAAAATTAAAGTGCATGGTTGAGAGGGTATGTGATATTGTTTCAGTGATTAAAATATAGAGTCAAATGTACAGAGAACTTGGCAGTGCGAGCCAACTTGTCAGTTTCACGTTGCATCGCGTCTAGCCAGGGTTCTTGCATTGATTTGCTTCAGAAGAGTGTCATAAGGTCATTACATCCTGTCCAAAGGGGAAAGTGACCGAGGCGACGTGACCGATATCATATCTAACACTATCTTTGTATCCTAGATACTGGCAGTGGGTTGGAGTTGACGTGCGAACTGGTTCCACACATCTTCTATCTGAGATAGTTTGGGAATCTTGCTGACACCACGTATATTGTTCAGAAAGACACTTGCCATCTGTGGATGAGCATTATCCTGCTGAGAAATTGTATCAAACTGCTATCATAGGAGAGTTAACGAGAGCATTCAGAATAAGACTGCCTTGCCGCGGTGCCGTCACAGCTCCCTCAAATACTACTAGCCGTGATCTGAGGTCACACCCGATAGCTGCGCACACCATGACGTCAGGAGTGATATCGCTATTCATCTCCATAGTACTGTGAGAACGGGACCTAACCACCGGGTCGCGACCGTATTAGCCAATGATGACAATCCGGGTAGTGCAAAACTGCGAATTACTGCTGATCACAATGCAATGACGTTCTTCAGCGGTCCATGGTTCCCGGTCATGGCACCACTGCAAACGCAACCCTTAATGTTATGTCGTTAACGGAGCTTAGGCACGAAACAAGAATCCCCTCGTACGACAGCTGGTAGGGCCCGACCATGGCGCGAGACGGCACAGAATGTAGCCGGGAGTCCATTACATTTCTCAGATGCCACCCACTACGGCAATCCTCCATTGTTGTTGTCAGACGTAGTCGACCACAGTCTTAAAAAAAGAGTATGCTTGCTCTCACGTTCCCTTACAGTCCGACATCGGGCAATTGTTACTTTCCAATCCTTAGCAAATCAGCATATTGGACGAATCTAAGAGCCGACCAAACGGAGACCCACAACGATACCCATTTCAACTCAATCAGATCCTGATAATTCTGTCTCACACGAGTACGTTGAATCTTCCTGTTGAAGGGTATGGTTAATGTTAGTCAGGGCCATTCTTTTGTAGGGATTATTGAAAGTCAGATTGCGTTGCGCTAAAAATATTGTGTATCAGTTTAGTGTTGATCAGAATAGGCAAAGAACGAAATGTCTAAGTACGTTCAGTTCTGCTCAGCTGTTTGAAAATCAAATGATGTAAGAGGGTTATCAGCACAGTAATTCATTAATTTTTCTAAGTCACAGTAATCTGTCATTATACGACACTGTCTACACTCCTTATATACACTACCAGTTCCTATAACAACACCAAACAAGAATACAACAAATCCACTGTGGTGCCATTTTGCCTGTCCCAGAGAACTACAACTCCAATCATTTACCTACGCACGGATGGTGAGTACGTTTATAAAACTAAGATATGGCCTTCCCTTATGCGTGCTTAACTATTATTTTTTCTTCGTTTTCAGACTGCACAAATAGAGTATAGATGTCCAAGAAATGAGATTAACAGAAATACAAGATGACAAAGAGTGAATGATTAAAGGACAAATGCAAGACTGTAAGAAAGATAGATGCTGCAGATAGGAACTTGGGGGGAAAGAGAAGCAGTGTATGTATACCGAGAGCTTAGATAGTAAGCCAGTCCTAAGCAAAGAAGAGGATGTTGTCAGGTGGAAGGAATACTTAGACGGGGTATTAACGAAAAACGAACTTGAAGACACTGTTTTACAACGGGAATGGGAAGAAGATGTTGAGTGGCCAACCATGACAAAACTATTCCACTTTATGTAAAAGATATATGAGACTGGCGAAATACCTTGTGACTCACAGAAGAATGTAATAATAACAGTTACAAAAGAGACGTTTGCTGACAGGTATATTACCGAACTAGGAGTTTGATAAGTCATCGCTGTAAAATACTGATACTAATTGGTTGCACTCTTTGAAATTCTGAAACCAGCAGAGAAAAATGTAGCAAGCGAAAAGTTATTCACAACTTTTACAGAAACCACAGTGCAGTTATAAGCATCTAAGGACGCCAAAAGTAAACAATAGTAGACAAGTAATTCAATCTGTACTTCGTCTAGCTGTGAAGAAATTCAGAAAGAGAATTAAAGTCCAGGTAGAACAAATTAAAAATTATGATGTTCGCTGATGGAAAATTACCTGGAACAACAGTTGAATGGAGCGTATAGTGTCATGAAAACAGGCTGTAAGATGAATATTAACGACAGTAAACCAAGGTCACTCGAGTGTAGTCGAATTAAATCAGGGGATCCTGAGGAAGTCGATTAGGAAATGAGATACTAAAAGAAACCGATACGTTTTGCTGTTTCGACAGTAAAATAACAGACGATTAGTGAAAGGCAGAAAATATTAAATGCACACTGCCGGAACTAAATTACGTTTGGTATCTTATCTCCCAATCTCATTCCCTCAGCACTGCCTAGTTTAATTCTACTAAATTTCATTGCCTTTGTTTCACTTATGTCGATACTCATTTTATAAACTCTTTTCAAGATACTACGCATGCCATTCAACAGGTCCTAGAAGTCTTTTGCCGTGTATCAGAATTTCAATGTCATCTGCAAACGATCGGTTATCACTTCTTCTCCCTGAACTTTACTAGGCCTTTTCAAATTTTTCGATAGTTTTCTTTACTGCTTCCTCAATGTGCATACTGGATAACAAGGAAACTACACAGTGTCTCCCTCCTCTCTCCGGTCTCCTTTCTGATTCGTTCGATCCATTTAGATGCATTTTGATTTCTTGTGTACGAACTTCGCTCCGTGTATTTTATCCCCGATAATTTCAGGGTTTTATAGAATGTTTCCAGCCAACATTGTGAAAAGCTTCCCCTAGATCTATAATTGCTATAATAGTAGGTTTTCCTTACTTCAGCCAATAGCATTAGGATCAGTATTTTCTTCGGGTGCTAGTAAACTTCTTCAGACCCCAACTGATTTTTCCGCAGTTCCGATTCTGACAGTTATTCCATCTTTCCATAGATAATGTAGGTCACAATTTTCCAAGAATAACTTGTTAAACTGGTAATTCGGTAATACGCCTTCCAACACATAACTTGTTTACCATTGGAATTGTTACATTCTTGTTGAACTTCGAGGGCCGCATTCAGAATATCAAATGGAACAATATTGTCACTGTTGGTTCTGCCAATGTTGGTTTACTCCGGAAGCCTTGTCAAATTCTTCTAGCAGTATTAACCATCCATCTCACCTATATCCACTTCCTCTTCTCTTTCCATAAAACTGTCATCAAGTTTCTTTCCATTATATAGCTCTTCTATAAACTGTCCTTTCCTTCACAATCTTAAGCTCTCAGCATTGTACTGGATTATTAACTGAGGTATTGATGTTCACACAGACTCTTTTCTCCACATGTTTCTTTAACTTTCGTTCAACGGCTAACTGTAATATAGTGTTGCGGGATTCTTATTTAGCCATTCCGCCTTTTCCACTCTGCACCTCCTATCAATATTTAGGTGCCCATATTCCATTTAGTGTTTATCTTGCTTTGTTTTCTAAGGATTTCTTCTAGGCTTCTCCTGGCTGCCATTTTCTCTGTTATCTTCACTAACTCATCTTTAAAGCGTCCCATTCCACTCCTGCTGCATTCCTTTCCTTCTTTTTGTTAGTAATTACTTAATGTTCTCTTTTAAACTTTCAGCAAACTCTGTTTGTGGCAACTTATCCAAGTCCAGTCACACCAATTTCCTATATTTCTAGCAATTCGTCATCTTCAGTCTTGGATTCCTAACCAGACCAGAATCCAGGCCTTATTCTGGATATGTTCTAAATACCTATCTTACCATTACGTTATTTAAAATCTTATGACTTCGCACATACTTTCTACAGATACAATTTTCTTTCATTATTTTTAAATCAAGCCTCTTCTGTATTTGAATCGTGCTCTCCGGAAAACTCCACCAGGTTGCATCCGCTTTCATTCCTTTCCCAGGCCATATATTTTTCCTTCCACTGCTTTCTTTCGTTTCCTATTATCTAATTGCAATTCACATTCAAAACTATATCTTTTTGTAAGTTTACGAGGTCTTCCTGTCACTATTGCTCTTGTCCCTCCTTCATTTTCATAATTTACACCACTGAATGAACAACCAAGGAGCCAGCATTTCCATTCATTTTCCTACTGAAGTTTTTGTGTGTCTCGTATCCTAATTGGTGAAACTATACCTCGTCATTCCTCTGTAATTACGAAGAGGTTATTAGGTATAAGAAACCGATCTAATAATAATCATGTGTTAAGTTGTTGCATATAAATCAGAAAAACAGTCACATACGAGATACAGGTGAGCATCCGTGCAGCGACCAGCAATAGACTGAAGAATTTACGAGCGCGAGGTGCGTTCATTTCATTGGAAATATAAATGGAAGTAATCGATATCATCACACGGTGTATCGCGTGTGGAATTCTGAGAACACCGGTTGATTACAAAACCAAATTATTTGCGATATTGACTTATGGAAAAAGAGGCCAAGCAGAAGGATTAAGTCTTGCATCTCTTGAGGCGCACTGAGAACACAGACTAGGTAAACGACGTAGAACAGTTTTAGTGACAACGACATACATAAAAATACTCCTCCTTTTAAGAAAAGTTAACCACTACAGTAGTTTGCGAATGTTCGTGATTAGCAGCTGAAATTACGAAAGCTTGGACTTAGGAGGAAGTCCTTAAGGACGAAACAGTCAATGTTCACTTGCAAGCAGAACGAAATGACTTAGTGAAAGCAGTCAGCTGGTAACAAATTCTTGCTCGTCTTCGGTGCAGAGAGAAAGTCATGATGATTCTGAAGGCAGACACTGGCGGCTCCTTCCGTCAGTGGTGTCCGGTGCTGCATGGGGTTGTATGTGGTGAGGATTCCTGTCGAGAGTCTGACTGAAGAATTGAGGGTGTAGCCAGCGTGTGGCGTAGAATTCGATTAAAGATGCTCGGAGTGGCTTTGTGTCATTCTAAATAATCAGATGGGACACTAAGGCAAACAAATCTGCGAGGCCATTACCCTATCGCTGCACTTGCTCACCCGACTGCTGGCCTACGAGGCAGCATGCATTGTCATAACCCCTTCACCGTTAGGCTGCTGGCATACCATTGCTGTTTGGAGGGTAGCCGCACTATAGGATGTACAGTCCACATACCACAAAGAGTATAAAAGCAATAGCAAGGAGCTCAAAAAACCTTTCTTATTCTTTCGTAGAAGTTTTATTACATGGCTGTTGAATGTTGACGAATGTTTCTCATATCTCACAACCTTGCTCAGCATTAGGCGTGTTGTCATACAATGGTTTGGAGCTTTATCCATACGTGCTCCACATCTCCGTCCTCGAGCTGAATATACACAAATCGGAGAAAGCAATGACCACAAGCCACTGCAAAATCGATTGCCAGATACTGGCGTTGCGGCCACGTGAAGGAGCGAGGAAAATATATAAGTTGAGCTGAACCGATGGGAGAATCTTTCTTGTGACTATTAGGGTCACAAATGAGGCAATCCAATTACATCAGAACTTTACAAAAAGGGGCATTGTTGTGACCCGGCGCCTGGTAACGAAAAATACTGGAAACGAGAAACTGTTCGTGTGCCACCATCATCTGGCCATGTGTAGAACTGGTTGAAGGACGAGAAAAAATGAGTAGGCGACAAGATGTTGGACGCCCATGCTTCATCACGGAGCATCGAGGTCGGAGGGTTCCCCACCCCATAAAGCAAGATAGGCGATGATGTGTGGCCTGTCTGACAACTCAGCACGATGGTAGTAATGTATAAGTGCTTCAAAGTCCGTCTCCATAGCTGAGTGGTCAGCACGGCAGAATGCCATGCGAGGGGCCCGGGTTCGATTCCCGACTGGGTCGGAGATTTTCTCCGCTCAGGAACTAGGTGTTGTGTTGTCTCTATAATAATTTCATTATCATCGTCACGCAAGTCGCCGGAGTGGCGTCAATTAAAAAGACTTGCACCAGGCGACCGGCCTACCCGACGGGAAGCCCTACCCACGTGACAGTGCTTCAGAACGCACCGTTGAGTGTTCATAGTTGAAAAGGGGCCTCTGCGTTGAAGCGCTGATATCATTAATTTACCATTGTAGTGGGACTGAGATAATCGAGATTTAATCACGTATCAATGAAAACGAGTCACTTGGTAGGGGAAGGACATTCCTTGTTGCGCTGAACAGAGAATCATGTCTGCGTTCGCCGGCCGGGCTGGCCGAGAGGTTCTAGGCGCTACAGTCTGGAACCGCACGACCGCTATGGTCGCAGGTTCGAATCCTGCCTCGGGCATGGATGTGTGTGATGTCCTTAGGTTAGTTAGCTTTCAGTAGTTCTAAGTTCTAGGGGACTGATGACCTCAGAAGTTAAGTCCCATAGTTCTCAGAGCCATTTGAACCATTTGAACCATGTCTGCGTTCGCCAGCAAGCAGCTGAACGGCTGCTTAGAAGATGCCTAATGGTACAGGCGAAGGTCGGTGGGGGCAATATTATGGTATGGAGCGAACTCACTACCGTTTGTATGGGACCTATGGTAGTAATAGAAGGCACCATGACATCTGTGCACAACGATAATGTTATTACAGAACATCTCTATCTCTTCATGTTTCATGTCTTTCTCGAGTTAACTATAAATAGATGTCTTGTGCCTTATACGTCGAAAACCTACCAAGAACGTCGAATCCCTGGTGTATTGCGATGGAAATCAGCGTGAACACGGTATTAATCAGGAGATCATAATGTTTTCGCTGGTCATTGTACGTTGATGACTCGTCAGATACCTTGCAGCTTTTTTTCCTATCACTGTAGGGGTAATGCTGGACGCTGGTACGCACGTGTTGCAGGTACGTGCTGCCGCTGTCGACGATGGCGTACCTGTTCGTGCGGGTGTCTCAGGAGCTGAAGACGCAGGGCGGCCCGCTGGCCGTCATGATGTACGAGGCTCGCGGACGAGACGAACACGGCCGTAGCCACTCCGCCTGCCACAGCTACAGGTGAGGCACGCCGGCATGGGCGGCGCTCGGCAGCGGAAAATCCTAGTGCACAACACTCCCAATCACTATTACAGGAAGACATCATGTTTACGCCAGTGACTGTTAAACTTAAAGCCAAAACATCTGCATCTGACAATGGCCTAAGGCCAAAATTGCAATAGTGGAAATAAAAAGTTTAAGGGGGTAGGACGTCAAACGGGCCGACTTGGAGCAGAAGAGGCACCACAGGACATTTTAATTTCCACTGTCTATACTTTTACAAATAAATTCATACAACTTTAAAAGCATGACCAGGAAGGATTCAGGATTCATACTCATAGCAGTGGAAGCTGAAAAACGTAACAAAACACATTTTTTTTACATGTGAAATTTTATCATTTTTTCACTTACTACTGGCTGCATTTGTTGCTATAGGTACACTTTTCTTCTTAAGTAAGAGAGATTCTCCGATGACGTTTGTACAGCCTACAAACCATAGTTACAGGTGTATGAAACTCTAGAATTTATTTAATTTATGAAAAAATTAATGAACTGTTACATTTTAAACTTCATGTTTAGAAAAAACTCAAGTTTTATAGTTAATTATCTCAATTTTTTCCACAGTTTTGTAATAGATTTGTAAAATTCTAGTGTACCTATAGCAACAAATGCAGCCAGTAATAAGTGAAAAAATTATGAAATTTCACATGTAAAAAAAGGTATTTTGCTACGTTTTTGAACTTCCACTGCGATGTCCAATCCTTCCTGGTCATGGTGACAAAGTTTTATGAATTTATTTGTAAAAGTATAGACAGTAGAAATTAAAATGTCCTGTGGTGACTCTCCTGCTCCAAGTTTGACGTCCTACCCCCCTTAACAGTCACTGGCCTAAACATGATGTCTTTCAAGAAATTTCACATGACTGTGAATCCCAGTTATGAATTACAGGAAATGTGCGAGGCTGTAATTTGCTCTGCTGCTGGTAAACCTTTCGGGTGTAAGGTCATGGTCCACGAAACACTTCTATTCCTGACGTCTCGTCCAGAACTTGCGCTGAACATCTTCAGAGGCATTGCTCCTTCGTTAAATCTTGCCGACTGGTGCGCCTCTGAAAATATTTAGGGCAGTTCTTTCCGACACGTTAGGAAGGGATAAAAGTCGTGGATCATGACCTTGTACCCCGAGAGGTTTATTCGCAGCAATGTCATTCGGTCGTGAATGCCTTCATTCTGTAATTTGCTTTCGTTGCATTCTCATAACATTCCTTACCTGTCACATCTCAAACACGACGACCTCCTACATGTCAACCAGTACTTATTCCGAAAAGTTCGGTCATAGGAAACGTAAATTGTGCTCTTCTCGCATGACAACAACCCATGGATCGAGACAGTCAGAGAGTTGCAGCTTTCCTTGTGTCCCGGTAATCATGTAGCTTGTTTTCACATAAAGTTAAGTTTGTCACTCGGCACGGTATATCTTTGAAGGGACCAAGCAGCCTGTTATCGACAGATATAAGAGTAATTTCTAGCGTTCCCAACGGAACTATGTTGAGTCCCTTCCGGTTATTAATTATCTACCAGGAAATACTGCAGTAATCCCAAGTTTCTTGAAAAAAAATGTGATTATCTGCAACAACCTGCCTCCGTGCCCGAGGTCACTAGGACACTCCTGTACAGTAGTGCTCGGTTCGGAGGTAGGCCGGTTACAATAATGGTGGTGGATGAAATTTTCTTGCCAATATTTGGCCGGTAAGGGGAGGAAAGTTGCTGGCGTAAAGTTTCTGATTATCAGTCTTCGTGCCAATATCCAGGATTCAGTTCCAAACTTCTCCGCAATGTCTCATGAAGAAAGGGCATGCGATACTGTTGATGGCTTAAACTTGACGGCCCCCTCGGTGCTCTTCGAGAGGAATAGACTATATGCCGGAATCAGATTTCACCCTCTACCTTCGCTTCAACTCCAACACGAACTCGGCATTGCACTATAGACATACTCTTTACAGTCACCTACACTTAACACATAGACTTACTCGTACAGTTCTCATACTTCGTGTAGGAAAGGTACCTGTGGATACGAATGATAGAGGAAAACTTTTCCAATAAGGAGACTAAACTCCCTTCTGGGTCTCCCAGCCATTCATGCAATACTGCTTTACTACTTTACCATCTATAGTCAAACACAGTCCACAAAATGGGATATACAAATATTGTCTAATCGTAGTTTAAAGTGGTGAAAATGTTGACATATCGGTTTAAATGTTTATAAATGTAAAATTATGCCCTTCACAAAAATAAAAAACGTAAAATCCTATGACTAAAATATTGGTGAGACACAGGTGGCATCAGTAAACTCACCCAAATACGTGGGAGTAAACATTTTAACGATATGAAATGGAATGTTCACGTAGATTCAGTCAAAGTAGGTAGCGCACTTCTATTCATTGGTAAGACACGGAAAATACAACCATTCTACAAAGAGTTCTAGAATGACTTTTCATTCGCCAGTGAAGTGTGTACTCACAATTAAGTTGCTGGCAAATTAAAACTGCTCCCCGGACTGTTGTTTGAAACAACGTATCGCAGGTAAGTGCACTACCATCTGAGCACGACTCGCAACCCGTCCTGAGAGCTGCATTTCTGCCAGTACCACACCTCCTATCTGCCAAACGTCACAGAAGTTCTCCTGTGTAACTTACGGGACTAGCACTCATGGAAGAAGAAATTCATTTTGGAGGCAATCCCCCAGGCTGTGGCTAAGCCACGTCTCCACAGTATCCTTTCTTCCATGAGTGCTACGCCTGCAAGTTAGGCAGTAGAACTTCTGTGATATTAGGAAGGGAGGATATGATGTACCGGCGGCTGTAAAGCTTTGACGATGGGTCGTGGGTTGCAAGTTTGCTCGGGTAGCTCAGCTGATGGAGCACTCACCTGCGAAAGGCAAAAGCCTCGTGTTGGAGTCTTGGTAGGGCATAGAGTTTTACCCTGTGAGAAGTTTCATTCTAACAAAACAACAGAACGACTCATTCTAGAATATTGATGAAGTAGGATTATCAAGAGGGTATTGAACGTATCCAAAGAAGAAAAGCAAGTTCAGTCATAAGTTTGTCTGACGTATGGAGGAGTATCACGGCGTAGTAGAAGAACATGCACACGCTTGAAGATAGGCGCCTACTATCTCGCGAAAGCATAAGAATTGTTCAAAAAGCAGCTTTCAAAAAGAATGCGGGAATGTACCATAAGCCCTTATGTATTATTACCAATTGAACTGCGAAGACAAGATTAAACTATTTACAGTGCTAACAGAGTCATTAAAAAAACGGTCCTCTCACGCTCCATACAGGAATGAACTGGAGGTAGCTTTAATGAGTGGTGCAATGGAAAGTGTCCTCTGCCATGCACTTCGCAATAGCTTGCAGAGTGTGAAGGCATCTGGTGGCGGCTGAATTGCGTTACGTGTCTCTCGTTGCGTTTATTTCCCAGCAGTTTCCGCTGTCAATAAACATTAGTCTCATTTATGGACCAATAAGCATCAGTGCCTCGATCACAGCCGGCAGCTGTGGCTGAGCGGTTCAAGCCGCTTCGGTCTAGAACCGCGCTGCTGCTACGGTCGCAGGTTCGAATCCTGCCTCGGGCATGGATGTATGTGATGTCCTTAGGTTAGTTAGGTTCAAGTAGTTCTAAGTTCTAGGGTAGTGATGACCTCAGATGTTAAGTCCCATAGTGCTTAGAGCCATTTGAATTTTGAACCTGGATCACAGGACCGAAAATGCTTCAATATTCTTATTGCAGAAATGAGGTAATTATTATTTTACATAAGTACTAGCTGATTACTTTACTTCGCGCGGTTACTGAAATCTCCTTATAGCATAAAAGGGAATAAGTATTATTCACATGTTTCTGAAAGTATCAACATTTCATTATATGCAATACTTTTCGTTTCTGCTCAACGTGCAAGACTAAATAAGTTCTTGGGTGAACTCAGTCTTGAGCAAATAAGTTTGAACAGTATGTTTTTACATTTCTGAGATATGTTACATGGCACCACTCCTTACCTCATCCATACGAGATCTAGTGGAGCACTAGACCCACAGTATTTTGTTCCACAGAGTGACATATGCAACAAGTCTGATTCAACTCCAGAATTTCACGTTCTTTAATAAAATATATATCTTCAGGACTTAATTTACAAGTTCCTCTCGAACGAATAATAACGCAAGCGGAGGCAGAATATGATCACACAGTGTCATCCGACATGCATAGTGCTTAAACCCAGAAACCTGAGAGAGTTGAATTCGATAATAATATGATTCGTTTTATATTGTTTTTATACCTCCTTTTGATGGACGAATGATCTACAACTCGAAATACTTCTGAAATTATGTGCACTTTTCACAGGAATATAGTTTAACAGCTGAAGCCGACACCTTGGGTTTTCCATCCAACAGAATGTAGTTACTGTAGAAAATATTTTTTAATGAAACAATGTTGATTGACATGACATTGGTGCTTTTTTCAAGACTTTAGTACATACAGTTGGACCAAACGCAATTCGAAAATTCTAAGTAGTGACATGTAGGCTGCTCCACTTGTCAACACTAACTTAAAGATAAAAATTTAATAAACGAATCCTCCGAAAGATGAAAGAGAATTGACCTTGAAAGGGATGTTCAACATGCCGACCGGCAGATGCAACACAGCCTTCAGTCTGCAATGCTGATGTCGTGTGACTAGGGCGTCCCGTCGGGTAGACCGTTCACCGGGTGCAAGTCTTCCGATTTGAAGCCACTTCGGCGACTTGCTAGTCGATGGGGATGAAATGATGATTATGAAAACACAACACCCAGTCCCTGAGCGGAGAAAATCTCCGACCCAACCTGGAATCAAACCCGGGCCCTTAGGATTGATAGTCTGTCGCACTGACCACTCAGCTACCGGGGGCGGACTGTAATGCTGATGAACACATTCTAACACTTCATCAGAAATTTAAGCTTGGGGAACGGTAATGCATCTTTCCGTATCATATCGTATAGTTGGTATCTCCTTGTAAAGCATGTCTCTCAGTTTTTCCCCTAAAAATAACGAAGGGGGTCAAATTTGGTGCACGAACGAGCCGAGGTAGAGATCCCCTTTGTCTACTCCAACGATCTGGAAGAAGACGGTTCTGCGCGCTGGACAGTCTTCATGCTCATATCGCTACTTCTCTCCCAATCTAAATACACTTATTAAGCTCTCAGTAGCTGCTTTCAGAAACAAATAAACTACGACGATCTGTCATTGTACTCTAAGAAAATTAATTTCTGTGAAATGGCACAATGGAAGAATATCTGAAACACACAACCATCACTCAGCTGGCAAGAGGAGAAAGAATGGCTTCTTTCGTTAGTACGGACTCGTCGTGCAACAGTTTTGGGACCCGGTTGTCAATCACGTTCAACGACTTTTTCCTTGGTTCTATGAAGTTTTCACGAACACTAAAATCAATTAAGGGACGAGGTAGTCTTTCCCTTCTGGCTAGCTCCCAGAATACGTTGACGAAGCTTGCTATATCACCAAAGTAGCGAATTAGTGATTCCTTTGCGAGTTATAACTTTTCCGATATGATCTATGGGTAACTGGTATACATAATTCGAGATAGATTCCTCTTTCAGACTGGAACATAGCCGTCTGGGAGCAAAAATATTACTATGCATACTGCGTGTAAGACGTAATCTCAAGCTGTGAGACTAAATAACACATAACGACAGATGTAACAGGTGATCAAAAAGCTTCCGTTCAAGGCCGTACAATCCAGAATCGGTATACCAATAAGGCAAAATCGCCGTGAGCATTAAGGTATCATGCCACCGACGCACCAGACTGAAGACGCCTGTTTGGTAATACACCGTCTTCTGCTGTGTGAAGAAGTTCGTAACTGCCTACTGCACAACTTCGTCCTTTAGGAATAGTCAACCGTCCAAGGCATCTTTTAAGAAATCGAAGTCGTGATAATCGTATGGGAGAGATGAGGACTACACGTCGAGTGCTCGAATGTCTCCCACTTGTCCGTAATGGATGAGACTGGCCCCCAAATCGATTGTTGTCTTGTGACGAACTGCAACCAGCACTGAACTTCACGTACTATTGCACAGTGGTTGGTTTCGACTGAAATACTGTCTTGTACAGAGTCTTCATTCTCTGAAGAATGTCTACTGGTGTTTTTTCTTTGGCAGACAAGTTAAGAATAACAGCACATTAATGCCGTTTGGACGCATCTAATAATAGTAGTTCATAGTATTTCGTATTTCCACATATACCGTAATTCCGTCGGACAGACACAAATGCCACACTAACCCCTAGCCTACCTCAAACCAAAACTTTCTGATCTCCTCTTATAAGTCACATAGAAAATTTATGAGATGTTTATGTAACCGCAGGATGCAACATAAATTTGTGTAGCCATGCCTTCACTATCTAGGGCGTGCACACAGTCCAGCTCACTTCGGCACTCGCATCTCACCCGAGATGTCGTCAAAACGTGAGGGTAATTTTGTATTTGCCCGTGTTGTATTAGATAGGCGATCGTTTTGTTAGTAAATACTACTGAAAAATATTTGTACAGTGTTAGCCATATGGAATATTCGTCTGCTGTCAGTTTCCAAAAAGGTCACATGTTCTGTTCACAGTACTGTCAACTGTTTATTTTGTGTAAAAAGGATCAGGGATTTTCTATTAAATTTTTCTAAATCCGGAATGTAGTGTAGCAAAGTTTTAGATATTAAATTCGCTTTTCCTGAGACTGCTATCAGTAAAATAAGAGACTACGAATGGTATAAATGTTTCGAAGAAGGTCGCGAAAGTATTCAAAATGACGAGCACCCTAGACGCACCAGCTGACAGTCACTCGATGAAACAGTGAATATAATGAGAGAAATGTTAGGAAACACTCACTGAAATAAACTCATAGCAGTCACTGATGATGTTGACTTCTCAGTTTCATCACAGCAAAAAGTATATATATGTTTTCTTCGGCATGGAATCGGCGATAGCAAAATTTGTTCAAAAATTCATAAATTTCGAAGAAAAACGTCGACGAATTCAGGTTGTTCAGGAATTACTAGATCAACAGTGGAAAGCTACTGCAATACGTCATAACAGGTGATGAAACATGGGTTTACCGATATTGAGTCGAAACTAAGGTTCATTCGTCTCAGTGGAAGCGTTGTGGATCTCCAAGACCAAATAAAGCTTGAAGTAGCCGGTCCGATGTGAAGTTTATGGTTTTTAAATTTTAACAGCATAACCTTTTCCCACAAGATCGAATGATCAAATTACAAGTTCAAGCATTCAAAGAAAGTAAGAGCAAAATGGATTTTCTACCACAACAATGCACCTGCGCACACTTCGTAGCCCGTTCGTGAATTTTCGGCAAAAAAGCTCTACTGTGATGATGCCTTGCATCCATATTCACCAGCTAATGTCCCATGAGTTGTCACTTTGAGGTTAAAAAAGCATATTTGAGGTAGCTAAAAGCTACCCCAAAGATCGACCTACAGAAGTGTTTCGGGGACTGGAGAAAGCTCTGGCCTAAGTGTATAATATCTTTTAGGGACTACTTTCGTCTGCTTGTAGACGAATGAATAAAATTCTTTCTAAAAATATGTTTCTAGTTATTTATTTAACAAAAGTCATACTTAAATACCATTGCTACAGTTTTACCGGGCATTTAAACGAAAGACGTGTTGCACTGATGAACGTCTATCCCGTAATTGCGAAGAGTCTTGGGTATCCCAGAATTTCTCTAAAACCCTTCAGCCAATTGCTAGTGCGGTTTCCACAACAAGACGATAAGCAGATCGTAGAAAACTTGTTATTTGGAATCATCACGACTTCAGAGGTACCTCAAATCACCTAGCAACGTCTTTTCTATGCGTAAAGAAATATTTACGATGCAAACGCGATAGAGCATAGTCGGCAGCATACTATAATCGATGATATATCTATAGTATAATTGCCACTGCGAAGGCGAAATCACGCCGCTATTGTTTGGAGCATCGCGAGATCTGGCTAGTAGAGACGCGAATACGGAACATCGTTCACTAGCAGAACAGTTGATACACACTAGGACATCCCATCTAGATACGCTTTCTCAATTACAGGTCTTGCTAGAAGTCTTGATGAACGCCGGATAAGGAGCGCTGTATTCCTACACATCGAAGAATGAATTAACGAAAGAAACCTGACTCTCTTTTCTTGACAGCTATGAGAACTCGTCACGTATGTTAGACACTCAAACTTTTTCACAGGAATTTTAATTTTGGTAAAATATAATCTTACTGTAGATCAACAAAATGTTATGTTTGAAATAAATTAAATCATATCTTAATTTCCTTTCATTGCATTTAAGACAGTCATAAGCTACAAATAATTTAACTACTGCCAGCCGTGGGACTGCATGCCGCCAGGTGTCGTTGCGGATATGACATTGTTGTTGTTGTTGTTGTGGTCTTCAGTCCTGAGACTGGTTTGATGCAGCTCTCCATGCTACTCTATCCTGTGCAAGATTTTTATCTCCAGCACCTACGGCAACCTACATCCCTCTGAATCTGCTTAGTGTATCCATCTCTAGGTCTCCCTCTACGACTTTCACCCTCCAGGCTGCCCTCTAGTACTAAATTGGTGATCCCTTGATGCCTCAGAACGTGTCCTACAAACCGATCGCTTGTTCTAGTCAAGTTGTGCCACAAATTTCTCTTCTCCGCAATTCTATTCAATACCTCCTCATTAGTTATGTGATCTACCCATCTAATCTACAGTATTCTTCCACAGCACCACATTTCGAAAGCTTCTATCCTCTACTTGCCTAAACTATTTATCGTCCACGTTTCACTTCCATACATGGCTACACTATATACAAATACTTCCAGAAACGATTTCCTGACGCTTAAGTCTATAGTCGGTGTTAACAAATTTGTCTTCTTCAGAAACTCTTTGTTTGCCATTGCCAACATTTTATATCCTCTCTACTTCGACCACCATCGGTTAGTTTGCTCCCCAAATAGCAAAGCTTATTTACTACTTTAAGAGTCTCATTTCCTAATCTAATTCCCTCAGCATTACCCGATTTAATTCGACTACATTCCATTATTCTCGTTTTGCTTTTGTTGATGTTCATCTTATAGCCTCTTTCGAGACACTGTCCATTCCGTTCGGCTGCTCTTCCACGTCTTTTGCTGTCTCTGACAGAATTACAATGTCATCGGCAAACCTCAAAGTTTTTGTTTCTTCTCCATGGATTTTAATTCCTGCTCCAAATTTTTCTTTTGTTTCCCAGTATACAGATTGAACTACATTTGGGATAGGTTACAACCATGTCACACTCCCTTCCCAACCACTGCTTCCCTTTCATGCCCCTTGACTCTTATAACTGCCATCTGGTTTCTGCACAAATTGTAAATAGCCTTTCGCTCCCAGTATTATACCCTTGCCACCTTCAGAATTTGAAAGAGAGTATTCCAGTCAACATTGTCTACAAATGCTAGAAACGTAGGTTTGTCTTTCCTTAATCTATCTTCTAAGATAAGTCGTAGGATCAGTATCACCTCACATGTTCAAACGTTTTTTACGGAAGCCAATCTGATCTTCCCCTATTTCGGCTTCTACCAGTTTTTCCATTCGTCCGTAAAGAATTCAAGTTAGTATTTTACAGCCGTGACATATTAAACTGATAGTTCGGTAATTTTCACATCTGTCAACACCTGGTTTCTTTAGGTTTGAAACTATTATATTCTTCTTAAAGTCTGAGGGTATTTCGCCTGTCACATACATCTTGCTCACTAGATGGTAGAGTTTTGTCAGGAATGGCTCTCCCAAGGCTGTCAGTAGTTCTAATGGAGTGTTGTCTACTCCCGGGGCCTTGTTTCCACTTAGGTCCTTCAGTGCTCTGTCGAATTCTTGACGCAGTATCATATCTCCCATTCCATCTTCATCTACATCCTCTTCCATTTCCATAACATTGTCCTCAAGTACGTCGCCCTTGTATAGACCCTCTATATACTCCTTCCACCTTTCTGCTTTCCCTTCTTTGCTTAGAACTGGGTTTCCATCTGAGCTCTTGATATTCATACAAGTGGTTCTCTTTTCTCCAAAGGTCTCTTTAATTTTCCTGTAGGCTTTATCTATCTTTCTCCTAGTGATAAATGCCTCTACATCCCTACATTTGTCCTCTAGCCATCCCTGCTTAGCCATTTCGCACTGACTCTCGATCTCATTTTTGAGACGTGTGTATTCCTTTTTGCCTCTTTCATTTACTGCATTTTTATATTTTCTACTTTCATCAGTTAATATGAAATGCGGTAAGTAAATTATGTAAGCAGGACAGAGACGAATGGGGAGTCATTCTACTGGCAATAAAAGTTGCACAAAGGGAAATCTAATGACACCTCTTTGACAAATAGCAGAAAGACATGGCTCAGCACCTGTAGACTAACTTCTCGGAAACGGCGACACCGGTCTGTTGTTCACGTGCTACTGTCGTGTCTACCAAATGTGAAATCACTCGTAGGAGACGAGGTGTTAAGGTTAACCCTTCATCTCATGACGTTGAGGTTGGAGGCTTGCCCGCTCTACATGGCAGAATAGGCGACGATCTGTGGCAGATCTGACGACAGAGTACACCGCCAGTGTAGGCTGGTGAAGCCACACCTGTATCGAGTCACGCGGTTCAGCGCGTGCCGCTCCATAGCAGACGACCTCTACTTGTCCCAGTGTTCAGCAACTATATCGACAGTTACGGAGCTTGGGACACAGGATCATAGAGACTGGACCGTGGATCACAGGAAACGTGTCGATAAATTGGATGATACATGTGTCTTGTTACGCCAGGCGAACAGCTTCTCAACACATCAACTATACTGCGGACGCTGCCCAATGAGGGCAGTGTTAAGCAATCTGAAACACCCACCTGCGTTTCCATATGACCTAAACAATAGGCAAACGCAACGTGGCAGCTGTGTACAATGTGTGCTTCATTATAGACGACCTGCATCTCTTCATGTTTGACATCTTCCCCTACGACGATGACATCTTCCAGTAGTATAAACGTTGTCTCAAAACGTCACAATCGTGCAATAGTGATTTGAGATGCATTATACCGAACTCACGATGATTTCTTGGCCATCGAATTCTCGTGATCCCAACCGCAACGAAAGACATCTGGGAAGCAGTTGGGTGACAGTTACAGGCCCACCAACTACTGGTCCGTAATGCTTGGGAGTTGCGTGACCTGTGTGTAGACATCTAGTGCCACATACTTCCGGAAACCCGCTAAGGATATGTTGCGTCAGTGCCATACTAAACTGCTACTGTGCTGGTTTGCAAACGCCATTAAGCAAATAATCATAACGTTTTGGATCATCAGTATATATCTGTTCCGACAGGGCAAGCCACTGTCCTCCACCGATGCCGTTATCCTGCCAGGACTAATCAGCCACACCCTCTGAAATCACAGCTGGTAACGGTGTTCCGAAGCCACAGGTGGAAAGAAAGCCTAATGGTTACTTCGCATTCCTCACAATAAGTACGAAACGCGCATTCGAGTCCAAGTGTGTCACAGATTTCTAACACTCATTACATTTTCATTCCACTTTCTTCTATCATGCCATGTATCCAAGAATACCAACATTTTTCCACTTAGACTGACATCTTTATTTACTGTTAACCAACTAGTTTCAACTTAGAGATCCATTGTTTGCATAGCTAACCACTTGAAACTACTTCCCCAAGTAAGCAATAAACATGGAACGAGTGGCAGTTGCACACATCCAGTGTTGCCGTCTCCGTGTTTATTCACTGAAGTGCCAAAGTATCTGGTAGAGGCATACGTATTAAAATACAGAGACATGTAAACAGGCAGAATACTGCACTGCGGTCGGCAACGCCTGTAAAAGACAGAAGTTGTCTGGCGCCTATGTCCGGTTACTGTTGCTACAATAGCAGATTACAAGATTTAAGTGAGTTTGAACGTGTTGTTATAGATTTTCCTGTACGACCATTTCACGAGTCTACCATAAACAGTCCGCAGCTCGTGGTCGTGCGGTAGCGTTCTCGCTTCCCGCGCCCGGGTTCCCGGGTTCGATTCCCGGCGGGGTCAGGGATTTTCTCTGCCTCGTGAAGACTGGGTGTTGTGTGATGTCCTTAGGTTAGTTTGGTTTAAGTAGTTCTAAGTTCTAGGGGACTTATGACCATAGATGTTAAGTCCCATAGTGCTCAGAGCCATTTTATACCATGAACATCAGGAATCGGGCTAAACTTCAAATCTCGACATCACTGCGACCGGTAAAAGAGTCTGCAAGAACGGGACCAACGACGACTGAAGAGAATCATTCAGCGTGACAGAAGTACAACCCTTCCGCAAATTGCTGCAGATTTCAATCTGGTTAATCAACAAGTGTCAGCGTGCGAACCATTCAACGAAATATCATTTATACGGGCATTCGGAGCCGAAGGCGCACTTGTGTATCCTTGAAGACTGTACGACACAGCGCTGTAGGCCTCGCCTGGGGTCATCAATACTTACATTGGACTGTTGATGACTGGAAACATGTTGCCTGGTCGGACGAGTCTCGTTTCAAATCGTATCGAGCGGATGGACGTGTATTGGTATGAGAGACAACAAATCCATGGACCCTGTGTGTCAGTAGGGGCTGTTCAAGCTGGTGTAGGCTCTGTAATGGTGTGGGGCGTGTACAGTTGAAATAATATAAGACGACCGATATGTCTAGATACGGCTCTGACAGGTGACATGTTCGTAAGCATCCTGTCTGATGACCTGCATCGATTCACGTTCATTGTGCATACCTAGAGACAGAAATTTCATCTGCGAACTGTGTCCAGCAGGACAATGCGACACCACACACGTCCATAGATGCTATAGAGTGACTCTAGAACACTCTTCTTTGTTTAAACACTTCCGTTGGCCACCAAACTCCCCAAATATGAACATCATTGAGCGTATCTGGGATGCCTTGCAACGTGCTGTTCGTAAGATATTTACACCCCTTTGTATTCTTACGGATTTAAGGACAGCCCTGCAGAACCCATGCTGTCGATTCCCTCCCGCACTACTTCAGACTTTAGTCGAGTACATGTCACACCGTGTTGTGGCACTTCTGCGTGCTCGTAGGGCCCTACACGATAGTACGTAGGTGCATCAGTTTCTTTTACTCTTCAGTGTATAATGATAACTTGTCTTCCGCGGTAAGTTATTGACGGACAATCTCTCCGAGTAATTAAAAGCTGTTGCTCAAGTTTTTTCTTAGATTTCGCCAACATCTCAGCTAGACTTATCCTGACAGGAAGATAAAAACCATATTCCTTCACCAGCGCTTACACCTTATTAAACCTCGTTTGGTATTCTATAGGCTTTGGATTCGGCATACTTTGGGTGCTGTCGTGCTGTATTAGATCAGATAGTCTTGCGTGTACCTAGAGACAGAAATTTCATCTGCGAACATTTCGCAGTGAGCAGGTAACACTGAGTCGCTCGCTTCATGGAAGGTGTGCGCTATGTTTTGTTCTCGCACCCATTGGGCCAAACAGGAAGCAAACACAAGTGGCGCTAAATGTAGCTGCGCTGTCGGAATCAGAATTAATTGACCGTTCGAGAAATAGAGACGGTATAAAACTCATACTAGCAACAACAAGAAAAACTGTATTGAAAACGAGGAAGAGGTTGGATCAAAAATAAATATCGATTTTATGAAGTATTTTCAGAAAGAATTTTCTTCGAATGCACCCATGTATGAAAATCAAACTTGGGTGACAAACAGTACAGCAAAGATGTGAATATATATTTTTTTAATTCTAATTTTGCAAAAGAATACGTAAGATCAGATGATTATATCAGGTGACCAGAAGGGGACACTAATGCGAAAATGAGGAAAAAAGATTTTTATGGTACAATTTGACTAAAAGAATCAATACTTTTATTGGACCCACTCTGAGGCCTGAAGCAGTAGTTAATTTCATAACTTAGTTGTTGGGATGGCAGACACATAATGCTGTATTTCAAGCCTAAAATTGTCAGTTTCTTCTCAGGATGCCACATAACTTCCAATGACAGTCTCACTACAATCCACGTTTTTATTTAAGTCACAGTGCATACAGTTTAGCTCAAGTGCAAAATCTGAATATTTACTACCCTAGTTCGTGAATATTGAAGAATACACGAATCAGAAGAGTAAAGTCAAATGATCACTTTTTTTTTACAAAAAATCTAAATTAAGACAGGTAAATGACCCTCTGAATGCGAAAGCCAAACTAAGAAAGTTAAATGATCACTTAGACGCAAAACAAGCACTTATTGCCGGGGAGAGCTGGATGTTCGACAAATGGCGTCCCGATGATCAATTCTTGTCTGTTCGCTGAAGCCTAACGTAACTCGCTGAAGTGGAGCTGTAACCGGAACTGGAGCTCTGGTGCTTCCGAAATATCGGATCTGCGGAAGGTTACGTGCCGCGCTCACTTGCTGTCACGTGGTAAGCGCTGGGAAATAGTATTTTGTGTGCCGGCTCGTAAAGGTGGTATTTTTATTACTGTTGTCTGCGGGATTGGGCAGCCCGGCAGACCTGACTGTACTGCGGTATGGTCTAAATTGAAGGCTACAGGTAAAGAAGACTGTCTTGCTCCAGGGATGAGGTTCAAGTGAATGGAAGCTGCGGTAGTTACTCGGAGGCGAAGATGTACAGGATAAAATAGCTTGAAGAGTGGCATGAAACCAGTTTTCATTCTGAAGAATTGAAAAGTAACTTTTCTTACCTAGGATTACTTTGCCAGAGAAACAAGAAACTCGTGAACTACTGCATTGTAACTATGATTATTGCAGTTTACCTGTGATGTGTGAGTGGAGGAATCCAATTTTACGAACTCGTTAACTCTGTGCTGCTTTGGGGAAAACGGAAAAGTCGAAGTTTTTCTCCATAAATATTTTCTCCCGCACTGTACGACGCAAAGTATTTCCGTCTTTCTTGTGTAGCGTTTAATTTTCGACAACTTGCATCGGTTGAACTTCTTTTTACATAATATCATTTCCAAGACAGAGAGCTTTAACGGAACACAGATTCCTTCATCATCAAATAACTGCATAAAGGGCAACTTTTAGCAATATAGCTTTAATGTTGTAACATTTATTAAAAGCACAATAGTACGAACCTCTGACGATTTAAGTTTTTCAACTACATGAGGATTCCTCCCACCCCTTCCCGCACACATACATTTGGTGGCCAGGTGAGGAGGTGCCCTTGGGAGACGCAGAGCAGTCGGTCTCATCCTCCTCCAGCCAAAGCTTACCATGTCTGCCTAAGCTGTTGTTAGCAACTGGACTTCTTCACGTACCCGTTGTAGTATTGTGGTCCTATTTCTGCTCTATGCATTCAGTACTCCGTTATGCGTAGCCTATGGAATGACTTCATCAAAGCTTAACGGGAGGAAAATGTAAGAGGAAAATCAAAACAACACGATTATATGGGGACTTCCTGTGTTGTAACCAGTGTTGTCTAAACATACATCAGTCGTTGAGTCTAAGGAGATAGTGACAAGTAGCACAGGAAAAACTGGTCACGTGGAGATGAACATTTATTTAGCTCTATGAATCAAAGACGTTGGCCTGTATCAATTGAATCCCATTCCGGTTCTACAGAAAGTACTCTAGGGCTTAGCTTGCACCTATTTCGAATCTTCCGTCCAGCACAAAGTCACAAGAGACTGAGAAAAAGCGAAGGTAACTACATATAGAACCAAGGATAAAAGAATTAACACGCAGAATAACAGACCAATATCCTTAACATCGTTTGTTGCGGAGTTCTTACACTCTTAGTTAAAATTAAAAAAAAATCCTTTAGACGGAAAACTGTATGTCCAGAAATCAGCAAGAATTTAGAAAGCTTTGCTAGTGAGAAACTCAGCCTCCCCTATTCTTACATGAACCATGTATCAAGGGCAACAGGCAGATTCCTATTGCCAGGTTTCCGAAAAAGGTTTACCTGGAGACTGTTAACGAATGTACGAGCATACTTTTCCGAGGTATGTGAGTGGCTCTAAGACTTCTTAAGTAACAAAAGCCAATAATTTGTCCTCAACGACGAGTGTCTATCAGATGGGTGTATCGTCAGCAGCGCCCCAGGGAAATGCGATAGAATTGCTCTTATTCTTTATATTCATACGTTATCTGATGGACAGGGTGAGCACCAATCTGCAGTTGTTTGTTTATGACATTGTCGTGTACTGGAAGACGTCATCGTTGAGTAATTGTTGGTGGATAGTAGGTGACTTACACAAAATATCTAGTTAGTGTGGTTAATGGCAGCTTGTTCTAAATGTAGTATAATATAAGTTAATGCAGATGAGTAGGTAAAACAATTCCGTATGTTCGAATACAACATTAATAGTGAGCTGCTTGAAACAGTTATGTCGATTAAATTTCTAGGCTTAATACTGCAAAGCTCTATGAAATGGGACGAGCATGTAAGAATTGCAGCAGGGAAGGTGAATAGTCGACATCGGTTAATTGGGCTTCTGAATTACTGCTCGGGTGTTTGGGATACTCTCGAGGTCACAGTAAAGGAAAACATCGAAGAAATTCAGGGGCTGGATGCTATTGTGTAGATGATTCGTGAAGTCAAGTGGGGATCCCTGACGGGAAGACGAAGTTCTTTCCGCGAAACACTACTAAGAAAATTTAGAGAATGGAATTTGAAGCTCAATATAGATTTACAGATAAGACCACGGATAAAAGGAATTAGGGTTCGTACCGGGGCATGTAGATAATCGTGTTTCCCTTACTCTATTTGTGATTGAAGCATGAAAGGAAGTGACTGGTAGTGATACAAGGAACCCACTGACATGTACCGTACGCTAGTTTGCGGAGTATGTGTGGATATGTAGAAAGCTGCAGATGTAGAAGAAAGCGCTAATCATCAGTTCAGTAAAGCTTACTCTGATCACATTATCTGATGTGTTTTCGGATGCTCTACGTGCTCGTAACAAGTTATTCCAAATGTGCCGCTAGAAACAGATGTCTACTACGCAACTTTGTTTTGTCTTATTGAATTTATGTCCTTACCGAAGAATTTAAGAAAACATATAGCGTGCAACAGATCAAAATACGTTTTCGACGGTTAACACTTTCCTTCACAGTCACCTCTATTAGCATAAAAGTGGAACGAGAAGATTTTGAGGGATATTGTCACTCTAGTATCAGTTGCATGTAGCTGAAAAATTGTAGACAAAAAGTGCACAATCGTTCCCCTTGCTTTCTTTCAACGAATTTTCATTGCTGAACAATCTAATTGTAAGCGTACTCAACACACGTCTTGACTGAGGATGATATCAGGAACGACACAAATTCAGCGTTTTATGCAGCTTTGAGCACATGTGCATTAATGGACGGTGAGTACCTTCTGTATAATGTTTTATGCTATACGACAGCCACGTTCGAATCAGTGTTCCAAATCTAAGTGGACTATGTGGCCTTTTGATGTAATATCAATGCTGTTGACAGATATCCTAGTGACGTACGTTATGACAGCGCTAAACCAGGAGGCTTCACTGTAGTCGTCCACAAAAGTAGTTTTCTCAGCAGGTGCCATTACAGCCCCACAACAAAAGCTACTTCGTTTCAACGCCAATCACTAATGTTGCAACACAGAGCATTGTGGTAAAGCAGGCAATAGAAGATTCCAATGTGACGACAGTGAACACAGCTGTATCAAAAGCTGCTGACTGTGGTAGTCTTTCTGACGCATATTCCACGAATATATCGTGGCACTCATAGCATTATATTGTTCCCTTTGGATACGGGAACAAGAAAGCCAGCACGATTCTCAAGAAAAACCCATTGTTATCTTCTGTCAGCCAAATTTCTGAAACGTGGAAATCGTTTCTTGTGACGACTTGTGGACGACCTTTGCCATTCGAAATCTCTAAATCTGCAGGAAGCCCCAAATTTCGACTTCAGAGGTTACCGCCTACTCGAAACACTTCTGGTACCTACCTACAAGAGTAACGAAAATATTCAAACTTTTTGGTTCTTGACGGAAACAAGAGCAGGGGTAGTTACTTTTAAAACAATGAAAACTGTAGTTCGAGACTTATTATTGACTGTCAGTTCCTGGAATGTACGAAAGAATGGAAACACAGAGGCCTGCAGCTTCGTAAAGCAGCCGCTGTTCTCTGCTGTTGGCAAAGTCTATTACGGCCGTATATGCGCAAATCATCCATGCTGGACTTCAATGGGAAGCATGCTTTATTGTTCGATTCTGTATTCTGCTACATATTTTCATTTCTAAACATACAGTTATCTCGGAAGAAATGACGTTCTATGTGAAGGGGTGAAGTGTTATTGACATTGTTAAGTTTTGTCGTTTAGACGCACCAGCAATGAAAAACCTGATTTTTTCCCGTTTTAACGCAGATTTTTTACAGATGAGTATCCCACTGAAGGAATAGGTGTGGTGGGGGCTGGCAGTTCTTGGTGTTATGTGCTGATCATTTGAACTACCTACTAGAATGCCTTTAAAATAGCTGAGCATTTAAAATTACTAATCAATACATGTTCTTTTTGCTGTTTATTTGAATTATTTGGGTGTTTTCCTTTGAAGGTTAGTATCTCGGTAAGTATTTGGTGCAAAAATAGACCAGTGCACAATGTAGAACATTGCACACTCTGCAAAAATGGTGCAAGTGTTTTCTGTCGTAGGAAGCAGAAGAAAGAATTCATAGAGTGGTTTTCAGCATCTTAAGTTATCAGAAAATTCTCCAAGAATCTAAGTTTCCAACTAATACCACCTAAGTATCACATATTAACGGTTTTATATAAGGTGCTGTGTACTTGCCGACTAGACTATGTAAGCTGTGAAATAGTCTTGAGTGAACTATTCACTGTTATTGTCCCCACTATATCTCTTGAGAACCGAAATCCCCACCGTGAAGCTAAATTATATTCTTCCTTTCCCCTTTTCGAGCATACTTTCGTTTTATTTCATTATTTGCACACGCCGTGGTTAGTCGCAGCGAAGGCACTTTGTGCAGATTTATCTAGTTCTGCATGGAGAGCGTTCGAACATAATAGTAAAGTTGATTATTGTGTTTTCCAAGTCATCGAATGCCCTTCCTTCTTACAAATGAAGTGAATTTCACACTAAATTAAATGTCCAGTTTGTAGCGTTTTCGCAAATTCGTCGCCAGTGAGCGCTAATTAAACGTCAGGATATCGCAGTTGTTTCGCCAGAGAGCGTCAGCTAATCATATCAACCAGCCTGTTCGGTGGCTTCACACGAATTGTGTTCCGTGGTCGAACAATCCAATCTGGAGTAAACTGGAACAATTAGTGGTATCACAGGGCTAATTGCGCGGGACGGCTGGCCCCCTAATCTCAGTGCTATCTGACTCACGATCTGAAGGCATCGTGACTCACCCCATGATAGATGTGTCGGTGATAAGCTGATTACGGGTATGGTTCAAACTTCAAAGATGCGGCATGATAAAGTCACTCATAATGTACCTGTAGCTCTTTTACAGTATTCCCTGCAAAGGGAAGATCACTTTGAAGACTACAATTTTCACGCGAGTTCACATTTTCCAGCAGTTACCTTGCAAGGTGTGGATTTTATATACACAATGATAGTTTTAGTTAGATACATCGCAAAACTTCTTTAAAGATTACAGAGATTCTAAAGTATCAGTTCGAAACATTTCTGGTGTTATGCTTAAAACACTGCATTCATACACATAAAAATAGGTGTATTTACGTCTGTATGCTCGGCATCTCCCTCCTAAACCATTGGACCGATTTCTACCGAACTTTATACATATGTCACTTATTGTCTGGAAAGAATCGCCTTGCGGATAAGAACCATATGCCTTTCAGAAGGGTGGGGGCACACATGAAACAGGAATGTAGCCCATGATGGACGAATAGCCAGATTTGATTCATCCAGTACTGGAGAAAGAGAGCACTTATTGACTTGCAACATACTTCACACAGTTTCAAACCGTTACGAAAATTTCTCTTGCTCACAACCCCAACAAAATGACGAAAGAAGAAAAAGTTTATCGCTTACTATATTTTCACTATTTATACTGTAAAACTGCAGCATTAAGCGTGGTTTTTTAATTTATTACTTCTTTGCTGCTAACTCTATTTGCAACACTTTTCGCAGACGGTATTCACATGCACCGCTGGATAAATTTCAAGGAGTAGTTGGATCGAGAGTGGGAGGTTCAGGAGGTAGACAGAGAGAGGGGAAGGAGATGGGCACAGATGTGGGGCAGGACGAAATGAATAGAGAAAGAGGAGAGGGACATGGGCAGAGGAAGGCTAGAGGGGGAATGGACAGAGGAAGGTGGAGTGAGGAGATGGACAGACAGAGTGGGAGGAGAAGATGGACTGCATGATGACGAAGAGAAAGTGGACTCAGAGAGGCAAGAGGTGATGGACAGACGGGGAGAGGAAATGGGCACAGAAAGGGGCAGAGGGAGAAGGAAGAAGATGGAATGAGAGAGAGGGGAACATGAGAGAGTTGGGAGAGGAGGAGATAGAGCAGATTAAGACACAAGAGAGGAGCAAGAGAAGATGGACTGTGACTGGTAATTGAGGAGGTAGACAGAGAAACGCAGTTATAGTCATGTGTTATTCGACACTTTCTTTGAGTTGTCATGGCTGTACGCCAGGTTGGTTAGGAAGGAGTTGAAGTTTGTGGTATGTAACTCATATGACAGATCTCATTTCCTGTAACGCTGAGACGTGTTGAGTGTGCTGTTCTTTAATGTTTTGTACATTTTTGTAACAGATGTCTGAAGATGGGTGTAATCCCGAAACGCGTAACATGTTCTAATAAAAGAGTCAATTGAACATCTTATGACTTTATTGCGATTGTACATCATTGGTTGCCAATCATTAACATAAAAATGATCGCAGGCCTCAGACGGGATTTTATGTCCTGTATATCAGAGAAACGGGAGGCAGAGATGGACACAGATATGCTGGAGGAGAGAAGGGGAAAGAGGAGATGTACAGAGATGGGGAGGAGAAAATGGACAGAAAGAGGGACAGACAGAGAGAAAGATGATGGGGTGGGAGGTGGGGAGGGACAAGCATATGAATCGAGAAAGTGTGAGAAGGTAACGTACAGTGTAAGAGAGAGAAGGAAGAATCAGCTGGATTAGTAGAATTTGAAAAAATACAACCAGGACAACACTGAGTACTGAGCTTGTTGTATATGCACTGATTTGATTGTATGGCGGCGCTGAAGCACATGACGCGGTAAGAGAAGTACATGAGCACAGCGCAGGCGAATGCGGAAACTTTCTACCGACGGCAAGTGGCGCAAACGCGGAAATCCGCCGACTTAAGGGACTTGGACAAAAGCCAGATTGTTGTGGCGCAGTGCCTGTGAGCGAGCATCTCGCAGACGGCGAAGCTGGTCGGTTGTTTGCGTGCTGCTGTCGTGAGCGTCTATGGAAAGTGGTTGAAGAATGCTGAAACCACGAGTAGGCGAATAGGAGTTGGACGTCCGCACCTCATCACAGAACATAGGTACCGGAGAATTGGCGACTCTTTACAGCAAGATAGGCGTCGATCTCTGGCAGATCTGATGACAGAGTAAAATGCTGGCGCAGGCTCAAGTGATTTAGAGGACACCGTTTAGTACACGGAGTTGAAAATGGTGTTCATCAGCAGAGCATCCCTACGTGTTTCCATGTTGAACCGACAACATCGTCAGTTATGATTACTGTGGGGGTGGTATCAGCGAATTGGACCACGGGTCAAAGGAATCCTGCCGCCTAGTCGAATGAACCCCGTTTATTATTAAACTAGGTCGATGGTCGTGTTGAGATACGCCGTAATGTAGGTGAACAGGTGCTCGAAACGTGCAGCGCGCCACAGACGCAGGCCGGTTGGAGCAGTATTACGTTACGGGCGTCATTCACCTGGGCTTCCATGGCACCTGCGATAGTAATCGAAGGCACATTGGTAGGGACCACCTGTAACTCCTTATGCTTGATGTCTTCCTTGACACTGATCGCATATTCCAGCAGGATAGCTGTTCGTGCCACGAGGTCAGAATCGGCTTACCTGAATCCGATGAAACCCAACTTGGAACACAAACAAATCGCCCGTAAATTACGGGAAAAGCGTGACCTGTGCGTAGGCGCCACATACATCTGGAAACCTATCAAGTACATGTAGAATCCATGACACGGAGAATCACTGCTGAATTGTGATCCAGAAATGGATCCACACGATTTTTGGCTCATCATTGTAATTAAATATAGGTTCTGTCTGCGTCTTTTTTTTCTCTTTTTTGCCCAAACTGTATGAAGTATTTATGTTACAATAGTTAAGGTACATAGTTAAGGTACACTGTGACTTCTACTGAAAATTCGGTAGACATAATTACTATCGACGTGTTAATATTGTGCAGCAGGGTGTCGAGTGTAATTTCTACAAACACGATGTAGATTTTGATTCTGAGCCTATGCAGTAGAAAGATTTTGTCTTTGATAAATCCTTTGAATTAAAAATTGAGATATCTAAGGCCTTCCGAGAGAAATGTGCATGTTGTGGTCCTAGGTCGACTCACGTTCTGTCCATTTTAATTCTGAGCGTGGTAAGTCACTCCACTAGAAAGACTTTCTCTTTCATAAACCCGTGAAAGTAGAAATTAAGAGGTTTCTAGGTCTGCCAAAGGAGATGTCCGTGTAGTGGTCCCAGCGAATTATAGTGTGTTCTGAGAGGACATGGTTAACGTATCACGTCATTCTATGTGGAACAGGATATAGCGAACTGGGTACTCCTCAGCAATCTGTGGAATCAGTGCCTTGCACGACTGTCACAGACCACTATTATTCAACGCAAATAGACAAACGGAAAAGTCGTAGCTAGTGAGATCAGTCATTTCGAAACAACCTTGACGCTTTCAGAGGTATGATTCGGTGTTGTGCTGTCCATGTAAATCTAAACTTAACATTCTTCAGCTGAAAGATGACATCAAAATATATAGCTATGAGTCGTCACAATAATTTTACACAGAATCGCCTATCTCTATAATCTATGTACTGCAACATTGTGTAGATCCTCAGGTTCTCTGCAGTTTAGTTAGAAAAAAAAGCGCGTCCCGACAATAAAGTGCAGGACAAGAAGAGCAGGAGGGTACGAAATAAAACTTCGCGGAATGAGAGGGTGAGTAATGTAACTTCAGTGATGACAAAATCGTGTCAGATTTATCAGTAACTGCAGAATGGGCACACTTATCAGTGTGACATTGCAGGCGCTCTGACCGAGACACATCAAATGGGATTTCTTCCATAAAAGTGTTTTTATCTCTCCTGAGGCAAACCCAGCTGTAGTAACTCGTCCTCGATGTTCTGGATACTAGCACTGGGACGGAGTTGACTTGGGAACTCGTCCCACAATGTTCAACCAAGGATAGATCTGGGGACCTACTTTCCACAACACTATCTCAACACCATTGAGACAGTTCACAGAGGCACGTGCCACGTTTGTCGAGCCTTGTCCTATTGAAACGTGATACTGTCGCATCAGGGGCAACACATTAGGACGCACGATGTTCGTGACGTAGCGTTATGCCGTCAGAGTTCCCTAATTGGCTACCAGCCGTGACCTGAATTCATACCCGATAGCTCCCCACATCTTGGCGTCAGGAATGACACCGCAGTGCCTCTGTAGAACAGGCAGCCGCCATTTTAGCCGACGAATCTTTTTCGAGGTGATGGAGAAATGGGATTCACCTATGAGCACAATGCGACGAGATTCATTAGCAGTGCATGGTTCCCACTCCAAACGCCACCGTTTGTGTTAAGGTATTAGCGGCAGCCTAGTGAAAGTCTATTTTTCTTGTGGACGTGGGACAGCGGCTGACAAAATAAGCAACGAAAACGAAATGCTAAAAAGAAAATGAGAGGTATATCTGAAAACAAGATTACAGACAAAGAACGTGACCACACCACACCGTATAAGTATTTAGGGGTAATTCTAAGATGATGCATCAGATGGAACGATCACGTAAAATCGGTGTTAGAAAACGAGAAAGGAAGAACAGAATTTATTGCAATGGTTCTGGGTAAGTTCTGTGCAGTGTAAAGAAAGTCACCTATAAGAAGCCAGTGTGACCAATCCTGATGTACTGTTCGAAGTTTTGGTTTGTCGTAAAGTTTGTATGACAACAGAAATCTGATTCAGACCCACATAGATAGTAACAGGTGAGCATGCCCATACGGAAGCTTAACAAAAATGCTGAAGAAGCTTAAATTAGAGTCGGAAGAAAAATGACGTACTCCTCACGAGAGCTTGTCAGGTTAATTTAGAAAACCTGTATTCGAAGAAGACATTGCAGACATTATGCTTTCACCATCGTATAATCGCTTAGAGTTCATGAGACTAAGGTAAGAGAGTTTAAGGCACCGACAGACGCTTATAGATGTTGCATGGGGGCTTAATAAAATGTAATGCAAATACTTTTAGTAGCTGTCTGTCCGATTACGCAAGTCTCGTAAACGGCTGGCCCTGACGACTAATTGTTACGCTATCTGACTGCATAGAATGACAACAAAGAATGAAATGAAATTTTCGTGAACACAATTAATAAATTAAGTCCCCAGCAACTATAAAACCTACGAAACCAAAGCACAAGTATAACTGTTCTGTGTGTGGGAGTGTGACTCAACGCACATCTGGCACGGTTCTTCTTCAACAAGACAAGAAATTTTAAATACCATTTACTGACGTGATAAAAGAAAATTACAAATACTATAATTGTGCAAGAAACCCAGAATTACACTCTAATACAAGAACACACGCCAGATGCTTTGTTGACTGAACCTGTAATGAAGCATTATTCAGGACACACAAATAATAAGAAAATAAAGAACAGTAGTTAGTTACCTTAATTTATATTGACAAAAAGCACTCAGATCATTACAATATCTCCATTGGAACATCTGCTATCTCTCCCATCAAATAACTGCATAAACATGGAACAACACTCTCCACTACCGCATCTCACTCTAACTTCAGCTACAATCAGTGTCCACCACAACTTCTCGGCAAGAACTGCTTGCCACTACGTCTCATAAAGCACTGCCTGCCGCTACCTCTCAATCAGCACTGCCAGTGGAGGCGGCGGAACAATACTCTCTCTGCGCGATTTTTGGCGCTGTGGCTCAGTGTAGCCACCTTTCATATGCCCTTCCTCCACGGGCTAGAATTTGATGGTATTTTTGCCAGCATTGGTGGTGAATATACCACCAAATTCGTCAAAAAAAATACAGACAAAAATAAAAGATCATATTAATACGTAAATATCATATAACTAGATAAAATTTTGGCTTTGCACTGACCTTTCAATAGCCTAATAAAATACACTAAGCAATACAAATTCTTTCATACATGTGACTTTACGTAATAGTTTACAGAAATATCATGTGGTTAAACAATTCAATCGATAACGTCAGCAATGACGAATATGAGCAGGTAAGAGTCTTATAACTTTCACAAACAGTAATACACAAAAAATCAGTTAATACAAATATTCACAACAAGTAGTTCACAGTTCCGGCAGTAGCACCCAGCACTGTTGAATAGGTGCTGACAGCAACAAGTGACATCATGTCAGTAGAAGCAGTCCATCAGTGGCACCCAGCATTGTGGAACAGGTGCAGACTCCAACAGGTGACATCATTTCAGTAGAATCAGTCCATCAGTGATACCCAGCAATGTTGAGCAGGTGCAGACACCAAGAAGTGACTTCATTTCAGTAGAAGCAGTTCATCAATGGCACCCAGCAATGTTGAGTAGGTGCAGACAGCAAGAAGTAACATCATTTCAGTAGAAGCAGTCCATCAATGGCACCCAGCAATGTTGAATAGGTGCAGACAGCAACAGGTGACATCATCTCAGTAGAATCAGTCCATCAGTGGCACCCAGCATTGTGGAACAGGTGCAGACTCCAACAGGTGACATCATTTCAGTAGAAGCAGTCCATCAGTGGCACCCAGCATTGTGGAACAGGTGCAGACTCCAACAGGTGACATCATTTCAGTAGAAGCAGTCCATCAGTGGCACCCAGCATTGTGGAACAGGTGCAAACAGCAACAAGTGACATCATCTCAGTAGAAGCAGTTCATCAGTGGCACCCAGCATTGTGGAGTAGGTTCAGACTCCAACAGGTGACCTCATTTCAGTAGAAGCAGTTCATCAGTGGCACCCAGCAATGTCGAGTAGGAGCAGACTCCAACAGGTGACACCATTCCAGTAGAAGCAGTCCATCAGTGGCACCCAGCATTGTGGAACAGGTGCAGAATCCAACAGATGACATTAAACAACTATCACTGATTACACTGTTCCTAAGCACAAATTAAACATGTCCTAGTGGCACCAATCATGTAGAAACAGTACAAGTAACAGTCCATAATTTCATCCCTACTCAGACAGTTCAAGCATGAACAATAGTTTGAATACACTTACAAATGCTTTTACAATGCTTTTACACTAAACATACAAATCATAACAACACACAAATGATATCAGATAATTGTTATATTACTATTACAAATACACAAACATCAGTTAATAATTATGGGTGTCAATGCAAGCCACTACAAACAAATAAAATAATATTTAGGAGATAGGTGGGTAGGATTAGGAAAGGAAAACACACAAAACACACTCACTCATCTTTCATCCACATTAAGTACTACTGTGTAATTGTATAGTGTTAACTGTCTGAATGCACTTCTGTCGAATTTCATGTTCATCATGTGTATCAAGTAGTAGTGACAGCAATGTATAACAGTCAATAATAGTTAAGTCAACGTCATAGTCATCATGTCAAGACCAATGTTTGCCAAGCCAGATCAAAATGTTTGGTTGCTGAACAACTGTCAGTGTGCCAAGATATGCAATTTCCTCTCTCCAAAAAAAAATACATACTGCTTAGTGATTTAACAAAGTGTGTGTAGACAATCTTCCTTCCATTTTAGTGTTCTAGTCTGCTATCTTCATCCTCCTTGTTCCATATAGACCAACAACAACAAAAATATGCACCTCACTTATTTTACCTCTTATACCCATACTCCAATCAACTTCATACAATCTCAATACCTCCATAATACCTCTTCAATACGTCGACATATAAACCTTAGCACCAATATCATTTCACTTCCATAACAACTCTTTCCTCAAGTCAGTCTCCTCGAATAAGTACAGATAAAATCCTAATGCAAACCTCCTCATCCCATACAATCCGAAGACACACTGTCAACACACAACCTCTGTGTAATCCATCTGACCAAATTCTTCTACTCATTATGAATTATAAACAAAGAATGCATACATGACCTCTAACAGACTTAGTTCGAATAACCCTCAGTAATTATGTACGATTACGGAGTGTGAATGATCATAATATTTCACAGTGTGTACACCACTTCAAGAATTATGGCAAACAGAAGCAAACATGTGGAGTATTTCTTGTGTCAAGTGTCACATCCTCTTTCAATTGCTCACGAAAAATGCAGTGTAATAACTGTGTTGGTATGTCATGTCGTTAGCTTCCTTCCTATTGGCATACATTTATACAGCTTTCATAAAACCTCCAGCTCATGTGACTTCTATGACGTTTCTTGTACTAAAGTCGCTCGTCGAATTACTGCAGTTCATTTTCTTATGTTAAAATATAAAGCACTGTGCGTAAGCAAAACAAGCAATAGCGAGTAAATATACCAGTAGAGAACAGAATGTCAACAAGTGGATGCAGCACAAATCTTACAACGAGGCTCTGCCAAGCGAACAGTGTGTAAATAGTACCATAGTGTAACCTAAACTCTATGTTCATACACAGGATAATAGCATTTCTATATACAGAATTAAAGAGTAGTTGTGACAACAAACAGAAATGTATAAATATGCAATCCATACGCATAGCAGCAAACATACCTTACGTAATAAACAGGTCATCAGCATCGTATAACCGTAAGCAAATAGATGTTCATATGTAATCTAATAAATAAACATGAAGGCGCAAGCAAATAAGTAAACATGAAGGCGCAAGCAGATAAATCACAAAGTATAACTTACATACCTAACCACATCAGCACAATTAATAAGGTGACCATTATAATTTAAATAAATAAGCACAGCAGGCACATAATTAAAAATATGACATCAGTGAAAAAGCAGTGCAGCCAAGCGATGCATAGTATACACAAGTTACAATCCAGTACATTAATAAAAATTGTCAAAATCAGTTAACGTACGCAAGCACGTCGCTTCACAAGTAAATTCATAGAACATGTAATTAGCACAAAGTATGAATCACGTAATCGCGAGCAGCAAATTACGTCTAACGTACGTACCTAAGTGGAAATATGTTATCTGAAAAATAAACTCAATTAATAATTACCTTTTTAGTTTATTACTTTCTTCTTCGAAATGACATTTTTCCTGAAATTTTCTCGATACCAAGTCGTCTTAACGTCGGACACGCACAGAATTTACCTGAAGTTCTTAAATATTTTATAGAACCGTATCCTGAAAAATACTGAGTGTTAATAACAGAATTTAACAAGTCACTATAGCTTTATACTGAATTTAGTCGGAGAAATTAGACTGTGTATTTATTTACGGCTGTCAGTGCATTCGCACTGAGCGCTCGATCAGCTGTAGGCGCGTGACGTAGGAAGTGATTGTTTGCGGTCAACGACTGCCTTTAGCGGCGCAAATGACTTGACTGTTGCTTTGAGTATGTGCCGCCGCCAAAACACAGCGCGGTGTCCTTGTACTCTCCGCATGTTTACATGTAGCTGTTAGTTTCTCACAAGTATGTCATTCTCCAAAAATTTTTCAAAAGTATATCATTCCACAAAAATTTTAACGTTAGATATATGATGTATTCCTTTAGAGCGTCGTGATTTAAGAGTTTCTACTTCGACAGTGTTATCATGAATAATTTTGCGAATTCTATATGGACCGTTATAAAGCAGAAGAAATTTCCGATACAAGCCTTTTCCTTTGTGAGACAATCGATGAGACTTAATTAACACCTTCTGACCAACTGACAAGATTTTTAAACGACCAGGACGCTTCGCTGATCTCTCTCTTCTAGCAGCCGCAGACGCAATATTTTGCAGAGCCAGGTTGACAACTTCAGAATGCCGCAGTTTCCGTGTAGGCGGAAAAGGAACTATTTCAGAAATCCGATTTGTCGGTGCTTTGTTTTTTAATATCAGTATAGGTGGTAAAGAAGTTGAGTCGTTAGGAAGTTCATTCAGAATGTTTTGAAAAATATGAAGATACTGATCCCAAGTTCTGTGATTCTGATGACAATAAAGACGACACAATTTATTGATTTCCTTCATCCATCTCTCTGAAGCGTTAGATTGAGGGTGAAAAAGTGAAATGAAAATTGGTTTAATTTTACGACGCCGTAGAGTACGAAGCCAAATTTTAGAACGAAACTGTGATCCATTATCTGATATAACCTTATCAACATGACCCACTTCTTTAAGAAAATGTTTGATGAAAGCATTAGATACTGAACGAGCTGTTGCTTTGCGTAACGGTGTAAAACACACATATTTTGATGTCAACTCCACTGCTACGAAAATGTACGCAAAACCATTAGTAGATCGAACCACTGGACCGAACAAATCAACTGCAGCCATGTCCTTTAATTTTGCTGGAATGATAGGAAACAACGGTGCTCTGTGAGAAACTGTCGGCGGCTTTTGACATAATTTGCATAAACGAGGTGTGGCCAAATCGTCCAATCTAACAAAACGTCTAAGAAAATTACAGACGCCAAGGAAACTACGAACGTCACGTTTTGTAGTAGGAACAGCATAGTTACGAATAGCGTCTAATTTCTCTGGATGAGGAAGAATACCTGCTGTAGAAATAATGTGACCGAGTAATTTCACCTGAGAACGACCAAATTCAGATTTCTCCAAGTTCACAGTAATGCCAACTCTTGCAAAGATACGTAACAATGAATCCAAAATTTTGTTGTGCTCACTCCAAGAATGTTTAGCAATAAGAATGTCGTCGACATATGAAGTAATATTGTCACGAAGATAAACAGGTAAAATTTCGTTTAAACTAGGAATGAATGCTGCTGAAGGTACAGTATGTCCAAACGGTAATTTCTGAAGTCACTTTTAGGTAAAATAGTCATATCCGGTTATTTTTTACACGCTCTCTAGATAGATTGATAGTCTAAGAGTTGTTTTGATAGATGCAAAGAATAGTAAAAGAGTAGGCAGCGGTGCAGAAAACTAAAAGAGAAATAGCACCACTACAGCTCGGGGCCCTATGCTCGCTACGGCACATATTCACTTAGAGTAGTGAATCCCCTGAGGACTTTAATAGCTGCACATTAATTTCAGTTTGTGACTTCGTGGCAAATTTGGCGGAAGTGCGTACGTAAACTGATCTAACCATGAACATGGATGTATCTCATTCTTAGAATTACGAAAGATCTTAAATTTCCGAACAGTTAAAAAGTGTTTATAGTCAAAGTTTTCGCCTCGTGGCGACAAAGACCTACCGCGTCTGTCCCAGTCCGAATGTCGATTATTGTCAAGTTCGCGCGCCTGGCGCTCTCTTGTTGCTTCTCGTAAATGAAATAAATTACTTCCTTCAAAACCCGCTACTATCGGTGATTCCAAATTTCTTCTACCGTCCTTTCCTACGATTTCGCCTTCAATTTGTTTCACTTGCTTTTCTAATGCCTCAGATTCCTTTTTAACGCGTTCATTAAATCTTCCGTAATTTCCAACACGCTTATTTATGTTCTGGTACTCTTCGGTTTCTGCAAATGGTAATAGAGCTGTGTCATCTGAATCTGTGTCCCCATTTAAACTAAGATTTGACAATTTATCTGAAATCTCCTCCACTCTTTCCGATAAGTTTACGTCTTCCGTAAGTGTCACGACTCGGGTTTCGGTATAGTCACATTTAGTAGTTAACTGTCCACACTGTTGCGTTAAGTTATTTATTCTGTCATTTCGTACGGATTTCTCGATTCTTTCAATTATTTCTTCCTTATCGTGTGCACGATGTAAATTTAGCTCTGAAAAATTTTGTACTATCACGCGATCTTTTTCTTCCTGTTCTCTGTCCTGTTCCTCTTGTCTGATTTCTGTTGAAATTAAACTATTATTGTGAGCATTCAAAATCGGTTGTACTTCTTCTCTGATTTCTTTATTTGATTCATCTTTCATGTTTTTGAAACATGTCCCTGTTTGTGAGCCTAGCTGTGTTTCCATTGTTTCCATCTCGGTTTTACTTGTTCCTATTTGTGAGCCCAACCGTATTGTCATAGTTTCCATCTTCGAGTTAATTCTTCCTATTTGTGATCCCAGAGAGTCTAACCGTATTTTCATTGTTTCCCTGTCTGTTTTTAATTCAGATCTAAAATTTAATATTACACTCATCAACTGCTCCATATTAACTTGTACGAAATTCTTTTCGCCCCTAACATTTCCCACAAAACTAACTTCCTTCTGCATAGCCATAAAGCTATCTGTGTTCGATACTATTTCAGAATCTTCTATCGTTGATCTCGTATTCTGTGAAATTTCTGATTGAGAAAAATTTTGAAATGGTTCCGGACTATTTTCCCGTACTTATTACATTGTTTTCCACTTCATTATTCATCACACTGTTTTCCTCTGTTGGGAGTTCGCCATGTTAACAATTTCGTCATTCTCACTATCCATCATTTTTGCCTTTTTCATCGACCGCGTAATCATTTACTAAATATACAAAACTCGTCACTATACGAAATTTATACACAATGACACTTTATCATCAACAATACCATTCACACGAAATGTTTCCTTCAAACACGATTGACGAACAATTGAAATAATTGCACTAAATTGTCAAACGCGTATACAAGACAACAAAAAAAATAAATTTTGAAAAATACCATTAGAAGAATGACAATTACAAAATCTACACATGCAATCTAGACTACAATTACTAAACTACAAATTACTACAACAATACTACTGTCTACTATTTTTACAATCAGAAGAATTCCAAGGGACGATCCGAAGCAGCGGTCGCCACGTGCATGGGGGCTTAATAAAATGTAATGCAAATAATTTTTTTTTGTAACTGTGAGTCCGGTTACGCAAGTCTCGTAAACGGCTGGCCCTGACGACTAATTGTTACGCTATCTGACTGCATAGAATGACAACAAAGAATGAAATGAAATTTTCGTTAACACAATTAATTAATTAAGTCCCCAGCAACTATAAAACCTACGAAACCAAAGCACAAGTATAACTGTTCTGTGTGTGGGAGTGTGACTCAACGCACATCTGGCACGGTTCTTCTTCAACAAGACAAGAAATTTTAAATACCATTTACTGACGTGATAAAAGAAAATTACAAATACTATAATTGTGCAAGAAACCCAGAATTACACTCTAATACAAGAACACACGCCAGATGCTTTGTTGACTGAACCTGTAATGAAGCATTATTCAGGACACACAAATAATAAGAAAATAAAGAACAGTAGTTAGTTACCTTAATTTATATTGACAAAAAGCACTCAGATCATTACAATATCTCCATTGGAACATCTGCTATCTCTCCCATCAAATAACTGCATAAACATGGAACAACACTCTCCACTACCGCATCTCACTCTAACTTCAGCTACAATCAGTGTCCACCACAATTTCTCGGCAAGAACTGCTTGCCACTACGTCTCATAAAGCACTGCCTGCCGCTACCTCTCAATCAGCACTGCCAGTGGAGGCGGCGGAACAATACTCTCTCTGGCGCGATTTTTGGCGCTGTGGCTCAGTGTAGCCACCTTTCAATGTATATACGGTAATGATTCAAAGCATTAGCACCACCAGGTTAATAGCGTGCTGGACTGCCTTTGGAACACAATATATCAGCGATAAGTCCTTGAGGTTTTCGGAAGTATGTGGCACTAAATGTCTATGCACGATTATGCAATTCCCGTAAACAGCGGACCGCTGGTTTCAGGACGCGGAGTTGGCGTCATATAGTCTTTGATGGTTACAATCGGGTTCATAAAATGCGAATTTTGTGGCCAAGACTACGTGAATTCAACATCGTGCTTCTCAGACCACAAAAGCGTGAGTCTGGCCTAATGAGATGTGTAGGTACGCTGCTGGAAGATCCATTAGGGAGACATCTAATATGAATGGATGCAGATGGTTCGCAATAATGTTTGCAAATTCTAAAGATATCATAGTGCCTTCAGTTACTATCATAGCTCTCGTGTAAACTCATGTGAATGTTCCCGACAGCATGAAGGCATTGCCCCACCGACCAGCGTCCATGGTGTGATTCACGGTACAAGTAGCCGTTCACCTGGACGACAGCGTATCTCAACACGACCTTTGTCTTCCAGAAACAAAAATTGTAATTCATCCTACCAGGCGATACGATTCCATCGATACCATGTGTAATCTCGTTGAGGCCGTGCCAAATTCAGTTGTAATTGACGATTTCGTTGAGTCAACATGGCAACATGTAGGGCTCGTGTGTTGCGGATCACCTTCTACAACAATGTGCGCTGAGCAATGTGCTTCAAAACCCTTGTTAAAGCACCAGAATTGTACTCTGTGTCGGCTGTTCGAAAATGAATATCATGGTTTTAGGCTCAGCAGAATTTACACTTCCGGCCATTAATATTGCTACACCAAGAAGAACTGCAGATGATAAACGGGTACTCATTGGACAAGTATATTATACTAGAACTGACGTGTGATTACATTTTCACGCAATCTGGGTGCATAGACCCTGAGAAATCAATACCCCGAATAACCACCTCTGGCCGTAATAACGGCCTTGATACGCCTGGGCATTGAGTCAAACAGAGCTTGGATGGCGTGTACAGGTACCTCTGCCCATGCAGCTTCAACACGATACCACAGTTCATCAAGAGTAGTGACTGGCGTATTGTGACGAGCCAGTTGCTCGGCCACCATTGACCAGACGTTTTCAGTTGGTGAGAGATGTGGAAAATGTGCTGGCCAGGGCAGCAGTTGAACGTTTTCGATATCCAGAAAGGCCCGTACAGGAATTGCAACATGCGGTCGTGCATTATCCTGCTGAATTGTAGGGTTTCGCAGGGATCGAATGAAGGGTAACACATCTGAAATGTAACGTCCACTGCTCAAAGTGCCGTCAATGCACACAAGAGGTGACGGAGACGTGTAACCATTGGCAACCCATACCATCACGCCGGGTGATACGCCAGTATGGCGATGAAGATCACACGCTTTCAATGTGCGTTCACCGCGATGTCGCTAAACACGGATGCGACCATCATGATGCTGTAAACAAAACCTGCATTCATCCGAAAAAATGACGTTTTGCCATTCGTACATCCAGGTTCGTCGTTGAGTACACCATCGAAGGCGCTCCTGTCTGTGATGCAGCGACAAGGGTAACCGCAGCCATGGTCTGCGAGCTGATAATCCATGCTGCTGCAAATGTCGTCGAACTGTTCGCGCAAATGGTTGTTGTCTTGCAAATGTCCGCATCTGTTGCCTCAGGGATCGAGACGTGGCTGCACGATCCGTTACAGCCATGCGGATAAGATGACAGTCATCTCTACAGTTAGTGATACGAGGCCGTTGGGATCCAGCACGGCGTTCCGTATTACCCTCCTGAACCTACCAATTCCATATTCTGCTAACAGTCATTGGATCTGGACTAACGCGAGCAGCAATGTCGCGATACGATAAACCGCAATCGCGATAGGCTACAATCCGACCTTTATCAAAGACTGAAACTTAATGGTACGCATTTCTCCTCCTTACACGATGCATCACAACAACGTTTCACCAGGCAACCCCGGTCAACTACTGTTTGTGTATGAGAAATAGGCTGGAAACCTTCCTCATGTCAACACGTTGTAGGCGTCGCCACCGGCGCCAACCTTGTGTGAATGCTCTGAAAAGCTAATCATTTGCATATCACAGCATCTTCTTCCTGTCGGTTAAGTTTCGCGTCTGTAGCACGTCATCTTCGTGGTGTATCAGTTTTAATGGCCAGTAGTGTATTACACTCACTTTGCAATTATAAATACTTGATCGAGTGAAAGAGCTGCTCAAAAGCTTTTTCTTACATTTGATCAATATGATTACCATTCTTCACACAGCATACGTAGAGCTTCCCCCACCTTGATAGTGTGTCTGAATTAACTGTTGCAACAATTGCTTCCTCCTGTTTCAAATGTCTGGTACATCAGCAGTCAATACCTTCACTGATCGATAACAACGGTGAAGTCACTTATGACAGTGCCACTAAAGCAGAATTATTAAACACAGTTTTCCGATATTCCTTCACCAAGGAAAACGAAGTAAACATTCCTCAATTCCAATCAAGAACAACTGCCAAGATCAGAAACACAGAAGTAGATGTCTTTGGTGTAACAAAGCACCTTAAATCACTTAATAAATGCAAGGCCTCCGGTCCAGATTGTATACTAGTCAGGTTCCTTTCAGAGTATGCTGATGCGATAGCTCCATATTTAGCAATTATATACAACCGCTCGATCACGCAGAGTTCCGTACCTAAAGACTCGAAAATTGCTCAAGTCACACCAATACCCAAAAGGGGAAGTGGGAGTAATCCGCTGAATTACAGGCCTATACCACTAACGTTGATTTGCAGTAGGGTTTTGGAACATATACTGTGTTCGAACATTATGAAGTACTTCGAAGAAAACGATTTATTGACACTAGCACGGATTCAGAAAAAAAAGTTCTTTCGAAACACAACTAGCTCTTTATATTCATGAAGTAATGAGTGCTATCGACAGGGAATGTAAAATTGATTCCATATTTTCAGATTTCCAGAAGGCTTTCGACATCTTTCCTCTATAAGCGTCTTCTAACCTAACTGTGTTCCTCGATTCGTGATTTCCTGTCAGAAAGGTCACAGTTCGTAGTAATAGACGGAAAGTCATCAAGTAAATCAGAAGTAATAACTGGCGTTCCCCAAGGAAGTGTTATAGGCCCTCTGTTGTTCCTGATCTCTATTAGCGAAATAGGCGACAATCTGAAAATCTGTCTTCAATTATTTGCAGATGATGCTGTCGCTTACCGTCTTGTAAAGTCATTAGATGACCAAAACGATTTGCAAAATGATTTAGATAATGGTGCTAAAAGTGTCAATTGACCCTGAATAAATAAAAGTGTGAAGTTATCCACATGAGTACTAAAAGAAATCCGCTAAATTTCGATTACGTGATAAGTCACACTAATCTGAAGACTGTAAATTCAACTAAATACTAAGGGATCACAATGACAAATAACCTAAACTGGAACGATCACTTAGATAATGTTGTGGGTAGAGCAAATCAAAGACTGCGAGTCATTGGCTGAACACTTAGAAGGTGCAACAGGTCTACTGAACAGACTGCTTACACCACGCTTGTCCGCCGAATTCTGGAGTATTGCTGTGCGGTGTGGGATCCGCATCAGATAGAACTGACGGATGACTTCGAAAAAGTACAAAGAAGGGTGGCTTGTTTTGTATTATCGCGAAATAGGGGATATAGTGCCACAGACATGGTATGTGAATTGGAGTGGCAATCATTAAAACAAAGGCGTTTTTCGTTGCGACGGGATCTTCTCACGAAATTTCAATCACCAGTTTTCTCATCCGATTACGAAAAATTTCTGTTGGCACCCACCTGCGTAGTTTGCAATGTAGCATATGAATCGTAGTCTGTAAGTTTTACACCATGTAACATCTGCAAACCGTAAGTTCTTCAATCAGTCCTTGTCGTTACTTACTCTTCCGCCTGTAAAGGCAGCCTGTAAAAATAGATTCACTCCTTGCAAACTTTAAAACGCTAAAGATATTCTTTTTCAGTAGCCGCCATCTTTGCTATTAGCGCATTCTTAAAGAAGACACATTCAGCAATACACGCGCTTGACCACAGATATACAAACAAAGCTATTTGAACTGCTCTTTCACCTCATGTATTATTTATGTAATAAACGCAGCAAAGCCTTAAAAACTCCATTTTGAAACATCCGGTATGTTCCCTAGACAACAAGAACACGATGTGCAATTTCGTCCCATTATCGGTTCCCGCATGAAAATAATTTTGAAGAGGTCTAGTTTGATTCTTATTTTACGACGCTCCATAATTTTGCCATAGCCTGACACTTGAGGCGCCACGAAATGTGCTAATATTGGAATTATTGCCTATCCTCACTATTGGTAATATATTGCAACGCCAAACTAAAAGTTTAAATTAGCATTTGAAGATAGCGCGTATCCCGAAATCGATATATCTCTAACTTCGTCTGGTAAGAATGACGTTATTTCACAAATTCATTCGGAATCCTTCGTTCATGGTGGAATATCCAAACGCCATTGCAGATTGTATGGCCACTCGACAGACCAATTGCTGTAGATTGTCTCTTTGACTCGAAAATATGTTTATAGTTCAAGGAGTAACTTTTGGGATGATGTCCCTGTAGCATCCACATCTGGCAACAACACCTCGATTTGGCAGCGTTAAACACCCGTAGCAGACCTGTCACACAGCTCCTGTCTGTACCGTGATGTGATCGTTGAGCCCCATGGTTTTCCTCAGTTCAACTGGCCGTATCTGTTCCTGCGCTTCTGTCACATCCATCTAAACTCATTCTGTTTCTCTTTTATTGGTTGAAATTTCACTCCGTAATATTACTATCCCATAGCGGCGAAAGCGAAAGGATTTGAAAAGTGAATTACACATTGTTATAGCAGGCCTGATTATGTTTATTGAAAGCTGCATTACATTTCATAGTGACACTACATTTAAACATTGTCACCATCTCGACGTAAACAACAGTTAGAATTTTCTATCAGTCCTTCAATCTCTCGACAGTTGAAAACCGCGCTTTGGCCATGGAGCCATGCGAGAATTACTGCGCGAACGTCCACACCGTTGGAAAATCTGCAACTGCCGCGATTTGTTTTCTCGATTAGCTGAACATTATGGTCTGTCGCTTTCTTTCCTGGTCTTCATTACTCACGTCCATGCGGCCTTGGTGAAACCGTTGGCAGCATTTCTCTATGGCCTGAATCGACATTGAATTTAGTCTATATACTATCAGTTTATCAGGCTGAGTCCCTGTGCAATGTAGGTATTTTCCCCACAAAAGCCGTCCTGTCTCGCATACTTTAACTCACGTTTTCAGTTGCCGCACCTGTTCACTCCCACACTCTGATTCACCTATTGTCCACACCTCAGCAGAGATATGTCAGCACTAAATCCAGAACATACAGTCGCTTGTAAAAATGCGCCACTCTCGTTGCGCAATGCTCTTAGAGTGGGAGGACATTTGAAATAGACTTTGTGAAATCCTCTCGTATATCCATTGTGTTCTAGTGGGAATCTTCTAGCTTATTTGAGGCTTAAGGTTCAGAGATGATAGGCTGAATATCGTATCCTGTGCTGATCTGTATCTCTCACTCATTCCGACAGCGCGGCCATGACAGTCCACAGTACAGCAGCGTAGGCTCGAGTATCCGCATACATTTGTGTCGACATGACCGTAACCTGCAGAATATCATCTTTCGCAAAATTAGTAGGCAATGTGTTTGGCGCAGTTAATACAAAGATACTCCTCCTTACGCTTTTAGAGTTTCCCGCATCGTAAAAGTTTCTCCTGTCTACCGTCTGTGCCTCTGACGCTGCGATACACATATTACACTCCACCTCATTCTGTCTCTAGAGTACCGATCCTGATCAAACCAATACAAAAGCACTTCCTCCTGCAGCCGTGAACTCTAATTTTTCAATGCTGAAATGCGTGAGAACAAGTTAAGTCAACTTCTAGTAATATCAACAGCAAACAACATTCACAGAATTGACAGACAAGAACAATTCTACCGGAAAGGATACTCAACGTGAACGACAAATTATCAAAAATAAAGCGCAAAATTAATAACCATCGCCGTATAAAATTAGTTAAAGTAATGCATGCACATACATGTACATAAAAATCAAAATTGTCTGCAAGCTAGCCTGGCACACGGAAGCGGAAACATACGAATACAAATGCCCCTTACGCACGTGCGATTTCCGCCAGCGCTGCTGAGCAGCACGGCGGCAGCGGTCAGCGTTCCATAGTGCAAATAGATGCGACATTTACACACGTGGGGATTCGTACGCCAGCGGCAGGGGCAACCGCGCGACAATCTGTGCACGAGCGGCTGCCCGCTTCTGGCAGCGGCATTTTCACACCTGTTACCTTTCACACGTGGCATTTCATTAGCGTATCCGTCGTTCTCACAGCACAATGAGTTTTGGTATTGAGCGTTTCATTTGTGAGGTAGAAATGCGTCCTGCTATTTGGGACTCAAGATGTAGCGAACACAGCAACAGGACTGTAAAACGCAGAACATGGGAAGAGTTGTGTAAACTGTTTATTCCAGGGTTTGCAAATGAAACAACAGATTCCAGAAACCAGAAAGGTATGTATTTAGAATAATATGTACAATATGTTACATTATTATGTACAAATATTAGAAGTCTCCATCTCGAATTTTGTTCAACTGGCGACTCACTGCACCTTCTTCACTTGCAAAGAATTCAGCAAATTTATCTCTAATAACAGCGCTTGTTCTCGACATTAGGGCTTCCTCAACTCGATGATATTGAGAGACGAAATAGCGAAGGTAGCAGAGGATCAAGTAGGCAAAAAGACGAGGGCTAGTAGAAATCCTTGGGTAACAGAAGAAATATTGAATTTAATTGACGAAAGGAGAAAATATATAAACGCAGTAACTGATGTAGGCAAAAAGGAATAGAAACGTCTCAAAAATGAGATCGACAGGAAGTGCAAAATGGCTAAGCAGGGATGGCTAGAGGACAAATGTAAGGATGTACAGGCTTATCTCACGAGGGGTAAGATAGATACTGCCTACAGTAAAATTAAAGAGAGCTTTGGACAAAAGAGAGCCACTTGTATGAATATCAAGAGCTCAGATGGAAACCCAGTTCTAAGCAAAGAAGGCAAAGCAGAAAGGTTGAAGGAGTATACAGAGGGTCTATACAAGGGCGATGTACTTGAGGACAATATTATGGAAATGGAAGAGGATTTAGAAAAAGATGAAATGGGAGATACGATACTGCGTGAAGAGTATGACAGAGCACTGAAAGACCAAAGTCTAAAAAAGGTCCCGCAAGTCGACAACATTCCATTGGAACTACTGACAGCCTTGGGAGAGCCAGTCCTGACAAAACTCTACCATCTGGCGAGCAGGATGTATGGGACAGGCGAAATTTCCTCAGACTTCAAAAAGAATATAATAATTCCAATCCCAAAGAAAGCAGGTGTTGACAGATATGAAAATTACCGAACTATCAGTTTAATAAGTCACAGCTGCAAAATACTAACGCGAATTCTTTACAGACAAATGGAAAAACTGGTAGAAGCCGACCTCGGGGAAGATCAGTTTGGATTCCGTAGAAATGTTGGAACACGTGAGGCAATACTGACCCTACGACTTATCTTAGAAAATAGATTAAGGAAAGGTAAACCTATGTTTCTAGCATTTGTAGACTTGGAGAAAGCTTTTGACAATGATCTGGAATACTCTCCTTCAAATTCTATAGGTGGCAGGGTTAAAATACAGGGAGCGAAAGGCTATTTACAATTTTTACAGAAACCAGATGGCAGTTATAAGAGTCAAGGGGCCTGAAAGGGAAGCAGTGGTTGGGGAGGGAGTGAGACAGGTTTGCGGTCTATCCCCGATGTTGTTCAATCTGTATATTGAGCAAGCAGGAAAGGAAATAAAAGAAAAATTCGGAGTAGGTATTCAAATCCATGGAGAAGAAATAAAACTTTGAGGTTCGCCGATGACATTGTAATTCTGCCAGAGACAGCAAAGGACTAGGAAGAGCAGTTGAACGGAATGGACAGTGTCTTGAAAGGATAATATAAGATGAACATCAACAAAAGCAAAAAGAGGAAAATGGAATGTAGTCGAATTAAGTCGGGTGATGCTGAGGAAATTAGATTAGAAAATGAGGCACTTAAAGTAGTAAAGGAGTTTAGCTATTTGGGGAGCAAAATAAGTGATGATGGTCGAAGTAGAGAGGATATAAAGTGTAGACTGGCAATGACAAGGAAAGTGTTTCTGAAGAAGAGATATTTGTTAACATCATTTCTATGTGCAATGTAGCTCTGTGAATGTATTTACTGATCCAAGAAACCTAAAAATCAAAAAAGAAATATTTTTATTTCAGCAACACAGTTGCAAAAGATGTGGAAGAAGTAAGAGATTCGTACACTCGAGAGCTGCAAAAACAGAAGAATGTGAAGAGTGATTCAGTGGAGATGCCAGAAAGCAGTATATTTTCTTCAAGCAATTTTCGTTTTTAGCGCCTGTATGTGAAACTAAACCTCCTGTTGACAAAGAAACAGACAGTATGACAAATGAAGAGTCAAGCACTCATCAAGAACCATCTCCTAATGTCTCAAGCTCTAGCGTTTCCAAAAATATGTCTACACATATTATAATTTTCTTATTTAACACAAATTGCTAAATTAAAATCATTTTACATCAACTATTTGTACTTACCGTAATGTAATGGCCAATCTTTCCTCTTCAGAAATACTGTTTCTCACGCAAGTGTTCTGGCGTGCAATATGTGTTCCAACAAATGTAGTAGTACCTCAAAGGTCGGTACTGACATCCTGAAGTAGTTGAAGAAAATGGTACCGTTTTCACGTAACTCACTATATGCAGTATAGAAGTGTCCGTATATTGTACTAGTGGTGGACATTGGGTGTTGCCAGTATTTACGTTTACGTCGTTCGCAACTGAATTTTATTTTGATCAACAAAACCATAGCCAATACTTCTTCGTCTGAGTCCATGTTATCGACTGAACGGGACGTACACGGCTTCAGCAGGTCCGATTACGCGCAGCAGCAGCGCTCCTAAACAGAGAAAAACAAATAGACGGCGGCGACCGAAGCACCACGCTGCTCAGCAGTGTTGCTGAAAATCGCCCTTGTGTAAGACGCCTAATACTCGAAAATGCGTTGTTAGGCTACACTCATGATAACACATCTCCCATTCGTACTTAATGCACATTATAAAAAAGTTACGTAAAGCATTCTAAGTATATGAACTATAGAAGTGATGAAACCTCCTTGAAATAATATATCTTACGAACGTCTAGACCTACTGAAATAGACGTGTCAAGTGTTCAGATTTATAATAAATAAAATTTAAGATATTGAGGGTTATTTATCATATTTAAACCATAAAAATCTTTTACATACATGATAAATGATTCAGAATTAATCTCTGAATCTACAGCGGATTGTACACCACTTTTCCATTTCGTTACAGAATAACCCGTACCGAGCGTGTTGATGCTATTGTTGCACTGCTGGTATGGTGGGATCAACAATCCCCTTGTTTCTTATTTCAGTACTAGCTGAGTAACCAGTGTTTCACAGGTGTGTGTATATATTCTAATCTTCTATAAGTCCGTCTTCTCCTTCCCTCCCTCTCTGTCCATCAGTTCCGTCATCCCGTGTATGTCCATCTCCTACAACCTCTCTCTCCAACCATACCTCCATCGCATGCCTCACCTGTCCATCACCTCCTCCCCATTCTGTCCGTCCATTTGCTCCTCCCCTCTGTCCATCTGCTCAACTCCCCTATGTCTATCTCCTACACCTCTTCCCTTCCCTAATTTATGCTATCACACTCATCACAAAGGAAAACTGATGGTTCTTCCAGATCGTAGCTAACGTGTGAACGAAATTTGGTCGAAAATCAGCTACATAGCCTTAGCTTTGCCCACGTACAAACATATCAAATATAGTTCACATGTGTTTCACAAACTCTACACACACTTGTACAGAAATTTCACCAAAATCTCAAGTGAATTCACCCTGCAGTTCCATTTTCATACAGCTCAATGTTTATGACGTCGTATCTCCTGAACTGTGTGCAAGTATATTCTCTGCAATCAAAAGTATCCGGACTCACGGCTGAAAATGACATGCAAGTTCGTGGCGACCTCCATCGGTAATACTCGAATTCAATATGGTGTTGGCCCATCCTTAGCCTTGATGACAGCTACCACTCTCGCAGGCATACCTTCAATAAGGGGTTTGAAGGTTTCTTGGGGAATGGCAGCCAATTCTTCAAGGAGTGCTGCACTGAGGAGAGGTATCGATGTCGGTCTGTGTGGCCTGGCACGAAGTCGGCGTTCCAAAACATCCCATTGGTGTTCTGCAGGGTTCCGGTCAGGACTCTGTGTAGGCCAGTCCATTACAGGGATGTTACTGTCGTGTAACCATTCCGCCACAGGCCGAGCATTGTGAACATGTGCTCGATCGTGTTGAAAGGTGCAATCGCCATCCCCGAATTGCTCGTCGACAGTGAGAAGGAAGAAGGTGCTTAAAACATCAATGTAGTCCTGTGCTGTGATGGTGCCAAGCAAAACAACAAGGGGTGCAAGCCCCTTCCACGAAAAACATGACCACACCATAACATCACCGCCAACGAATTTTCCGTTGGTACTACACACGCTGGCAGACGGCTTTCAACGGGCATTCACCATACCCACACCCAGCCATCTGATCGCCACATTGTATACCGTGATTCGTCACTCCACACAACGTTTTTCCACTGTTCAATCTTCCACTTTTTACGCTCCTTACAGGAAGCGAGGCGTCGTTTCGCATTTACCGGTGTGACGTGTGGCTTATGAGCAGCCGCTCTACCATGAAATCTACGTTTCTCACCTCCCGCCTAATTGTCATAGTACTTGCAATGGATCCTGATGCAGTTTGGAATTCCTTTGTGATGCTCTGTATAGATGTCTGCCTATTACACATTACGACCCTATTCAACTGTCGGAGGGCTCTGTCAGTCAACAGACAAGGTCGGCCTGTGCGCTTTTATGCTGTACGGGTCCCTTCACATTTCCACTTCACTCTCACATCGCAAACAGTGGACCTAGGGATGTATAGGAGTGTGGAAATCTAGCGTACAGACGTATGATACAAGTGACACCCAATCACCTGCTCTCTCACCTAATATGAAAAACGTATGTTTTTATGGGTGTCCGGATACTTTTGATGACATAGTGTATGCCGGAGAAATGTGTTGTGAACAGTACGGTAGTAAAGACGTGATAAATTAAAATGCCATCCATGATGCGGTGGTCTTCACGCATCTCTGTATTTGACGTCATATCTCCTAAACTGTGTGTCGCAAAATAATATACTCTTGTAGGGGCATTCAGCGGCCTATATGGATAGTGCCTACCAATTGTGCAGCGAATAGACGTAGTAGCAGCGAAGTAACAAATTTAAACATCCTGCTTGATGCCACAGTTTTCCACGCATTTCAAAGTTTATGACGTCACACGTCTGTGTCAGACAGGGTTATAATTTGCAGATACATTCAGTGGTATATGTGATATGTGGAACCCACTGTGTCGAAAGTGTGTCGTGGATACAGCTCATGGTAAAGAAGTAATAAATTAAAACGAAATACTTCATGCGCAAATTCTATTCCATGAACAACGAAGATGTAATAACCGTTAAACTTTCTTCCTTTCATCATTTTGTGGTAGCTGTCAGCGAGAAAAATTACATCAAGTTTTGTAATTGTGTGTACAGTTTGTTGCAAACTGATCGGATTTTAAGAAAAAATCCATATCCAGAAAAATGGTTCAAATGGCTCTGAGCAGTATGGGAATTAACATCTGAGGTCATCAGTCCCCTAGAATTTAGAACTACTTAAGCCTAACTAACCTAAGGATATCACACACATCCATGCCCGAGGCAGGATTCGAACCTGCGACCGTAGCGGTTGCCCGGTTCCAGACTGAAGCACCTAGAGCCTCTCGGCCACAACGGACGGCCAATATCCAGAAACTCACGGCTTCGGCAGTGGTGAACGTCGATGTCTGAGAACGAACGGTTGTGACGATTTGTTCAGATTTGTTTTGGTGTCTGAATAAGGCTGCAACCCTTTAGTCATCCGTGTACTGCGGCTGGACGACCTGGGCAGAATAACATACGTCTGCATGCGTCACATTTCTCCATCCAGCCCTTGTGTACATCCAACTGCGGATCTTGTGTGGTCTGCGAGTGCAGTAACGTTGATGACAGTAGAGCGACTTATACCAGTATACAGCTGCAGAAATGATCGACATGGTACTTGCATACGGCAAAGAGGATTGCAGTGAGGAAGCTGCTACAGCATTGTACGTGGAACGTTTCCCAAACAGACATAACCCACATCAATCCAACGTTCGCGGCAATCGGGAGACGTCTCAGAGAAGCCGTAAAGCACTTATGTTTTTTTCTGCCAGAGGTGTGTCCATTATACACTAAATTAACAGCACTTTGTACTTGTTACTTATAAAGACTATCAGCAGTCTACTGTTTGCTCTAGGGTAGGTGCCGAAACGTGTAGCGGGTCGTCCATGCTTGGCTGGAACACTGCAGTTTGAGGAGGACGTTTTGACTGTGTTCGAAGAGAACCTATCCACCAACATTCGTCAGGGGGCATAGGTGCTGTACAGGGTAAAAGCGTCGTGTCGGATGTTAACCATGAACACCGGCCCCATCAGTACTATTTGTAGATAGTCCAGACATTACGGGAGGAGCACTATCCACGCAGTGTGATTTATAACGTTGTCTATCCCAGCCACAATTCCCGAGCTTGGTGCTGTTCACGGATGAACGCGCGTTTACTAGAGATAGCATGTTAACCTTGCACAACAGGCCTGTTTGAGTGGACGAAAACCAGTATGTGCAGATGATTCAAAGTTACCAACACAAGGTGGGTATTAACACGTGGGTAGGGTTATCCAGGCACCGCTGTCGATCTGCCCTCATGGCATCAATACTCCTAGTATGCCCTCCTATTTCCAGACTTCACAGAAACTGCCCTGCATGGCTTGCTGGACTGGCACTCCTCGAAGAAATTATGTCGCAGAGAAATTGCTTAGCCATAGTATATTATAGTATTATTAGGTTTGTTTTCAATATGCTATTTCAGCATGGTGTGTAAGAAACATTCTGTGGAGTTAGTAGAGTAGGAGACACGAACAAGCAGAACTGCAGCTTCTACTAGTATTAGTAAAAAGGATTACAAACGCATTTTCTTTCGGGTGCCAGAGAAACCTGAATGAAAACAAAGACATTATTTTGTAAAATGACTAAACATTGAATGACTACTAATTTCTTCACACATTTGATCACGTCAAACTGAGAAGGAAATGCTGACACTCATTGCAAATATGATCAGTTACTGCGCTCTTGTAATGCTAGTTGGAACGCGGTCGATCCTAGGTTCTATTACCAGTGTTGGAATTCCGTCAAAATTTTGTCCCCGTTTCCTACTTAGTTCGGAGGGAACACAGTCCGTTCATAGAACACTTCAGGAATTCCCACCTGTTTGTAAGCGAAGTGTATGCCTAAAAAATTAATTCTGATGTGCACTGCTTCAGTAAAGCCTATGTACATTGTGCTGATCGCTCTTGGAATTAGTATTCTTTGAGGGTCCCAAATCAATAAGATATATTGGAACATCTCGGTAAAGAGTTAATTGATAATTTACAGAAGCTGGTATGGAACAAACTAACAACACATTCGTTCATTCTATGTTTTCTTACAGTTCTTTCTGACAACCAGCTTATATCGTACGCTATAACGTCTCTAGAAGTGCTCAGAACCAACAGTACACGTGCGACAATATTGGAGTCGTAGAACCTCAGCGACCGTCCTTGACAAAGTGTCGCTATCTATGTAGAGGATACAACAAATTGGGTATAAAACCACTGGAAGTATTAAAGGTTTTATATCTGCTGTGACGATCGAATACGGATGTCATGCGATACATTGGTCCACGAAAAGCAAAAAGTAACTCTTTTATAGTGTGTGTGTGTGTGTGTGTGTGTGTGTGAGAGAGAGAGAGAGAGATAGAGAGAGAGAGAAGGTTTCTTAATGCAACTGTCTTGTCAACACTCACAGTAAAACTAAAAGTGACTGCTAGCTAAACGCATGTCCAGGAAGCGCACTGCGGTGGGAACTATGTAATCTAAACATTCGTGCTACACCTGCTATTACGAAACGTGTTGTAAACCAGATGGCACCATGGAGGGTGTTCAATAGTTCAAGGAGCGCATAATGTGGGAGACTGATCAGTGAGAAGATGTGATATGATACCGAGAGTGTGTTTTTGGGCCGGAGCATACCATACGACGTATATACCACATGAAGGGAGAAGAGCAGTATCCAAAGTGTCATCTTCCAGTAATGCGTTGCGTATTAAGTCACCGAACACTCACCCAGAAATTTTGAGATTTATATCATATTTAGGCGAATAGGTTTAGGGTCTCTGTTGTTTCTGACAGTCAACCTCATTCTTGTTCAGAGACTGCCTTATCCAGTCTTGTACTATGTCTCCAATGGTCACAACTGCACGTTGTACCCAATGTTCCTCCATACGAAATATCAGGTATTACAGACCGTATTGTGGTCATTAGCGAATTCTACTAGTACGGCCTATGAGTAAATTTCGGGCGATCATGTCACTCCAATGATGAAAACATCATTCGCAGCAGAGGGCGGTATAATCTAAATTAATAATGCGCTATCAAAGCTAGAACCGTGCTACATTTACAAGATTTCAGGATGTATAAATGCATCGCGAATAAAATAACTGCCGCCAATATTACGGTTCCGACTTAATAATAACAACAGAAGAAATTTATTTCAATAATTGTATCCAGGAGAAAATTGTTTCCAGGGTAACTAGGTGCATAGCAGTTAATAGTGGTATTAGAAAAAGTGATTCTTTGAGCGCACTACTTTTTAATATAGTGATGGACGAGGTGATTAAGAAGGTATTGGCTGGTAATGGTTGTAGAATAGGGGATGAAGAAATAAAAATTATTTGATATGCTGACGATCCAATTCTGCTGGCAAATAGCTGAGAAAATATACAGAAACTTTTATACATATTTAACGTTGCAGCCAAGATAGTAAATATGGTCAGATTCACTCAAAAATCCAAAAGTATGACTACATCTCTGGAGCCACTGAGATGCAAACTGGAAGTGGGTCCAAAAATTATTCAACAGGTAATGATCTTCGTATTGCATTGTCCAGCAGTGGAAATGTCGAACAGGAATTTTAGAAAACAAGTGGCAAAAGGAAATAAAGTGGCAGGATCTGTAGGAGATACTATTTGGAAGAAAAAGCATATAGGAAAAAAATGCAAAAACAGGAATGAACAAAACAATAGTGAAACCATTTGTGACATACACAGTCTAGACAAGATCGTTAACGTCAAAAACAAAAATACTTCTGGAAATCACGCAAGTGAAAATTCTGCGAAGAAGTACAGGGATGACGCTGCGAGATAGAGAGAGAAGCGAAAGCGCTAGAAAAGGATGTAAAGCGAATTCCGTTGATCAGGGAGCACATAAGAGGAAGAACGAATGGAACGAACACACAGACAGGATAAATGAAGGAAGATTGTGAGAATCTTAACAAAGAAATTACAAGCTGGTAAAAGAAATATTAGCCGTCCAAGGATAAGATGGCGCGACAACCTCAGGGTAGACTGAGGGCTACTGAAGGAAACGGGCTTTTGCCTAGGAAGAAATGAAGAAGAGCAGAACGTCTCGTCGGTGGTTGCATTAGCGTTCCTCTGGCACTAGTGCAACGTTCTCTGTTGTCCACTTATATATGAACTGAGGAAGAAGACTCCAGTAACGACTTAATTTCAGAAATACACACGTGTACTAAAAGAGTAACTGACACAGTATCTAAGGACAGTTACAGATGTTCGATGTGGGCTCCATTCGAGTCAGAGCAGATTTCTATCCGATTCTGAATTTCCTGGCAGACCAGTTCCAATGTACCTCGAACAACATAATTAATCACGCCGACTATCTGACGTTACGTTCTGCGGAAATGGGGGTGCCACAACCAGAACGGCACATCATTCGACCGAGCATGACCAATCCAGCGCTATGGAAGATGTTCGTTGAGAGGACTACGTACAAAGTTATGTCAATGTGGTGAGGCTCCATCCTGTAGCAAAACGAAGTGAACTGAGATATCAACCAGAGAGAAAGCATATCGGGATGGATCTCATGTGCAAAGGTAGATTCTGAGAAGAAGAAAGGGCCAGACTCTGTGGTAGTTTGTGGTGCAGAATACATTAAATTTCAGAGAATCACGTTCATGTTCCAAAGAGGCATGCACGTTTTCTGTACCCCCATCTTCTCAAATCCCGCTTGTTCACTTTGCTACTTAAGTGAAAGGCGGGTTCGTTGTAGAACACAAGTCTGTCTTCGAAACCTCCACCTCCATCTATGCTTGAAAATCAATAAATCAGTTTTGGTTTATCCGCTGGTTTTAGCGCACGCAACCCTTAAATTCTGTAAGCCTTGAATCAGAGATACGTACACAAGATTTTGTGGGACTTTTTTTATAGATCGAATAAATTAATTCTGCCATTTCATCCTCGACCAATGGCCATCCCGCGGTTTGCTTGTTGCGTGTACATCCTGTCTAGTCAAAGTGCTTTGCCCATTTAACATTATTGTGACAGTGTGGTGCCACTTTACCAAACTTTGTCCGAAAATGTCTTTCAACAACGATTGATGATGATGTTTTGCAGAATTCTATGACATAATACGTCTTCTCTATCGCTCACATGCCGCCATTTTGAATACTAAAGCGAACTATGAACAACATCGGTGGGTTTCCACTATTTCATTGTTATCAACCTTAGCTCTGAGAGTTAAACTTGCATTCTGTATGTGTGATGATGAAGTCCCATACTCCGTGACGGAGCGTAGGGGAACGATGCGGGAGACCCGCACCGCCGTACTAGGCAAGGTCCTAGTGGAGGTGGTTTGCCATTGCCTTCCTCCGACCGTAATGGGGATGAATGATGATGATGAAGACAACACAACAACACCCAGTCATCTCGAGGCAGGAAAAATCCCTGACCCGCCGGGACTCGAATGCGGGACCCCGTGCTCGCGAAGCGAGAACGCTACCGCGAGACCATGAGCAGCGCACTTCTGTATGTGTTTTTCTAAAATAAAGTAATATTTCTAAAATAAAGTAATATTTCTAAAATAAAGTAATTACAGTAGTTACAGGAATACTTTCGTTCCATTGCCTACATTTTGAGTCATCCTGTACTTCAGTAAGTTCACTCTACTGGGCTTGATATTACGTCATAATATAATATTCATTAGTTATTCATATGGTTGATCTCATTTGCGGCTGGTCCCGGCGGAGGTTCGAGTTCTCCCTCGGGCATGGGTGTGTGTGTGTGTTTGTCCTTAGGATAATTTAGGTTAAGTAGTGTGTAAGCTTAGGGACTGATGACATTTGCAGTTAAGTCCCATAAGATTTTACGCACATCTGAACTTTTTGATCTCATTTGTCGGAAGTTTTCCGCCCCTTCCCGAATTGTGACGTAATATTAACCCACTAGCGGGATTACGACGAAATTTTATGACAGTAGACCAATAAGAAGCAACTGCAACCGCGTCCGAAACATCGGTGGCAGGTGTTTTGTTGCAACATGATGCGACCGTGCACCGACAAAACTTTTATGACAGCTAACTCTCTCCACGAAAGTGGCACACTTATATCCTGGCTTTGTTTAATGAACATAAGCATGAAGCAACATGGAGTCTACAGTCATAATATTTGAATATCAGTAACAACTATCGCTTTTATTAAAATAAGAAGAAGAAAACAGTTAAGAGACCACTGTGCTGCAAAACAGTGTCCCAGAGAATGGGAATAAATTCTTCGCGTGTAATGTTATGAAATTCCATTGAATATCATTAATTATGTCCAACTACTTTCTTAGGGATTCACGATGATTCGGATTCTAAAAATGGTCAACCACAGTATCTACCTTTGTACGTGTGAATATCGAGCAAACAGGCATTTTGGTCTTGTGACATTGTAAGAAAAAACTGCGAACAGATGATCCGCCACTCTCTTCGTAGAAGACATTGCAGCACTATTACGAATCAAGCCAGATTATGTTGCACTGGGAGATATTGGGCAGAAGCATTCCCGACCGCCTGCGTTCAGGGCCCGCCTCGAGGCGCTCCTCCGAGGCTGAATTAGTGGCGCAGCACGCGCCATTAGCGCGACACCGCGCAGCCCGCAGCCCGCAGCCCGCAGGCCGCGGCGAGTGCCGCATGATCCCCGCCTGCGTGATACCGGCGCTGATCCGGCAGGCGGCTGCCGCAAGTCGCTAGCAGCAGCCTCGGCACACCCTCAGGCTCACACCGCACTCCTCACCACCCTTGCGTGTGCTCTCAGTCGTTGCAACAGCCTTCAACTCACAAGGCTGCAAAGACTACGTCGTGTTCAGTGTACAGTAAATTGGCTGGTTCAAATGGCTCTGAGCACTATGGGACTTAACTTCTGAGATCATCAGTCTCCTAGAACTTAGAACTACTTAAACCTAACTAACCTAAGAACATCACACACGTCCATGCCCGAGACAGGATTCGAACCTGCGACTGTAGCGGTGACGCGGTTCCAGACTGTAGCGCCTAGAACCGCTCGGCTACAGTAAATTAGGCTGGTGCATAAGTTCCTGGCGTTTTTACTTTGCATGTTGGTATTCCGGTTACTATGAGGCTGTTTATCGATTGTCATTTACATTTATAGTTCACTGTTGCTGTTTAAGTCTATCTATTATCATTTTGTGATCTGAAGATAGTGAGTGGATCTGTGGACGCTAGAAAATGGAGTATCAAGTGGAGAAATCGGAACATTTCCGACAGATATTTCCGTTTCAGATCAGTAGATGGGTGACAGCAGAGGAGGGAGCCTGAAACATTTGCGCCGTGTATGACGGTAATTCCATTTGACAGAGCACGGTAAGAAAATGGTTCTCTTGTTTTAAGGAGGGTCGTTTTGGCATTAGTGACCCTCCACGTTGAGGAAGACATTGGGAGTTTGATGAAGATTTTTCAAGCGCCTAAATCCACAATGATCCACATCATCTCACTCGATAACTGGCAGAAAAAAATGTTCAAATGTGTGTGAAATCTTATGGGACTTAACTGCTAAGTTCATCAGTCCTTAAGCTTACACACTACTTAACCTAAATTATGCTAAGGGCAAACGCACACATCCATGTCCGAGGAAGGACTCGAACCTCCGCCGGGATCAGCCGCACAGTCCGTGACTGCAGCGCCTTGGACCGCTCGGCTAATCCCGGGCGGCTAACTGGCAGACGTGATTAATTCTGTTCATTCCACCATCGTCCGACATTTACATGCAATAAGGAAGGTTCAAAAAAAGTGTGCGTGGTTACCGCAGGCTCTAATCCAAAATCGCTAAGATCGCCAATTGGCTCGTGAACAACACCGACCATTCTTATACTGTACCGTCACTGGCGACGACAAATTATGTCTTGATGCTAACGTAACGAACAGAAAGGAAAGGCTGAGGCCAAACAAAACAGCAACTCCCTGGAAAATACCTGCGCTCATCCACAAAAGATAGTGTTACGTATCTGGCGGAACAACGACACGGTGGTGTACCACAGGTTCTTCTCCGAGATCTAACCATCACTGCTGATATTTTTTTTCCAACAACTGAGACGTCTTGCAGGCGCAGCTCAACAACAACGACCACAAAGAATTTGTGAAATGATGCATTCTGATGTTCTGACAAAAAACACTACACTTGCCATTAGAGGTCATTCCGCACCCACCTACCCACCTTATTCACCTAATCTAGTGGCCTCAGATTTTCCCCTTCTCCGCTCTCTATCGAATAACCTTCAGGAACTTCCTTTCAGGATCAAAACGAGCTCCGAACATGGCTCGACGAGTCCTTCACCGCAAAACATATAATTTCTACATTCCCGAAAACGGAAACCTACTCGAACGTTGGCAAACTATTCTAAAGAGTCAAGAAGAATATATTATTGATGACCCAAGTCCGTTATGTGTAACAGATGTCTTTATTAAACTACGAACTTACGCTCCAATGTAACAACTTCCAGTGTGGCTTCTGCTATTTTTGTCATTGTGGTGTGAAACATGAGCAGCACGTTGCTTTAGAAGTGTTACACAACAAATTATGGGGAAATTCCAACAAAAAATATTATATTTGACTGAAACGAGCCTAATATGCACAATGGCAAATAAATTAGTTACAGGAGACATCACGGTGATAGTGTAGCACAGACTCTCTTCTTGATAGCAGCCCCATTCCCGCAAACAAAAGTGCCCACAGGCGTCTTCACTCATTCATTGATGATGACATAGCATCGTTCCCAAATTTCGAGTGTGTTAATGGATACATTTCACGTGCTGTTCCAGAGAATGCGAAGCTGCTTCTGCAGAAGTAAGACAACGTGATTTAGCGAGAATTTGATGTGCGACAGGGTGTCTGACTGTTTGTTAAACTTTCCCTGCAGCCCTGCGAACACTGATGCTGTTATCTTGAGAGAAAGATGGAGTGTCCACAGCAGAGTCATCATGAAGATGTACAAGAAAGTGTAACACTTCCTCATAGAGAACAAAGGAATAGACGCAGTGGTTCATGGTCACAGTAAAATGAATGGAGTAGCTGTGCCATATTCGTGATTGGAAAACATACTCAAAATATTATAGAAAGATCCCTGCCTAACATTTTTGCCACAAAGCTCTATCTAACATCTTACTGGCCAATCGTGCTCTCGAAGCCTTATGATACATGACTGTTCTGATCAAAATTTCCATGGATCATACACCAACTCCATTAAATTAATAAATCCAGCTAATCTAAATTAATTTCGGTCAAGAACTGGGAATATGTGTACTGATAAAATTAGCATCATTGATTTCCACATCCAACCACTAAAATTCCAAGCTGATTTCTTCTTCTGGAAGATTATTTAAATGAGTAGTTGAGAGTCATATCGAATGTATGTTGAACAAAACTTCGCATAACAGAGACAGCATGGCCAGTGTCGCGCCATTAGTCCTTAGTACCTACAGGTCCTTTTCAGATAGGAAGTCGGTGGGCCTTTTGTATTGTGCGTGAGGAGAGGCACGATGGACGTGTGCCATCATCACTTTCTTGGTTGGCAATAGTGCGTGCAACTTAAGCGAAGAGAGCCTACTGAGTAATGAAGAACTTTTTTTCCACAAGATATCAGGGACAGGGAGCGCAAAACTGTAAAGACCTGGGAAACGCTCCATACGTTAACATAAATAAATTCTGGAGTGGGAGAAAGCAATCACCTGTGTGTACATGGAGGAGGCCATATAGGGTGGAACATGAAATATGACAGACAGGGGGGATTACTGAGTCCAAGCATTAAAAATGCCCACTATTTGTTAATCATTTTAAAACTGACCATGGAAGGGAGATGCTGCCTTATTATAATATATCTGATTGGTCGAAACTATGAAGAACCACTGTCATTGGTGATCACAATCATGCAAAAAAAAAATGGTTCAAATGGCTCTGAGCACTATGGGACTTAACTACTTTGGTCATCAGTCCCCTAGAACATAGAACTACTTAAAAATAACTAACCTAAGGACATCACACACATCCATGCCCGAGGCAGGATTCGAACCTGCGACCGTAGCGGTCGCGCGGTTCCAGACTGTAGAATCATCCAAAAGCTCACATGCACTAAGTAAGAGTAAAAATTCGTTTTTACTGACAGCGCTATGTACAAGACTTCACCTGGCAAAAGAAATACGGGAGACAGAGGATCATTCCGGGCTCCGATGGGGAGCAGCCTTCGTTGCTGGACAGACAACTTTGCAGACACCACAGCAATGACTCGTGGGCACTGGCAACACCAAGTATGGTGTGCAACAGCAGAGTTCGCAAATCTAATTTTAAGTGGCACGCAAAGATATCAGATTTATTCTACGACTTTCACATTTTTAATTCAAGTACACTTACCTGTAACTGCAAGCTCAATCAGGGCAATAGGTGCTTGCATGATTCCTTCGATTGTGCTTCCCTGCTTTCTTAATTAACAATCGGCAATCACTCTGTGGCTTGGGTGAACTAAGTTGGCCTTCAAAATACGAGCTATTTCTAACTTGTTGACTCCAGATCCTTTATCCAACATTTGTCGAGATGTTAATATTTTAGTTCAGTTGTAACATGTGTTGACACTTCGTGAACGTAATTGTTCTTTGTTATTTGCTCGCACTGTGATTAACCTGACATCTCTAGGGAGCTGCAATAAATAAGGCTTAATGGTGACCACTTTTTTGTTCGTGGTTTGACGAATTGCGTATCTTTATCATACACCCGTGGTCTTGGGGTAGTGTCTTTGATTAATGGTCAAAATGTCTTCGGCCTGGGTTTGAATCCCGCCGCTGCTTACATTTTGATTAATAATCAGCATTGGCGGCCGAAGACTTCTGGCATAAGAAGTCTCCCTCATTCTGCCAACGGCCTTGTCAAAGAGGGTGGAGGAGCGCACAGAGGTCCAGGGCACTCTCTTGTCCGAGGGGTGGACATCTACCCCTAAAGGCGGAAGAATCAACAAAGTTCAATGGCATGAGGATGCAGAAGGCAATGGAAGCCACTGCATTAGAAACACATAACTTGTATCCACAGGACATGTGGCATGTAACTGAAGAAGTGTCATGATGATTTCTCCTATTGAAAAAGATTCCAGAATAGTCCCGCATTCGAATCTCCAGGAGGGGACCTGCAAGGGGGAGGTTACCATGATGGAAATATGGAATAATCAACGAAATAATAACGTTCTACGAGTCGGGGCGTCGAATGTCATAAGCTATAACGTGGTAGGGAAAAGAGAAAATCTGAAAAGGGAAATGCAAAGGCTCAATCTAGATGTAGTAGGGGTCAGTAACGTGAAGTGGAAAGAAGACAAGCATTTCTGGTCAGATGAGTATAGTGTAATATCAACAGCAGCAGAAAATGGTATAAGGGGAGTAGGATTCGTTATGAATAAAAGGTAGGGCAGAGAGTGTGTTACTCTGAACAGTTCAGTGATAGGGTTACTCTTATCACAATCGACAGCGAACCAACACCGACAACGATAGTTCAGGTATGCATGCCGACGTTACAAGCTAAGGATGAAGTGATAGAGAAAGTGTATTAGGACATTGAACGGGTAATAGAGTATGTAAAGGGGTATGAAAACCTAATATTCATGGGGGACTTGAATGCAGTTCTAGGGGAAGGAATAGAAGAAAATGTTACAGGATAATACGGACTAGGGACAAGGAATGAGAGAGGAGAAAGATTAATTGAATTCGGTAATAAAATTCAGTTAGTAATAGCGAATACTCTGTTCAAGAATCACAAGAAGAGGAAGTATACTTGGAACAGGCAAGATGATACGGGAAGATTTCAGTTAGATTACACTACAGTCAGTCAGTGGTTTCGAAATCAGATATTGGATTTTAAGGCGTACCCAGGAGCAGATGTAGACTCAGATCACAACATAGTAATGATGAAGAGTAGGCTGAGGTTTAAGACATTAATCAGGAGGAATCATTATGCAAAGAAGTGGGATACGGATGTACTAAGAAATGATGAGATACGCTGGAAGTTCTCTAGATACAGCAATAAGGAATAGCTCAGTAGGCAGTACATTTGAAGAGGAATGGACGCCCCTAAAAAGGGCGATAACAGAAGTGGGCAAGGAAAACATCGGTACAAAAAAGAAACCATAGGTAACACAAGAAATCCTTCAATTGATCGATGAAAGGAGGAAGTACAAACAAGTTCCGGGAAACTCAGGAATACAGAATTACAACTCGCTGACGAATGAAATAAACAGGAAGTACAGGGAAGCTAAGCGAAATAGATACATGAAAATTGTGAAGAAATCTAAAAACAAATGCTTGACGGTAGGACCGACTCACCATACAGGAAACTCGAAATAACCTTCGGTGACATTAAAAGCAAGGGTGATACCATTGAGTGTGCAACGGAATTCCACTGTTGAATCAAGAGGAGCGAGCGGATAGGTTTGAAAGAATACATTGAAAGCCTCTATGAGGGCGAAGATTTATCTGATATATTACAAGAAGAAACAGGAGTCGATTTAGAAGAGATAGGGAACCCAGGATTAGAATCAGCATTTAAAAGACCTTTGAAGGACTCAAGATCAAATAAGGCAGAAGAGGTAGATAACATTCCATCAGAATTTTTAAAATCGCTGGGGGAAGTGGCAACAAAACGACTACTCACGTTGGTGTGTAGAATGTATGAGTCTGGCGACATACGATCTGACTTTCGGAAAAGCATCATCCACACAGTTCCGAAGACGGCAAGAGCTGACAAGTGCTAAAATTATCAAACAATCAGCTTAACAAGTCATGCATCCAAGTTACTGACAAGAATAATATACATATGAATGGAAAAGAAAATTGAGGATGTGCTAGATGACGATCTTTTTGCAACCATCCCCCTACGTCGTTTTACATGGCTGCAAGTGGTACACCATTCCGTGAGACACATTGGACAGGCAGCGTTGTTGCACCAATAAATCGGGCGACCTGATATGTGGTGTGGTCATGCATTCATCTAAAAGCGGTATCGCCTTTCTAGCTAAGTGTCACGTACTCACGTGGTTCCATCTTTCTGCGTTGATTCCATAGAGCCGATTGGCACATAGAAACCACTGCACCGGTATGTCTTACGTCAACGGTGGAGGGTCGCATGACCGACGTTGCAATGCCACGCTATCTAAAGCACTGCAAAGCGATGAGTGTGCTCTTTCACAGAAATGAATAATAATCTGTTCTGTGAATCTATCGTGGAGTAGGTACGAGTTAAAACAGAATTTACATAAATGTCTGGCCGGCGCGCCATTCTAACTGCCGGAGGAAAAGTACGAAACAGCCAATGTTCAAAGTGCTTTCCCTTGGTAAGTTCTTGTCTTGTCTACATAATAGTTATATCAATTATTTTTCTGATGAATAACTGTTGTTCTCGCAATAATTTAAAAAAATAATGATATTATAATTGTTTGAATGTCGTTGACATTTTTCTTCTTGCTGAAGCAGATGGTCCTTGAGGCACCGAATAGCCTGGTCTGAATAACTTTGTCTTAAAAGCCAAATTGACGCGAAGTTTTTGAGGAATATTTTCCGAATATTTTGGTTTAAGGGACCCGCAGTCCCCGGTGTCTAGTTAGAGACAAATAAAAGTAATCAGATTTTCCAGTATTTTAGCCCGGTACTCTTCTTCATTTGAAAACATTTCAGAAAGTTAAAAAAAGTGTATTCGTACTATCACCAAAATGTACAACACAAACCATAGCCAATGCATAAATACAAAAGTACTGTCGAGTGGTTACAGTAGTTGCAGGAGCTGCCCGGCGTAGAAATACATGAGGTATTTATCGGCTAACTCGTAGTCGTTAATCCACCTTGCTGTATTCCACTGTTTACAGAAAACTGACTCTTCTGGGAAAATCAAACCCGAACAGTACTGAATGCAAACTTGAGGGTTGAAGATTAAAGTGGACAAAACTGTTGTCAACACTAAGTGTCGTCTGTGAATGAAACTACACACATGCTCATTAATTAAGGATAATGGTCATACATGGTGAAACAACGCTTTGGTGAGCGGTTGTCTGGTTTAAATCACCTCGTAGTGTGACCACGTGGTACATTTGATCTGCGGTCGTCGCACGGTGGCCTTGACAGCAGTCCACATACGCAGAGGTTAACTGGTACATGTCAGAGTACGGTGCAGCGAGTAAGTGTGCAGACGTTTTCAGGCGTGCTAATGGTGACTGTGTGTTGAAAATGACTCAGAGAACACATATTGATGACCCATAATGATATTTTAACTCTGCAGTGGAGTGTGCGCTGATATGAAACTTCCTGGCAGATTAAAACTGTGTGCCGGACCGAGACTCGAACTCGGGACCTTTGCCTTCCGCGGGCAAGTGCTCTGCCAACTGAGTTACCCAAGCATGACTCACGCCCCACCTCACAGCTTTACTTACAGGAAAACCCGTAAAGCCTGGTGTCAAGAACACAGTAGATGGTCATTGGAACAGTGGTCCGAGGTTATGTTCACGGACGAGTCCAGGTATAGCCTGAACAGTGATTCTCACAGGGTTTTCATCTGAAGTGAACCAGGAACCAGATACCAACCCCTTAATGTCCTTGAAAGGGACCTGTGTGGAGGTCGTGGTTTGATGGTATGGGGTGGGACTGTGATTGGTGCACGTACATCCCTGCATGTCTTTGACAGAGGAACTGTAACATGTCAGGTGTATCGTGACGTCATTTTGCACCAGTATGTCTGCCTTTTCAGGGGTGCAGTGAGTCCCACCTTCCTCCTGATGGATGTTAACGCACGGCCCCATCGAGCTGCCATCGTGGAGGAGTACCTTGAAACAGAAGATATCAGGCGAATGGAGTGGCCTGCCTGTTCTGCAGACATAATTCCCATCGAGCACGTCTGGGATGCTCTCGGTCGACGTATCCCTGCACGTCTTCAAACCCCTACAACACTTCAGGAGCTCTAACAGGCACTGGTGCAAGAATGGGAGGCTATACCCCAGCAGATGCTCGACCATCTGGTCCAAAGTATGCCAACCCGTTGTGCGCCCTGTGTTACGTGTGCATGGTGATCATATCCCATATTGATGTCGGGGTACATGCGCCGGAAACAGTGGTGTTTTGTAGCACATGTGTTTCGGGGCGGTTTTCTCAACTTCTCACCAATACTGATCCGTGTTGTGTGTGTTCCCTATGTGCCTATTCTATTAGCACCAGTTTTGTGTAGTGCCACGTTGTGTGGCACCACAGTCTGCAATTATCCTTAATTTATGAGCATGAGTGCAGTTTGTCTCAAAACAAGACCAACAGCAGTGACATTTACACTGCCGTACAGATATTTTAATGCAATATAAACACGAAATGAGATTGAGGTAATAAAATAACTTGCATTATTTTGTAAAGAGTCGTAGATCACTTGTCTCTTATAAAGGAATACTAATAAAATAGCCCTGGGCAGCTTCCGAAATTTTGACGAAATCGTGTTGGCTCTTGCTGTATATGAACCGTCCAGTTACCATCTGCAGAAAACGAAACAGCCTCAACAGGATAGCGACAGTTGTTTGTTCGTGTTACAGGAGCGACCGCTGCGGCCTGTACGACGCAGAGCTGGACGTGGTGGAGGAGAAGCGCGCGCACAAGTACCTGGTGCTCATGGTGAGCGCCTTCGGCTTCTGGCTGTGCCCCCTCATGGTACTGCGGTGAGTCACCTGCTGTGGACACTCATTGCCTTTTTCTCAGTGCGGCTCTACATCGGGTTTGAGGAGACGATGAACAAAGATGTGTTCGAATGAGTATGCTACCTGTAAGTGTCCGACCCAATCTACGACGTCAGGAAGCCTTGTACAGCTACCATTTTGGATAAGAAATACTTGGATGCAGACTTCCATTCCCAGTGAATCAGTGTAAATTACTCACATCTACGATGTTTATCGACGCCGATGTACTGTTGGTCCTCATGGAGGAGTGTAGGCTTTCGCGATTATTGTCCATTTCAAAGAACTACTTCTGGATATGTGACCACCAAGTCACAGGTGACTTATTGTTTGACACGATGAAGGGGCAGGGGTATCAAATGCCTATTGCTAACAATATTTGATATTATTTTTTGTTGACTGTCATCGGCGAATAGGGTGATAGCTGCAGTCGTGACAGTACGTAATAGATGGTGGCGCCTGCGGACTGTCAACACGACTTGCCGCAGGCCACTTCTTTCACCCTATTGCTGGTGTGGTTCAAGACTTTGTGCCGTCCCCCCTCCATCGGATATTGTAAGCGTCAGCCATTTACAAACTCCATCCTTCGATACTTCCTGCATTACACTGCCGACATCGCCAAACACTTCACAAACTCCATCCTCCCATACTTCCTGCATTACACTGCCGACATCACCAAACACTCTCCCCCGCTATAATATGCAACCCTCCAACCATACTTGAATATCCTCATGAACTGGTACGAAAACTTCAAAAAAATCCTCATAACAACCAAGTCGCCATTTTTCGCTGAACCACTCGATGATTCTGTTGTCTCGATTTCCACCTCAGCTCCTATAACCGACGCATTCCTCTCATTTATTTCTAGTCCATGGAATATGCTACTCATCAACATAAAACGGAAAGCCCGAATTCTAGTAAAACTACTGGCAGTACTCGACTAGGTTCAACATCCTTCTACCATTGCCCTAACCTGCAAATATTTCATCCTGATTTATGCTAATTTTGCCTGGATTTCTGCCTTTCTAAATCTGTACTAATCCCTTGAGAGACATACACTCCGTCTTACATTTAGCACCAACCTATCTTCCGCGCTTCACATCCTATATTAACTAGTCTGTTGCACACATCTCCTTCTCTTTTTGGAGAAATTTCGGACCCAATGCACCAATCTGAGAACCAGTCTCAGCACGCAATATCTTATCCACTAATGACTAATACTGGACAAGCAAATAAATCGAGAGTGAAACAACAGAAAACTATTATGCCCCGATCTGGTGTATTTTCATTCTGTATTAGTTTCTCACTTTTGCACAGCAGTTTACTTGTGGGTATGGTGACCAATGACTCGTTTACTCATTTAGTTCGTGACATTTTCACTGCCAACTGTTTCCTTTAAGTGACAATCTATTTGTAATTACGTTTACCATCACCATTTTTGTTGTGTGGCAAATCCAGTCTTGGATGACAGACATTTTTGTGATCCATGATTAGATTTATAGCAAAACAAATATTTGCTAGATCGCTGTGAAACATTATTGCGAAGATGTCGCAACTCGTTTACTATTACCTTGTACATTATTTGTTGAAGGTGTTTGATCAGTACTTCCGATATGTTCCTTTAGGGTTCCACATCTCGAACTGCTCACCAGAATATTTACTGTCTATACTTCCAATTAAACTGCAACTGTTGTAATTAATTTACGTCATTTCTATCGCTGAAACATCGAACCTCTCCCCTCTCACGACGCATTCGACGACATACCTGACTGTAGCGTGGAAATCCCTCAATTACGCCGTGTAACATGTGATAGGCAGAAGATCAGCATCCAAATCACAATCTAGAAAATACACAAGCATGTGTTTCCACTTACACAGAGTCACCAGAAGCAAAATGAATATTAAATGGAAAGAATGGAAAATTCAGCACTACGACACCCTAAAATACATGAGAATTGTTCTATACTGCATACTATGCTTTAGAATACATTGTATGGACTTGAAAGGAAAAGACTGCAACAGGAACATTGCCTTACGAGGGCACAAATCGCCAGTTTCTCTTGTCAACTGTACTAAAAGTGTGTTTTTCTGTGGGAGATTGTGGAATACAGATTTGGGGAGCATCGGCTCACAAAAGTCATGTGGACGTGGTCTTAAACGAGTAAATTCGCTCACTTACTGGGTGCCTTAGAACAACCTTAGTCCAGAACATCTACCCCTTGGTTGGTAGTGCTTCTCCACCAGTAAGACGCAAAGTGGCGGGAGAAACAGAACAGAAGAAGCTAAATGAAGACTCAAATCACTTGCTGTACAATTATGCAGCTGCTAGACGTCGGCTGAAGTCCAGGAAAATTTTTCACAACGAACGTTTCCATTAGGTGTCAAGCCAGATGTCGAAGTGTTTCACCATGGCAAGTAAGTGCTCCTAAGGACGTTACCCTGCACTACTTGGAGAGCCTTTGAAATAATAACAGGATTTTCGATGTGAAGGACAAATGTTGTCTCATGGGAGTATGAGCAGGACATTACGCGCAACTGCGGAGCAGTCCAGACACCGAATCACCTACTGGTATGTCAAAACATGGACGAATCCTATTCTCTGGGAGATGTTTTACATGCCACCATTAGGGCACAAGTACTGCAGAATTCTGGCCAAAAAAATTGTAACCTCTTTCTTCCGGACGCGAAAAGTAAAGTGAGTAAGCAGAAGCTACACCCTACACGAAACATAAACCTTGGTATCAACATTTCGTTTCCCGCAATAACCTATCCGAATCGAGGTACAAACAGTTCACTCTGACAGAAAACACAGAAAGAACCGAGTTCGTGCACAATACTGGGTACGACAGCGATCAAATGCACTGGAATCACGAATCTTACCATTATGCTTCGGCCTGTCAAGCCGACGACCAGTACAGCGTCTGCGACAGTGTAGCCACATCACCCTCCAATGCCGGCCGGAGTGGCCGTGCGGTTCTAGGCGCTACCGTCTGGAGCCGAGCGACCGCTACGGTCGCAGGTTCGAATCCTGCCTCTGGCATGGATGTGTGTGAGTCCTTAGGTTATTTAGGTTTAATTAGTTCTACGTTCTAGGCGACTGATGACCTCAGAAGTTAAGTCGAATAGTGCTCAGAGCCATTTGAACCATTTTTTTTTCACCCTCCAACCTCCTCCGTTGTCCATGAATGTATGCGTAACACGCCTTATTTACTGGTAGTACTCAACAAATGCATCCGAATCGGCGACTAACTTCACCTACATTTCACATCCAACTTTCAACAAATCATCAGTTGCAATTACCTGGCTTAGTGGCCCAGTCGTAAAAGTTAAGGAATATCTTTCGAATTCTTTCATGTTTCTCATTGATAAAAACGCCGAAATTCTTAGTGTTCGATGCCGATGTTAATTTGTAGGTCATCCTTTAACTGGCTGCATGAGTCCAGTGGTTGGAGGAAGACATCAGCATACCACATAAATAGGACCCTCTATAGTAAACCGTTTTGGTATTCAGACTGAACCTAGGCTAGATGACAGTTTCACCTCTAAATCTGAAATCAGGTAAATAATTAGCCGACAGCGTTGCAATTTTCACGTGAATAGCTTGTACTGAGCTGAAAAGACGGACGGTATTCAGTGCAAAAGATGTGGCCAAAATCTGTCACTGAATTGAAAATGCCGCAATGAAGGTTTCCCAAACTGATTGTTTCTTAGTTAAATTTTCTGCGCCCTATCTCTAGACGTATTTTAAGTAAATTTCCTCACGCCGCAACAAAATTAATGGATCATTCTTTCGAAACCCTGTAATTATCTCCAATTCCGACACATCAATTTGGCTCAAGGATGACGACAACGTTCTCCTGTGCAGTGAGGTGACAGAAGTAAAGGGAGACATCCTAATGTCGTGTCGGACTTCCTTTTCCCCGGCTTAGTGGAGCATCTCTACAAGGCATAGTCTCAACACGTCGTTCAACGTCCCTTGCAGCCATGCTGCCTCTATAGACGTCCATAAATGCGAGAATGTTGCTGGTGTAGGATTTTGTACACGAACTGGCCTCTCGATTACGCCCTATAAATGTTTGATGAGATTCATGCCGGACGGTCTGGGTGGACACATCATTCGTTCGACTTATTTGGAATGTTCTTCAAACCAATCGCGAGCAACTGTGGCCCAGTGACATGGTACATTGTCATCCATAAAATTTCCACCCCTTTTTAGGAATATGATGTCCATATATGGCTCACAATGGTCTCCAAGTAACCGAATATGTTCATTTCCTGTGAATGATCAGTTTTATAGAAACACCGCTAAAGAGCCAGCAATAGCTTGCACATTACCTTGTTGAAGACTTCTTCGCATCGCTTCATGGGGTTTGCACCATACTCCAACCCTACCATCAGCTCTTACCAACTGTCCAGTTGTCTAAGAGTACAACTGAAGTGGTCGCGAGCCCAGTAGAGGCATTGCGGTCTTCTGCGCCCAGAGGCCATTAACACCAAATTTCGTCGCACTTTCCTAACGGATACGTTCGTCATATGTCCCTTATTGCTTTCTGCAGACATTCCACGCAATGTTCTTTATTTCTGCAGACATTCCACGCAATGTTCCTTGTTAGTTAACAGTGACAGTTCTACTCAAAGACCGCTACTCTCTGCGTTAAGTGAAGGTCGTCTTCCACCGTATTGTCCGTGGTGAGAGGTAATGCCTGAAATTTGGTACTTTCGGCCACTCTTGACGCTGTGGATCTCGGAATATTGAATTCCCTAACCGTTTCCGGAATGGAATGTCCCATGTGTCTAACTCCAACTACCATTCCGGGTTTAGAGTCTGTTAATTCCCGTCGTGAGGTCTTAATCACATCGGAAACCTTCTCACAAGAATAACCTGAGTACAAACATAGCTCCATCAATGTACTGCTCTTTTATACCTTGTGTACGCGATTGTACCGTCGTCTGTATATGTGCACCTCGCTATCTTGAGGTTCTATTATACCAGTGTCATGCTACATTTATGTGAACTGTAAGGTGGGTTACTGATATCACATTGTCACCAAACTTTGCTATAATTCTATCAAAGTCTACTCGCACCTGTCACACGATGAGAATGTCGTCACACACCTTCTTACCCACATTTCACACTTTAGACGCCTCAGCGATGGAGGTCGGAACCGTCCAGCTTTAAAATCACGCTGTTTCCTTATGGTAGCCGAGGAAAACATTTCAGACATACCGCTGCTCAGTATCGATACGAAAAGGTCTCAGCGGGTGCCATAAAGGGCGTCAACGAAACCATGTCTTCCATTATGATGTGCGTGATGAATAAAACGGCAAAGAGTCCCTCTAAGTCACCTCCCCCCAAACTTTCCCTACAGCCAAGGTCCCGCCCACACACACCCCCTTGAGCCCGTTACATACTCGTATGTACCTCTCTCAAACTTCGACAAATATTGGGCCTTGCGGCCCCTCTAGCACCTGGAGGCAGGCAAACACCACCTGAGGGATGTCGAAAGTGTTGCCTAAGAGTCAGGTAGTAGAGCAGCGATGTGGTTGAATGTGTGACGAAGTTTCTGACAGGTATATTTGCTTCGTGCTGATCTAAGTTGTGTGGGTGTTACCGAGAGTGTTAGCCAACTGTTGGGTCTTAGAAGGGCGCTTTCACGCACATCTTATTGTTTAAACCCATTCCATACGCTCGCCAAAGGAGGGAGCAAAAAGGGAGGGATGAAGAACCATGTGAAACCTTTGCTATATCGGATCACGTACAGATTTCGTCGAATGGTTTTTTACAGCCCCTAGGTCTTCCAAGCTGTATAACAGCGCCAAAATTGAGATTGCGCTACACTCCAGTGGCGTCAGATCACGTTCAGTGGGTGCGCATTCCTATGATGCCCTTAGATCAGGGTTTAAAGGCCCAGGGGTTGGTAGCAGTGTTGAAAGTATCAAGAACATCGTCCTAATGCTCATCACACTGCGAACTGTCGCTTCCGACCGCGAAATGTGTGGGGATCAATATCCCAAGGGAAGGGGTGGCTGCGTTGACACCAACAATGCCATCGTCTGAGTGCAAGTGTCAACACCTTTTTGTTTGAAGCGTCAACAAGCCCGAGGGTGACGTCGCAGGTCGCCACGTGTTCACACCATTACAGAAGAAAGGTTTAGGTAACTTTGAGTCAAATTTCAAATTTATGCGTCTGAATGGGTGACAGTTGTGGTGTTTCGGAAAGGTGAAGCCGTTAAATTCTTGTGCAATGATCGCATGTATATTGATAATGAACAATTAAGCGACTTGTGATATACTGATAACGAATGGAATGTAGGAGATTAAATGAGCAGAAAATAGCAATAGTGTGGCCTGCTACAGCACAAAGTAAGATAGTGTAGTTGCTGACGATTTATACAGTTTATAGATGAGAGAAACGAAATGAAAGTCAGTCATAATGCCAGTGATGTTGTTGTGAGAACAAGAACGTGAAAATAATCCTAAATTTGAACTTCAGTTCACCATTTTAGGAACATATCGATAGGTAGTTCCTGAAAATTACTGGTTGTCTCGTACCCTAACAGTCGCCGCTGATGACTAATGATGTAGAAGAGATTTAGTTTCTAATTCTGTGTAAAGAGTTCAGTGTATGAAACTTTGTCTCAGTTTTCGTGACATGATGGGAAAGTGTGGATTTCATGGATTCGTTAATCGTATAAATTTTTGAATAGATGTCCTTGTTCTTAAATGAAGGTCACTACATTAATTTGAGAATTAGGAAAATAACGGCTCCTGTCAACTACAGAAATGTGTTCATGAATTACGGTTAAATTAATAAATATCTTACTTGTACGAAAGTGAATATGGTTAATTGATCTTATGTTTATCGTTCAGTAAACAGTCAGGAGGTACCTAAGCCGTGAACATGGATAACACCTTGTTTAAATCTTTCTACTCAACAAATAACATTTCTGTTTTTTCCTTCCGACACCGGCCAAGGCGGCCGAGCGGTTCTAGGCGCTACAGTCTGGAACCGCGCGACTGCTACGGTCGCAGGTTCGAATCTTGCCTCGGGTATGGATGTGTGTGCTGTCCTTAGGTTAGTTTAAGTAGTTCTAAGTTCTAGGGGACTGATGATCTCAGAAGTTAAGTCCAATGGTGCTCAGAGCCATTTGAACCATTTTTCTTCCAACTTGTTTTGAAGCAACAGGTCGATATCCGTATTCAGGCAAAGGTCAATGGATTTAAACCTACAGGAGGAAGAAAATTAGCAAATTTTTAAAAAGTAAAAATTATCGAGGTTGCAGAAAACGGTATGCGACAATATCAAATAAATGTAGACAAAGCCGCTGTTGTAATTGAGGACGCACACCACTGAAATCTTTCAGTCTGAAATTTCATTGCGTAATTGTTTCACGTAGATTTGGTCCTACTGTTTAATTTAGCTTCCATTGTGTGATTTAATGGCTATCGGTGATATAACTGTAAAAATGTACAACCTGTGGAAAGAATTAACTTAAACTCTCTTTTGTTGTATAGCCAGTATCACTTAGTATGGTCGAAAGGCATTAAGAATGACTGGTTTCAGAAAATTATCTAATAAGAAAAGAAACTAAGATTTTTTGCGGGTCATAGCGAAACGTAATATTTTCTCTACAACGTCAGGAGAAACAAGGTGTTCGATAAATACAACTAAATGTTGTTACAAATTTCGGTGTGTACTGCATCTGATACCTGTAATTTGTAGAACAGAATCAACATTATTGGTCTTTATTAGGATTGCCCAAAGTGCAATAATGGCTTTCTCATGCCTGTTTGTGGGTAGTTGCAAATGTGTATAATATCACGGCGTCACTGTAGACAGTATTAAACTGTGTTTATCAAAATAAATAGAAACTGGAAAAGCACTTTGAAAACGCGTTGATTTCCGTATTTTCATCAAACAAAGTGTTTGAAAATGAGTAGAATCAACCGAAATATGATAAGTTTGTGGTTATTACTAATATTAGCAATGATTTACCTGTGTGAGATTCTCTTAAAAGTATCAGGTGCACAACGACACTGCACTTCGTATTATTAGGTTAATTCTCCACATCAAAACGATATTTCAAGAAATATGTCGGCTCTCAAAAAGGTACTTCAGTAACACCGAAATTGAAATGTTAGCTTGGACTTGCATAGTGTTCAAAGAAAGGAAACGCGAATCACACAACGCTTACAAGTAATGTTCAAAGAAAGGAATGGTGACTCACATAACACTGACAACGGAGTGTCCCATGTGTCTAGCTCCAACTATCATTCTGCGTTCAGAGACTGTTACTCTCGTCGTGTGCCCAAAATCACGTTGGAAATATTTTCACATGAGTCACCTGAGCACAAATGACAGCTCCGCCAATGCACTGCCATTTATTTCTCGTGAGACGAAGACCATCTACCTAATCTTTCTCAGAGACGTTCTTCCTACCCTATTACACAAGGTTCAAAATGGTTCAAATGGCTCTGAGCACTATGGGACTTAACATCTGAGGTTATCAGTCCTCTAGACTTAGAACTACTTAAACCTAACTAAATAAAGGACAGCACACACATCCATGCCTGAGGCAGGATTCGAACCCAGCGCGGTTCTGGACTGAAGCGCCTAGAACCGCATCGTCACAACGGCCGGCTTGGACGAGGTGCCACTACGGGTGCACCAGATAATGTGCCTGCAAAATGACGGCGCTCAAGCTGATCTTCGTGGAACTATACGACGCCATTTGACAGCACATAAAAAAGTCGATGACTGTTCTGATCTTCGTGGAACTATACGACGCCATTGGACAGCACATAAAAAAGTCGATGACTGTTAAAGAGGGCCTCCCCCACTACACTTCGACTTACATTCTGTGGAGCTCTATGAAGTTAATGGCGTATGTTGCACCTGTAACATCAGTCACTATCTATACATTTAATGTGCACTCTGCAAGCAAGTTGGAGGTGAAAATTTCGGGCATCTTCCGTAGTACTGCAACGTGTGTTGTTCTTGCACGGTTCCTAAAATATATGTGGCACGCACTCTCATCACCAATCCGAACTCTTCTCTAGCTTTTTCAAGCCACAGGGCAAGCCATGAATTTCCGGACACGTGAAAGCCTTACACTACCTTATACTTCAACCTGTGAGTTCGTAAGAGACTATGATATCGGTTTTTACAGTCCTGAAACAGTACCAGTGAACCATTTGTGAATCAACACAATCTAATTCTCTTTTTAGGTTTAGTAGCCTCGATAACTTTCTTATAGCGCTACAGAATAATAAATGTGTGTTTAACAAGAGTTAACCAAGAAAAAGGTGAAAATATAAACCTTTTAACAGACCTGATTCAATTACTCACTAACCATGTGCCTGAATTACATCTAATAGGTGTAATTCATGCCTCTCAAATACTTTTGCACTCTGTATTTTACAACACTTAATAAATTAAATGGTTCAAATGGCTCTGAGCACTATGGGACTCAACTGCTGTGGTCATAAGTCCCCTAGAACTTAGAACTACTTAAACCTAACCAACCTAAGGACAGCACACAACACCCAGCCATCACGAGGCAGAGAAAATCCCTGACCCCGCCGGGAATCGAACCCGGGAACCCGGGTGTGGGAAGCGAGACTTAATAAATTAGAAGGATGAGATTTAGTAAGATAACTGATTTGTAAAGTCTTCTTTTCCACTAGAAGTTCCACAGTAACACACCTGACTTGCTGCAAGTGTAAGACAGTTTGTTCTCTCCCGGCTTTAAATATATTTAAAGTGAACTTGAGACGTTCCAGATCGTAGTTCTCAGGGGAACAGGTATGACGCTATGGGTTAAGGCTCAGAGGAGTGAAAAATAAGTAATTCATAATCCCCATCTTGAAACTTCCTGGTAGATCAAAACTGTGAACCGTAACGATACTAAAACTCGGGATCTTTCCTTTCACGCGCACGTGCTCTACCATCTGAGCTACCCAAGCAACAATCACGCCTCCTCGTCTCAGCCTTACCTCTGACGCTACCTCGTCTCCTACCCATCAAACTTCACAGAAGCTCTTCTGCGAACTTTGCAGAACTAGCCCTCCTGAAAGGAAGGATATTGCGGAGACATGGCTTAGCCACAGAATAAAATTCTGTTTCCAGAATAAAATTTTCACTCTGCAGCGGAATGTGCGCTGATATGAAACTTCCTGCCTGATTAAAACTGTGTGTCGGACCGAGACTTTTGCCTTTCGTGCAGAAGTAAGAAAGTGGCAGAAGTAAGGCTATGAGGAGGAGGCGTGATTCGTGCTTGGGTAGCTCAGATGGCAGTTGGATTTCAGCCTTGATACCGTGCGGACGGGCTCGGCGCGCGGGGCAGCGCTCCACAGGTGTTGTTGTTTACCCGCTAGCGCGCGGTTGCGTCATTGTATTGCTTTATAGCACCAGTACCGACCAGCCATGGCGTTCTCATATCGACAAACTACAATCAGACTAAAGTTCAACGCATCGTACACGAGGCCGAAGGTCCATGAAATTGAACGTTTTCTTCGAGACATCATGCACATAGGACCGCAAGAACTGATAGGCATTCATTTGGCTATTGCATCCAGCACAGCGTACCTCAAGCGGATTGAGGAAGCTGCCTGCGACAGACTACTCCAACGATCTGCAAACGGCTTTCGCTTCTGTCACGCAGACGATAATGTGAGCGTGGTCGGGGTTGACCATGCTGGTCTGGGATTGCGTACCGTTCGCATCTTTGAACTACCGTTCGATGTTCCTGCCAACTTGTCGTTGATAGGATGTATCCTTATGGCAGAGTTCTGAGCCACACAGAGGATAAATGGAATACATTCGAAACGTTCAGGGTACGACAAGTGCGCATAGAACTTAAAAAGCACATTCGATCATATGTTTTCGTTGGCGGCTGCCGCGCCATTGTTATATATGATGGCCAACCGAGGACCTGCTCGGGCTGCGGCCAGGAGGCCATGTCTGAACTGAGTGTCTGCAGCTCCGCATCGTTCAGTTGCCCCGCATTGAACTTCCGCAACGATCCACGATGACCTCCCTCTCGCTAACGTATGTGAAGGCGGCACGACATGATGTGACGGATCATCAAAATCTGCTACCGCTTCAAGCCGCTGCGAGCTCCGTTGGAGAGTCAGCGCCGCCGCCGCCGCCGACGACGACACCACAGCCAAACGGTGCTGAGTTTCCTGCAGCCTCTGCCTACTGCGGCGTCGTAGGCATCCGGCAGCCATTACTGTCGGCATCGGACTCAGGGATTCCCGATGACCGAGACCGTGTCAAGCCCCGCCCTCCAGTGGATATCGAATCTCGGGCCCGCAAGCAAAAATCACCCAAGCGACACAAGAAGAGTCGATTGTTGGTTGCAGAACGAGACAGGGATGTGAGGCTAGCGGAAGACATCGTTGACGCGTCCAAAGTTGCAACAGATTTCAGTGGCCTCATTCACCACAACGCGCCTGAAGATAAGGAACACTCTCCTGCATCTGGTGCCCCTGGAAACGAGGCGCATCGCGTCGACCCCGAGAATGTGGGCTCCTGTGAAAGCGACCAGCCACCACTAACCTCCCAATCCTCTATTGGTGATTGGGCTACGATATGGAGGCCGATGATGCACAGAACACATCGATACCTCCACCAGAGCCCGTGGCTGACATTGAGCTTGGAGGGCTCTGCGAGTCAGGGGATCATACGGCACAGAAATGCTCGGGACGGACCTCCTGGAGAAGGGCAATGTCCAAGTCTGCCGCTCTGATCATGTCGTGTAACACGCGGGTCTTGATAGTGGTGTTGACGCCGTCGATTTGAAATAGGAAAGAGTGTGGATTTCATAGCGTAGGAACCGTTCGACAAACTTTTGTGCGAAATTTCACTCTTAAGCGGTGAAATAGGGGATGAAGGGCTTTTTGAAAGTACGTCGCTATTAGTACAATGTTCCAGCTGGAATTAGGAAAACTGGTATTTGGTCTCTCAGTGAGAAATTAAAGAATACGTGTTTCAGCATTTTAGTAAATTCAGTCACTGAGGGGGTAAAATATAGTGGATCAAAGCTTTTTTGAAAATAAATTTAGCATTTTGAAGCTACATCTATCCTGATTTAGGTTTTCCGTGATTTCCCTAAATCGTTTCAGGCAAATGCCGGGATGGTTCCTTTGAAAGGGCACGGCCGATTTCCTTCCCCATCCTTCCCTAACCCGAGCTTGCGCTCCGTCTCTAATTACCTCGTTGTCGACGGGACGTTAAACAACACTAACCTATTTGGCTCCTCGGTTAAAAATAAAAAAAAATACTTGTTTCAGTGTTCCTGGAAATTCACCCCTAAGGGGATTACATAGAGGATGAAACTTTTTGAGAAACATCTTAACCGTAAATATATGATTTTTCACTTCTCCGTTGGATACAAACATATATTTGTTACATGATGAAAGTTTCTGTGAAAATGTCTCCACAAAAACGAAAGGACATGATTAATAAATATTTTGGACTCCAGCTGCCACAATGGCGTTTTGGTCAGAAGTATATTCGGAAAAGATCATGCTTATAAGGCCCTAATTAGCGTAAAAGGTATAGAAGGAGTTGCAATTAGTGAACAGCATAAAATTCCATAACATAAAAACAAAAATATATGCAGGTCATGCGCTCCACGCGAGCGACGGAATAGGCGCTAAGTTAGTCGCCCTACCCTCATAATATTATTTTATGAGAGGAAAACTAACGAGATGAGCATTTTGCAAGCTACCCGCGTTTTCTAACAAAGTGGTGACCTATCTTTGCCCATGCCTCATATCAATGCAAATTATCTTGGCCAAATATTTTTGTTTTTTCCATAAAATATAATTATGCAAATGCAGCGTAAGCAATAGAAAGGGCCAGAAGGAAGTCACTCTAACGTGCCCACTTCATTATCATAAGATAAAGCGTCTATACGTAAAGAATTAACACAGCATCTCGGTTCCAAGCGGTAAAACAGACTGTGTCCTGTTGTCCGCAGACACGGTGCCTTGCGAACTGATTCTGCTGCAAAGCCTTCCAGCTGGCTCAGCTCAAAGTTTAGGCGACTTACAACGACACACCTCACAGTTTCCCCAAAGACAAGACACGCTTGCAGACGGTTAAGCATCAGTAAGTTTCCTGGAGCAGACAAGTGCTTATCGATTTACGCATATTAGACAGCAATAAGGTGCCTAATAGCAAATGACTTTCACGTGAGTTCCATCAGTGGCAGTACACATGCAACATAAGTCGCAGTCGTGCGTTCACTTTAGATTGGTGGCTAATGGGTTGCGTGATTGATTAGAATTCGCAAACCAATCTGAAGAATCTTTGTAACCAAATATTTGAAACAATGACACCGTCAACGCCGCAACTAAGGGTTATGTAATATACGGTACTCCCAGCTTGAAGAAAGATGTGATTTTTGTCCTTCAGGACTTCGCCTTTATTTTTAGACATCCTGTACAGCGCAAGATCGCGAAACGTATTATGTGAACAGGAGGACACCAATTTTCTCACGTTGAAAGTCTGGTACTGAGTAGTATGGAACCAGGTCTGATATAACTATAACAGACAATCTTTTGGTAGTCACAGTCCAACGATTTTTTTTTAATTTTTACTTTGATAGCAGATCTTCATATATTTTTATGAGCTGAATCCAAATGTAGCCTTAGTTTTTTTGTATCAGCCATAGTTTTCGAGCAAGATCCTTTTTACTATAGAGTATAAAAATCCTATGCAATACGGTAAACAGGGAAATTAATTAAACGCTTTGTTACAATATAAGCATGGTTTGTGGTTTGTATTGACAGTAAGCTACTTAAAACAATGATATATATTAATAGAGGTTTCACTTGTCAGCTGGAATTGGTTTGCATTTTCTTTCTCTTTTTTCTTTTAAGTTTCTTGGGTAGCTTTTTCTATGATGAGTCACTTGCTGAACTTCTCTGTGAAGTGACCAACAGTCGTCCCCCAATATGTTGGTGTTCCAGCAGCCTTGGTAGCGTTTTACCATCACTTTAATGTCCTGGTGAAAACGCTCTCCCTGCTCCTCACAAACATCTCCTATATTGTCCGGGAAGTAATAAACGTGACTGTTCAAAAAGTGAACTTTCAGGCTCATTAAACCTTCATAAAGTTTTAAACTTCTTTAACATTTTATCTACAATAGATACATTTTCTGGCTCTTTTTTATGTCCTAAGAACTCTGTAACGACTTGCTTGATTGATACCTATGCTCCTTTCTCACTTAAGGTCATTGCAGATTCAAAGTTAACATCAAACATCAATTTTATAATGTCAGGTCCGACAAAGACGCCTTCTGTTAGTTTCGCTTCTTAAACGTGTGGAAACTTTTGGCAGAGATACTTAAAACATAGTCCATCTTTAGGCAGAGCCTTTGCAAACAGTTTCATTAGGCCTATATTTTATATGTAGAGGTGGTAGGAGTATGTTTTTTGGATCTACAAGATTTTTGCGTAGAGTGTTCTACTCACCAGGTTTTAATGACTACCTCACAGGCCAGTTCTTTCTGCACCAGTTTTGATCCCTAGCCTTACTGTCCCACTCACACAAGAAACATGAAAATTTGGTAAAGCCACCTTGCTAACCAAGGAGTATGCGTGTTACTTCTAGTTCGCCACATCATCCAACCATGAGCAGAATAGCCTATTTTATTTAGCACTGTTTCTAGGTTTTCATACTTTCTTTCATATCTATAGAATGTCCAACAGGTATAGATGCATACATGTTACCATTATGTAATAAAACAGTCATTAAACTAGTTTTGGATGAATCAATAAACAGCCTCCACTCTTCCTTTTTGTATTCAATACCAAACTCATTCATCAGACTGGGAATGTCTGAGCAGTACACTAAATCACCTTCTTGTTGACAAAACTTGGAAAATTGCTGCTCTCTCTTTGTAAACATGTATATGCTCGTTCCAACTGCCAATAAGTTCTTTTCTTTTAATCTAGAGACAAGCAGTTCAGATTTTCCTTTCGTTAAGCCCAGATCCCTAACCAAATTGACAAGCTCGGTCTTAGTAAACAATCTGGGCTCTAGACTTTCTGCATTATAGTGGAGTTTATCATCATCTGGTTCATCTAACTCAGATTGTACATCAGAAAATACTTCTGTTGGAATAGAATTTAAATCATCTGGTGGTTCAGGACCTGGAAAATTTACACCATGCCCTACCGATCGGATGGTGGACGGAAGGTTAGGGTAGCTTATTACCTTCTTGTTTTCCGAATTAGGACACTGAAAAGGGAGCAATCATCGGAATGATTTCTTGGCTCCCTCCATATTAGAGGAACGGCAAACTTAAAGGCTTCTCTCACCTTTTTGGATCATTTTCTCAGATCTTCAACACACACATAACATACCTTATGTGGCGTCCAAGATTTATCTTTATCGCCAAGTACAGATCCAAAGTATGATAGATAAACCTTTTTCACAAAGTGTGTAATGTTTTTTGGTGTTTTTTAATCACAAATTCACCACAAGTCTAACAAAAACTGTCAGCAGAACTTTTACTACCACGATTAGACATTGTAGTCAGCACATGTACAGGAAATGGGAAAGTGAGGTTAGACTCACAGTAAACAAAACACCATCTGTTAACACAAATATAGAATCGACCTTTTTTGCCAGCAAATGTTTTTCAGCAGTGCTACCAACGTCATCTACATTCATTACATCTCATTTTTAAATAATTTTAACTATACAAATGCTCATAAATTCTTTAAAAATCGCTTAATTTAATAAATTTAATTATAAAATGTGATGAAATGGTCGGTGACGCAGTTTTTTAAGTATCATATTTTGATTTCGTACCCTAAAAATCATAAGAATAAGGTATTTTCGGCAAAGAAGTTTTCCCATCGTTGGCCTGTGAAATCGGTGAGAACTAGAGTTGCGCTTTACCATTACTACATTTCGGTAATTTTGGTACCGCACATAAATGACGCAGTAAATAGTAGGAAAAAGGGTAGTATTCCTAAACTGGTAGCAACATAAATGAATGTGTAAAATAGAAACTGGAAATGGACGACTTCTTCTTTAGCATATAATTAGAACTGCACGTTATTCAGAGTAAATCCATGTGTATTTTATATTCTTACAGAATAAAAACTGCTTTTTGTAAGTCATTTAAATTAGTTGGCCGCGTAACTTTACGAAAAAAAGGAATTATTTTTGATCCAAGTGCAACTGACATGTGCAAATATAGAAAATATATATAATTACTGTCGTTATTTTTATACTCAATAGAGAATTCATTGTCGTGATCAAAGGCAAGTCTTTCCTGTTATTATTGATAAATACGATAGTTTTTTATGAATAACGGAAACGAGTTTTATATAAGAGTCACGAAGTACTCAAAAAATGTTCAGATGTGTGTAAATCTTATGGGACTTAACTGCTAAGGACATCAGTCCCTAACCTTACACATTACTTACCCTAAATTATCCTAAGGACTAACACACACACACACCGATGCCCGAGGGAGGACTCGAACCTCCGCCGGGACCATCCGCACAGCCCATGAGTGCAGCGCCATACACCGCTCGGCTAATCCCGCGCGGCCCACGAAGTACTGAAAAGATGTTTGACATATTTTTGTTTTGCGTTTTCGAATTGCAACTTTTTTTTAAGAAATTTCATTTTCTTCGTTCTTACTATAACATCCCTCTGTTTCAAGTTACAAATCAAGTCCTTTCAAATAAAACCTAAATTAAACGTTGACAGTTCCCATTTTGTTATAAATACTATTTATTTTTAAGTAAGCGACAGGAGTAAAACTATGTAGAAGAAAAATCCTCCGTAGGCCGTTTATATACCCCATTCAGTTTCTAGACGATTCACCACTTCCAGTTACTAGGGAAACCTAGTAGGACACTGATCACATATGTAAAGAAAGTGCTCGTTAAGATGTAATGCCCGGTAGGTACGCAACGCACCTAACACACAAGTAATGCAGGTACGAACTTGACTGACGAAAGCTAATAGGAAAACTACCACAGTCCAAGCTTGCTTATAATAGTCTACGGCAGCGATCGGTAGTTGTACAGTATTAGTGGGAACTAATACATCAATCAGAGATGATTTAGAAGAAATACACGAATTAGGAATGCTGACATAAAAAATGAATGTTCGGAATCGATCACTAAGGAACTTCAATTTATTCAGTCAACCAAGTATTTACTACATGCTAAGAACCCAAAACATAACAATTTTGTACTGTAACGTTGAAAAAAAAGTTGATTCAATGCGAAAATTTTATCTGTTCTAATAGTTTCTTACGACTGTATTCGGAGACGTGTTGGAAGTTAGTTTATAGGGAATTTGCAATAAGCTCAAATTCAATTACATTGAGCTGTTTAACGACAACAATGTCTTAGTGACGTAAAACTCTCCAGCGTCCCTGACCCAGCTTCCTGGGGCGTTTCTTCGTGGCTGGTCGTCTGTGTAGGCTCCCAAGATAAAGAGCCGAGGTAGGGCGAACCATAAGGCTCCAAGCCTCCCGAGCAGCGGCAGGCGTGCCATGAATACGAAACTTGTGGAGTCGAGTCACGAACCCACTGAATGTCACGCGGGCAGGTGTGATATATCAGGAGACACACACACACACACACACACACACACACACACACACACAATCATCTGATAGCTTTTGGATCCAGAGCCAGCAGTGCCGAATCAGTAAGAAGCTCCGATAGCAACTGCAGGCTTCAGAAGTACTTTTACTGTATTAAGCGCATATTACAGCAAACCATTTTTTTCTGTCGTGAAGAGGTTGAGGATCTGGGTAAATACTATAAAGAAAACTTCACAAGTACTTCACACTCTGTGATTTCGTACTGACGTATCTTCAGCTGACTGATGTCCTTTGTTTTTCCATTGTATGTCTGTGTAAGTGAGAACAAGTTGTGAGGGATAGCGCTGCAGCTGGGTTGCTGGAGTTACTGTTTGTTGATACCACAGGCACTGTGGTTAAACTTACTGACTGCAAAAGTACCAATCTTTCTCTGCTGCACCAGATTATAAGCTTTCCTGGTTTGTTTACAGGACATTCATATCGTCGTTAAGAAACCTTCGCTCGTGACATTTCTAAACAATTTCGTTGCACGTACATACCGACAAAAATGACCGTTCGACGTAATTATGAATTTCGTCACTACACGGATATTTCATTAAATCTGTTTAGATAATCCGGGAAATAAGTTTTAGATACCTGCCATTTATGATTCATGAGCTTTCTCCCCTCCCCTCCGCCCCCCCCTCTCTCCCCCCTCCTCTCTCTCACTCACTCCCTCTAGCAAACTATCTATATCTCTCTCTATTTACCTTACGTTCCGGGTGAAAATTTGTGTGATGCAAATTAAAACACACCCTCGGTTTTTCTGACTAGGAATTTAACGTGTGGTAAGCGGACTATTCGTAAGTACTCTACAAGTGACCAGCAACCACGTGGTAAATGCTCTTAAATTTATTATTATTCGGGTAACGAAATCTAAATCGAATAAGGACTGAAGTAAGTGACTTTCTAGAGGGAAAACTGCTTAATCAAATGCGAGCTAAGTGCGCGAGAAGAGACGTGTCATGGTTTACGCTGACAATGAGTAAGTAACACGGGTTTCTAATGACACTGCACTTAGCACATTGGCAACAACATTCAAATACATGATACAAATTAATGAGATATAGAATATAAAACACAGGAGGTTACAGTAAGGCATTCTGATTTTACAGAAATTGTACTGCCATGAATTTACGAACTGAATTGACGCTAATTGTCCTTTCGAAACTAACTCGCTTCCTGCATTATTCTCAATCACAACATTAAACGATTAATTTTGTAATACACGAGTATAAACTCGAAATCAACCAACTACTTCAAGTTATCTTCGCAAGCACTGAAATCAAGATTGTGTTCCATGATGTGCTTATGTCAGCCAGTCAGAGCACAGGGATCGTGATCCCGTCATCCAATCACCGCACGGAGTCGTAGCGTAGTAGTCACCCAGCGTACCTTCACTTTTTTGTTGCCTCAACACGCAAATACTAACGATTAATGTTTTAAGTTAATATGCATAAAGTATGGTAACATCCAAAGCTACGCCTTCGCATACAATCTTGGTAGTCATAAATATTTGGCTCCTGAGGGTGCGGTTGGGCAGGAACCTACGAGCATAGCTGTAATTGCGGCTTCGTTTTTCGCGGATATGTAGCAATTTTCGATGGTGTTGTTAGGCACGGACCTAAGAGCATAGCCGGCCCCGGTGGTCTAGCGGCTCTAGGCGCTCAGTCCGGAACTGAGCAACTGCTACGGTCGCAGGTTCGAATCGTGCCTCGGGCATGGATGTGTGTGATGTCCTTAGGTTAGTTAGGTTTAAGTAGTTCTAAGTTCTAGGGGACTGATGACCACAGATGTTAAGTCCATAGTGCTCAGAGCCATTTGAACTATAAGAGCATAGCTTAAATTGCTGCAAGTCAAATGACTGTATATTAAATGAAATACATGTTAACGGGAAAATAATCACAACATCAAGGAGTTGTGAGACATAAACGGAATCTGGTAGGCCTGTTTCTAAATCTGAAATATGATGTCTATTCAGATTTCGTGCCAGTCGTATAAGAGTGGCGCTAGTAGCTCCACTATGAGGATGCAAATCAGATTTTCTTTACATACACGCTGTAACGGTCGTGTGCGTTAGTTACCTTTGGGATTTGTAGTGGTGAGTTGATGTTAGAAAGAAAGCCTTTGAGGTGACAATGACGCCATTACCAACGTCTCAGTGAGTTTGAACGACGTCGTGTAATATGGCTACGTGAAGCCGGATGTTCCTTCTGTGATACTGCAAGAAGACTTGACAGGAATGTAGACACTGTGCGTGGTTGCTGGCAGCGGTGGTCACGAAAATCTACGGTTGCAAGAGGACGGGGCTCCCGACGGCTATGTGGCACTACCGAGAGGGAGGACCATCGTGTTCGGAGTACGGCTTTGGTGCACCGTAGTGCATCTCCAGCAATAATTTTGATTAGACTGAGACCAGTCTAAGGCCTGCAAGCTACATGTCTGCGCGCTAGACGCACCGGACAAACACCTGGACATAGGAGCTGGGGAGCGACCAGAGGGAAAGTGAAACAAACAGTTCCAGCTCGAAAGATCATAGCAACTGTGTTTTGGTAGAGAAAAGAGATTTTTTGTAGTAAATTTTATGACGAGAGACAGAGAGCTCAATTCTGATGCGTATTGTGTGGGGTTGGGCAAACGTATTTGCGTTCAAATGGGTTCGAGATTTTCCGATAGGCCGCAGCGCTCGATGCAGTATCGAGCATGCTGGAACGGTTATCTGACGCTTGACTCACTCGGCACGAGTACAAGGGATACGTGACAAATCATGAACTGGGCAACAACAAGCTATGCCTCTACTTCAGATATGACCCTTTCGTAAAGCTCAATAGCAAATACCATTAAACCTCATCACTGCACAAACTGCTCTCTTGTATTTGAACAAATCCTTAATAAGAGTTCTCATACAGGTATAGCATATCTGTATATACAAACATAATTGAGATTTTTATATAAAGGCGACAGCCAAAGCCGAAAATGTTGTGCTCCAAATACACTACTTTACTTATACCGATTGAAGTACCTCATTTCTTTATGTTGTTGTTGTTGTTGTTGTCTTCAGTCCTGAGACTGGTTTGATGCAGCTCTCCATGCTACTCTATCCTGTGCAAGCTTCTTCATCTCCCAGTACCTACTGCAACCTACATCCTTCTGAATCTGCTTAGTGTATTCATCTCTTGGTCTCCCCCTACGATTTTTACCCTCCACGCTGCCTTCCAATACTAAATTGGTGATCCCTTGATGCCTCAGAACATGTCCTACCAACCGATCCCTTCTTCTGGTCAAGTTGTGCCACAAACTTCTCTTCTCCCCAATCCTATTCAATACTTCCTCATTAGTTATGTGATCTAGCCATCTAATCTTCAGCATTCTTCTGTAGCACCACATTTCGAAAACTTCTATTCTCTTCTTGTCCAAACTATTTATCGTCCATGATTCACTTCCATACATGGCTACACTCCATACAAATACTTTCAGAAATGACTTCCTGACACTTAAATCTATACTCGATGTCAACAAATTTCTCTTCTTCAGAAACGCTTTCCTTGTCATTGCCAGTCTACATTTTATATCCTCTCTACTTCGACCATCATCAGTTATTTTGCTCCCCAAATAGCAAAACTCCTTTACTACTTTAAGTGTCTCATTTCCTAATCTAATACCCTCAGCATCACCCGACTTAATTCGACTACATTCCATTATCCTCGTTTTGCTTTTGTTGATGTTCATCTTATATCCTCCCTTCAAGACACCATCCATTCCGTTCAACTGCTCTTCCAAGTCCTTTGCTGTCTCTGACAGAATTACAGTGTCATCGGCGAACCTCGAAGTTTTTATTTCTTCTCCATGGATTTTAATACCTACTCCAAATAGAGGCTAATAATTTACCAAGTCGATTTCAACACACGAGCTATATCGTTCCATAAAACGAGATGGCAACTTTCAAATGAAACAAGGGAGAAAATTAATAATGAAACGCCTATCGTGGTAAATTCACTGTAGTAATAATGTCGCGAGACTAAATTACAGCAGCAAGAGCCATCTTGGAAACACTATTATCGGCCAACATTAGAAGGCTTGAGAATCGGTCAGACGGATGTTTAAAATCTTTTATTTATTTATTAGATGTCGTTGTTACACGTGACGATCACCCTATAAGATATTTCACTCGACGCTTCATAGCTATTTTTACAATTAAAATCCGCAGTGCATTAAAAACGGTGATACAGATCGCAGACAAATTGTTGTACCATTAGAAGCCACTGGACTGCGGGCCGATCGAAAGATCCAATAGCACCAGAAATTCCCCGTACTGAGACGTAAATTGTTTTAAGAGTTCGAGTCGCGCTCAGACACAGCCCTGGTACTGTGTGGCTTTGAGAAAACTGTCTTCCAGTACGATATTGCTCCAGGCCAATGCAAGGCCACATTTTTCCGTACCAGTACAAGGTGCAATCACATCTCTTGGATGAGAACAAGTGGACCACCTACGTTACAATTCAGATCTTTTACCCACTGTTTTTCACTTGTTTCTGTACGTAAAAGAGTTCCTTGGTGGCCGAGGGTTCAGCGACGACGAAAAAGTTCGACTTCAGTCAAACGTGTGGTTTCTTCACAGGCGGCAGATTTATTTGGCGAGAAAATTCAAAACCTTGTTGAGCGATATGAGTAATGTTCGAACAACAATGAAAATAATGTAGAAAAGTAGATAAAAGAATGTAGGATACGGACAAAAATATGCTTAATCATATTTGCAAAAAATGTGCATTATTTAAGAAAGAACCCTCATAGTTTTAACATTTCGACCAACAATTTCACAGGTAGATTTTTGTAAACGAGGCAGACCAGAACTTTTATCGTCGGTTCAAAATCACGAATATATTTCTTTGTTTATATTTTATTCGCCTGTAACAAATAAAAAAAATTTAAAATGTGAAACACAGACACGAATTGGTAACTGTTGCGAACTTTTCTTTGCCACATAGTACGATATATCGGTGGTGCTGCAGCACTTGCTTTATCTGTATGCAGTTTTAATTCGAGTCGAAACTACACGTTGGTGATGTATAGGATTCCCTGTAAAACATCATAGCTTGCTGCAGTAGCCAATGCATATGATTCCCCAGATAAACAACGCTTCAGTATTAATGATTCTGAGACAGAGAATCTGAGACGTAAGGTAAGCATTATGGAAGTAGACTTTCTTCTATTTACTGCACAATTTTTTTTTCTTATGCGGCCTACATAACTATGGATCTGAAAGTCACTTTTTTATGTATCCTTTACTGCATCCGCAAGGAAATCTTTTTTCCTTTCAAAATTCGGTACAAAGAGGCACTTAAAACACACAAATATCGGTTCTACAGCATTCTGGATGCTCCTCCATAATATGGTGACTCTACCAAAGGCCTTTACGATGATATTACAAACTCCTTCGAGATAGCTCTCAAATTTAGTTGTGAGCTAGCTGGTGCCGTTGACACGTCTGTTGTCGCTGCTATATTTTGTTGATCCTTCGTTATATGTAGTCTTATACATTTCTGTCGAGGCCACATTGTTCGATTCTTGATGTCCACTTCGTCAATCATCCGTGGCAATAGTCACAAAACAACTAATTTCACAACACCGTCCAACTGTAAAGCTATTAATGTTCAGAACTACACTATTTGATACACTGCTGTACTTACTTTTCTCAATTTCACTATAGATTTTGTCAATGACAGACCATCCTCGACTCATAAAGATATACACTGCAAGGGTTCATATTTCACATGACATGTCATACTAAGTAGAACGTTTCAAAAATGATAAGTTATTGCAGTTGTGGAATCCACAGTTGAAACACCTTTTATCATCCGAGAATGGTCTGAATTTATCCGAAATCGATGGCCAAGGTAAAAAAATAAATGCATCTGTGTGATGAATTTCCTAACACTTATGAAAGGTGTGCAACACAAACCACATTAAATAAGTCTGTAATGCAGTCGGCAACCTGTTACAGAATTATGGAATACATTAAACACTTGTATAGTAAAAGAAGTGCTTTGCTAAGCATTTCCTGCTACACGTTACTGTCGTAAAACTGCCGCGGCTCCCACTTTCAAGCCTCGAAGACTGTATCTGTGGGGATGGATTACGTCATGATGACGTTACGGAGTTGGTATATACATCTAACCTTCAAGATTACGTGTGCAAGCACTGTTTTGCGTCGTTGCAGAATGCAGACAACCACGCGTATCAGGTGGCGATCTATATGAAGTCTTCCTCTACGATCTTTCTTTGTCAGGTGTACACTTGTGTTACTCCGTGCACAGACGGTTCACCAATTGAAACTGCAATCGCACAGTCAGAGTTCTGTGGCTTCCATAATCGCAGAAACCCAATTGTTGGAGGACTGACAGTGAAAAGCATCTAGAATTATGTAACATAGTTACGTTCTGCATATAAAAATGAGATACTTCTGTTTTCTACTGTACAATATGCCCACATGTAGTCAATAATTTCACGTTATGAGAATGTCTTGTGTAATTATTCAGTAGTGCTGCATAACAGTCACTGGTGAAAACAGCTTCGCCAACAGCTCATTCGTGGTACCATCGCCTGTTTGGAATAAGCGTGGATAAGCTAGGACAAAACAACGCGCTTGGAAACAGCGAGGGCGTTAAGTTCCTGCATTCCAGTGTTTGCGGCAATCTGAGCGTAGCGCCTGCGAATGGCTGTCACGCGCAACAGCTGCCGCCATTTCGTATTCCACTTCTGAAAATTCCGTTGCCAGAACCGTTGGCTGCCAACCAGCCTCATGAAATTGGCGTTTTTAGAGATTTATTTGAACGATGCGTGATACACAAATATCAAAAGAAACGTTATTTACTTTTGCTTTTAGTCGTCAACGTAGTACTTGAAGTAACACAGGACAGGAGATCATGTAAAGAAGCTACAAAACCACAACAACAAACCAGGTTGCCGAATTCGTAGACTTTCTGACACTCGTTTCCTCTTTGGTAGCAGACTACAAGGAAGGCACGCCGGTGACACACCCATCACTTTTCGCGAAGAAACAGGACCTTGGCGAACGCCGAACAACTGTTAGTTGGAGACTTTTTGGTAAAGGTCACCAGTCTCGGACTGACCAGCGGGGCGACCTGAACAGTCACTACTTTAACCGTAACCAGTGTGACCTTTTTATTCTATCCTATGGACAGTATCATGTAATCCCGTGTCTGTCACTGTAAAAATAGATGCTATCTATACCACTGAGTCAAGCATCCACCTGACTGAAAATAGCACGAAAGTGAATTAAAGCGATTAGTCAAAAATAATTTGAACCAGGAGGAAGGCTGGCCGGGGTGGCCGTGCGGTTCTAGGCGCTACAGTCTGGAACTGCGTGACCGCTGCGGTCGCAGGTTCGAATCCTGCCTCGGGCGTGGATGTGTGTGGTGTCCTTAGGTTAGTTGGGTTTAAGGAGTTCTAAGTTCTAGGGGACTGATGACCTCAGAATTTTTGTCCCATAGTGCTCAGAGACATTTGAACCATTTGAACCAGGAGGAAGTTCAGCAGGAGCATCGTCATGGGGATGTCTAGCAGCAGGCACGCTCGTGTAAGTGTAGATTCAGAATGCGACGCTACAAGATAAATAAATGTTTATATCTCACAGTACACTGCAACTCCAAATATTTACAGTAACAGCATTCCTCCCCATTAGTCATAGGGCATAAAAACACTGTACTAACATCCCTTTATGATTTCTACCGTAACCGAAAAACTCAGTAATTATATTTTGCGACACACTTGTTCTCAGAAGGGGCAATATGCAGACTGTTGACATAAACGTTCGTAAATGTTAAAATAAACAGACCATTCAATACGCAATTATTTTTATTTTTAAGGTGAATTTCCCTAATTTTACCCTTGGCACAGTAGGACTATATCCACTGTGACGTCATAGAGGTGTAGTAAATCCCTTAGAGGCTCTCTGGCTTCACTTTGAGGTCTAGTTCCACCATCTTGGCTTTATATACAGCACTTCTCTTACCTTGAAATGGCAGGTCGCTTGACCTTCATGGCTAGTGAAATTAATGATCTCAGACGTTACTGTGCTGACACCTGCCTCCTGTCTCCTCCACCTTCAAGATTATTTCAGCTATCTTAGAAAACATCTGGCAACCATGCATGTTGTGCCAGTATCCTCAACCAGTAGGACAATTGCCCTTGTATTTTCCACTTTTCCACCATTAAAACAAGTGGTCTAGAGACTGCAGGGGGGGTGTAGGGGGTGGGGGTGTGACGGGGTCGGTAGGGGAGAGGGTTGGAAGGGGGGCAAAGCTGTGTGGAATCTCTCTGTGGATCTGCAGTGTAACTCCTAGACGTAGCCAGTGGCGAGCTTATTTTCGAAGCTGACACTTAATACACCAAACAGATTATCCTAATAGCACCACAGAAGACCAGAGGAGAAGTGCCATATATTGTGCCTGGGTCGCTCACATCAATCTCCAACAATTGTGGTTGAATTATTTCCAACTGGGAAAGTAATGTAAGCCTTTCGCACATACATACTTTTAACGCAAACGAAGTAATAACGCTGTATAATTCTGTAATAAACTTTCTCTACATCGGAATGAATGAAGCTCAGTTAATATGCAGGATCACGTCCCCGGTACCAACACCACAAACGTCGTAATTATGTTCTCACATTTTTGTCTTTATATTTGCCACCGTTATAATTCTGTTAACTTTTCTCTTGTGGCAGATTACCCCTATCATACAGATGTGAACTGTATCATTTGCGTAGTTTTAAAATTCACGACTTCAGGTGCTCACTTTTGTTAAAGAAAATCACGTCTGAATCTGCTTAGTCGATTACAGTCTTTGCCAGAGTTATCTCTTCCTCAAATATTTTTCGTGATTTTCTTGCAGGATTATTAATGTAATCTGAACATTGCATTTCTTTCCCTTGGACAAAGAAAATCAGCAAACTTCTTTTTTAAATCTCGAATACTTTGCAAGAAGTTATTGCATGAATGAAAATTCCTGGTTCAAAATATTTTACATCCACAGATCGGTTTCTCTGTTAGAGATTTGTTTACATAAGTATTTACACAGACATGCAATAACTTCGTATAACATATACACTCAATGAAACCTGCCTTGGGCATGGATGTGTGTGATGTCCTTAGGTTAGTTAGGTTTAAGTAGTTCTAAGTTCTAGGGGACTGAAGATCATAGCAGTTAAATCCCATAGTGCTCAGAGCCATCTGAACACTCAATGAAGACTTGATATGAATTCTTCAAGAAATTAAACGGAATTGCAAATATTTTATTTACAAAGTAGTTTCACATCAGTATAGTATTGTGCACTGACATTCTTGCCAATGCGATCAAGGATCTCTGCCGGGCGCTGATGGCGGCTGACACCTTGCAGTGCCTTGCACTGGCGCAGGCCGCCCCAGTAGGTGACAACCACACCACGTTGGCCTGACCTCGTGCGTTCGACATGTACCAGACAGAAAATATACATTTGTATACGCAATTACTAGCACACTGAAAATAGATATTTGCGCCATCAGATGCACAACTGTATATTTCTTCTCTGTCACATTCAGTTATAACAACTACGTTCACAGGAGATGGCAAATGGTTCAAATGGCTCTGAGCACTATGCGACTTAACAGCTATGGTCATCAGTCCCCTAGGACTTAGAACTACTTAAACCTAACTAACCTAAGGACATCACACAACACCCAGTCATCACGAGGCAGAGAAAATCCCAGACCCCGCCGGGAATCTAACCCGGGAACCCGGGCGCGGGAAGCGTTTCACAGGAGAAAAACAATATACATCAAGTGATTAAAAATACTTTTAGATGGTCAAATGCGACACAAACAAATGTGAAACAGGCATAACTATCATTAGAATCTGTCCGAACATAATTTATACAAACGTGCTGTGGATTAGCACAGCTACAATTATGACATTACCGTAATTGTGCTAACGCACAGCATGTTTGTTTGCATTAAGTTGAAACAGATTCTTATGACAGTTATGTACGTTTCACATTTGGTTGTGTGATGTCTGATGACAATGTACTATTGATCTCTTGATGAGCTGATGGACGACTACAATACAATCGCATAGCTTTACAGTACGATGACAGAAAGTAGCAAGGTTCCACACTAACCATTCCAGTACCTCTCCCACCAACACTACTAAGGTCATTGACAACATCATACTTTCAAGTCACAGACTTCACGTTATTGTTTACAGGAAAGTAGTTTACATAAAAAGCTCGGTTAACAGCTGCAAATAAATACCAATTTAATGAGCTTGAAATAACACCAATTTACAAACACGAAGTCACTGTAGCTATTTTGTCTACTCGCATAAGAGAACTGGAAAGGAAATTCTGAGGGGATATTTTCTGCCTGCAAAATGTAGAGCGAGCAGCGGTCTTGATGAAGGAAGTGCAGAAATTTGTGTAGATTCTGCCCATTGGTATTCTTGCATTAGTTCTCTTAGTAATTCATATCTGTATTCCGTGTAAGGTTAATGCACTTTGTAGAAAGTAAACGTCCTCGCACATGTCTGGACAAAGCGTCACCAGTGATTCATTAGGCGATGTGTGGAGTGTCGTTGTCACTTTGTGAAACACTCTGTAGTTACATATTTTGACGCAGTGGGCTAGATGCAATGTGGAATCACCTTCTCGATCTTCAGTTTGCAGACCTATGAAGGAGGGAAGTGCATGATAACCATCCAGTGACTGACCTCCCCAAGTGATTTTACTTTTCACCACCGCTCCCTTCACCCTGTTACAGCACCATAAGGCAACTTACACCTTAATATGGCTCTACTGCACTTAGATGTGGAATACATTTTATACTTATTCTTAATCCATTTCATTTAACAATAAGCGTTAATTTTATACCATTAAAACACTGTTTTAAAAATATATGACGTTTCCATTCGCTACAATGCAAGAACTATTAGTCGTATCTAAAAGAAAAAAGAATAAGACCTTTTTTGGAGGAAACTTAATCTAGTAAAGATTTGTGGCTTGAAACATTGTTGTCAGAAGCCGCGGTTTTCGAATTGTTTAAGAGAAACGTATAGAAGTCACGTTTAATGGCACCCCGTGCCCCCACGCTCACACTCCACCTACGGGGAATTTTAGTATGTTGTCCATGACACTCTCTGCTACCAATGTACTTAAGTTTAAGACTACACGATCTTTCCCCTAACTTTCCTTAGTTGACGGGGCTATTACCTTCTTATTCTAAGTATGCGACGGCCCATTCTAGTGCCTTGTTGATGTTGGGACGGGTTTTCGCAAAGTTCACAGTCCTGTAGCTCCCATGGAAAATAAAATTAAGAGTAATGGATGGGCTATCTATTGAACTGACTCTGATGTAATTACGAGAACCGGATTGATCTCGAATTAGTCTCAAGATCGCTTCGACTTCCAATTAAGCAGAAATACGACATTTTCATTTTGCCTTCAGTCTGAAACGCCGGTAACGGTGTTACAGCAGATAGGCAGGGGATAAGTTGTCTGGTACAAGTAGGTCACTTATTACTGAGTCAGTGGGAGCAAATACAGCAGTTGTGCGGCAGAGTTGTTGATGTGCTTGTGGATAGGTGAAGACTAGTGAGGAGACCGTCGTTTCACCTGCCGCCATTGCTCGTGAAGGAACAGAAAGGTCTAACGGAAGAGGTACTACAGCACTTCTAAATCACCTTATTCCCCAACCACGTTTCTTGTACATAAGCCATCTGTCAAATGGAGGCTGGTGGTGGATTACACAGAACTCAATAAGAAAGTGGTTCTCTGTTCCGTTAAGCTGCCAGACTTGTATACCTGTTTTGCATGTTTCGCAGGTTCCAGTACTTTCATTACTTTGGTTTTGAACCACAAATATTATCAAATTCCGTCAGATAAGAAATCAAAGCGTGTCATGGCGCTTGCAATGTATCGGAATTTTTTTGCTTTTAATATAATGTCTTTTAGATTTACCACCGGCACAGAACGGTTATCACTGGACATGTAGTTTTGAAGTAAAAAGTTGAAGTTGGTGTTGCATTACCTGGATGATGTGGTGATTTTTAGCAAAAACTGACGGGAGTATCTGCAACATTTGGGGGTAATATTTATGTGCCTTAGGAAGTTGGGACTTACACTCAAATCTGCAAAAGTGTGATAAGGATTACCTGACATGTCGTTTCTAGGGCACATTCTGTCGCCGGGGGTAAATCAAAACTGATCTTGAACGTAAAAGAAATGTTGCAGATTGGCTCTGACCAAGAAATTCTAGGAAATAGCAAGATTTACGGGAATTGTCAATTATTTTTAGGACATTTGTGCGATATTTCGCGCAGTCGATCAACCTACAAAGTGAGATACCGAAAAAGCTTACAGCACAGGCTGCAGGGTTATAGGCTTTGAAGGAGGCCTTGATAGACGTCCCTCTGTGACGATGCCGAACTTTGATAAATAATTCTATGCGGAAATTGATGCCACAATAGTCAGCGTGTCAGCTGTATTGCTTTAAGACTACCAAAGGCTGGTATCGTATGCTTCTAGAGGATTAACACCACTGGAAAATAAGTACTCCGTTTACCAACTTGAGGCATTGGCAGTAATGTTAGACCTGGAAAAATTCAGGTTCTATATGGATCGTAAACCCTTTCAATAGTAGACCAACAATTAGACGCTGAACTGGGGCCTGAGGTGGCGTTGGTGCACGAGCTGCATCGCTACGTGCGTCACACGAATTTTGGCTTTCCTTTTCCAAGTGGGGCATGCCAGGGGAACTGAAAATCTTATTGCAAAGGTGTTGAGCCATATATTTCGAAGGGATTCTGAAGAAACTGAGATCAGTGGGTTGAATTAAGATAGCAAGATACAGGGAATAAATCATATTGGGAGGAATTTCCTGCATTGTTTAATGGTATTGCCAAATATCAGAAAGAGGGTGAGTCCTTGAGAGAAATTAATCGAAAAATAGAAAGAAGAGTAGTTATTAGGCCATACTCTATGAGGAATAGTATCGAGTATTGTTCTATTCGACGTAGCAATAAGCCAAGGATAGTAGCACAAACGGAAGTTTTACCTACGTTCACTTACTACCAGTAACCTTCAGGGAGGGGGTGGGTGTTTTAAAAATGTTTGCCAAGATCCGGAAAGACGGAAATATTAGGATTATGGTTCAAGCACGCGAAAGTTCTACCCTTAGAAGGTCCGTTCGTCAAGTCATGCTTTGGTATGCATGGCTGCTTTCTTGAGGTTCTCTTGGTTCCTTCCTACTGCATCAGTGATCACATAATCTGCAACATACTGTCTGAAGAGAGATTTCGGTGCCTTTGATCCTAGCCCAGTGTTAGTTTCTAATAAAGCCACGGCCTTTACTTCTAGAATTTTCAAGGAGTTCGTATTTGGACTGGGAATTAAGCATTCCAGCACCACGCTGTATTACACGATCCAGTCATTCGTGCAGAGCCTGAACTCTAACTAGAATGTAGCTTATCACTATTCTGACCACACTTAGTGTCACAAAACTCTTGACTAGTTAATGTATGCCTTTAACACAGCTAGATATGAAACACACAAGTACATGTATTGGTATTAATGTTTGCACTTAGAAATAACTACCCATTGCGTAACTTGTGGTTGTATGTGCATTTTTTGCCCAAAAAGATTCCCCTACGGAGAAGATATTCCCTAAGGATATAAAGGAGAGGTGACACTGGGGCCCAAAAACATGCTGGTAGCCTATGAGCAAAGGGCTCAGTCTTACAATACTCAAAACCTACTCTCTAAGCAAAGAATATTTATATTTTCGATTATTTCACAGGCGTCTCCGATATAAGGTAGCCGCTTATTCCTTTCGAGCTTCCACCATCTACTCTCTGATTTCACTCAGGTCGATTGTCAATGATATTTCTTTCCAGTTCTTGTCATTCACAACAGATCTCACTAACCACATATTTTGCTGAAAATTCCTTTCTCCAGAGGATATAAAAATATTTTTGCAGCATGAAAAGTAGAATACTTACTTCATCTCCCTCTTCTTCTATACTTTTTCTAGACATTTTACTTGAATTGCAGCTTCATTTGGCTGTTGATAAGAATATCTGCATTTGTTTGTGGGAAAGGCACGCATCCTGCTGATTGCTGATGGAATTCTCTAACTCTTCCAAAAAAAAAATCGGTACCAATATAATTTATTTTACAGCGTTAAACCCTATACTTCCTCCAAGCATATAGGCTTTCCTATGGCTATTGCTCATTCATGGGCATCCGGCTGCCTCATATTTTGTTGTTGTGTTACCTCCACCCTTTCCCCCCCCCCCCCCCCCCCATTCTACTCTACTTGACAAACAGGAGGAGCTACGTGTAAGTTGTGCTCAATAGTAAAAATGTCGCGTAGGAGTTTCTGTACATTCTGATCTCGGAATATACGAGCATTTGTTAAATGTAATATTCTCAGACCTAGTCCCTGAAAAAGTTTTGTTGTACGAACTACATAATACAGTCACAAAATCCAACGAATTCAAGCAAGATGGATAAATTTCAGTTCAGAACTATTGTACTAGAGTAGATGATTAACAAAACCTTTATTAATTTCAACACAATCATGAGTGTAGCTGTGTTAACTATAATAACGAAACCTACAACGCCACTGTCAGCACCGAATGTGTAGTACATATCATGTGAAAATCACATTCTCATTTTAGTTGTCTTCATTCCAATGACCGGCTTGATGCAGTTCTCCACGCTAGTGGAGTGCTTCCGGTATCACTAACTGATCATCCCATCTCTGTTCCACTCAAGAATGGCGAGTGAGTGGAATGATTGACAGTTAGCCTCTATCAGCTAGTTATGTCGCGGTTATTCTGCAACAAGTCTATGGGAGGAAGTAACATATTGTCCAATTCTTCTCCAGAAGTGGTCTCTTGAAATTTCGATAGTAAAACTCTCCGTGATGCAAAACGCTTCTCTTGTAACATCTGACACTACAGTTTGTTGAGCATTCCTCAAACAGTCTCGGGCCGACTAAACATCGCTGACGAAACGTGGCGCTCTTCATTGGATCTTCTCAATCTCTTCTATCATTCCTACCTGGTAAAGATCCCACACTGATGAACAGTACTCAAGAATCAGGGAAACAAACACCTTGAAGGCCGCCTCTTTCGTGGATAAGTTACATTTCCTTTAGGTTATTCCTATGAAACTCAGAACTCAGTCTGGGGTCAGCTTTCCCTTCCGTTTATTTTATGTGGTCATTCCACTTAATTTCGCACTGGATTGTTCCTCCTAGATATTTTACGATAGATATTGTTTTCAGAAATTTGTAATCAGCAGTGTAGCTTATGATTTCCTTCGTTATACATGCTCAACATGTTGCAGGTCTTTTAGCAAATCGATACTGTCTTCTGACGTTGCTAATTTCTTACAGACAACCGTATCATCTGTGAGCAGTCTTTACCTTCACATCTGTAGATTTTGTTCCGTTAAAAGCAACTTGTTGAATTCTACCTGTAATACTGTTTTCAAGCTCCTGTAACGATTCCCCATTTTCCTTTTTTTTATTGGCCTAGAAATCAACGGTGATACTTAAATGTAACCTGCACACTGCAGCACATAGCGGTTGAGTTGCTCGTTTTTTGTAAACTACTTACTGCTACTTTACACATTTTAAATTCGCTTAGTGGTTTAGAATATCTTAAGACGTTGCGTATATGTCCAGCAAAAAGAAATACCCCTGAATTTACTGTAAAAACGTTACTTGTAACTACAAGCGTAGACGTTCCACTACGCACGGCGTCTTTCTTTTAGCGATATAATTCATGCTACAGTGGTTCATCGGCTCGGCGTCACATAACGTTATAACGGCTGCACATTAACAACGAGAAAAACCGACAGTTGTTCTCTCTCGTCTTTTTATAAGACCTCGTGACCTGCAAACAATACCTGACATTTGCCAAGTTTATCCTTTATATAGATTCTGTGGGCACCAAGAGGATTGGCCGGCCGCAGTGGCCGTGCGGTTCTAGGCGCTACAGTCTGGAACCGAGCGACCCCTACGGTCGCAGGTTCGAATCCTGCCTCGGGCATGGATGTGTGTGATGTCCTTAGAATAGTTAGTTAGGTTTAATTAGTTCTAAGTTCTAGGCGACTGATGACCTCAGAAGTTAAGTCGCATAGTGCTCAGAGTCATTTGAACCATTTGAACCAAGAGGATTGAAAAAGACCCAGCAGGGTGTGGGTGTCAGAAGAAACCCGTTATGCAAGGCGAGAACCAAACAGACTACAGAATCTTGCTTCCACTTCATATGAGTATCTGTCTGTCAGCGGATTCCTGGGAGTGGGTGGACAGTGCTACGTGGTCGCTTTCGGACTTGATGCGCCAGCAAGTCGTGGCGCGTAGAACTTCCAAGATTCATCGCCTTACAATGAACTATGCAGACGCTTATGCACAGATCCACCACTGAATGACGCTGCGATATCATTGTTGCAAAAGGGACTAAATTTTGCGTCCGTTCTAAAGACTTTGCCAATCAAGTATTTTGGCAGAGCTGTTGAGCACTGTGTCTCGAAACTTCCCAGTGAGGCTGTTGAAGAAATAAGGTGAAAGACTTGCGAGGTCATAACTGGGATGTCTGAACCCAAACAGTACATCATTAGAAAATAAAATCGCATTGTTTTTTAAGAGAAGACACAGAAATAGTAATTTTACCTGCTGGCAAGGGAAACCGCTACTGTTCTTCTGCCTGCAACATCTTACTTTGTCAAGATTACAATTAGTGTAGGACTCAGAGCATCGTCATTTCCAAATGGATCCAAGGGATGAAGTACAGTGGAAGACGTCCGGTCTCCTGAAATGCAGCCAGTTTCCTGACTGAGCATGAGAGTATAAAAACCAATTGAATGACGACTTTACGCCCTGCTCAAAATACATAAGGAAGGGTTTCCACTTCGCTGTATTACGAGCAGTACAGGAGCACCGACATATTATCTATCAAAACATCTGGCTTCCCTTTTGAGCTCTTTGGTAGAAACATGTGAACACCAAATTCAAAAACTAGAAGATATTGTACGACGACTGAAGGATTTTCGCCCTGAACCAAATGGCTCATTAGTGCGTTTCGACGGCACAGCTTTCCAAATATGTGCTTTCTTTCACTTACTTTTTATTTAACGAAGAGTATTTTGATCAAACTGCTGTGAGTAGCGCTCTGTTTCCCATAGTAGGTAACCTTCTTATGGAAGACGTCGAGAACCATGCATCACAGTCGGCGGTTTTGAAACCTGAATGTTTTTGGACATACGTGGTCTACATCTTTGCGGCATGGCTACAGGAGACAGTAACGCTGCCTACATTTTTGGAACATTTTAACTTCCTCCATCTGAACATTTTGTTGACCATGGAAGTGAAGAAAAATGGAGACCTCGCATTTTTAGACGTTGTGGTTTATCGAAGAGAAGACAGTTCCTTGCATCATAGTGTGTCCAATTAATCATTTTTTGGAACATTTTAACTTCCTACATCTGAGCATTTGGATGACCATGGAAGTCAAGAAAAATGGAGACCTCGCATTTTTAGACGTCGTGGTTCATCGAAGAGAAGACAGTTCCTTGCATCATAGTGTGTCCAATCACCAACTCACCTACATCTACGAGCTGCGGGATGTCACCACCCATTCCAACGCAGTTGTGTATTACGGACACTTTTGCATGGGGGCTAGAGTTATCTCGGATCCAGAAAGTTTACCAGCAGAGATTAATCACTTCACTCTGTGTTCATCCAGAACAAGTACTATAATTATCAGACTCGAAATGCATTTCACCCAGCACACATTATACCTCAAGAATGCAAGAAGAAAACGTAGGACTTCAGTAGCGTCGGTGATCCGGTGGGTGACGTCGCAAGGCGCAGCGGTTACGCATCATTACAAAACAGGTAGGCTGCATTGAGCAAAATTTCAAACTCCCACGTCGCAGTGGTAGACAGTTAGGGGCGTTCTGAGAAGTGAAGCTTTGTGTTCTCAGTGCAGATTTACGCATCATCCGCAAAAATGCTGAGCGACCTGTTAACATTATCTACCAGGTCATTAATACACCGGTTCAAGGCGCTTCAGTCCAGAACCGCGCTGCTGCTACTGTCGCAGGTTCGAATACTGACTCGGGTATGGATGTGTATGGTGTACTTAGTTAAGTTTAAGTAGTTCTAAGTCTAGGGGACTGTCGACCTCAGATATTAAGTCCCATAGTGCTCCGAACCATTGATACACATCATTAAGAGAAAGGGTTCCATAACAGTTTCATTGGGCTCTTAAGTTACTTCTAAATTCTTAGATGACTCATCCAAGATAACACGTTGGGTTCATCCGACTATCCAATTACAAATTTTATTTGTCGTCCCACATCAACGCACTTCCGGCAATGTGCACTGGTGTAGTACCAAGTCAGATGCTTTTCGGAAGTCGAGAAGTACTGCATCTACCTTGATCCATATCTTTCAGTATATCTTGTGAGCAAAGAGTGAGTCGGACTACACATGACAAATGTTTTAGGAATCTGTGTTGACTGGCATGGATGACAGTGTCCTGTTCGAGAAAACTTATTAAGGCTGAACTCAGGATATGTTCTAAGATTCTACAGCAGATCTATGTTAAAGACATTCAACAGTAGTTCTCTCAATGGCTTTTGCTACCCTTCTTGTAGACGGATGTGAATTGTGCCTTCTTCCAACTATTAGAAAGATCTTTGCTCCAGACATTTACGGTATGTTATGGTTAAAGGAGAGGCTGACTCAGCTGAAAATTCTATCAAGTATCTGTTTCAGTTGCCATTGGGCTCAGTATTTTTGTTGTGGGTTAGTGATTTTGCCATTGCCACTAATATCAGTTCTGAAACCAAATCGAAAACGTAATTCTGGATGAGCTAGTTGCTCATCGGATTATTTGTATAGCGACAAATAGGCAAGTAAATTTATTGCACGATGGCCATCTACATACTGTGACAAACAGAGGCAGTTGCAATGTGCATTCTCATAGTCATAGCGTTGCCCATGGCAGTGTCTGGCGACGTCGTCGGTTTTTTCCCTTATCGAAACACTTGAGTAATTAAAAGCTTGAAATCAGAGAAGAAGCTTCTCTTGCATCGCTCATCAATGTCCTGACTGCAACCAGTACTTTAATATATGCCCATCCTCCACTTATGTAGCTGAGACGTCGACGACCAGTACCAAGTGGACGACGACGCACTGAAGTCAGCAAGCAGAACCACCACCACTGTCCTACAGTGATAGGACTGATGTGCAGCCTACGAAGACAGTATATGTAATTGAATACCTTATGACTGACATACTAAGCAAATAAGACATAATAAGCAGAGTAACACGGTCGAAGAGGATTTTCTGCCCAAAAGAAGTTTACTGGTGTCAAGCATTGGTTTTAAGTTAAGGAAGGTATTTCCGAGTATGAAGTTCAGACTCTAGCACTTTTCGGAAGTGAGTCATGAACAGTGGGAAAACCGGAAAAGAACGAAGCGTCAATGTGGTGCAATAGAAGAGGTAGAGATTTTGGTGGATTGATAAATAATGAGGAGATTCTCCGCACCACGGACGAAGTGAGAAACATGTGGACAACTTTGACAGGACGAAGAGATGGGATGTAGGACATCAGGGAGTAGGTTCTACGGTACCACAAGGAGTTGAAAGGGTACATACATACTGTAAAGAAAGGCAGAGATTGGAGCGCATCTAACAAATAATTGAGAACGCGGGAGGCAAGTCCTGCTCTCAGATGAAGAGGGTGATATGGGTGAGGAATTCGTGACGAGCAGCTCCAAGCTAGTCAGAAGACTTCGACCGCTGAAGGAAAAGAAAGAATAGTTAGTCAGAATACAGACTGAATGGCTTTAGCGATAACCAAAGGTACTGTAATAAATTTTTTGGCTTCAAAATGAAATCAGAACCTTCAAATGATTAAGAAATGAAAGTTTTCAGGCCACCACATCGGCTGAGAAAAGATGAAGAAAGTGAAAACTGCTATTTACCATGAACGGGGACAACTTGGGTTTTTTGCAGTCCATCAAGAAGAATGATGAGGTGAGTAATCCCAAAATATCAGCTGGAATGATCTAACATCGTGTATATGGAAGGAGTGCCAAAAAAAGAGAAAAGTGTTAAGTACAGGCTGTTAGGAGGCATTTACTGATTATCTTGTGACACGAAATGAAAGTTTAAAATCTGAGAATATGAACTATATGTAAGTGTTGTTAAATTCACACTCAATATAAGAAACATATGTAGAATACTGCATTTTGTCCACACGTGAGCAATCGGAATATTGCTTTGTATCGAAAGAGTAATCGATACTAAGAAGAAATTTACCAGAGAGAGTCATGATGGAAATGACACGTAATTGCTAACAGAATAGATGTAGGTTAGGGTACCATTTAATAGTATTAGTTATAATTCATGATAGTCTGCACAAGAAAGTCGCAACGACCTATGGACCCACCGGACTTTTGACAGTGGTACAAAAAAACGTTTAACTAACATTATTTGGCAATTTAGAAACTAAAGGTGGGATCTGCTTAGCAGGAAACTAGCTGGTCTGATATGGTAGTACTGGACGTTCAAATTATGATCTTGACTGTTGGTCGGTCAACATGTTATCGAATTGTCTGGTAGTTACAGATTTCAGTGAAGCACGGCATAATATTTCGATAACAACTGTCCTGACAACATTTGAATAACAAATAAGTCAAGCAACAAGTAAATTTTATTCCGGATTTTATTCGCATATTGAGCAGAGGAAGAGCGACTATTTGACCTGTGTTAACGATTTTTTAATACCCTGAGAATCTGTAACTTAGATAACGTTTATGGTAACGTAACTGCCACACATTTTTCTTATATACACACTGCCTGATAAAAAACTTGATGCACCCAGGAGACATTGTGGGATCTCAATTTAACTTCGTACTTGTACACACGATTGGCGGGTATGTAAATCACTTGAGTTTCAATTCTCTGTCACTGGCAGAACGGCCACCAGAGTGTGTTGGTGTTGTTCATGATTAGGTTTCTCGGCAGTTCTTGCAGGGTATATAAGAGGCGTGAACTGCGTCTGATGTTAAGTGACCATTTTGAAGGACAAGGAGATGCCTCGAAACGTTGTGACACAGCATTATCAATTTGAAAGAGGCCTGACTGTTCAAAATGGCTCTGAGCACTATGGGACTCAACTGCTGTGGTCATAAGTCCCCTAGAACTTAGTACTACTTAAGCCTAACCAACCTAAGGACATCACACACATCCATGCCCGAGGCAGGATTCGAACCTGCGACCGCAGCGGTCGTGCGGTTCCAGACTGTAGCGCCTTTCACCGCTCGGCCACTCCGGCCGGCTGGGCCTGACTGTGGATCTCCATTTTGTCAGCTGGTCGAATCGTGTATTCTCCAGAATTTTGGGGCATCTGGGATCACAGTGGGGCGATGCTTAACTGCGTGGGAATGTGGTCACACTGATTATCAAGGTTCCGATCGAACATGCCTAACCACACAAGGAAGACTCGCCGTACTGTGCACCGAGCACATCATAACCTCTTGATATTTGTGCCTGCCAGCCGAGAACAGGTTATGGACTCCGTAAAACATTCTGAGTCGTCGCGCATATTTGGTCGGAGAGCGGCTGCAACTGGGATAGGAAATTACCGTTCCGTGCATAGGTTACCATAAACACCGCAACTGAAACTGTAGCGTTAGAAGTCGTGCCATGACCGGGAATCATCGGCCGTTGAGGAATGGCGTCTGGTTGTATTTAGCCATGAAGTTCTGCACTAATCCGGATAACCGTCGTTGACGACTATGGTGGCGAGCTGCTGAAAGGTCCCGTTCTTTCAACGTTTTGGAGAAGCACAGAGGTATTACTCCCGGTGTAATGGTTTGGAGAGGCTTTTGGGTACGACTCCAGGTTACGGCTGTTAGTGGTTGAGGGAACTCTGACGTCACGATGGTACGTCACGGTCAACCCACATCTCGTGTTATCTCTCAAGCGACAGTATCACGATGCTGTTTTTGTGGCTCTGAGCACTATGGGACTTAACTTTTGTGGTCATCAGTCCCTTACAACTTAGAATTACTTAAACCTAACTAACCTAAGGACATCACACACATCCATGCCCGAGGCAGGATTCGAACCTGCGACCGTAGCGGTCGCGCGGTTCCAGACTGTAGCGCCTAGAACCGCTTGGCCACCCCGGCCAGCGATGAAGTTTTTCGACACGACTATGCTCGTACACACATTAAATGTGAATTTGGCCAGCAAGATCCACAGTCTGTACCCAATAGAACGTGTGTGGGCCCAGCTCGGGCATCATTCTCGCATTCCGGAGGACGACGGTTCAAACCAGCTTCCAGCCATCCAGCCGTGATTTCCCTAAATCGCTCCACGAAAATGGCGGGATGGTTAGTTTCAAACGGCACTGCCGATTTCCTTCCACATCCTTGCCAGAACCCGAGGTTGTGCTCTATCGCTAATGAGCTCTATGTCAACGGGACATTCCTTGCTTTGGACATCATCTCCGTTACTTAGCGTGTGTCTATGGTATGCGGAGTGTACAGAATTTTCGCGTACTTAAATTTGATGTTTCGCTTCATTTCCTGCTCCCCCCATTCATGCTCCACTTTTCTTGTCAGGCAATGTATTTATCCGTTTCTTTAGAAGCTATTAAAGAATGGCTACCGCTTCAGTTTCAGTATAACAGTACATGATGTAACACCCCACCTGTCACTTAGCTGGTTTTGGCGTGTGTTCGCGTGCAAAACTGCCGCAATATCGGATAAAGCAAAAACGTAATATGGCCCTGTGACTCCTGATTGAACTGCAGTGGCAGTGTTGACATTAATTTATTCAAAATTGATCACTTTTAATTAAAAAGGCGTGCACATTGATGTTATATTCAGCTATTGAACACCAGATGCAAATGTTGAACATAAAATTAATTAAGAAAGTGACTTGGGATTTCAACTACTTGATTGAAAACAAATGCAGTCGATTAGCACAAATTTATTTTAAATCACAACCTTCAGTCATCAAATTACAAGACTCTCCTATCAGGCAGTGGTAATAAATTGCGTTTGCGTAGAGTAAAGCGCGATAACTCAAAAGTAATTCCTATCGTCTGACCCAGGCATAATGCGAAGTGCGAGAAGAATTTTACAATACACGGCCCATGAAACCCTCGTGGAAACTTTGCCGATATGATCCAACAAATTAATCAGTGACCGGAGCGGGCGCAATATCACCAAATACAGTGCGGCAGAGCGTTGTCGTTGTGCGGATGTCGGACGACCTCGTGGTGCTGCAAGGCTGCGCTCGTCTATTCACTCCTAGCTATCTTGCTCAGTACATAGCTGAACCAAAACTTTCTATCTCCAAGCTCAATCGTTCCATTTGCTAAGTCCTAAACTGCAGAGATGCTCGCTCTTTCTCAGGCAAGCTGAGTAAAGAACGCCACGTCCGCACTCTAGGCAAGCTGGGAATGGAAGACCTCTACTGAGACTTCTGCCAGTCCGCTCTTCGCCTCGGTTTCCCCTCCAGCAAAATCACTTCCGCCAATTGCAGCGCAAGTCGTGTTAATTATGCATCGCTTCCCAGCGCCGACCAATGACTGCTCTGGGAAGTGAACAAATTCCCACAAAATTTCCCTTCCTCTCAACTTCTGCTATTTAGCTCTCCCCAGGCCACCCGTCAAGGTTAGCGTCTGCACAAACACCAGGTTTTCTGGAATTCTGACTCCCAGGAGAGTACTTCAAATTCCTTGGTCCTACATTCCCATCGGAGGCCAGCGTATTTCATTCTGTTGCTCTTCACCTAATTGACTTCAGACTCTGCGGACCGCGAATTCAGCTTGAAGTTGCTATAGTCACTAACACACATATTTTCACCTCTGTTGACTGCTCCACCATAGCTTTGTGCAGCTTTCTCGCATGTTTAACTGAAAACGGGATGACGGACATTTATCAACAGGCATACAAGTTTTCTGCTTCCTGGGACATCAACATGGGGTCAACCCCCCCTTCCCCCCTCACTGTCACTCATCTTAAGGCAGCTGGAGGCCATGCCCCGTTACTGCTTTCTGAAGAGTTCGAGCTGCCCTAAGCTGCCTATTGTCGCTTCCCTTCACCGCTCTCCCGCCGGCCATGGTGGTACTCCCTGGGGTAAACTAGCCTCCAGGAAATCGACGTGTTTCGGCAAAGTTTTCATGTCGTGTGAATTACTTTAAAACCATCACGTGACATTAATTATTCCAATACATCCATACTATACCCTCTACAAGATGCATTGTGCCTTCTCAGTCATATTTGTTCAGCCCTACTGTTCGCTCAACGTGAGTTAGGTGATCTTTAATGACTTCATGTAAGGGGCATAGTTCTTGCCATCTTACAATGAATAGAGGTAATTTGGAGAAACATGTGAAGCCACAACAATGACCTAGACGACGGCATAATGCAGGATGAGAACGAGGCATCAGGAAACGGAAACTGGATGCACTTTGTCTGTTCTTGTGTGTCCTCTCGGTAATATGGTGCCTACACGATAATATAATGAGATATGAGTGGTACAAAAGGAAACAAGGTTTTTAAATGTGCTGAAGTCTGCAAGTCTCCTTTACCCAACAATGAACTGAAATCCTCTAGTTGCTGATGGTGAAGGGATAACTTGACACGCCACGAGCAGTGAGGTCAACGGAGTTCTCAGTTAGAGTAATGGTTACAGCCTTGTCAAAGCGTCTACCCCGCCGATAAACCGAAATGGTCTACGGAAACTGAGTAAATCCTTATCATGCTGACCGGACAATTAACTGGACTAGTGTATTCCAGTATACGAGTTCAGTTCCTCAACTACCACCTCATCTGGGATTTTTATCCAAGCATTTGTTGCAGTCTGACGTCTCATGAAAATTAAATTTTAAGCTTCTAATTTGATGGAAACGATCGATAACCTGAATATTACGCAGCAATTTCATTTCAAAATGAAGAATTATTTTATTGTCTACCTTTTTTCCCTCAATAACTTAAAAAAGTATATGTTTGCTCGGTTGTACATCTTCCACAACAGCTATACTTTTTGCTGTGTTACACACACTGCAGTATTCGAGAGGTTTTTTTTTTTTTTCACAGTCAGTGATTCACTTCTTACAGTACTCTGCTTCTGATGTAGTCTCAGAAATTGCATTCTCAAATTGAAGACTATTTTTGATACTAGTAGATTCTTTTTTGCAAGGAAGACTCTCTTTGTTCTTTGCGTATGCTGCTATGCATATCACGAGTATGTTATCTTTGCTTCGTCCACAGCGTGTATTTTGTGCTTTGAAGATAGCAGAACTACCTAATTTTGCCTGTCGATTGTCCCCTAACCTGGTGTTAAGTCTATCGCTAATTTAATTCTATCGACTACTAAAAGCTTTTGCTTTTCACTTTTGTTTACAAAGAATTATCAGTGGTTACTCTGTAGATAGAGAATATATGGTACTTTTCAAAAGAGCATGTGGAAAAATATTTTAACCTGTAAACATAAAACAACTTTTTTCATTGTAGCTCAACCGGTTTTAATCTTCTTTGTCATTGCTAAGGATCCAAGTGCAAGAAATATACATGAATACAAAGCTTCATATTAGCTACTGTACATACAACAAATTGCTCGCAGAATAAAGGATTGTATCGGTACAACTCACCAAGTGGGTTCCACGCAGTTGCTTATCTGAACAACTGCTAGTATCGATAATCACCTCTGGTGATCTTTTATAAATAAACAAAACGCGTCTTGTGCAGCTCTCTCTTAAACTGGATTGTGTTTAAGAGGAAAAAGGGTCTATTAATTCGCTGCATGACAAAAAAGAGAAGAAACAAAAAGAGGAGGATAATACGAAATGAAATTCCGCTGACCAAGGGATCCGTGCCGTTGTTGCACCAATAACAAAATAGAGTCCAGTTTGCAAAGAACTTGGCAGTATAAGGCCACCTATCAGTATGACATTGCATCCTGTATAAGCTCACTTATCAGTATGACGTTACACCCTCTGGTCTATATGCTTGTATTGATTCCGTTGGAAAGTATGTTATCATGCCATTGTGCCATTTCCTGCGGCAAGATGGTCCACAAGGTTTCTTAACTAGTCCTTGACACTTCATAAGGACACGTGACAGTTGGGTATGAGCATTAGCCTGTTGGAAAATGACATGAGAGATAATACTGTCGTATGAGAGGTAGCACATGCAGACGCAGGATGTCTGTAACATGCCGTTGTTCATCAGAGTTTCCTAAACCACTACCAGCCGTGACGTGATGTCATATCCATGCCTCCCACATCATGAGGCCAAAAGGAGCAGCATTGTGGCTCTTAAAAACATAGAAGAGTGATGGGACGTCTCCCCAGGTCGCCGCCATACCCGCTGATGTTGGTCATCCGGACTGAATCGCTAACACAACGCGACGTCATTTACCAGTAGCCCAAAAATACTGCAGCAGAGAGAAAAAAATAATAATAGTAATAACAAGAGACGACCTTCCACGTGGCGGAACTTGAGCTACGAATGTGCGGAGGTGGGCTCTGGAAGTAGGTGTAATCAATTACCAGAAGATCCATCTTAAGGTATCAGGGGATAAACGAAATCCTCAAGGGAAGAGCTTGTTCCAGTAATGCCCTTTACGCCACTTCCTTAAGCCCTCTCGTGTCGATTCTGAGAGGCGGTTGGTCTGAAATGATTTCCTCCGCCAACCATAGGGAAATAGCGTCCTTTCAACGTTGAGCCTTGGGATTCCGAACTCTCTCGCAAAGATGTCAAGAGCCTAAGTGAGATGTGGGTAAAGGGCGCTGTAACGAGCTTCTCATCGTCTGACATATCCAGGTTGGAGATGCTGTTTGAACCGTCTCTTAGCCCACGGGTGACGTTGCAGGGCGCAAAGTTTTTGCACCATTACAGAGGTAGGTTCTGGCACATCTGAGCCAAATTTCAAGCTTATGCTTCGAAAATAGGGGGGGGGGGGGGGGGGGAATGGTGGTGTTTCAAAGCAATGAACCTTTAATTCTTCTGTGCAATGTATATAACCCCGCCCCACCTGATGGTGTATACATGTAGGAAGTTACATTGAAAATCGATCATATCTTCTAGTTGTTTGGTTCTTTCACTATTTTGAGTCAGTCAGCTTAATTGCAGAAGACAGTTATATACAGAGTGTTAGGGGCACAAGTGCAGATGTTGTGATCATTGATACTTCAATACATACCCATTTTAGTGTTAATTGTTTTCTCCGTGTGTCTAACAGTCTTCCCGCGAAAACACATCACACATTTTACTACCTGATGTTTTTTGGATTGTCGTAGCTGCATCAATAAGTGGTCTACGGCTGCCAGTATAGACTAACCGTTTGTATCCACGTATCCACACTTCAGCATCTGACCAACTGCCCAGAGGAGAACAAACATCAAAGGCTTCCTCTTGCCACATGTTCTTTGAGGTACTAGGCAACCTGAAAACGTAGTACTCCTTATAGCTATAACTAGCTGAAAACGATGTAAATACTGACGTAATGTTGTTCAATACACTATCTTAAGTCAGAAACAAAAATAGCTACGTTTATGCCCGTAAAATCCTGTACATACTGCCAGGTACCATCAGCGTTATTATAGTCTGTATTCTTAACGTGAAAGAGGTCCAGTCGCAGCACGTTTCAATATCCACGTGAAGCGACAGGTCCTACTACAGAATGCTACATAAGTCAGTTCAGAGATCAGAGGAAGGCAAAGGCACGCTGCTGGAACGTAACCCTAATTAGTGAAGCTCTACATCTATATCCATACTCCAAAAGCCACCTGTCGGTGTGTGGCGGAGGGTACCTTGACTACCTATATCGATTCTCCCTTCTATTCCAGTCTCGTATTGTTCGTGGAAAGAAAGATTGTCGGTATGTCTTTGTGTGGGCTCTCATCTCTCTGGTCTCCTCGCGAGATATACGTAGGAGGGAGCAATTATACTGCTTGACTCCTCGGTGAAGGTATGTTGTCCAAACTTCAACAAAAGCTCGCACCGAGCTACTGAGCGTCTCTCTTGCAGAGTCTTCCACTGGAGTTTATGTATCATCTCCGTAACGCTTTCGCGATTACTAAATGATCCTGTAACGAAGCGCGCTGCTCTCCGTTCGATCTTCTCTATCTCTTCTATCAACCCTATCTGGTACGGATCCCACACTGGTAAGCAGTATTCAAGAAGTGGGCGAACCAGTCTACTGTAACCTACTTCCTTTCTTTTCGGACTGCATTTCCTTAGGATTCTTCCAATGAATCACAGTCTGGCATCTGCTTTACCGACGATTAATTTTATTTGGTCATTCCATTTTAAATCACTCCTAATGCCTACTCCCAGATAATTTATGGAATTAACTGCTTCCAGTTTCTGACCTGCTATGTTGTAGTTAAATGATAAAGGATCTTTCTTTCTATGTATTCGCAGCACATTACACTTGTCTGCATTGAGATTCAATTGCCATTTCCTGCACCATGCGGCAATTCGTTGCAGATCCTCCTGCATTTCAGTACAATTTTCCATTGTTACAACCTCTCGATATACTACAGCATCATCCGCAGAAAGCCTCTGTGAACTTCCTATGTTACCCACAAGGTCATTTATATATATTGTGAATAGCAACGGTCCTACGACACTCCCCTGCTGCACACCTGAAATCACTCTTACTTCGGAAGACTTCTCTCCATTGAGAATGACATGCTGCGTTCTGTTATCTAGGAACTCTTCAATACAATCACACAATTGTTCTAATAGTCCATATGCTCTTCTTTCTTCGTTAAACGTCTGTGAGGAAACGTATCAAACGCCTTGCGGAAGTCAAGAAACACGGCATCTCCCTGGGAACCTGTGCCTATGGCCCACTGTGTCTCGTGGACGAATAGCGCGAGCCGGGTTTCACACGATCGTCTTTTACGAAACCCAGGCTGACTCCTACAGAGTAGATTTCTAGTCTCCTGAAAAGTCACTATACTCGAACATAATACGTGTTCCAAAATTCTACAGCTGATCGACGTTAGAGATATAGGTCTATAGTTCTGCACATGTGTTCGACGTCCCTTCTTGAAAACGGGGATGACCTGAGCCCTTTTCCAATCCTTTGGAACGCTACGCTCTTCTAGAGACCTACGGCACACCGCTGCAAGAAGGGGGGCAAGTTCCTTCGCGTACTCTGTGTAAAATCGAATTGGTATCCCATCAGGTCCAGCGACCTTTCTTCTTTTGAGCGATTTTTATTGTTTTTCTATCCCTCTGTGATCTATTTCGATATCTACTGTTCTGTCATCTGTGTGACAAACCTAGAGAAGGAATTACAGTGCAGTCTTCCTCTGTGAAACAGCTTTGGAAAAAGAAATATAGCATTTCGGCCTTTAGTCTGTCATCCTCTGTTTCAGTACAATTTTGGTCACAGAGTGTCTAGACATTTTGTTTTGATCCACCTACCGCTTTGACATAAGACCAAAATTTCTTAGGATTTTCTGCCAAGTCAGTACATAGAACTTTACTTTCGAATTCATTGAACGCCTCTCGCATAGCCCTCCTCACACCACATTTGGCTTCGTGTAATTTTTGTTTGTTCCAAGGCTTTGGCTACGTTTATGTTTGCTGTGAAGTTCGCTTTGTTTCCGTAGCAGTTTTCTTACTCGGTTGTTCTCCACGGTGGCTCTTTTCCATCTCTTACGATCTTGCTTGACACATACTCATCTAATGCATATTGTTGGATGGTTTTGAACTTTTTCCACTGATCCTCAACACTATCTGTACTTGAGATAAATCTTTTGTGTTGAGCCGTCAAGTAGTCTGAAACAGGCTTTTTGTCACTTTTGCTAAACAAAAAAATCTTCCTACCTTTTTTAATATTTCTATTTACGGCTGAAATCGCCGATGCTGTAACCGCTTTATGATCGCTGATTCCCTGTTCTGCGTTAACTGTTTCAAATAGTTCGGGTCTGTTTGTCACCAGAAGGTCTAATATGTTATCGCCAAGAGTCGGTTCTCTGTTTAACTGTTCGAAGTAGTTTTCAGATAATGCACTTAAAAAAATTACACTGGATCCTTTGTCCGTACCACCCGTTATAAACCTTTGAGTCTCCCAGTCTATATCTGGCAAATTAAAATCTCCACCCAAAACTATAACATGGTCGGGAAATCCACTCGAAGTATTTCCCAAATTTTCTTTCATATGTTCTGCCACAACATCTGCTGAGCCAGGGGGCCTATAGAGACATCCTTCACCCAAATTATTTCACATTTCGGATCTCCGTCAATTTCTTTCGATACTATTGCACTTTTTATCGTTATAAACACGCCTCCCCCTTCACTGTCCAGCCTGTCTCTGCGGTATACATTACAATCTGAGTTTAGAATTTCATTACTGTTTACATCTGGTTTCAGCCAGCTTTCCGTCGCTATTACTACGTGGGCATCGTGACCGTTTATTAATGAGAGCAGTTCTGGGACCTTTCTATAGACGCTCCTGCAGTTTACTATTACTACATTAATATTGTCATTCCCTGTTGCATTTTGCCTACTGCCACCTTGTCGCGTTTCAGGAGGTGTCTTTTCGGGCCTAGGGAAGGAATTCTCTAATTTAAAAAACCCACATGTGCACTCCACACGTACTCCGCTACACTTGTAGCCGCTTCCTGCGTGTAGTACATGCCTGACGTTTTCAGGGGGACCCTACATTCCTCCATCCGATAGCGGAGGTCGAGAAACTTGCACCCCAGATCCCTACAGAATCGTCCGAGCCTCTGGTTTAAGCCTTCCACTCGGCTCCAAACCAGAGGACCGCTATCGGTTCTGGGAACGGACACTACGATTGCGAGTGAGGCTTTCCGTCTTCACCAACTCCGCCAGCCGCCTGTATGAACTGAGGATCACCTCTGAACCCAGACGGCAGGAGTCATTGGTGCCGACATGAGCATCAATTTGCAATCGGGTGCACCCAGTGCTCTCTATCGCAGCCGGCAGGGCCTCCTCCACATCTCGGATGAGACCCCCCAGGAAGCAGACAGATTGAACACTGCCCTTCTCCCCCAAACATTCCGCTATTTCTCTAAGGGGCTCCATCACCCGCCTAAGGTTGGAGCTCCCAATCACTAATAAACCCCTCCCCCCGCGTGCCTGCTCGCACCGTGCTGAAGGAGCGGCCACATGTCCACTCACAGGCAGAGCGGGCGATGCCACACGGCCAGCCTCCACAGTGACACTCCACCTCGTGCGACGCGAACGCCGTTGAACCCGCCACTCCCCTTGGGGAGAAGGTGGCCCAACCGCGCCCGGTATCCGCGAACATGTCTCGACAGCAGGGACTGTGGGTGAAGCATGTAACACCTGGGGTGTACCATGCGACGCACTGACTCCCCACTGCCGCTACACTCCGAGGCAGCAGCCTGAAGACGGCTGACCGCGGCCATCAGCACGTTCAACCGTTCGCGAACAGTGGCCAGTTACTCCTACGTCCGTACACTGCAAAAAATGGTTCAAATGGCTCTGAGCACTATGGGACTCAACTTCTGAGGTCATTAGTCCCCTAGAACTTAGAACTAGTTAAACCTAACTAACCTAAGGACATCACACACATCCATGCCCGAGGCAGGATTCGAACCTGCGACCGTAGTGGTCTCGCGGTTCCAGACTGCAGCGCCTAGAACCGCACGGCCACCTCGGCCGGCCCGTACACAGCAGTCACACATCTTATCCATCCTAAGAAATTAACAATTTACTGTAGAGAGTTAGGTAATCAACTTTTAACTAGACTGATAATTCACTAAAAGCGGCTGAGAGCTGACACTTCTTGTTGGAAACAATGAAAATAAGCACTAACTGTCTCTGGACTGTATTCAAAACAAACACGAAATCTATGGAACACTATTACTAGTACTCGAAAATTAAAGCTTCCTAAAAGCAAAAACACACGGAAAAAGAAGTGACAAGTAAGAAAAACACAGTTAATACTTAACTTTAAATAGCTTGCTGCACAGGAGATCTGAAGCACTCTGTGGTGTCAGGTAACCTCCTGGTTCATGACAACTTTACCTTTACCTTTACCAGCTAACTATATGGTTTTAATAACCTCACGCACTTTCCTTTTACCACCGAATGCTCCACATACGTTATTATAAGCTTATCTGTACGAAATATACACTATCTATATATACATGTAAAGGTAATGGAATCGACGTAACCGTTTGAAGGACGATGTAGTTGTCAGATTCCTACCTTTCAACAGTTTGAACCAGCCTTCAAAATAACGTTTTAGCAAAAAGTGTCTCCCAGAATGAAGTGTAATTTACGCATAAGCGGATTATCGGTGTGATACAGACTCACATTCAGACACTTGCCATTACTGAGCGGCATTCTTATCAGTAGAGATCATGAGCTTCATTACATTGTATGGCTCGAAGCTTCAATATCTCTCCGTGTTTCATTTTTCAGAGAGGGTGACCTCTTAATCGTGCTACATACCTCTGGAATGCTTACAGAGAATCACCTCGCAAAAATTACCATATAGAACATCGTAGACCTACTCGGTGCACAAACCATATTTGGCGTACTAATTGGAATCGGTGTGCATCAGGTGATATGTGGCAGGAAAGATGAAACTGCCACTGTCTTTATTTTTCATGTGTAACAAAATGTTCGGTAATATTAATGAAACATTAATTTACACAGTTGGGTTCATCTAAGAAATAAAAATACTTTTGGCACGAATATTTACTGTACATTTCAAACAGCTGCACTGAATTTTGTCGACACCCTCACTTCGCTGTATCATTTCAATTTGTAACGTACAATGTATGGTATATAATGAGGTGCACGTGGATACGTACAACGATGCTCATTAAATTATGGTGTAGCTACTACACTGACTAAAACAAAGTGTGTGAGATTACGCAGATACTGAAACTTCGTACAGAACTAAAATTGGATGTCACTTTGGAACTCAGATAAATATGTTTATCATCTGTGAACTAATTTATAGCTTATGAGTTTTTCTGTCATGACTTGAAATTTACTCAGTCCCTCTTAATATCTAAATGTCAGGTGTATTACCGCTCAGCAGTTGCCATTGAACCAGCCACTGACGACGTGTTTGTTTCTTGCTGCAGGGTCGTGCGACAAGTGCTCCCAGAGACGTACGAGAACGATGCGCACCTCGACGTGACCTACACGGTGTTCGTGTGGTTCGCCTTCCTGCACACATGCAGCACTCCAGCACTGTACGCCTCGTGGACTCTCAGTCCGTAAGTAAATTCTCTACTTCTGTGTGTGTAATAATGCAGGTTGACGCAGTGGCCGTAATTCACCTTTTCTTTTTATCGCAGCTCTGAGCTCACTGCTACGAAACAAAGCCATTTAATATATCGCTTCAGGACGGAAGCGCGAGAAGTTAATATTTAATATTGCATGGAATATTCATTCTCAGCGAGACACTGGGTTATTGCAGTATTCATAGGATCCGTCTTAAAGCACAGTTGCCAGGTTCATTTTCATACTGTAGGTAATATACCGGGAGGTTATAATTAAACTTTCGCTGCTTGAGAGGGCCTCCGTGAAAATCGAGTGATCGTAGGATAATGAAACTTCTTGGGAACATTTTTAGGGACATGTCGAAGAGAAATAATGAAGAAACGATTGGAGGAAACACATTTTAATTTCCGCACGAGAGGGTTAACATTTGTTAATTGTGTACCTTGCTTACTCAGTATGACGACCATCTGCATCCACGGCAGCGTGAAAGTTTGACCATTTCACAATTGTTGGTAATACTTTTAGAACGATGGACTACGGTGTGTTCGGCTGTCGTTACACAGCTCGTTCACTGCTTTCAGATTGCACCTTATGTCCAGCATTCTCAGCCATGGCAACAGAAGCTTCTTCTATAATTTGTAGCACAATTGGTCCTTGGCTTCTCCTAGGAGAAATTCCCAAAAGCAGCTTTTAATTCGAACTTTCAAATCTCGTTCTTGAATCCCAGTGCGGAAAGAGGTGCTTTCCCCGTATTCCTTTAACACGTCTATTCTCGCGAAGAGTAGTAATACCATTGCTGTTGTTTCGATAAAACAGCTCTACAAATAAATCTCTGTTTACCATGTCCAGACCCATATTGATTGCTGCAACTGAAATGCAGTCTCATGCCTGTGTTTCAACCTTTCGTCGTGGTATCACTACCGGCGCCTAACGGCAGGTCATGACACTAAATCTACTTACATTGCAAATCCTACAGTGCACACCCTGTGCGTCATTCCTATAAAGGTGCGTACCAATACGGTAAACGGTTTCCGTCTACACTGGCTGAAGTAGCGAAAGTTTACTTACAACCACCATGTTCTTACTCAGAAGCAATGTTTCTCGTGGTCACTAAAAAGACCTGTTCTTGCATGTAATTTATCTAGAATATCCTCGAACATAAAAATGTATGTTCAAAAACGTACAATCATACGAAGATAAGTTACTGACGGTTGTATGTGTCTAATAATATTTCGCAGTCAAAAATACATTTCCAAGTTAGGGAAAGTGCGATATAATTTATATAAAAGTGCCCCACTTTAAAATCAGGTTGGTTATTATTGCAACACCAAAAACAAATTAAGCTATGTAGAGCAGCTCCACTTCAAAAATTTTGGCAAATAAGGAGGACAACACCATTGATTGCGAGCTCGAAACCACGCACGTACTGCTGTCGGATTTTGACCATGAAAATGCATATGGTCTGGCGATTCCTATGACATCGGGAAAGACAAAGAAGATGGCACCTATGAGCTAAGGGAATATCTGCACTTCATCTAGTGGAATAGAAGCCAGGAAGACGACAGTTTGATGCTCACTGCGCACAACTATCGTCCACACCAACTTCTTTGACATCAGACACGTTCGAAACGCGTAAAGAGATGGCTAGTCGGGCAAGAACAGAAATCTTCGGCTATGGTTTTGAAGTTCGACGAAAACTGACAAACTACTCCAGTTCGTGAATCAGCTAGCTGGCACAGGCAATTTCGCTGTTAGACCAGCAGGAACGAATCCCTATCAAGGTGACACACAAGGTTCAAAAAATGGTTCAAATGGCTCTGAACACTATGGGACTCAACTGCTGAGGTCATTAGTCCCCTAGAACATAGAACTAGTTAAACCTAACTAACCTAAGGACATCGCAAACATCCATGCCCGAGGCAGGATTCGAACCTGCGACCGTAGCGGTCTTGCGGTTCCAGACTGCAGCGCCTTTAACCGCACGGCCACTTCGGCCGGCTGACACACAAGGCAGCAGCCAATTATGGATGCGATACTTTCGCATGTGAAGAGTAGTAAATGCCATTCAACACTTTCTCGTCGTCTTCTGACAAGAGTTTAAAAGGAGTGGTATGTGCCTTGCTACATAAACACGAACTGAAACATATCCGCAAGCAAGTAGAATTCCTGAGATACAGTTATGGATCGCAATCGCTGTCGCACTTCCGCTCCCCAAGAAATAATGAGGACAAAATTTGCTGGTTATCACGAGTGATATCCCATACAACCATGGAATCAGACAAATCATTAGAATTGAGACAATTTCGGTGACCACGGAGGAGACACCAGCAAAGCGGGTCGAGCAGCAGTGTTTCATTTTAGTCAAGTCGGTCTTTATGAACTTTTTGGACGTGTAGTACAGAATTCAATTTTTGACCTCAAAAACCCCTTTGCTAACTTGTGTTGAAATTTTGGCAATTGTTTTCCATTTCTATCTCCATGAGTTCTTTCGCTTGCGTCCTTCGACAAAAATCACTCAAATCTTTGCAGTAGAGCATAAAGTCTTCTACGTTTGCACTCGTAAAACGTTCTTTTATATTACTTACGTATCAGGGTACTGGTTTCAGACTAACGGCAAAATTCCCAAATTTCCCAAAAGTGCTAAAAATACAGTATTTTACTATCACAGTTTTAATTACAAATCTTTTTTGAAAGGTAATGGTAGTTGCCTAATTTAGGATTATGTGTAGTATTTGTAGCATTAGTAGGAAAAGAAACACAAATTCTCTTCGTTTTCTCATTTGTTTTGGACATAATTAGAATTTCACCTTATCCACTGTTAGTCTTTTGTCTAATTTATGTCCTTACAAAATGCAAATTTTCTTTTATAAGTACTAAAAATTAGTTGATCGCGTAACCTGTGTTCTTTTATGTCATCATCATCATCATCATCATCAACCAATTTAATCATTAAATGATGTGGCCTGTTCGAGTCGTGGATTTAGGTAGGCTTTCAGCAGTCTTCTCCAAGTGGGACGGTCTTGGGCAGTTCTCTGCCAGGTGTTACCAGCGATCTTCTTGATGTCTTTGTCCCATCTGTCTGGTGGTCCTCCTCTAGGCCTCTGGTGCTCTCTCGGACTCCACTCCAGTACTAGCTTCGTCCATCTGTTCTCTTTTCTTCTTGCGACATGGCCAGCCAACTACCATTTCAAGGAACCTACTAAGATGTCATTAACCTTCGTCACAGACCGGATGTCATCTGCCCTTTTCCTGTCCTTTCTTGTATAGCCCAGCATTGATCTCTCCATGGCTCTCTGTGCTGTCCTAAGTTTCCCTTTTGTGAATGAGTTCAGTGTCCATGTCACGCAGCCATACGTCATCACAGGAAGAATACATTGATCAAATACTGCTTTCTTCAGAATTACTGGCATTTTTGATCTGGATACTTTTGAATTCTTCTGAAATGCTTGCCAGCCAAGCTTGATGGGTCGATAGATTTCTGGCCTTATGTCTCCCTTCATATTTATAATCTGGCCAAGGTAGACATATTCACTGACCTCTTCTAGTAGACTGTCCTTGACTTTCACATCTCCAGCTGGGACCCATTTGTTGGACATTACTTTTGTTTTGGAAAGGTTCATGTTCAAGCCAACCAGCTGACATTCCGATGCAAGATCTGTAATTAAGTTTTGGAGCTCTGCGAAGTCTTTGGCCAGTAAGGCAATATCATCAGCAAATCTCAAGTTGGTAAGCCTTCTTCCATTAATTCTAATTCCCTTACCTTCCCAGCTCAGCTTTGACATAGCCATTTTCAATACAGCAGAGAACAGTTTTGGGGAGGTGGGATCGCCTTTTTGACACCTCTCATGATGCGGAATTCTTGAGTTGATTCGCCGATGTTAACATAAGCTGAAGAATTCTCGTAGATTTTCCTGAGCACTTTAATGTATGCTGCTCCCACTCCTTGCTCACTCAAAGCTTGGAGGATAGCTACGTGGCTAACGGAGTCAAATGCCTTTTCAAAGTCAACAAAGGCAATGCAGAGAGTCAGTTGGTATTCATTCGCTCTGCTTATCACTTCACTAACGGTCAGAATGTGGTCAATAGTGCTAAAATTGCTTCGGAATCCTGCTTGTTCTATAGGTTGGGCTGAGTCTAGGGTGGAACTAATTCGGTTTAACAAGATCTTTGTGAAAATTTTGTACAAAATTGAGAGCAAGCTGATAGGACGGTAGTTTTTAATATTGTGAATACTTCCTTTCTTTTGTATCAAAATAATCTTAGCCTTGTTCCACGATAGTGGGATTCAAACATAATGCAGGCAGGAGGTAAATACTTTTGCCAAGTGATTTATTGTTACCTCTCCTGCCAGTTTGAGGATGGCAACGCTGAGCTCATCATCACTCGGCACTGTTCCCTTCTTCTAGAGCACACTTGACTTCCGATGGCAGTATATCTGGAACACTAGGTACGTCATTTAATTTAGACACATTCAAATTTTCCCTTGGATTGCTATACAAATTGCTATAACTTCAAAACCTGCTCCTTTTCAGTGATTCGTCTGTCATTTCCATCGAGTGCGATAATATGCTTTTTATCGATTGTGAGTTTGCGTTTGGCTGAATTTAAACTTGTCTTGTTCTCCAAGCTTGCTCGTAAGGTGTCTTCAATGAATTTCTGTATGTCAGTTTTCATTTCTCTTCGCAATGCCTTACATAGTTCGGAATACGCTACCATGTCACGATCGGTTTGGATTTTCATTTCTCTCCTCGGTTGTAAAAGGGTTTCAGTTTTGGCACTGAATTTCGTTGGTTGTTTATTTTTTTGGCATAGGCCACCGACTTCTTGTGTACTTGAAACAATCATTTCCGCCAAATCACCATCTTTAGTTACGTAGAACTTGCTTTGGAGGACTTCTTGGAATTTCGAGGAATGTTCTTCTAGGTTTTTGAGGTTGATTACCCTTCTCTTCCCTTTCATAAGTTTATTCCTTTCATTTCTTACATTGAGTTCGACCCTTGCTCTCACAAGACGGTGATCACTGCCAGTGTTGAACTGATTTAGCACTGATACGTCTTTTACAATCTGCGGAATGTTTGACAGAGTAAAGTCTATCTCATTTTTGACACTGAAATTTGGGCTCCTCCAAGTAGATTTTCGGCCAGGGTGCTTCTTAAAGAACGTATTCATGATGGACATACTGGTGTATTCAGCGAATTGGACTAATGTCTCACCTCTATCGTTTCGGTCGTCAATCCCATAGTTGCCCACCACTGTGTCGCCTTGTTTCTTGGTGCCAACTTTTGCATTGAAATCGCCAATGACCATCTGGAAGTGACAATCGCTACCTTTTTTACAGGTGCTATCCAGACTTTCATAAAAGGATTCAATTTCTTCGTCAGGGTGACTTGAGGTGGGAGCGTACACCTGAAGAATCTGTATTCGACACCTTCAGGACCATTCGAGCTGTCCTGCTGGAAGTTCCTTCTAAGACAGATACTCTATCAGCAATATTTTTGTTGATTAAGAACCCAACTCCATTGAGTTTTCCTTCTGGGTCGCCACAAAAGTAAAACAAGTTGCCAGAGTGCAAACGGAGACAGTCTTCCCCTTTTCGGCGTACTTGGCATAAACCAACAATACTCCAGTTGATTTTTGTAAGCTATTTCTCGATCTCTTCTAGTCCGTCGTTGCCTATTAGAAAGCGACAGTTATATGTACAGATTTGAAGAGTCTGTATCTTCTTCTCAGCACCACTTGGTGTTTGGGATATCAAAGTTGCTCCCACCCGGAGATCCGACTGTGGGGCTATTACTCCGGAAAATTTGACATTAATGTCACACAACGTAACTCGAAAGTGAGAAGCATAATCGCCACGCTTGCTTCAGAACGGATTGGCGATATAACTTCCAGGCCGCTCCTGGCATGGGGTACAGACGCCTTTGGTGGGTCGCTCCACTAGAGTACAGACGCCACCCCGCTGCTAGTTTTAGTCCACCCCGGGAATTTCATTTCCCCGGTGCCGCCTATATCTTAGAGACTTTCCCCTTTCCGCCACCTGGGGAGGCGCCCGATGGGGGACTAGTAACCCCATGTCACTAAAGCAATTTGTCGTTATTTTGTGCTAATAGAACGCTCTTTGTCATGATCAAAGCCAATAGTTTCCTGTTATTATTGATAAGTGTGAAAGTTGTATATGAATAACAGAAGCATGTTTTACGTAAGTTCGATGAACTACTGAAGCGGTATTTGATATATCTTTGTTTTGCAATTTCTTTTTAATTTACAGTTTTGTTGTGGAAACTGCATATTCAAGCGACATACGATAAATCTGAATTATTTTCTTTATTTTTACTAGAACATCCCCTAGTTTCATGTTACAAATCAATAATTTTGTAATAACACCAGAATTAAACATTAACAGGTTCTATATTGCTATAAACGCTATTTATGGTTAAGTAACAAACAGTAGGATAACTATGTAGAACAAAATTGTTTCATAGGCTACACAGCGTTTTTTATGTGGGCCTATTCTCAGTTTCTAGACGGTTTACTGCTACCACTTTTTAGGGGAATCTACTAAGACATTGATGGCATACATAAAGAAAGTGATCATTATTAGATAGCGCCCAGTAGGTATGCGACACACCTAAAGTACAGGTAATACAGGAACGCCTTAACTGACCAAATCTATTAAGAAAACTACCGTAACCTACACTTGGTTATGACGTCTACAGTATACTTACAACTCTACACAAGACTCTAGCTATCTCAGATGCTTGAATTTAAAGCACGTTTCTGCAAGAAGTAGAGGCGTTCGACGAGCAGCCCTGAAAATATTCGCCGTTGTATGAGCTCTGAGCGCGTCGCGAAGACGCAGACTGACAAAGCAGGAGCATCTGACACCACAGTGCAATCTACGATCGCCAGGTCACCATCCCACACATACAAGCCACAAATGTATATAAAAAAATAATAGTATGCAGTTCATCTGAGAAATCTCTTTCTATATTTAATGTTTTGCTGTCACGTAAGAAATTCTATTAAATATATGTTTGTTGACATATTATGACGTCGAAGTTAAACCGCGGACAGTAACGTCACTATATGTCGCCTAACATAAATCAGTTGTGAAAATTGCTGTAAATATCTTCATAATTCTCATGATTAACGTTTATTTGCCTTGCCACAGTGGCAACACCTGTTTCTGTCAGATCACCGAAACCGAAGTTAAGCGTTGTCGGGCTGGGCTAGCACTTCGATGGGTGACCGTCCGGTCTGTCGAGCGCTGTTGGCAAGTGGGGTGCACTCTGGTCTTGTAAGGCAAACTGAGGAGCTACTTGATTGAGAAGCAGCGGCTCTGGTCTCGGAAACATACGGCCGGGAGAGCGGTATGCTGACAACATACCCCTCTATATCCGCATCCAGTGACGCCTATGGGCTGAGAATGATACAGCGGCCGGTCGATACCGTTGGGCATTCATGGCCTGTTCGGGAGGCGTTGCTTACGTTAACGTTTCTCCATTCGAAATAAATTCGATGATGTAGAGAGCTTGGCTTCAGCTGTATTAGGATGGATATACACTCCTGGAAATTGAAATAAGAACACCGTGAATTCATTGTCCCAGGAAGGGGAAACTTTATTGACACATTCCTGGGGTCAGATACATCACATGATCACACTGACAGAACCAAGGCACATAGACACAGGCAACAGAGCATGCACAATGTCGGCACTAGTACAGTGTATATCCACCTTTCGCAGCAATGCAGGCTGCTATTCTCCCATGGAGACGATCGTAGAGATGCTGGATGTAGTCCTGTGGAACGGCTTGCCATGCCATTTCCACCTGGCGCCTCAGTTGGACCAGCGTTCGTGCTGGACGTGCAGACCGCGTGAGACGACGCTTCATCCAGTCCCAAACATGCTCAATGGAGGACAGATCCGGAGATCTTGCTGCCAGGGTAGTTGACTTACACCTTCTAGAGCACGTTGGGTGGCACGGGATACATGCGGACGTGCATTGTCCTGTTGGAACAGCAAGTTCCCTTGCCGGTCTATGAATGGTAGAACGATGGGTTCGATGACGATTTGGATGTACCGTGCACTATTCAGTGTCCCCTCGACGATCACCAGTGGTGTACGGCCAGTGTAGGAGATCGCTCCCCACACCATGATGCCGGGTGTTGGCCCTGTGTGCCTCGGTTGTATGCAGTCCTGATTGTGGCGCTCACCTGCACGGCGCAAAACACGCATACGACCATCATTGGCACCAAGGCAGAAGCGACTCTCATCGCTGAAGACGACACGTCTCCATTCGTCCCTCCATTCACGCCTGTCGCGACACCACTGGAGGCGGGCTGCACGATGTTGGGGCGTGAGCGGAAGACGGCCTAACGGTGTGCGGGACCGTAGCCCAGCTTCATGGAGACGGTTGCGAATGGTCCTCGCCGATACCCCAGGAGCAACAGTGTCCCTAATTTGCTGGGAAGTGGCGGTGCGGTCCCCTACGGCACTGCGTAGGATCCTACGGTCTTGGCGTGCATCCGTGCGTCGCTGCGGTCCCGTCCCAGGTCGACGGGCACGTGCACCTTCCGCCGACCACTGGCGACAACATCGATGTACTGTGGAGACCTCACGCCCCACGTGTTGAGCAATTCGGCGGTACGTCCACCCGGCCTCCCGCATGCCCACTATACGCCCTCGCTCAAAGTCCGTCAACTGCACATACGGTTCACGTCCACGCTGTCGCGGCATGCTACCAGTGTTAAAGACTGCGATGGAGCTCCGTATGCCACGGCAAACTGGCTGACACTGACGGCGGCGGTGCACAAATGCTGCGCAGCTAGCGCCATTCGACGGCCAACACCGCGGTTCCTGGTGTGTCCGCAGTGCCGTGCGTGTGATCATTGCTTGTACAGCCCTCTCGCAGTGTCCGGAGCAAGTATGGAGGGTCTGACACACCGGTGTCAATGTGTTCTTTTTTCCATTTCCAGGAGTGTACTTCGTATTAGTAAAATATGAATACTTCTCCCGGAGTGGGACTTGAACCCAAATGTCTTGCTTATCGCGAGCGGACACCTTAACAACTTCGGCTATCTGTGCACGCTTCCCGGCCCGACGCAAAGTTCCATATGTCACGCTATCCACATTTTTATACTACAGCCACCTTCTTTAACTGATCACTATGTTCTTGTTATTTACTTTTGAATGCATTACGGGAACAGCAGTGATCAATGTCTTGTAAATAATTACTATTAAAAACAGTCTTGATCACGATTTATTTAACAAGGTGACCGGTTTAGACCACTACTGTGGTCATCTTCAGACCATTGAGTAGGAACCCCTTTCTGTTGGAGATTCTCCAACAGAAAGGGGTTCCTACTCAATGGTCTGAAGATGACCACAGTAGTGGTCGAAACCGGTCACCTTGTTAAATAAATCGTGATCAAGACTGTTTTTAATAGTAATTATTCTTGTTATTTGTTTCGGCTGCCATCAAAAATGGATTTCTGAGAAGCCTTTTGGCTGGCTGAAGACAGTTATCTGTTGCAGTATACTGCTGGAATGCTGTTCCATCGCTTGTGAGATGGCTGCAGAATGACAGAATCTCCCGTTGAAATTTCTTAAATCCTCTGAAGATTTTACAAATAAGTCTCCAATGCAGAAAATTAAGTCGATATTCAATAAACGTCTTGAATAAGTGAAGGGATCAGGATGGATACAGCTGAGATATTTTAACTGGTCACGAAGATCTTATAATACGGATTTGTGTGTTTTCTTGAAGTACAAAGTGTTTTTACGACCTTACTTGTGAAAATACGTGTTATATTTACGTGTGCATCTCGACACCTCACCAATATGCTGCAAATAAAAGGGCTTGCCACACGCAAACGTGATAAGCTACCTGTAATAAATAATACACAAGTGGTCATGAAAAATCATGCATACTAGTGTAAAGATTAAATAAAACGGAAACCCACTGATGATGGCACAGTGGTGCTGAAACATGCTTGAGAACTTGGAAAAAACGGTGTTTTGCATAACTGGCGGATCCTACATCCTACAATTTTAACTGCAAACATGGTAATCACAAGGAGCTGCAAATCCAAATGATGAACATTTCATTGATTCATTGAAATGGGCATAAAGCAAGATGCTTGGGGAGTGGTAGGATCAGGCCTTCACATAACCGTCATTCGCACAAAAAAAACAACACCGTGCAAAAAATTAATAATACAATAAAATACCAACAAATGCCCAGTTAATTTGTCTTTACAATGATTGCACGTTGGAAGGACTCAAACCCAGCACTAGTTCACAACACTGGACGCGTTGTTATACAGGATCTGGCCATGTAGCGCAGTGACTGGCTTCCAGAAAACATAGAATTGAAATACATTTAGCAAACACGCAGCAACCATTTACAAGGTGGGTGTCTTCTTCAGGTTCCCCACAAAAATACATATTCCATAGCCTGTACGTAGCAATATTTTAGAATTAAATTTCAAGACGCAAATAACTAATAGAAACCCCACATTCTGACGAATATGAATCCGTTGATGAAAAATTACGAGAATTAACATTCTACTGTGTGTGCGGAAAATACTGAAGAAACAATCAACTTCACCCGCCGCGGCTAAATGTATGGAGATGCAGGCTTTAAGGCACCAGTTGTCGAAAACTCCTTTGTAGCGCATTACAAAAGGCCATGCGAATCGTCGATTCTGCAGATTGATGCCAGGACCAGTGTAAAATGTCAAAACCAGGGCTCAATGAACGCAATGTCCACGTAGTTCCTGCCTCACTATCGCAATGGGTGCATGGTGCATTCAGGTGAGACCAAGGCTACTGAAGGCGGTCGTACTATTTATTGGGTACCCCAAAACAAATAACAATGCCTATTCAAGCTAGATCCTCACTATTACTACAGCCGAGCTGACTGCCTTTTTGGAAGCCCTACTATTCGCACAGACGACACAGCAGGCAAAATAGTCATCATGCCTGACAGTCAGCCCTACAACTGAATAAATACTATTACAATACTTGTATCAACCCCACAGTTGCAGCAATTGTCGACGTTGTATTTTGGGATCAGAGAAGTTCTCTTAACATCATCATGGTATACAGGGTGGTCCATTGATACTGACCGGGCCAAATATCTAACGAAATAAGCATCAAACGAAAAAACTACAAAGAACGAAACTCGTCTAGCTTGAAGGGGGAAACCAGATGGCGCTATGGTTGGACCGCTAGATGGCGCTGCCATAGGTCAAACGGATATAAACTGCGTTTTTTTAAATATGAACCCCCATTTTTATTAGATATTCGTGTAGTACGTAAATAAATATGAATGTTTTAGTTGGACCACTTTTTTCGCTTTGTGATAGATGGCGCTGTAATAGTCATATACATATGGCTCACAATTTTAAACGAACAGTTGGTAACAGGTAGGTTTGTTAAATTAAAATACATAACGTAGCTACGTTTGAACATTTTATTTCGGTTGTTCCAATGTGATACATGTACCTTTGTGCAAAATTTTGATATCGTGAACAGCTTTAGGCGTGTAACGTGTACTTAGAGGTTGGTCAGCAAAAGGCGAGTTTTGGGTGTTAGTACCATATTTTCTTAAAAGATGTTCTTCATATCTGACTGTAAAGTTACGTCCTGTTGGCCCTACGTAGTAAGAGGAACAGGTGTCGCAAAGAATCTTACAGATACGAGAGTTTTCAAAGCGGAATGGGTCGATTTTAAATTATGAATGAAAACTTTTTTCAAGCTATTAGTGGTTGAAAAGGCGAGATTACAGTTGTACTTATTACGAAGAAGGCTTTGAATCTGATAGGGGACGGGCCCCAAGAAAGGAACAGAAAAAAACCTTATGTAGGCTGGGCTCAATGACAGAGGTGCCTCGTGTAGTAACTCTATTTACAGTTTTCTTATTAAGAATGTTATCCACTATGGCAGGTTCGTATTCGTTATTCAGTGCTATGGTTTTGGCTATATTAGTTTCTTCCTCGAATTTTTCTTTCGAGGGTGGAATAGAAGTAGCTCTATGAATAGCAGAGTGAAAGAAAGCGTCTGTATGAGATTGTGTGCAAGGAAGACTCTGGTACGATCTGATCGGTATATGTTTCTTTACGAAAAATATGAGATTTTCTTTTCTTCTGCTACATGTTATACATTGAAGGATTATTTAGATAAAACTGCATAGGAGTTTGTTAAAAAAATGTTATACAAATAAATAATAATGATGATTATAAAACATCCTACATTCCACATAACACCTTCACACTATGTTTTTTTCCTTCTTTTTTCATTTTCTACAAAAACTTATCCGCAAGCTATACACTGCACAATACTCCTCTTTCTAAGCTCAACATCTCACTCATTATAGAAGGATTCTGCCTCAGCTTTTCAGGATAGCAAATGGGAAGTTGTGTTACAGAAAATGGCCCAGAGATCACCAGTGTGTGTGTGTGCTTATGTGTGTAGTGAGTGAAGTGTTATGAAACAATGTGTGTATGAGTGAACAGTGTGGCATTACATTATTTAATAAGTTATTTGTAAAAAATAAATATTGTATACCAGGAGTAAATCTAATGATTGTCTCTAACTAGAAGTCCGTAAATGCATGTATATTCGAATCAGCTAATTTTAAATTGGTCCAAACTTGTAAATACTTTGACATGTTCTGTATCCTTGTCAAAAAAAGATCTACGGATGAATAAAGCTGCTACTACTACTACTACTACTGCGGGGATCGTCTTCAACAGGGAAATGGAAGGTCTTGAAACGAGATTTCAAAGTTTTCACAGTGTTGTAGGAAGGACACTTCTCTTCCAGTGTTTGTCACACCGCATTGTGAGCGTCCTTTCCGGACTTCCCCAGGAGCAACAACAACTTCGTGACGGCCCATAACTCCAGTGTCGATAAACTTGAAGGGTACTCTGCCATCTCGGCTATTACTCGCAACAGACTAATTTATACGAACAGTGAACACCTGATATTTACAAAGTTACATATTAAGATTCCAAACTTTCATATGAGCCCGCAATTGTTTTTTATTGTCAACTATACGCCAACAAAGTCAGGAAGTTTTCAGCACCCAATCGTAACTTCCCCCTTCACCTCGTGTTCGCACATTCGCACTGCCGCTGGCACTGACATCACGCACTCATCCACGCCCTCCTCTGAAGGCCGTAGCTCTCCTGCAGTGGAGACGGGGCTGCCGTTGCGTCAGAACGTTGGCTCTTGAACGCCAGACCAAGACTCAAGTTTTCAAGCCCACTTCCAGGTATAGAATCCCAATGAAGGAAGCGCAAGAATATATTAAGAATATATTGTTATTACTGCCTCTGTAACCGCTGCTATACCAAACCTTACGATTCCACGTGCAACTGCTACATTCTGTCTGTCACGTCTTTACTCGAGATGCAGATGTGGCTAACTGTAGGTTAGCCGTCTGTAATAACTTCCTTCTGGCAATGATAATTTAGGACAAAAATAGATAGCATAGCCTTTGCAGAGCAACATTTTCCAAGGTTAATACCTCCTCAACATATCGTTGATTTACACTATCACTGTATCGTACAGTGTGAAAGGGAAGTGTAAATGTTTCATCCTGGCACAAAGAAGTATCAAATGACGGGATGAAAAACACAACACCAAAAAGGAAATGTGCGGCATAAACGAAAGTTATTGCACACCATTCTCTCTATAAATGAAAGTTGGTAGGCGTGTTTCAACAATTGAAAGATGATATGTATTCTGATTTCATACCAGTCACATAAGAGCGGCGCTAGTAGCTCACCTTTTTTTTGGGGTCATTAGTCTTCTGAATTGTTTGTGCCAATCTCCTCATCTCAGAGCGGCACTTGCAACCTATGTCCTCAATTATTTGCTAGAACTATTCCAATATGTCTTCTGCTAGATTTACCTTCTGAATCTCCCTCTTTACCATGAAAGCTATTCCTGATGTCTTAACAAATGTCCAATCATCATGTTCCTAGTTCTTGTAAGTGTTTTCCACGTATTCCTTTCCTCTCCGATTCTGCGTAGAACCTTCTCATTCCATATTTACTCTTAGATATATTTACATGGTTCAAATTATAAAATTTTATTCTTATTATTATACTAATACGCCCTTGAATTGTTTTAATGTTCATCGTATCCCCCAAAAATAATCTTATTTAATCCAAGTATGATCTTTACGCCATTACAAGGCATGCTCTTTACGTTATCCTCTTTATGAGGCACTACGTGGTCACAAGTATCCGGACACCCCCAAAAACATACGTTTTTCGAATTAGGTTCATTTTGCTGCCTCCTACTGCCAGGTGCTCCGTATCAGCGACCTCAGTAGTCATTAGACATCGTGAGAGAGCAGAATGGAGCAATCCGCGGAACTCACGAACTTCGAACGCGGTTAGGTGATTGGCTGTCACTTATGTCATACGCCTGTAGGCGAAATTTCCATACTCCTAAACATCCCTAGGTTCACTGTTTCCGATGTCATACTGGAATAGAAACGTGAAAGGATCATACAGCACAAAAGCGTACTGGCCGACCTCGTCTGTTGACTGACAGAGACTGCCGACAGTTGAAGAGGGTCGTAATGTGTCATAGACAGACATCTCTCCAGATCGTCACACAGGAATTCCAAACTGCATTAGGATCCACTGCAACTACTATGACAGGCGTGCGGTGAGAAAACTAGAATTTCATGGTCGAGTGACTGCTCATAAGCCACACATAACGCCGGTAAATTCCAAACGAAAGCCCTCGCTTGGCGTGAGGAGCGTAAACATTGGACGATTAAACAGCAGATGCCGTTGTGTGGAGTGACGAATCACAATATACAAAGTGGCGATCCGATGACAGGGTGTGGGTATGGTGAATGCTCGGCGAAAATCTGCCAGCGTATGTAGTGCCAGAATTAAAATTCGGAGGCGATGGTGTTATGGTGTGGTCGCGTTTTTCATGGAGGGGGTTTGCACCCCTTGTTGATTTGCGTGGCACTGTCACAGCACAGGCCAACATTTATGTTTTAAGCACCTTCTTGCTTCCCGCAGTTGAAGAGTAATTCGGGGATCAAGCACTTGTTCATAGTGCACGGCCTGTCGCGAAGTAGCTACACTATAGTAACGTAACTGTAATGGACTGACCTGCACAGAGTCCTGACCTGAATCCTATGGAAGACCTCTGGGATGTTTTGGAACGCCGACTTCGTGCCAGGCCTCACCGACCGACATCGATACCTCTCCTTAGTGCAGCACTCCGTGAAGAATGGTCTGCCAATCCCCAAGAAAGCTTCCAGCACCTGACCTGACTGAACGTATGCCTGCGAGAGTGGAAGCTGCCACCAAAGATAATGGTGGACCAACACCATACTGAATTCCAGCGTTACCGATAGAGGGCGTCACGAACTTGTAAGTCATTTTCAGCCAGGTGACCTGATACTTTTGATCGCATAGTGTATTTACACCCTTATTTTTCAACTTATACTGCTACAAACATCATGCATTATTATGCTACATGTTAATAGTTTAATTTAGTTTCTTATGTCACCTGTTAGCATCACACATTATTTATTTGCATGTTATTCCCGTCTCATATATACCAAGTTAGTTGCTCAACTCTTTGTGTTACATTTTCTCTCATTTATAACCACATGAAAATATACCTTTACTTGCTACAACTACCCTTTATCGACAAGTTTGGCTTCTTTCTTTATTATGCACCGTTCGTGTCTCCCCTACATTCTATTTCTATCTCATTTTACACTGTCAGTTCGGCGCAACTGCTGATTTCTTTCGTGGACCTGTCCTTTTTTCGGCGTCGACGTCCCAGAACAGCTACCACGTTCCTGTAGACTCTTCCTAAATAAAACCAACTCCAACATTTTATGTATACCTACGATCACATTACCAGAATTTATATTTGAGTGGTGCTATTTGTGGACGTTCCTCCCGATAATTCATTGGCAGTACAGTGGACTCTGTTTTCCCTGGACGGTTGATCATGCAGTCATCTTTAAATTTCCTGATAGCCGTCAGTGAATTCGTGTGCAGTGTCATTGCTTCCTCCGTCCTCCTGAGATCCTCTTTTTCTCGTTGGTGTATCTAGGGCGACCCTTGCGAAAAACTGCAAAGAAACTGCTATTGACCTTGTGTATCTTTGATGCTGGAGACAAATAATCACACTTTCAGAAAATACCATCCCTATAACCAGAAGATAGTGAGAGCGAGATGTGAGGTGCGAGAACTATTGTACAATCAGTCTGACAGTCAATCCATGCTACTTGTTGATCAGCACAGCACGTGACAGCACAGACAGAAACCTGCGGATCCGTTAAATGACGATCATCTTGGCTTAGGCCAGATTAAGGCACAAGCTTTGATAATATGCCTCATAATCGAAGCAAACCTTCAGAAAAATCAAGACACTTTCCTAGGTAGGAATTTTCTCATTTTCATCCTTATAGAATCGTTTTATTGTTAAGACCCCTTTCCCTCAGGAATGGCTAGAATTATGAAATTGAAATTTATGTCAAATAAGGGCTGGTTATAGCTGAAGTGCAGCTATTCACAGAGGTGCGTTGTGGGATGCAATTACCTTACGGCAGCGAAACATGGCAGATATTCTAATGCGTTAATGCAGAACCGATTTACGCTGGAAAAAAAGTAGTTCTAGTTTTGGTCACCAGCTGAAAATCCGGCTCTATGAATGCAAGAACTACATGTAGAAATATTTCTATACGTTGTGCATTAGCAATGTGACATGGACGGGAAAGGTCAAACAAGGGAGAAAGCCATGATGTTGATTTTACTGTTAACCACTGCTTTCACTATTTGTTTAATATGATCACTGTTGTCGTCGACGAGATGCTGTACAGCGCCAGATTTGCACCTGGTGGCTAAAAATGAAACTATTTTTTTCCAAAACAAATCAGTTCCGCGTTAATACTTCAACATATCTACAAAGTATCACCATCATATGATACTTACAGTCCACACTGGACACTCGTAAGTAGCTGCACTTTAATTGTAACCACACAGCACTGGGGTCTACGGTCCCGTGGACAACTAGAAAATTGAAGCTTCGAAGTCAGCGACATTTGAAAATACTGCCTTTCATGTCACATATTTCGATATTCGCAAATTCACTCATCGAAACCTATATGGCACTTTTCTTTGACGTAGAATCACGAAATTTGGCTAGGAACAAGGTGTCAGAATATAAATAAAGAAAAATTCCGAAAATTGTTGCTTTGTAATTACATCGCAGTAGAATATATACAATATACAATTTCATTTCTTGCTCATTTGTCTGTCTGTCCGTCTGTGAAGAACCCTCAGAATGCGACTTCCCCGTCGCACTTGCCCTGTAATGATGTCACTCTTGCAGTCGCAACTTTAATGGGTTTCAGTGCACGTCGGTACCTTGGGATAGTTCCGTTGACTTGATTCTGTTCCGGAGGACGCAGCTCTTAGTGACGGTCCCTTGTTACAGGCTGGAGAAGGAGCGGCTGCGGCTGTACTTCCGCTTCGGCGAGCGCCGGCGGCTGCGGAACCGCAGCCAGTCGGCCTTGGGGGCGGTGGTGCAGCAGCAGCAGCAGCCGCCGCCGGAAGCCGGTCTGGAGTCTCCGGAGGATGAGGAGGAGGAGGAGGGGGAGGAGCCGGAGGAGGAGGTGGAGGAGGAGCGGGAGGGCAAGTCCTGAGGGCAGGCCGCCGTGGGTTCCCCCACCTCCACCAGCAGTCGCAGGGTCCGAGTCTGAGGAACCGCCCTCTGCTTCCTGGCAGGAACGCCGTGTGCGCGTCTCCTTGGAGAGGACCCACTGCCGACCGACCACGCCCTCGGAGTTCTGTCCACGGTTCAAGTGTTACGGGAACCCTGGCGGCGTCTGTTTACTAAGCTGGAAACATTCACAGAGTACTTATTCCGTTGTGTTACAGTTTATGCTCTAGCAGTCATCGTCCTATCACTGGAAATTCGAAAAATACGGTTCGTGTGGACAAATGAATAAATTTTGTTTCAGCAGCTGAAAAGTGCACATCAAAATAGTCGTCAAATGGGTAAAGAGTGACCTAAACTTACAGTTCACTACTGGTATAGTTACTTCGAATCAAACTGCTGAATATTAAAGTTAATAAAGTAAAGTGCATTGACAAGATAGAATACATAAAATGTTCCAGATATTTTGAGCCAAACTGTTGAACATGTCAAAATGCAGTATATGCACGAGACAAAATAATCCTTATATTTAAAACATAAGATAGATTAGAGAAATTCCCTCATCAGTGACTTTGAGGTCTTTGAATATGCAGTAAGTACGGCGGAGTTGGCACACACTTTGAATGGTTTACAGTTCCTTACAGCCACAATCGTTGACTGTTTTCCCAGAGAACATCTCTTAAAGTTGTTACTGTATTTACCATCTCATTTTGCAGTTCACTGTCTTCCAGGTTATCCGTTCTAGATGCTTCGGTTGGAACAGAGATTTGAGAAGGCATCGACTGTTTTGATGCATTTTAGCTTGCTGCTATCTGTAATTGACAGAGAGTGCTCGAATTATAGAAGAAATTTGTTTTGAACTAAAGTCTTCAACGTGAAAGACGATGTCCACCATTTCCAACATTAACCGTTATTCGCTCGTACGTAGTAGCTATATCGCACCCTTTGTGTCAGGGCGAAAACAAGACAGGAATTAAAATGCGTGTTGCTTTGAAGCAGAAAGTAGTCACTGAATGTTTCATTTAAGCGGCGTGTCTACCCAGTCTGTAATGATCGAGATGAGCACACACTCTCTAGAAGATCAATAGGTTGCTCTTGGATAAATTTTTCTATTTTTTACAGCCTGAGACCTGTCTCCTCTTAACACAGTGTTTCTTGTTTATTAAGGACCGTCGCAAGGTTATTTGCAGGAACGTGACAATCTCCTATCTCTCGCGGAACAATAATTACTTACCAAGCATATCTTCTACTTTCTGTTAATGCTGCTGTCAGTATAAAGACAGCGACATTTATAGTGATAGTTCCACACGTACCTATTCTGATTATTGTTCTACGAAGCACTGAATATTCATCAAGCTCTGAAACTCGCTGTACAGAATACCACCAGTTAGGCCCCTGAAGCCAAACGGATAAAGGCGCTACAGTCTGGAACCGCGCGGCCGCTACGGTCGCAGGTTCGAATCCTGCCTAGGGCATGGATGTGTGTGATGTCCTTAGGTTAGTTAGGTTTAAGTAGCTCTAAGTTCTAGGGGACTGATGACCTTAGACGTTAAGTCCCATAGTGCTCAGAGCCATTTGAACCATTTAGGCCCCTGAATTGATATGTTCAGTATGTCACTATTATCATAACTTTAAAAAGAAAGCCATTTCATGTGCGGACATAGGAACTGTATGTCGTATCACGGCTGTAAGGAGAGTATTTTTCAGATTTCAAAGTGAAATTCGGAACTTTGTGAACAAGGTCGGTGGCAATATGTGGGCCTCACTTCCGCATACGTACTTCGTTGTGAATCGCATGTCTCTGTTACGAAGTAGTTCGACTCTTCATTTCACATGTCGCTCATGTTTTTGGCTGTATACTATCGACCAATAGCACAAGCTTTCGGGCACAAACCGCACCTACTAGTTTGTTTTTCTTCGAACGTGTCCTGCTTCCCTGGAAAAACGTTCTTGCTTTTATTACTGTTTCCCATGATCACTAACTAAATAATTATAATATTTATCCCTGTACCTCCGGTAGTGACCCGTTCAAACATGTATAAAAATTTCAACCTCCGTGTTTTGTGACCGCTTGTTAACATTGCGAAACTCCTCTTGCACAAAGTTTACAATAATTTCGCTTCTCAGTATTGATTCGGACTAGCGTCGCTGGAACATCAGTGGAAAATCTGTAGTGTGTTGACAAATTATGAACATACTGTTTTTCCAGTAATTATTCACGCACATTTCCTACACGGTACCACACCTTAATGCTAAGCTTAACAGATCTCATTCATTTCTCCACATTTCTTTGACTTATTGCTGACAGCCTGAGTACGTTTAAATATCACACCGTTGAAGTAAAAATTTAATTACGTTATGTTGTTTCCCATTGTGATATCCAAATACTGATCGTAATCGACAAGCAGTGGAAATGTTTCTCTTCCTGACCTTTTCAACACGGTATCACATATGGAAGAGAACTCAAGTGAATTTCACACGGAAGGTGTGTACTATCGTAAATGCGTGAACTGAAAGCTGTAAAAAATTGTACTCGTGTCGATCATACCAGAATTAAACTCCGTTATCAAATGGCAGCTTGTATGAATTGTCAGTGACAAGCAACTACTTCTTACAGTTTGTACAGATATATTCAAAACGAGTAGACGTAACGATGAGCTACCGCGATTCCCTGAGTTTAGTCTTCTGTTATGTTCACTCTGAGAGGCATCTATGTACGACATAGCTAACCAACTACACCTTTTTCTTTTACTTTTTTTAATATAAATGGAATCTGGCTGCCGATACTACTCCTGAACACCTCTCCTGATTTTTATTCACCCACCTTACCGTGGGTTGAAAGCAGTCCAGATCACGCAGCTTGTCTCATTGTTTCAGCTTAAAATAAATATTTTATTGTTTCATGACTGATGTGATATGATGAGGAGACATTAACTTACAGCCGCGTCCGTCAAATTTTATAAGTAAATGGAAAGTAACCATTAATGTGCTTGGAGTGCTCAAAGTAAGCAAGAGTCATTAGTAACTTCAGAGTGTCTATTTTGACACAAGACGTGAGGGGACAACACAGCATCAGAGGAACTACAAACACGCACTTTTCAAGAACTACACCAGAAATACCAGGGAATAAAATTTTCATGTGACTCCATCACTAGAAGTGCAGTGCCCAAGTAAGCGCCTGTGAATTTGTTAAAGTCGCTACTAGGCAGCGATTAAATAACACTCGGCCGTTTTTTATGAACTTAAATAATTAGAGTCTTCGTAATCCGAATGAAGCTTAGCGAGCGTAACATTATGGTGAGTTATCAACCATTATGCTTCACAGGTCCAGTGGGTGAAGCGGAAATTCCTTCCGAAATGCTGCTGCTAGCCACGATAGGAAGCAGACAGGATGGTCATCGGAAATCTGAGCAGTCAGGTGAACTGATCGTGGTCAGCTATACGTCTCCAGTTTCGACAGCTGTTAAGGAATCCAATGGCTGCTATGCTAACTGTTGTTCCTGTGTCTCCAGTCAAGAGGGTTCCGATGAGCAGAAGGCTCGAGACATCACTTGCACATTGGCATACCTCAGATCATGGTAGCTTAAAAAATCTCTGGTTTCCTTTATACGTAAACATTAACGCTTCATGGCCCCAGGCACCCATAGTGCTATTAGAGATCAGCAGTCTCTTTGCCAGAATGAGGCCTCATCCCCTTCTCATATTCACCTCAACCGACACAAATGTAAGGCACCCACAACAATTGCGTCTAAAAGATATTGTATCAATTTCAGGAAGAGGATAAACCAACGGCGCAAGTGGTGGTTAACTTCTCTGCGTCTGCACAAGGCCATCGTCCTCAGTATCTTCCATGCTCTTACTTCAATCAAAACTTTCACAACATGTACATCAATAAAGTACATCTAGAGACTCGTCGAAATCTTATGTTTTTTTGTCATTATGCATTCCTGAAAGGTATCTACTGTCCGGTCTGTGTTAATGTGGGAGGAAAAATTTACGCTGTGTGGAATACTGCAACTGCGGAAGTGTAAAAACTTATGATGTCTATGGCAAGGAGTGCAAAGTAATGACTGAAAAAGTTAAACAAGTGAATTCTAAATCTTAATAAGTGAATGTTATGTCACTGAACTTATTGCGATCGGAAACATACTTCTAGGATCAAGAGGAAGAAAAAAATGAATATTGTCTACGTTGCCACCAACGCATAACGCTTTCCTCTCAGTTCTCCGCCGCTTTCTTCACAAGCATGCATCCATTATCAGGCCATTGGAAACTGTTGGTGTAGCTAATGTGCTTCAGTATCCATGCTACAGTGTGGAAATTTACAAATGTTGTTTAAAATTAAGGACGAGTTACTTTATACAGTGCGAAAATACAGCTTATTTAAATAAGGTGAGACTTTCATGCATCGAACGTTTTTAACGTTCTCAACTGAATTATAGTTGGTAATATGTGTATATCTGACATGCAAACATGGAGCAACATTTACAATACGATTTTTTGTTAACTTCTTAAAAATTATTCTCAGAAAGTGCATATTTATCAGCATCAGAGAAATAATACTGGTATAAAGCTTTACTCCACAGGCGCAAATGTATGCGAACGAGATATTATTATATGCAAATCATATGTAAGTGTTAAATGTTGTGTCTGAAGTTGTTGTATTTACATACATTTTTCTAAGTGTGTACTTTACGAAGTTTTCCAAAATGTGTCCTCATTGAAGAATGTACCAGCTTTATTCTTTTGTCACTCGTAGTTAAGTGCAGCTGATTTTTTGTGGGGGCTGCGTAATATGTTTACTTGCAGCATGATTGTTTATGTACTAAATGTTGATCTGCGAATGCACCAAGAAACAGAAATAAAGGGTTTGAAATGAGGAGTGCAGCAGTCAGCATATCCATAAAATGGAACCACCACAACAGAAAGATTTTGCTGTCCTTTCATCCAATTCTGACAAGTCTTTAGATATGCCAAACACTGTTCACACTAATGATAACTGTTTCGCTTGTCTGAGAAACTCCATGCATTGCTTGTTGCTTAGCCAAGGAGAACGAGAATCCACAAGCAAAATATATATATATATATATATATATATATATATATATATATATATATATATATATATATAACAGAAAAAATACAAAATTATGCTATGAATGTTCACCCAGTAATAAACTAATTTTGAAGAATGAGAAATGTTAGTATCTTAACTATATTTAACTTCCTGTTGGAATTGGGTATACAGTCTTTTCCTTTTCATGGTGCCAGTATGAGCAGGTACTTGACAATAATGATGTAAACATCTTCAGTCAAACAAAATTAATTTAATTGTGTCCACACTTAGAACTTAATATAATCCAAAAGAATATCACAAGAAAATGTAATGTACTGAAAAACGAACACACGAATTAGGTATCACTTCACAGCCTTAGCAGTTCAAATCACGTACAAAATGCAGATATGGTACAATAAAAATAATCTTTTGAAATGTATTTTTACCTTGAAATAATAGTAGAGCAAGAAACTACAATTGATACTGCTCCTCTACCATGATTCGCTCCATACTGCAGCCAGCCACCTATTCCTTGTCGCAATTGCCTTATCCTCATTAACGTGATGATTGACAGTCCATGAAAAGTCGTACTTAGAAAAATGTCTTATTCAACAGGGTGGGGAGGGGGTTGGGGAGATGACAGCCAATGTGGACTCTTGAACTTAATTAAAGTGTGATGTTGAGACTAAAATCAAAATTGTGACAGCTAACAATCAAACCTCAAAATTTACAGACATGTATTGCCTGAAAGATAAAGACTTTTCTGTGTTTACCGAAAACAAACGGCTTACAGACGCTAAAAGATACGAAATAGTCGTCCTTCATGCAAACTAATATTTTTAAAACTACTACAACTTTTCAGTAATTCAAATGGTTCAAATGGCTCTGAGCACTATGGGACTTAACATCTATGGTCATCAGTCCCCTAGAACTTAGAACTACTTAAACCTAACTAACCTAAGGACAGCACACAACACCCAGCCATCACGAGGCAGAGAAAATTCCTGACCCCGCCGGGAATCGAACCCGGGAACCCGGGCGTGGGAAGCGAGAACGTTAGGTAATTCAAAACATAAAAATATTTCATGTGTATTGTGGTCACATTATACTGATTGAAATCTTTGCCTAAATAAAAAAAAGTTCGTCAGAAGCTTCACGAAACGCTGCAACCACAGACAATTTCTATAGGCGGTTTCTGTAAACAAATAAAAATGATGGTAATTATTGACTGAATTCTGGGACAAACAGAATCATGGAAGAATAGTTCTTGTATGCAGAATGTCTACGCTTACTACTTGAAAAGTTTCTGAATGCACTGAAATGTCACTTAGTAAAATAATTCGCTCATTGAAACGTTAAAGCTATAAAAATTATAATTATGAAATACTGTAATCAGTTTTGTTTAGTTTCATACCTTAGGAAGCAAGAGCTTATCACAAAGAAAAAATTAGCCATAAAATACATTTAAACAGACCTGCAATCGGCCACAAAATATGGATACCTCATTAACAAAAGTTTAGAATAATTGAAAAAAGATAAAAAGTTTTATAAAAGTGAAGATGGTTGAACAACAAGAGCTAAAAACATAAAATAACGACGAAGTTAGAAGGCAAGTGTCAAACTTTGCATTTGACAGCAGAAAAAGTATTTCACTTTCTTATTCATCCCAAAATTGTGAAGAGAAAAAACGTGCTTTAAAAGTTAAAAGCTAAAACCTTGATGGCTTCAAAAAGAACATGATTTTCTGATGGTTTCTGGCTTAATCAGTAAGAAATTGAATCAACACGAAATTTTAAGAAATGGAATATTTATAAGACAATACACTTTGAAGCTCACCAGGAAGATAATTAACAACAGAAGAGATGAACGAAAAGCATTTATTCATGAATCACTACATACTGTATCCTTTTTCTCTGTTTTTCCTATCTTTCCCATCTTGCCCTTTCATATTATCTTTCCTGCAGCTGAGGAGGATCCACGTGGGCAGTCAACTTCTGACTAACTTTGCTTGAAAGTTTATGATACACAGTACAGCAATGATCTCTGAAATCATAGTTCTCAACCGCACAGTTACACAAACTTAATTCCAAATATTCAGTGTGTGCTTCGAAGCATATGTGAGACACTGGAATGGCGGACTGACGATCTTTCATTGCAACTGCACATTGCTTCAATAATTGTCTACACACACATGTCCCAGTCAATAACATTACTGTATTAGACTGAATCAAAATTAAGAAAATCATATCAAAAGCAGCATAACTGTAAAACATTGTGAACATTATGTGTTAAACACAGCAATGTTGACAGCACCCACTGTGATATGAGATGAAATACAGCGATGTGGTGGGGAAGGATTGAGCAGCTGCAGTTGATTCCATATTGCTGACGAGACATTGACAGTAAGATTGTATGTACATAATCCGGCTTATAGAACTACAGGCCATGCAAGGTATTTGAAAAACTATGTGTCAGGATCATATGATAGGTACAACTGGAGCATCAGGATTCGATATCGATATCTAAAGTAGCATCCAAAAATCGGTAATATCGGAACACAACTATTGATACCAACAGTACTGGGTGGTATTGATTGTGTATGCTTTTGACGTTTCTGTTGAAAACAAAAGAACTTACTTATAATACAAGACGTGTTATAGAAATAACGCTACACCATCTGCAGAAACATGCTCCAACCTAATTTCGTTCCCAGTGTACAAACAACATCAGCGCTGAAACTACAGTGGCAGCTTAACTAACAAATGCAAACAAAAGACGTGTATTTGATCAGTCAGCTGTGAGCGGAAATTGGTAAGTAGTGGATATGCGGCTGTTGTGTCACAAATCGCAATGTAGGAATAACTCGAAATCAAGCATGCAAAACAGTGGGAGATTTTGAGGATGAGAAAAATGTCTACAAAATTGGTACAGCACACCTTCACTCCCAACAAAAGCAATGAACCATAGGCTCCTGCTGCTAGCTGATTGAAATGCAGAAAAAATTCTTCACTGGAGTGCTAATATGTAACTTGAAACTGCTTTCTGTGGCTGCTGCTGTGCTGTACTAGTGAACATTATTTTCACACGTTTAATTAAGTTCGAAACGTTTCACTGAAAGCCAGAATATATCGACCTGTGTTCTATGAAATATTAGATTCAATTTGTTAAAGTAGGTTTAATTTTTTGTACCTTTGGTGTCAGTGTTTATCAAAATTGTAGTATTTATTTTACTTACCTCAACTTAGGTTGTTCTAAAATAACTGGTAGTTAATGCATCATAACTATTGTTAAGCTATTTATAGAAATGAAACGTTAATCGTTTCCTAAGATATCTAGTTTCTTCTGAAAACTTTTTTTATGTTAATTGTATGTACTTAAATGTAAGTATTAACTTATTTATTCTCTCAAGGGATAAGCTTTAAAGTTATTAACTTGTAATTTACTTATTTTAGAATATAATAATAGACTTTGAAGCAGCTGTCTTTAAGATTACATTTTAATCAATTATTTTAGAATTTGATTTTATAATTAGTTTAGATTCTATATTTATTAAGATCCTTGATTTAAGTAAGTTTTGTACTAATGATAGAATTAGTATATTTATTTGTATTAAAAGTTTGTTGTTGTTAACTTATTTTAAGGAACTAGGCCAAAATCATTTCCACCTGTTTCTCAAAAATATGTTCTTTTGAAAATATATTTAGGTCTGGTCTGCTTAGATAGTGAATTTTTAAAGGGTCATGGTGTTTTACCATGCAAGGGTAGCATAATCATTATTCTCTTAATTAGTCGCTGGAATGGATGGCTTGATTAGGAATCAACTCTCACAAAATTTCTGAATTTAAGTTTTGAGTCAAAAGGCTTAATTTCCTCGAGGAAGAGAAGAAACGTATAGAGTTTAACAATTTATTTTTATGTATTTTTTGTTGGTATTTCTATATTTGCTGATTTTTTTTGTTGGGGTGACATGAAGAATGAATAAATTCTTCATTATTATTTCATTGATTTGTTGTTTCAATCCATAATTTATGTACATAAGATTACATCACCGTTGGGATAACAGTGGTTTTTTTTGTTTTTTTTTTTTTTTTTTTTTTTTTTTTTTTTTTTTTTTTTTTTTTTTTTGAGCTCATATCGACAAAGCAGATTGTGATGTCAATGTTCTATTGAGAAATGTTTTGGGTTCAGGAGCCCTGTAATTATGGCTGTTCCACCATTAAATTTTTACATGATCTGACTTCAGACTGGCATGAGCCAGGTCAGTTTCTATCCTGAGATTATTTACCCATATTAGAACCAAGGGACAATATCGGTAATAAAAATTTATTTTATTGATTATATTAATTGATTCCTATTTCAACAGGTAATTGTGTTGAATTTAGAATTCAGTTATGAAGATCTTTTCTACACATAGGATTGATACTTCACCATTTATTTATATTTGATTTACATTTTCTTCTATTGATTGTGTTTTAATTAATGTGGTTCTTTTAACCTTACTGGAGCATAAGGTTTTAGGTTACATCCAAATTCGTAAGGGTCGAAATTAGGTAGGATTTGTTTGTATGTGTCAACCTTTTAGTATTGCTATTAAGTTAATTTGTAAGGAGCACCCTATTCCTATTATATCTCATTATTTACTGTATTATTTTTCTCCTGTTTGCAATTTAATAATTTCTTTGTGTGTTTGGGTGATTTTTTCCTTATCTGACGTACATGCGTCCCTTTTTGTATAGGTTTTTACTTTTTTATGTTGTACTAAAATAGGTGCTTATACTGTAATGACTGCTGGATAATCTTAAAATTCAAATTGTTCATTGTTAGGTTCTTTACGTTCTGTTGTAGAAGCAAACAGTCAGAACGCACTGGCAGTTCCAAGTCCACATGCTGTAGGGAGTTGACCCACCTGACAAGGGGTTCACAGTTGATAATACTGAGGACACGCGAGGCTCACACTGTCATCTCCTGCAGTCAGTTTACCATCACCTCAGGTGCCCCCTTGTCATAGCCTCACAACCGTCCCCATTCACGGCCGCTGCGGCTTGTCTCTTCGGCATCGGCATGCAGGGGGCACCACGGCACTGAGACAGAAGCCACACAGCTCGCATCAACGACAATGTGCCTCTAACCAATTGGCCAGGTTGGAGTTTACCAAAGAAGGTAATTTTAACATAGAGGTAGAGCCATAACAAGTATCAGATCACGAAAGGGATGATTTTGATGAATCAGGACCAACGATGTGTCAAGCAATGCACGATAATCTGTTGCAAGCGGCCGGATGCCAGAATGGATCTAATTAGTAGATTCCAAAATTCAGACTGGGGATGATGAATAAAAAAAGAAATGAGTAGATTAATTTCTGAAATGGATTCCATGAGTGATGAATAAAAGTCACAAATGAATAGTGTACAATCAGAAATGGTTAGCGTCAAGCAAGAAACGAAGGAAAAATTTGATTCAACTTCAAGCTGCTTTATTGAGTTTTAAGTAGGACCACGACACCACATACATAAGGAAGAAAAACGTTAAAGCCCGATGTCTCCAAGGTCATCAAGAATGTCCAAAGGACATTGAAATGTTAGAAAGAAGGCTAATAGGAGTAATGGACCAAATGTCCGAACTGTCAGAGACATGTAAAAATATATAATAAAGTCATTACTTCACAGAACGATATGAAGATTGAAACTAATTTTACCAATAAATCTGAAAAATTAGATTAAAATATTTATTGTGAATCAGAGAGTACCAGAAAGCTGGCTAAAATGTAGAATATGTGAGCTGGTAATATTAAAAGTAAAGTGCTATTAATAGATAATTAGATTGTATCTGAGCTCCGATGAAACTAATATTAAAGAGAAAATATGTTATCGTAGTTTGTCTAGGATCTCTGTTCATGAGACTTTCATCCGATGACGGAATTTTTACGGTTTGGTCCAATCACGTACACCCCTCGGAATTCATGAATGATTTTGAGGAGCCGTTAATGAGTGTGTGGTCCGAGCATGAGAAAAATTTCATTTATACGAGTTCTTTTGCTAGTTCATGCATTGCTATGGTCATCTGACGCAATGTAGCGGTGTAAAATGTGTATTTAAACAAATATTGGTAACACATTAAACAAAACGATGTGTTTACAGATTTCTGGTATGGGTTAAAGCTTACGCGAGGTCGAGAGGCAGTTATAGAGTTCGGAAGGTGTTGGTCTCACTTCTGTCTCATTTGACAGAAAACATGAAACCAGGAGTTGTTGTAATGGCTTTAGAAGGTAGACTGCCTGTAAATGGCTAAAGACAACCTTACCGCCTATAGATATAATACAGATAAATCTAGTGGGTTTTTGGAAACAGTAGAAATAGTGCGTGTTACTGAAGAGCAAACACATAGCAGTAGACTGCAAGATAGGTCTTTCAACCACAGGTAGATCAGGATGTAAATTCCGAGGGGTCTGATTTTAAAGCTGGAATGTAAACTCTTCGGGTGTCACAGTAACATCAGGGTGCCCTCGGAAATAATGACTGGGGAACCTTATGACTATTAAATGAGATACGAATCACAATTACTTTGATTTATTTCGATAAAATTAGTGACGAAATAAATTACGACCAGCGCCTTGACGCATATGACATACGAATAGGGAAGAACATATGCTATTGTGGCGCAAGTGCGTTAATTGTAATAGCAAAGTGTCCGGGGATTATCGTGACGTTAATTGAAAACAGATAGTACTACAGAAGGGAATATGTTATACATGTGTTCGGAGTTGAAATTAGGTTGTTTACTGGCGTTAAAATATGTCTTCTGAGTGAAGCTTGTTTTAATCACATTACTACAAAATGGCTAATGCCCCTACACGTAGTCTCACTGTTGTAGCTTGGTAGCACAATAGTACTGCAGGGGACGCTGATGTGACTCCAGATTCAGTCATTATCAGATCCAAACAACCTCCTCAACTTTTTCTAAGTGCACTTGAAAAATGTTCAAATGTGTGTGAAACCTTATGAGACTTAGCTGCTAAGGTCATCAGTCCCTAAGCTTACACACTCTACATAACCTAAATTATCCTAAGAACAAACACACACACACACACACACACACACACACACACACACACACACACACACATGCCCGGGGGATGACTCGAATCTCCGCCAGGACCAGCCGCACTGTCCATGACTGCAGCGCTAAAGACCGCTCTGCTAATCCCGCGCGGCTAAGTGCAGTTCAGTCCGAAATTGTTCGAAGTTCTCAATACATCGCCTAAGGCGGGACAGCAGGCCGACGCAGTCGATGTCAACTCTCAGCATGGAAATCTGAAATGATTTCTCATCAAAACCTTGAATTCCCATGTTTTGCATCTCTTACTAAATTCATTTTGGGTCTGCTCAGATCTTATCATCGCCAACCGATAAAAATGCTCCTTAGAAAACTCTAGTCGCTTCCCTCTAGCTGGTTAACCAATGGCCTACATCCTACCATCATCCACAGAACAAAATCCCTTCACTCTCTATGGCCAACGAGGTGGTCTTCATCGTCTCTGTACCATTTCTCTCTCCAGCTTGTAATTTAAATATGTTAGTCGATGCTGGCTGTTTATATATTGTGTTAACATTTGTATTTTTCTGAATCAATATGTTCAGTGGTGCCTTACGTCTACAAAGGCCCATAACTGCGGCACCACAATATGTCTTCCATATGTTTATCTCTGGCGTCTGGTGCTTTCTGGAGAAACTACGGACTTTCTATATTTGAGCACAACAGTGCTTTCCTCTAAAACACGAACCTTCTCACTCCACTCCCAGGCTGTCAGACGTTTTGACCAGGATTTTACGCTGCAGGAGATAGGATCTGTGTTCGATAAGAACAAAAGTGGACGTCGAGGAGCGGCGCTACGAAAGCATGGCTCATGTCTGGTGGCGTACTGACTCGTCGCTCGTCAGCACTACTGTCGTTGGCGATCCACGCTTTTTCCGCTGTTTAGAATGCTTTTAACGTTCTCTCACTTCTACGAGACATGCAAATCCAATGAAGAGTAAAAGCGCAAGGCTACTTTAGTCAGATACCGACAATCTCTAGTACTCCTGTCTACCACATTCATTGACGTCAGTTAAATATTCCGATGTCATGGATCTTTCACAATCAATTTGTATACGTTAGGTGATTGTTTCTTAAAATACGAACATATAAAAAATTAAAAATGTTAGGAGGCTAGTATTCAGAAATACTGGTAGTAATACGCGAAAGAACTTGCCCCCCTTCTAATAGCCGTGTACCGCAAGTCTCTAGAGGAACGGAAGGTTCCAAATGATTGGAAAAGAGCACAGGTAGTCCCAGTCTTCAGGAAGGGTCGTCGAGCAGATGCGCAAAACTATAGACCCATATATCTGACGTCGATCTGTTGTAGAATTTTAGAACATGTTTTTTGCTCGAGTATCATGTCGTTTTTGGAAACCCAGAATCTACTATGTAGGAATCGACATGGATTCCGGAAACAGCGATCGTGTGAGACCCAACCCGCTTTATTTGTTCATGATGTTTCACGATGCTTATAACCGACCGAGGTATCGCAGTGGTTAGCACACTGGACTCGCTTTCGGGAGGACGACGGCTCAATCCCGCGTCCGGCCATTCTGCTTTAGGTTTTCCGTGATTTCCCTAAATCGCTCCAGGCAAATGCCAGGTTGGTTCCTTTGTAAGGGTATGGCCGACTTCTTTCCCCTCCTTTCCCCAATCCGATGAGCCTGATGACCTCGCTGTTTGGTTTTCTCCATAGAACCAATACCCCCCCTCCCCCACTCCTCCCAGCCATGCTTATAAATCAGCTGACGTTTTATTAACCTTTAGGAAGTGAGATAAACAAGATGAGTAAAACATCATTAAAAATAGAACAGACAATGCTGAAAATTCGTCTTCGTGTTGACAATGAGGAAAAGAAGTCCAGGCTTATATATTTGACAACTTTGGCGAATTATACGCTTAAGTATCTGCTGCATGAAGTATATAGAGAGTAGGGTGACTTTTAAGATGACAAATTGGACCTAAAACTGAAACTAAAGATGTCAACGAAATTGTAGGTGGAGATAAACTCTCGAAGGAGACAGTAGCAGATGAGGGTATATGTAACAAAGCGATGAAGGATGACTCTTGCTCTATGGACGGCTGAAAGTATTATGAAACGATATGTAGCTTGTAAACAGCAAGTGAAAAATGATGAAGTTATTAATTGTATTCATTTGAAGTTAGTATCAGGCAACAGAAGAAATAAAAACCCCGTTATTTATATGCTACTGCTACTGAAAGATATCATTTCACTTGGCACAGGTCCAGAAGGATCTATGAGACGAGGATAATGAAGTAACATTCGTGATAAGTTGAGACACCCTGTGATAGAACTGAGTATATCTGGAGAAACCGTACGCTGTTTTCGATACAGGGCCAGTGCGGTAAGTGCTTTATCTTATGCATTTTTCATTTCCATCCAGAATAAAAGTAAGTTCACAGTAGTGACAGTGACTGGATTACGAATAATAGATGTTGCTGGAAAGCTCTCACGAATAGTAAACCAAGAGGTTGTAATATCAATGACAGTCGTTGGGACAAATTTGTTGTCAAAATATTAACACAGAATTAATTTAACCACAGCAACTTAATGCTGACATTAGAAAATCAACGTGTGATCATAGTGCCTTTTATAGGTAAATAAAGAGTTAATGTAAGTAAGCATGGGAAACAACAGAATAATGAGAAGTACTGACGCACATGTACATTACCATGAGGGGTGAGGTACACGTACACACGTGGTTTCCGTTTTCAATTACGGAGTGGAATAGAGTGTGTCCCACTGTCCGACGCGTTTCCAGTGGGACACACTCAATTCCACTCCGTAATTGAAAACCGAAACCACGTGTGTACGTGTACCTCACCCCTCATGGTAACGTACATGTGCGTAGTGAAAAAGACCAATAAAAAGGTGTTAGCATGTGGACGTAATGTGCTGTTCCAGTCTCTTCTGTACCTAAGGTCCCTCACCGTTCCCTTTGGATCCCTACGTAATTTGGTGCTCTCCGATACACACGATCGAACAGCGGAGGAGTGGTACTCAAGCGTCAATTTTAGTTTACAATATCTCCGGATGTAATTAACATTTTACAATGCAACAAACGGCACTGATTACGTATTTGTTTATATGTTCAGATGTGCTAACAAAACTAACGGGGTTCCATTTAAAAAAACGTAGGTTTGTGTTAAAAAACATACTTCCGTGCATTTTTTATGGTTTGTATTAACCAATTACACTAGCCCCTCTCCTCATGTTCGGTCTGTGGAATCGATTCGTCAGTATTTGATGTGGTTTACGAAATATATCCAGCTGTAACGTTAGGTGACTCACCCTGTATACCATAGAAAAAAATCAGGAAGGATGTGTATTGACAGATTGGAGATTCATCAGAAATTTAACTGAGTCAGAAGGCTCCTTTTCAATCACAGTTTTGGGTACGCTTATGGGATCGAGAAGCGTCTGTACAAAACAATCCCAAAACACATTGAGGAACAGTGTACTGGATACAGACACTGAGTGTCAGTGTATTAGAGGCTCTTGCTATGCGGAGGAACTAAGTGGTGGTGAGAGGGACTGTCATTATTCTCATTATTCTTGATCGAAGTGCATAAAATACCAACTTCCTGTGAGCATTACTTGTCTCATTAGTCTCAGTTTAGCGGATTTTGTTTGTGTGGCTCTCGTATTTAATAACCGGGTGGCGAGTTAACTAATAAAGTTCCTATTTTTAAGGCGACGTAATCTATTTTGGATTAGTGTGCCTGTTGTCTGATAAAGACAGAATTTGTGAAACTGTGAACAGAATTTTAATTCTAAACTGTACTAGGACCTGTACCGTTTTCCTGAAAAGTTACTACTTCGTGCGGGTGAAAGGATGGAAATTTGAATATGTGCAAACTGGATGGGATGCAGACTGGGGGTACACTTTTCGACTATTTCCAGGTTACTTACCTATAGGCCCTTGTTGTGTGGTGCATAAAATATTAGAACAGAACCGAATAGACTAAAAGGAAATCTAAGCACTTACCCTGCCATATGTGCTTCTAAATCTTCTACACCATCATCTCCGTTGTATCACAAAATTGTGATACCTGATTGGAAATATTCAGCATGTATGATGTACCTAAAGATTACTTCTCTATTGCACCATCAATTTCGTTTAGATTCATTACCCTTGTCCAGCTTACTTTTCAGCTTACCAGTAGAATTTCGTAGTATAATCCTCTGTAATTACTCAAACTAGAAGCCATTGATGCACATTGGGGACCATTTTAATGTCCAAAAATGTTCAAACGTGTGTGAAATCTTATGGAACTTGACTGCTAAGGTCATCAGTCCCTAAACTTACACACTACTTAACCTAAATTATCCTAAGAACAAACACATATACGCATGTCCGAGGGAGGACTCGAACGTCCACCGGGACCAGCCGCACAGGACCATTTTAATCAACGAATTATTTGCACTGTACTTCTGAATGTAGCAAAACAAATTGAGTAAAAAAATCGTGATGATGTGCGCCATTTTGAAAGAATACAAATGCATCGGCACCAATTTTTGCTGCCATGTTGGTTACATCTCTTATGACTTCCTAATGGGGGACGCATTGCAAGTCAGTATATGTGATAGATAGTAGTAGAGAGCTAGAAAAAGAGCTTAGCGGGTGAGGAACATCGTAGATGCCAAAGGTCTTCAGTGCCTTTTCTTAGGCATATTATATTACAGTATTCACAAATTCATTTAAGTGCAATTCTCTCCATTGCTATGTCGTTTGTGGATAATAGTTGTCCACAGCTGTTGGGAATTATTGTCCATATTTCCCGTAATATATTCAGCACTTCTTCCCTCCAGCTGTCACGCAAGCTTACATGTGAAAATAGCATACACTGAAATTTACTGTTAATGTAACATCGCACTCACATCACAGGGTGCCAGTTCGATGCAGACATCTTGAAAATGAACCGTTATTGAATTTCATCCATATTGTTTCGTGTCTCCTGTTTGCTCTGACCGGCATACACCGTCGTATTGGGAGAATATAAATCCGTGTCTTTTAGGAACGTTAATATCTTACTTATGGAATTATTTTGTCTTTATTACAACTCTTGAAAATCCTTTATTTTCATGAAACTAATGATTTAATTTCTTCTCGGATTAAATTCACGTGTTCATTGTATGTTTACTGCCCTTTCTAACCATTTCACTTCGTCCTCTGTTATTAATTATTAGTTACTCCAAAATTGCCAATTTGCAGCTCTGCATGTAATATATTGGCCAATGTTACTTTCTACCTGCGTACTAGGGAATCACTGACGTTATATATTGATTACATTGCCATATTTTACTATTCATCATATCGACATACGAACAATCATGGAATGTGATCGCCTAGGAGGTTTTCATGTCGACCATCGCTGACTGTTACCTTCACTATCAATCAGAAATACTACAGGAACTCGTGTGAGATGATTATATCACACACTATCTTCACTTTCGTTTGTCAACGGTCAGAAGAAAACTTCAACCATGTGCCCCAGTCCATCCATTTCCTCACCCCTGTGCCATTTAATACCGCTATTCCCACATCAGAAGTTGCAGCATTTTGCAGGCTTGCCAGTTGTCATGGACGCTATAGCTTAGATTACAAACATTTATTCGCTGTCACTGCTGTGCTGCCACATTCTTGTTTGTCATCTTCTCCAATGTTAGTTACCAAACTGTCCACGATGTCTTCCATCACTCCAACTCTTTGCTAGAAATAATGTTCTAACATTTTATTTCAGGACAGAAACGAAACCATTGGTTCACTGTCGCGCTATGAGCCCTACCATGGACAAGTTCCTGCAGTCCGTTCAGTGACATGTAACCCTCTCTCTATACTGTGTGATCCCTTATAATCTTACACTTGATGCCAGGGTAACTCTATAACATTGAGATGACACATGTACTACGGTAGCAAAAAATGGGAGACAAATGGCTTTGAGCACTATGGGACTCAACATCTTAGGTCATAAGTCCCCTAGAACTTAGAACTACTTAAACCTAACTAACCTAAGGACACCACACACACACCCATGCCCGAGGCAGGATTCGAACCTGCGACCGTAGCAGTCCCGCAGTTCCGGACTGCAGCGCCAGAACCGCTAGACCACCGCGGCCGGCTACTACGGTAGCCTCACAAAAGAATTTTCATAGCTGGCAAGTAGCGTATCAAGGCAGTACGTCTCGTCTTTGGGTTGTTTTCCGTGTATTTATGTGGAAAGCAAACATTTTCGCATTGTCTGTTCACAAGTCATGCCGTGCCTTTGAAATAATGAAGCATTTCTTCTTTTATAGACCTTTTGCTGATGATTGATCGATCTGTTTTCCACGATATGTAGCGTTGTCTATAATTACAACTTGTTGTTTTACAGTATGGCTAAATTGGGAATAATATTAATAGAGAGATTCCAGGAGTTCAGTCAATTTTTTGTTTCCATTTTCTGCAGATAATGGAAACAACAACTCGGCTAAACACCCGGAAGCTCACTATTAATCAATCATGCCGTTAAAACCTGGGTACAACCTTCCCCTCTATCACATTTCACAATTAGTAGAGTTCGTCTGCCCATGCGATCGTCAGTAACTGTTTCCATGCTGGAATTTAATTCACATACTTTAACGACGCCTAAGTGTACTCCAAGATCTACAGCAACCACCCTCTTTGCTGCACGTAAGTTGTTTTTGATTACTACTACTTCAATATGTTCCAGCATTTTCTGAAAGTCAAATTTCCATCAAGTCAAGTCTCATCAACATAAAATACTGACGTAACGGACATACATCTTAGACTTATCGGATGTGGAAATAGCTTTATTGGCGACCAGTTTGTTTCCCAAAATGCAGATAAACGTCGCTCTTTAAAGGAAAAGAAACAGGTAAGTTAAATAAAAAAAAGACGCAATAATTTCATTAATAATCACGACTAAACAACTTTTTTTGCGATAATACAGTGACAGTAATCACATCACGAATATTTACCTATGAGGTAGCTGACTGAAGAACTTCACAGCATCAGGATGGCAAAACTTTATCGGGCTTTAAAAACCTCCATATTTTAGCCTGGGAAATGGAAGGAGATCTAGAATAAATAACGGAATTTTTCGAGTTACATTATAGCGAAAAGCAGATAACTGCAAAGCTAGACCATTGTGCAGAAGACAACTAAAGAATTCCGAAGTTAAACATCCCATTAAAAGCAGGTATGGGCATCTCAAGCAGCCCACCGATTGGTCGCCGTTCTTGTCATGTCTTTATGATGCGAGTTTGCATTTCTCTGTGATACGTTTTTTGACATTTCAGCGTAAGGCAGTGACTGGATTCGGATTATATCTTAACAGGCAGCATTTTGCAGCGCTCTTTGAGTTCAATAGTACTTTCTAATCCAACACCATTTTTGATTAACACCGACCACAGTGAAAGGGGATAGCTTGCGCCTGGATACTTCGATTATTTCGCTCAAATTTCCGGCTGTTTCCGTCAATGCCTTTGCGTTGCATAATCTAAAATTTTTTGTTGACTTACCTGGCTCTTACAACAAAACTTTGAATGCTGTCTCTCGACTCCCTTGGCTTTTTACACTTTTATCCTCTCAACAGACGCGTATGATCAATCTGAATCGAGCTGTAGAAATAACTCAATTTCGAAATAACTGACTTACCTATATTTTTCCCCTGACTCATCAATTGTTCAGCTAATGATCTGTAATCAATGTGGAGATCTTTTCTCACGTCACTCAGAAATGCACCATGATGACAGCTAATACTGGACCACTTCGGTATTATTATAAATCGCAAAAATTAGAATACGTCGTCACTGCAGATAACACACTGACAATGAGACGGCTATGTTTTCTTCTAGGATATTTCTCTGTGTATTCTTCATGTGCACAGGGTTGTTTCCCCGGTCATTACCTCTTCCCTCATCTGACAGCGGTCTTCTCCTTACGTGCGGACAGCACAGTGTCGTGTAGCCCATCGGCTAAGTGCGTGGGAGCCCTGTTGCAGCGGTGTGCGATTAGTAGCTGACTGTCGTTCCTGGTGGTAGTAATTTGTGGAGAAACTTACTTTAAGATGAGTTCACAGTCATGAAATTGTGTTTTAACATACTTAACCGTAATCTGACGCAATGTCATTTGAATCACTGTACTTTGAATGGCTGCCTGTGACAAAATTTCCAGTAAGTTACTGTGCTGAACCATCGCACAACCTCGTCTCGTAAGGATCACCAGCGCAGAACATTAGCACGTTCTAAACTTGAACAACTCCCATTTACAGTCAAGTCTGATGGTTCTCTGTGAGCTGTTAGCCTTTACTTCCTCTCTATAGTGACATCTTTAGCGCCCTAAAGAACGATGCCTTCAAGTTTGATCGTCTGGGCAGCAAACTTTTCATACAGAAAGTTCACCAAAGTGCTAGATGCAAACAATACGAGCATACTTTCCAAGATTCGTCTCGAAAGCCTTGAAGCCTGCAAGATAAGTGGTATTCATAAAACAAAGAAGCTCCTCTTCTTCACAATTTCAGTAACATAAGAAGGTTAATAGAAGAAGAGGAATGATTTGTGAGACATCTAAAAATTCGTAACTTGCCAATGGAGAGGCTGTATTCAAAGATGAGAGTATACAAAACTGATTAGACAGAATGTAGCAGGTATGTACACATTAAAAAAGTTAACACAAAAGATGGCCAACAGCATCAAACCAGTCAAAAGACCGATGATTTAAAAGAAAAATTATAATTTTCTTGGCAATGTTAACACACTGAACATCGAAAATTGATTTTAACTACATAGGTCATATAATTTAGTTGCACGCCTACGCAAGGGATTCATTTGATTAAATGATACCACTAAAGTCATTACTAATGGATATTGTACGTATTTTCCACGCAGATTATACTTCACGTGACAATAGGGGCCCTGGCATATGCCACCGTGCCTTCTCCACACATCAGCTAGGCCGTAGCATATGGCTTGCGTACAATTTGCCGCAACAGATCAATGCAATCATGGGAAAAATATGCAGTCACTTATACACAACAGATTAGACAATTGAGATGAAGCGAAAATTATACAATTAAGTCAACAAAATCGATTGATCCCCTAATTGTAGTGACCAGCATATAGCATTAAACATTTTGTACATATTTCCCGTACTGAAGTACTGTCTGGCTTTTGATTGTGACTGAATGAATAACTCACAGTTCTTATTCTGCAAGGATTGTGACTTTATTACAGACATAATGTTACACCAGCGAACAGAGATGTACAGAAGATAGCAAGTGGGTTATTGTGTAGTCTGCTGTCGTATGGAAGGTACCCGTTGCCCTGTGAGACTGCAGCGAACCCCTGAAGACGTCAGCTGCTATTTCTGAGAGAGTGCTTAGGCCCTTCCTGTCACCCTCTCCAGGAGAGCGCGCCGCAGCTGCCCCCTGCTGACCTTTCCAGTGGCCACGCGAGGGATGGACTCCACCAGGAACACGCCCCCATGTAGCAGTTTCTCCTCGCTGCCGCACGCTTTCTCTGAAAACAACAACAAGTGACGATCTTTATTGCACTATCTTTATTTCACTGCGATGGGCAGTGAGTGGTGTAGCCTAGATTAGATAGACTGCAATGGTGTAGCACATAAGGTGTACCTTTCTCAGGGCAGGGATAAAAGTACACTATGTGTAGGGGTAGCTGATCTCTGTCAGTTCAAACTCTCCTCTGAGGAATGTCATTATGAAGCATCATGTATGGTCCGAATGTTAGTAACCATAATGACAAGTAACACCGAGCAAGTCTGAGAGCTACTGGCACAATAGCAGCGATTCTATCTCATAGCGATGCTTTAAAAATGAATGGGGACCTGTTATCATTAACATTAATAAAGATTCGAATGAGCGAAATTTAATTCTTAATTTATTCCCCCCATCGCACACACAGTCAGGTAAGGAAATGGGAAAACGTATGGAATTTGATCTATCGGGGTATCTATCTTCATAAGGGCTGCGACGTGGTTCTGTATGTTTGATCTAAGGTAAGACAGGAAACCTTTATAATCATAGGGCACTGTTGTCCGCTTAATATTTCAACGTAAAACCAAAGAAGTTCGCCATCAATGCTTTCATCGTTTTCAAAATAAGTCTTCGTTAGCACTTCCCAAAAATTTTAGAAACATTACCAAAACTGTCTGTGATACGTAAAGCTGTCAGGTCTGCAGATTGAGACTGTTGGTGTCGCGGATACAACACTATAGTTCCTTTAATTTCGTACAAGTTTATCATCTCCAGTCTCACTGGCCTCTCAGTTTTTCTTCTTTTGTTTATTTTTTGTTGGTGTGGTGATCCATATGCTGACCCAGTACAATTGTTGAGTCATATGTTTTGCAAACATTGCGGAAACTGATTTCCCTCGCTAGGATGCTCTTTGCGGGACGCCTAATGAGTTATGATGCACAGAATAATCCCGTGATGAAGTAGACAAACTATCAGTGATGGTGGAGATGTTTAACTGTATCAATTGAAGGTAAGGGGCCCCCTAGTCATGGAATGAAAGCAAGAAAAAATGTGTACCAAACACAGGCCCCAATTGCATAACCTGAGATCTATGAGCGCTTTCTCACCTTCAATACTGTGGAAATACATCTCCCCTGCTGCAGGCTCCTTGGTTTCTATATTTTTGGAAGAAACAATGTGGGACAAAACGATACAAAATGTTGTTTCACTGTAGGAGGCATCAGAACTATTTTCGCTTATAATCCTTATAAGAAAAAATGTCTACCAATCATAGGCCCGAATTGCATAACCTAAGAGTTATGAACGATTCCTCACCTTCGATACTGTCAAACTCATCTCTCCTACTGCAAGCTCCTTGATTTCTATATTTTTAACAGACAATGTGGGCCAAAACTTTAAAAATATGCAGTAAATATGGGCTCTAAAATGCATACACTAAGAGAAATGGGCAGTTCTTCAGTGGAGAGATGTGTTTTATAGGAGCGAGATGAACAACTGCTCATAACTTTACGGTATACGCTTTAGACCCGTTGTTTACTGGAGATTTATTTCCTGTTTTGGTCCATACTACCGTACCTGAAAGAATCGTACCTACAATCTCACCAACAACAGTAGCAGTACATGTTTTGGACTGTCACGAATAACAAAACGATATTCGCTTATAACTGTCGACTTCGTCGTTTCAGGACCACGGTCCTTTACCTCAAATTGAAACTTTTACCCGTCATCCCTGAAAGTCTGTATCATCACGGAATCACCCTGTATGTTGGAGGTGGAGCATGGACCAGGGTCCTTTACCTCAAATTGAAACTTTTGCCCGTCATCCCTGAAAGTCTGTAACATCAGGGAATCACCCTGTATGTTGGAGGTGGAGCATGGACCAGGGTCCTTTGCCTCAAATTGAAACTTTTACCGGTCATCCCTGAAAGTCTGTAACATCAGGAAATCACCCTGTATGTTGGAGGTGAAGCATGGACCATGGTCCTTTACCTCAAATTGAAACTTTTGCCCATCATCCCGGAAAGTCTGTAACATCACGGAATCACCCTGTATGTTGGAGGTGGATCATGGACCAGGGTCTTTTACCTCAAATTGAAACTTTTACCCGTCATCCTTGAAAGTCTGTAACATCATGGAATCACCCTGTATGTTTGAGGTGGAGCATGGACCAGGGTCCCTTATCTCAAACTGAAACTTTTCCCCGTCATCCCTGAACGTCTGTAACCCTGTATGTTGGAGGTGGAGCATGGACCAGGGTCCTTTGCCTCAAATTGAAACTTTTACCCGTCATCCCTGAAAGTCTGTAACATCACGGAATCACCCTGTATGTTGGACGTGGAGCATGGACCAGGGTCCTTTAACTCAAATTGAAACTTTTGCCTGTCATCCCTGAAAGTCTGTAACATCACGGAATCACCCTGTATGTTGGAGGTTGAGCGTGGTATTAGGACCATTCTTCCAGGCAGCGAAACGTCTGCAATGCTTACAACTGATTGGCCGCACAACTGACAGGCGCTAAATTTCAGATCTTCATACGTTACAACTCCTTTAGTTTGTTCTTTACGAAAATCGTGTACCGCTGGGCAAGGAAACTGGGGAAATTTTATTAAGTAAGAGCTTCATATATGTCTACGAAATTTCTGTTGCTCTAAAGTGTAAAGAAAGTAATTGTTTCAGGATCTTCTGACTTAATTTGAAAGCATCACACACAGAGTAAAATAAATTAAATTATTTATCAGTTACGTTCATAGGTGAAGCTCACTTTTTAAGGTAGATGAATCGAAAATTTTCGTTGTGCTTCTAAGCTTCGTACCTGTGTTGTTCCAGATCCAGCACACACAAGTGTTAGGCTCACTGAGGTGATTATGCTACAAAGAGATGAATGGCGAAAGGAGAGACACGCGCGATACCTGCAACAATCGGTTTCCCAACAGGACGTTTTACACACCGCAGGGCTTTCCTTCCACTTTATGAATGTCTGCGGGACTCTCTGTCCAGCATATAATGGGGTGAAAGGCGTGATTATCAGAGGATAATGTGTAGGCGGACAGATACGAATGCCCAGCTCAGAGATGCAGTCACACTGGTTTACCAAGAAGGAAATTCTATCACTTTTTGGGCTGATATCATGTCCGACGCCTTCCATCGCTGTTGAGGTGGACTTACGGACACAGGGCTCCATATTATGGTGAAAATGTGCACCTCTTCCTTTCAATAATTCTTTCTTTTTTACATGTTGCACAGTTTTGTACTTTTTCACTGTTGATGCACAGCAGTTTCTACGCAATTTGCCAGTATTTTGAATAATGGAGGACTTAGTAATGTTCATAAAAAAGGTAATTAAAAGAGTGATGCATCAAATTTTCTAAAAATGCTGCTTCAAATTAATGTACCGATTAATGCTATACCACACATGTGAAGTAGATCAAATTTTTACCAGATATGTATGGCAAGTTGGATGAGATATTACACCCGTTTAATTTTCCACGTAAAGTATATTACCCAGAATAAAAACTCTAATTTAATTTTTAGAAAAATTCCGCTAATTATTAATTTTCGTTCTCTCTAATTTCATCTTGCACTTGAGTTAAGCTCTACTAGATCGGTGTAGAGGACTACAACATACCAAAAAAAAATATTAGTGTAATGCTTCATAAACGTAAGGAGATATGCGTACAAGAATTCTGAAAATTTGAACTTGTGGGAAATTGCTATTAAGAACTGAGTTATATTAAATGTGCATCAAAGTGTTACTGAAACATATTTTTCATCCTACCGCATTTCTTCATCTTCAAGCTTTATCTTGGCGGGCTGTATGTAATGATTACTTCATTGGTGAATATATATTAATTATCTATATATGTCCACATACTTCAGCAAAAGTAGCAATGAATTCATTTTGATGTATGAGGCATCTATGGAGATACATATGGTTTACATAACTGTATATATAATTTCGTAATATATGTCTGTCTAGTAGTAGAAGACTAAATTCAATTCATGATTGTGTGTAAAGTTCCGGGAGAGAGGTTTCTTGTGATAAATATCATAAACAACTTTTTACTGTTGAGGAATCTTGTCTGATAAAGGAAATTGCCAAATGTAAACAGCCGATAAGTAGATTAGCTGGAAGAAACTGAATAACAAACCAGTAGGGAGATTTTAGAATCCACTACAAACAACATCACCATCAAGACAAAAAGCTGAAACATTCCTCAAGATCATGTACACAGTTTCCTCTAAATATTACGGACTGCTTTGTTTGTAAACTTGATGTATGACATTATTAGTACTTATTGTACACTAATGAATATCTAGACATACACAAATCCTTAGCACATTGTCAACAAACAAACTTTCAGTAGGTCATAAACAAAACAGTGCACAAAAGAGATGTCAAACAGCAGCAATGACGATCATCTGCAGACGTTGTAAAACAGCAGTGTTACCAACGTAAACAACATATCCGAAACAGAATCGCTGAAAGCAAATGTTTCCATTTTATTTTGTGACGTACTAATGGTTTCCTCTAATTTAAGTAATTGGGGCATTCAGGAAAAACTCGCATAAGAGTAGCGCTAGTAGCACCACTATGAGAATTAAAATCAGGTTTGCTTTAAATTCAAGCTGTAATGGTCATGAGCGTTAGTTGCCTTTGAGATTGTACGTGCTGAGTTGATGTTAGTCAAGTATGTCTTTAAGGTGACAAAGACGCCATTATCAACACATAGGTCCTGTAATAATGCTAGACAAGTTAGATATTCCTTCTGCGACATTTCAAACAGACTTGACAGGAACATAGCCACTGTACACGATTGCTCGCAGCGGTGACCTCCTTGATGTATGGTCCCAAGGAGACTAGCAGGCTCTGAATGGCCATGCATGACTACTGAGAGGGTAGATCATTGTGTTTAATGTATGGATCTGGTGCACTGTACTGAATCTGCAGTAGCAATTTACAACGAAGAGCCAAAGAAACTAGGACACTTGCCTAATATAGTGTAGGGCCCCTGGGAGGACGCAGAAATGCGGCAACACAAGGTGGCATGGCCTTGACTAATGTCTGTAGTAGTGCTGGAGGAATTAACACTATGAATCCTGCAAAGCTGTCCACAAATCCGTAAGAGTACGAGGGGGCTGAGATCTCTTCTGAAAAGCACATTACAAAGCATCCCAGATATGCTCAATAATGTTCATCTCTGGGGAGTTTGGTGGCCATCAGAAGTGTTTTAACTCAGAAGATGGTTCCATGAGCCATACTGTAGCAATTCTATGGTCGTGTAGGTTATCGCATTGTCCTACCGGAATTTCCCAAGCCCATCGGAATGCACAATGGACATGAATGGATGCAGGTGATCAGAGAGAATGCTTACATATGTGTCACCTGTCACCTGTCAGAGTTGTTTTTAGACGCATCAGGGGTCCATACCACTCCAACTGCACACGCCCCACACCATTACAGACCCTCCACCGGCTTGAACAGTCCTCTGCTGACCTGCAGGGTCCATGGATTCATGAGGCTGTCTCTATGCCCGTACACGTCCGTCCTCTTGAAACAATTTTAAACGAGACTCGTCCTACCAGCCAACATGTTTCCAGTAATCAACCGTCTAATGTCGGTGCTGATGGACCCGGATGAGGCGTAAAGCTTTGTGTCGTGCAGTCATCAAGGATACACGAGTGGACCTTCGGCTCCGAATGGTTCATAAGCTGAAACTTGTTGGTAACCCAGCATTGAAATCTGCAGAAATTTGTGGAAGGGTAGCACTTCTGTCATGGTGAACGAATCTTTTTCGGTCGTCGTAGGTCCTGTTCTTGCAGGATCTTTTTCCGGCTTCAGCGATGTCGGAGATTTGACGTTTTACCGGATCCTTGATATTCACGGTACACTCGTCAAATAGTAGTATGGAATAATCCCCACTTCATCGCCACCTCGGAGATGCTGTGTCCCATCGCCCGTGCGCCTACTATAGAACCACATTCAAACTCACTTAAATATTGATGACGTGCCATTGAACCAGCAGTAACCGATCTAACAATTGCGCCAGACACTTGTCTTATATAAGCGTTGCCGAGCGGAGCGTCGTATTCTGCCTGTTAACATATCTCCGTTTTTGAATACGCACGCCAGTACCAGTTTTTCTGGCGCTTCATTGCAGCAGGAGTGACATAAGGAAGTTACAAATCGTTTGCTTCAAGAACACCTCCGACCCAGATTCCCAGGAATGTGCAATCCACTGAACCCAAACCACCGCCATTTGGAGCTTCAATGGTGACAAGCGAGAGCTCATTGGAGGACAGGGTGGAGGGGAGTTGTGTTTCCGAACGTAAGGTGCTTCCTTCTCCCCTCCAGTGACGGCTATGTGTTCGTTAGGAGAAGGCCAGTTGAGAGCCTGCACTCAGTCTACGTGCTAGACACTTTGGGCTACCTAATCGTCTCGAATGCTCTCTCGTAGTTACCCTGACTGCAAATCTGTACATCAGTCTGTCGTTCCAACCTGTTGTGCTGACTTTCATGAATAGGGGGTGTTTTCCAAAAGGGTGAACTCACCCACATACCACGGTCGTGAACCAATATGCTCTACAGAGTGTTGAGACGTTGACTTGGCCTCCTCGATCACTAGTTCTGTTTCCAACCGAGCACATGTGTTACATCATCAAACAACAACTCCAGCGTCAGCCACATACAGCATTAACTGTCCCTCTATTGGCCGATCAAGCAACAGGCACGGACCTCCATCCCACAAACTAAAATCCAGCTCATTACAACACAATGTGCACACTTTACATGCTTTCATTCAATGTTCTGCCGGCTACACCAGTTATTAATGCACCAACATTTCACATTTGCAATGAATTATCTTGAGCTTCTATTAACCTGTGATCTTGCAGTATTAATATGTTACTTAGACAAATGTATTCCCAAAATCTTGTTACTCTACACTGATTACTTCTTATTGTTGCGACATTTTTCCATTGATAGTGACCGGGCCAAATATCTCACTAAATAAGCATCAAACGAAAAAACTACAAAGAACGAAACTCTTCTAACTTGAACGGGGAAACCAGATGGTGCTATGGTTGGCCTACTAGATGGCGCTGCCATAGGTCAAACTGATATCAACTGCGTTTTTTTAAACAGGAACCCCCATTTTTATTACATATTCGTGTAGTACGTAAAGAAATATGAATGTTTTAGTTGGACCACTTTCTTCGCTTTGTGACAGATGGCGCTGTAATAGTCTCAAACCTCTTAGTACGTGGTATCACGTAACATTCCGCCAGTGCGGACGGTATCTGCTTCGTGATACATTACCCGTGTTAAAATGGACCGTTTACCAATTGCGGAAAACGTCGATATCGTGTTGATGTACGGCTGTTGTGATGAAAATGCCCAACAGGCGTGTGCTATGTATGCTGCTTGGTATCCTGGACGACATCACCCAAGTGTCCGGACCGTTCGTCGGATAGTTACGTTATTTAAGGAAACAGGAAGTGTTCAGCCACATGTGAAAGGTCAACCAGACTTGCAACAAGTGATGATGTCCAAGTAGGTATTTTAGCTGCTGTCGCGGCTAATCCCCACATCAGTAGCAGACAAACTGTGCGAGAATCGGGAATCTCAAAAACGTCGGTGGTGAGAATGCTACATCAACATCGATTGAACCCTTACCATATTTCTATGCTCCAGGAATTGCATGGTGACGACTTTGAACGTCGTGTACAGTTCTGCCACTGAACATAAGAGAAATTACGGGACGATGACAGACTTTTTTGCACGCGTTCTATTTAGCGACGGAGTGTCATTCACCAACAGCGGTAACGTAAATGGGCATAATATGCACTATTGGGCATCGGAAAATCCACGATAGCTGCGACAAGTGGAACATCAGCGACCTTGGCGGGTTAATGTATGGTGCGGCATTATGAGAGGAGGGGTAATTGGCCCCCATTTTACCGATGGCAATCTAAATGGTGCAATGTGCAATGTATGCTGATTTCCTACGTAATGTTCTACCGATGTTACTACAAGATGTTTCACTACATGACAGACTGGCGATGTTCTTCCAGCATGATGGATATCCGGCTCGCGTGCGGTTGAAGCGGTATTGAATAGCATATTTTATGACAGGTGGGTTGGTCGTCGAAGCACCATACCATGGCCCGCACGTTCACCGGATCTGACGTCCCCGGATTTCTTTCTGTGGGAAAAGTTGAAGGATATTTGCTATCGTGATCCACCGACAACGCCTGACAACATGCGTCAGCGCATTGTCCTTGCATATGCGAATATTACGGAAGGCGAACTACTCGTTGTTGAGAGGAGTGTCGTTACACGTATTGCCATATGCATTGAGGTTGACGGACATCATTTTGAGCATTTATTGCATTAATGTGGTATTTACAGGTAATCACTGTAACAGCGTGCGTTCTCAGAAATGCTAAGTTCACAAAGGTACTTGTATCACAATGGAACAACCAAAATAAAATGTTCAAACGTACCTACGTTCTGTGTTTTAACTTGAAACACCTAACTGTTACCAACTGTTCATCTAAAATTGTGAGCCATATGTTTTTGACTATTACAGTGCCATCTATCACAAAGCGAAAAGAGTGGTCCAACAAAAACATTCATATTTCTTTGCGTACTACAGGAATATGTAATAAAAATGGGTGTTCCTATTAAAAAAAACGCATTTGATATCCGTTTGACCTATGGCAGCGCCATCTAGCGGGCCAACCATAGCGCTATCTGGTTTCCCCCTTCAACCTAGACAAGTTTCGTTGTTTGCAGTTTCTTCGTTTGACGCTTATTTCGTGAGATATTTGGCCCGGTCACAATCCATCAATCACCCTGTATATATGTATATGTGTGCGTGTGTGTATGTGTGTGTGTGTGTGTGTGTGAGTGTATGTGTGTGTGTGTGTGTGTGTGTGTGTGTGTGTGTGTGTGTGTGTGCGTAGTAGACACTATTGATTTTAAGACAGCAAATGCCAAGTTATTACTGCAAGATATCGAGAGGGGGTTTGCCTCACCTTTGACCAGTTGCTTCAACTCGTCAGGAGTGACGGTAGCGCCCTGGGCCAGCACGACGAAGGCAGCAGGGTGCTCCTGGTCCTCGTCATGTGGCAGGCCCACCACCACTGCTTCCGACACCTGAGGGTGTCCCAGGAGCCACGCCTCCAGCTCTGATGGTGACACCTGCCAACACAGTTACTCCGCTCACGACCGCAAAATATATACAGTACGCAGTTGAAAATTATGCTTATTGAGTTAAGATAGCAAGCACCCGGGAGCTATGAGACACTGGCACGGTAGCTCAGCGTGTTCGGTTAAAGGGTTAGCTGCCCTCTGTAATAAGCCGAGTAAATACACTCCTGGAAATGGAAAAAAGAACACATTGACACCGGTGTGTCAGACCCACCATACTTGCTCCGGACACTGCGAGAGGGCTGTACAAGCAATGATCACACGCACGGCACAGCGGACACACCAGGAACCGCGGTGTTGGCCGTCGAATGGCGCTAGCTGCGCAGCATTTGTGCACCGCCGCCGTCAGTGTCAGCCAGTTTGCCGTGGCATACGGAGCTCCGTCGCAGTCTTTAACACTGGTAGCACGCCGCGACAGCGTGGACGTGAACCGTATGTGCAATTGACGGACTGAGCGAGGGCGTATAGTGGGCATGCGGGAGGCCGGGTGGACGTACCGCCGAATTGCTCAACACGTGGGGTGATGATGATGTTTGGTTTGTGGGGCGCTCACAGCGTGGTTATCAGCGCCCGTACAATTACCCAATCTTTGCTCAGTCCAATTGCGCCACTTTCCTGGATGATGATGAAATGATGAGGACAACACAAACACCCAGTCATCTCGAGGCAGGTGAAAATCCCTGACCCCGCCGGGAATCGAACCCGGGACCCCGTGCTCGGGAAGCGAGAACGCTACCGCGAGACCACGAGCGGCGGACCAACACGTGGGGTGTGAGGTCTCCACAGTACATCGATGTTGTCGCCAGTGGTCGGCGGAAGGTGCACGTGCCCGTCGACCTGGGACCGGACCGCAGCGACGCACGGATGCACGCCAAGACCGTAGGATCCTACGCAGTGCCGTAGGGGACCGCACCGCCACTTCCCAGCAAATTAGGGACACTGTTGCTCCTGGGGTATCGGCGAGGACCATTCGCAACCGTCTCCATGAAGCTGGGCTACGGTCCCGCTCACCGTTAGGCCGTCTTCCGCTCACGCCCCAACATCGTGCAGCCCGCCTCCAGTGGTGTCGCGACAGGCGTGAATGGAGGGACGAATGGAGACGTGTCGTCTTCAGCGATGAGAGTCGCTTCTGCCTTGGTGCCAATGATGGTCGTATGCGTGTTTGGCGCCGTGCAGGTGAGCGCCACAATCAGGACTGCATACGACTGAGGCACACAGGGCCAACACCCGGCATCATGGTGTGGGGAGCGATCTCCTACACTGGCCGTACGACACTGGTGATCGTCGAGGGGACACTGAATAGTGCACGGTACATCCAAACCGTCATCGAACCCATCGTTCTACCATTCCTAGACCGGCAAGGGAACTTGCTGTTCCAACAGGACAATGCACGTCCGCATGTATCCCGTGCCACCCAACGTGCTCTAGAAGGTGTAAGTCAACTACCCTGGCCAGCAAGATCTCCGGATCTGTCCCCCATTGAGCATGTTTGGGACTGGATGAAGCGTCGTCCCACGCGGTCTGCACGTCCAGCACGAACGCTGGTCCAACTGGAAATGGCATGGCAAGCCGTTCCACAGGACTACATCCAGCATCTCTACGATCGTCTCCATGGGAGAATAGCAGCCTGCTTTGCTGCGAAAGGTGGATATACACTGTACTAGTGCCGACATTGTGCATGCTCTGTTGCCTGTGTCTATGTGCCTGTGGTTCTGTCAGTGTGATCATGTGATGTATCTGACCCCAGGAATGTGTCAATAAAGTTTCCCCTTCCTGGGACAATGAATTCACGGTGTTCTTATTTCAATTTCCAGGAGTGTATATCAACGATGAACTTCAACAAGTGTCATAGGATGTCCACCCCGAACAAATACAACTATCATTAAGAACAAAATGATATTAACAAAAAAAATGAAAAATGTTAGCGTTTTTGATTCAGATGCAAAATGTTTTGGGTCCCGGGATCGAATCCCGCAGCTGCTTAAATTTTGATTAATAATCAGCATTGGCGGCCGAAGACTTCGAGCATAAGAAGGCGCCCTCATTCTGCCAACGGCCTTGTCAAAGAGGGCGGAGAAGCGGACAGAGGTTTAGGGCACTCTCTTGTCTTAGGGGTGGGAAACTGCCCGTAAAGGCGGAAGAATCAGTAATGATCAACGGCATGAGGATGCAGAAGGCAATGGAAACCACTGCATTAAAGGCACGTAGCGTGTATCCACTGGTCATGTGAACTGTAATTGAAGTAGTTGTGTTGATGATCTCTCCATTGGAAAAATATTCCGTAATAGTCCTCCATTCGCATCTCCGCGAGGGGACAGCCAAGGGGGAGGTTACCATGAGAAAAAGATTGAATAATCAACGGAAGAACAACGTTCTACGAATCGGGGCGTGGAGTGTCAGAAGCTTGAACGTGGTAGGGAAACTAGAAAATCTGAAAAGGGAAGTGCAAATGCTCAGTCTAGATATAGTAGGAGTCAGTGAAGTGAAGTGGAAAGAAGACAAGGATTTCTGGTCCGATGAGTATAGGATAATATCAACAGCAGCAGAAAATGTTATAACGGGAGTAAGATTCGTTATGAATAGTAAGGTGCGGTAGGGATTGTGTTACTGTGAACAGTTTAGTGATGGGTTTGTTCTTATCAGAATCGACAGCAAACCAACACCGACAACGATAGTTCAGGTATACATGCCAACGTCGCATGCTGAAGGTGTAGGGGGAGAGAAGGTGTATGACGATACTGAAAGGGTAATACAACAAGCAAAGGGATATGAAAATCCAATAGTCATGGGGGACTGGAATGTAGTTATAGGGGAAGGCGTCGAAGAAAAGGTTACAGCAGAATAATGGCTTGGGACAAGGAATGAGAGAGGAGTAAAACTAATTCTACATCTACATCTACATCTACATCTACATCCATACTCCGCAAGCCACCTGACGGTGCGTGGCGGAGGGTACCTTGAGTACCTCTATGGGTTCTCCCTTCTATTCCAATCTCGTATTGTTCGTGGAAAGAAGGATTGTCGGTATGCTTCTGTGTTGACTCTAATCTCTCTGATTTTATCCTCATGGTCTCTTCGCGAGATATACGTAGGAGCTAGCAATATACTGCTTGACTCTTCGGTGAAGGTATATTCTCGAAACTTCAACAAAAGCCCGTACCGAGCTACTGAGCGTCTCTCCTGCAGAGTCTTCCACTGAAGTTTGTCTATCATCTACGTAACGCTTTCGCGATTACTAAATGATACTGTAACGAAGCGCACTGCTCTCCGTTGGATCTGTTCTAGCTCTTCTATCAACCCTATCTGGTACGGATCCCACACTGTTGAGCAGTATTCAGCCCGCCGCGGTGGTCTCGCGGTTCTAGGCGCGCAGTCCGTAACCGTGCGACTGCTACGGTCGCAGGTTCGAATCCTGCTTCGTGCATGGATGTGTGTGATGTCCTTAGGTTAGTTAGGTTTAAGTAGTTCTAAGTTCTACGGGACTGATGACCACAGCTGTTAAGTCCCATAGTGCTCAGAGCCAATTTTTTTAGCAGTATTCAAGCACTGGGTGAACAAGCGCACTGTAACCTACTTCCTTTGTTTGCGTATTGCATTTCCTTAGGATTCTTCCAATTAATCTCAGTCTGGCATCTGCTTTACCGACGATCAACTTTATATGATCATTCCATTTTAAATCACTCCTGATGCGTACTCCCACATAATTTATGGAATTAACTGCTTCCAGTTGCTGACCTGCTATATTGTAGCTAAATGATAAGTGATCTATCTTTCTGTGTATTCGCAGCACATTACACTTGTCTACATTGAGATTAAATTGCCATTCCCTGCACCATGCGTCAATTCGCTGCAGATCCTCCTGCATTTCCGTACAATTTTCCATTCTTACAACCTCTCGATATACCACAGTATCATCCGCAAAAAGCCTCAGTGAACTTTCTATGTCATCCACAAGGACATTTATATATATTGTGAATATCAATAGTCCTACGACGCTCCCCTGCTGTACACCTGAAATCACTCTTACTTCGGAAGACTTCTCTCCATTGAGAATGACATGCTGCGTTCTGTTATCTAGGAACTCCTCAATCCAATCACACAATTGGTCTGATATTCCATATGCTCTTACTTTGTTCATTAAACGACTGTGAAGAACTGTATCGAACGCCTTCCGGAAGTCACGAAACACGGCATCTACCTGTGAACCCGTGTCTATGGCCCTCTGAGTCTCGTTGACGAAAAGCGCGAGCTGGGTTTCACACGTCCGTCTTTTTAGAAACCCATGCTGATTCCTACAGAGTAGATTTATAGTCTCCATACTGGGTTGTGTGACAAATTCCAGCGGGTAATAGCGAATATTCTGTTCAATAATCACAAGAGGAGGATGTATATAGTTGGAAAAGGCCGGGTGATACGAGAAGATTTCAGTTAGATTACATCGTGGCCAGACACAGATTCAGAAATCAGATTCTGCATTGTAAGGCGTAAGCAGACATAGACTCAGATCACAATATACGTAGTAGTGATGAAGAGTAGGCTGAAGTTTAAAACAGTAGTCAGTAAGATTCGGAAGTGGGATACGGAAGTATTAAGGAATGATGGGATATGGTTGAAGTAAAGGGCCATCACAGAAGTTGGGAAGGGAAACATAGGTACGAAGAGGGTAAATGCAAAGAAACCGTGGGTAACAGAAGAAATACTACAATTAATCGATGAAAGGAGGGAGTACAAAAACGTTCCGGGAAACTCAGACACAGAGAAATACAAGTCGCTGAGGAATGAAATAAATAGGAAGTGTAGGCAAGCTAAGCCGAAATGGTTGCAGGAAAAATGTGAAAACATCAAAAAAGAAATTATTGTCGCAAGGACAGACTCAGCATACGGGAAAGTCAAAACAACTTCGGTGACATTAAAAGCTAGGGTGATAACATTAAGAGTGCAACGGGAATTCCACTGTTAAATGCAGAGGAGAGAGCGGATAGATGGAAAGAATACATTGAAAGCTTCTATGAGGGCGAAATTTCTCTGATGTGATACATCTACATCTACATGATTACTCTGCAATTCACATTTAAGTGCTTGGCAGAGGGTTCATCGAACCACAATCATACTATCTCTCTACCATTCCACTCTCGAACAGCGCGCGGGAGAAACGAACACCTAAACCTTTCTGTTCGAGCTCTAATTTCTCTTATTTTATTTTGATGATCATTCCTACCTATGTAGGTTGGGCTCTACAAAATATTTTCGCATTCGGAAGAGAAAGTTGGTGACGGAAATTTCGTAAATAGATCTCGCCGTGACGAAAAACGTCTTTGCTTTAATGACTTCCATCCCAACTCGCGTATCATATCTGCCACACTCTCTCCCCTATTACGTGATAATACGAAACGAGCTGCCCTTTTTTGCATTCTTTCGATGTCCTCCGTCAATTCCACCTGGTAAAGATCCCACACCGCGCAACAATACAGTGGACGAACGAGTGTAGTGTAAGCTGTCTCTTTAGTGGACTTGTTGCATCTTCTAAGTGTCCTGCCAATGAAACGCTACCTTTGGCTCGCCTTCCCCACAATAGTATCTATGTGGTCTTTCCAACTGAAGTTGTTCGTAATTTTAACACCCAGGTACTTAGTTGAATTGACAGCCTTGAGAATTGTACTATTTATCGAGTAATCGAATTCCAGCGGATTTATTTTGGAACTCATGTGGATCACCTCACACTTTTCGTTAATTAGCGTCAACTGCCACCTGCCACACCATACAGCAATCTTTTCTAAATCACTTTGAACTGATATTGGTCTTCGGATGACTTTACTAGACGGTAAATTACAGCATCATCTGTGAACAACCTAAGAGAACTGCTCAGATTGTCACCTGAGATCACTTAAATTTTACTCGATGATTTGCCGTCCATTACTACGAACTGCGATCTTCCTGACAGGAAATCACGAATCCAATCGCACAACTGAGACGATACCCCATTGGCCCGCAGCTTGATTAGAAGTCGCTTGTGAGGAACGGTGTCAAAAGCTTTCCGGAAATCTAGAAATACGGAATCAACTTGAGATCGCCTGTCGATTGCGGCCATTACTTCGTGCGAATAAAGAGCTAGCTGCGTTTCACAAGAACGATGTTTTCTGAAACCATGCTGATTACGTATCAATAGATCGTTCCCTTCGAGGTGATTCATGATGTTTGAATACAATATATGCTCCAGAACCCTACTGCAAACCGACGTCAATGATATAGGTCTGTAGTTCGATGGATTACTCCTACTACCATTCTTAAACACTGGTGCGACCTGCGCAATTTTCCAATCTATAGGTACAGATCTATCGGTGAGCGAGCGGTTGTATATGATTGCTAAGTAGGGAGCTATTGTATCAGCGTAATCTGAAAGGAACCTAATCGGTATACAAGCTGGACCTGAAGACTTGCCCGTATCAAGCGATATGAGTTGCTTCGCAACCCCTAAGTTATCTACTTCTAAGAAACTCATGCTAGCAGCTGTTCGTAATTCAAATTCTGGAATATTCCATTCGTCTTCCCTCAGTTTGGCTTCAGGAAAGGTAAAGGCTCGGGAGAGGCAATTCTGACGTTTCGGTTAATAGTGGAAGCAAGAATAAAGAAAAATCAAGAGAAAAGAAGAAACAGGAATCGATTTAGAAGAAATAGGGGATCCAGTATTAGAATCAGAATTTGAAAGAGCTTTGGAGGATATAAGATCAAATAACGCAGAAGGAATAAATAACACTCCATCGAAATTTATAAAATGATTGAGGAAAGTGGTGTGTCGTGTGTGGAATGTATGAGTCTAGCGATATACAATCTGACTTCCGAGAAAGCATCATCCGCAAATTCCGAAGACGGCAGGAGCTGACAACTGCGAGAATTATCGCAAAATCAGTTTAACAGCTCAAGCATCCAAGTTGCTTACAAGAATAATATTCAAAAGAACGGAAAATAAAATTGAGGATGCGCTTTATGACGATCAGTTTGGCTTCAGGAAAGGTAAAGGCTCGGGAGAGGCAATTCTGAGAGACGGGACTTATGCAATATGTACAACAGCCAAGAGGGAATAATAACCGAGGACGACCAAGAACGATGTGCTCGTATTAAGAAGGGTGTAAGACAACGATGTAGCATATCGCCCCTACTGTTCAATCTGTACATCAACGAAGCAATGATGGAATTAAAAGAAAGCTTCAGGAGTGGAATTAAAATTGGAGATGAAGGGATATCAGTGATACAATTCACCGATAATATTGTTATCCTGAGTGAAAGTGAAAAATAATTACATTCTTAAGTAGCTCAGTTGGTAGAGCACTTGCCTGCGAAAGGCAAAGGTCCCGAGTTCGAGTCTCGGTCTGGCATACAGTTTTAATCTGCAGGGATGTTTCAAGAATTATATGATCTGCTGAACGGAATGAACAGTCTACAGAGTATGGATTGAGAGTAAACCAAAGAAAGACGAAGGTAATGAGAAGTAGTTGAAATGAGAATTGCGGCGGGAAACTTAACATAACGATTGATGGTCACGAAGTAGATGAAGTTAAGGAATTCTGCTACCTAGACAATAAAATAACAATGACGGACGGAGCAAGGGGGACATCAAAGCAGTCTAGCAATAGCAAAAAGGGCATTCCTGGCCAAGAGAAGTCTACTATCAAATATCGGCCTTAATCTGAGGAAGAAATTTCTGAAAATGTACGTCTGGAGTAAAGCATTGTATGTTAGTCAAACAAGGACTGTGGGAAAACCGGAAGAGAAGAAAATCGTAGCATTTGAGATGTGATGCTACAGACGAATGTTGAAAATTACTGGACTGATAAGGTAAGGAATGAGGAGTTTCTACGCAGAGTCGTAGAGGAGAGGAATATGTGGAAAACAATGATAAGAAGAAGGGACAGGATGATAGGACATCTGTTAAGACATGATGGAATGACTTCGATGGTACTAGAGGGAACTGTAGGAGGCAAAAACTGCAGAGGAAGACAGAGATTGGAATACATCCAGCAAATAATTGAGGACGTAGGCTGCAATTACTCTGAGATGAAGAGGTTAGCACAGGAGAGGAATTCGTGGCGGGCCGCATCAAATCAGTCAAAAGACTGATGACCAAAATAAAAAAAGGAGAAGATGGACAGCAGAGAAACAGTACTTGGGAAGACCATGTTCGCTGCTTCCGTGACATTAGATAAGGTCCTAGGTCATGCCAAATGGCGGAAACCTCAATGAGCGCAACCTACATTTTCTGTCGATGGGTTTGGCGAACTAGGTTTCCTTAGCTGGGGTCTGGTGATCACCGTATATCTTATGTCACCTTACGCTCTGGGCATGGTTCAGTGACCGTCGTGCAGCGTGACAAGGAACATAGTGTGTCACAGGTAGCGGGTATCTCGGCTTAATCGTCTGGACCTTATAGATAGTATACACCTCTATAATGAAACACGGAATCTCAAGGTGTGCTTTGGGCACCTAACATGGTTGAGATGGAACAGCAGCTGATGGGCAACTTTTGAGAAAACTCCTGCACTCGACTGGAATAAGCTTTACACCAGCAAGCAGAGCTATGTCTTTGTGGATACTTATTTACCTAGCTCCACGTGGGATGTCAGTGAAGTCTACATCAGTTTCAAGCAGTTTCAGTGGTTTTGGTGATCTCTTAGGTAGCATTAACACACAAACCCCAAGTTGACCTCCCATGGTTAGTCCATCTGAGACGTCTGTTAATATAACATACCGCAGTAATAGTAACAGACCATATCCTATGCTGAATAAATTGTTTAGGATTTATAAGACAACAGAAACCCAAGAAGAGACAAAGTAATTATAGACTCATGGTAGTGGTAATGAAAGCTAACCAAGTAAACAAGGTGTTACATGCTGAAAAATCTGAGAGTATTCTGTCAACAGTGGGTTGCACATAGATTTAAATTAGTGGAAGGTTTTTGTAATCCACCACAACATGATGCCTGAAGATGACCTGCAACATAAATGCATAAGCAAAGGTGTCATCTATGAAAATCATCTTATGAAAACTGAAAATGGTGAGCTCGAGGAGACAGCTATCATTCTTACTTTCTAATTACCACAGTTGACCGAGCACATGCAACAGGTTTTATCTGCTTTAAACACGTTCCTAACATCGAGAGCTGCTTTCCTGCCAAAGCTTTGATGATAGGCAAAAGTTAGGCTACGTGTCGAAGATGTAGTCTGGAAGGAGATACCAGTCGTACAACGTATTTATCAACAGCAAGTGACACAATTTCCACATAAATTAAGAAGGTAACCAATATTATTTCGGAAGTATCATAACTTAGAGGAGACAGTAAGTGGGCTAATGCATTTTACTTCGCTTGAACTTCATCATGTCAGTCACAGCTACAATTTTAAAATAACGGAATCGAAGAACTTGTTATTAGAAAGGCGAGTACTGTTCTGCTGCAGCACTCGTCACAACGTGCTTCTTAAACGCTGTCTCATTCATGTGTCATGTAGTCTTGTCAGTGGCGGACTTGTTCACAACATGGCAGTTGAAGATTCACAAAGAATACTTTAACGTTTATGTGTTTAGGCAACACAGGTTATAGCAAAATACGAAACAAGGGCCTCGACTAGTTCGGAGACATAGTGTTGTCTTCCTAGGAACAGCAGGCCTTAGTCGCCTTATTCAACAGTTGTTTATAGTTGTAGCGCAAGGTTTCTGTGACGGGAGTTGTCACTGAGTGTTTATTTACTTACGTATTTTTAAATAAATGCTATTTATGCGCAATTTTATGCTTTCCTTACGTAATGTGGTTTTTAAATGTTCCCAGGTATTCAACCAAGTGGCGTCGTCCAGATGATGCCATCAAGCTGACTTTCCAAGAAATCATCCTGTCGAAAAATCGCTCAATCTGGCCCACGCCACTCCGTTTAATAACTGAGATTTCAAAAACGTTTTTTTGTATTATCTGAAATATGCAAATTACGCATACATATGTGAAAATTTTTTAGGTTTATTAACTTTTTATTTAAGTAGTATGGCTAGAGAAAATAATACCATCGTGAAATCATAAAGACAAGGCAAAACCCCACAGGTGATTCAGACAGCAGAAGAACAGTAGTAAGTGAAGAAACGTATAATGGTGTTCGTTGGACTGATTGGAGCTTCGATTCACGAGAGAGCCAGAAAAAGTCATGGTAATGCACACAAATAACTGATCATATGTGTGGACTTTGGTTTGAAGTGAATGTAGAAATTTGAACGAAAGTGTCACACTTGCTTTCGTTTGACAGGCTGGTGTCATGCTGAGCTGGAGATATGTGGAGGTTCTATAGCAGATGTCAGAAATTAATCATCTATGCTGTAAGTAGTTTAAAGTGAATCTATGTTGTTTATGGGTTAAAATTTGGTAGGAACAGTTAAAGAGCTTTTGTACCCAGCACGATGTTCTTATGCAAGTAAGTACGTTATTTAAAAGGGCATTGATACAGTTTTGTAGAAGAAAAAAATGATGTGGCACAAGATAAAGTATAAGAACAAAGCACATGGAATTTACTGTGCTTCGTAAGGAATAAATGATCGTCCATTTGTTCATATAAAAACTGAGTGAATTTACCATCTACTCCACCTGAACTACCTGTTGTAAAGTACATTATGTATATTTGCCAACTAACTGCCTTCATCGTTCATTTAACAAGCATCTTTAATTTTAAAAGCTAGTTTCGATGTATTTGTGAAGGAGAAGTTGCCATATTGGGTACAGTCGTCACACGGCACGTGCTAAGCATATCTTACTTGCATATATCTCTGAGCACACAAAAAAAAAGACTGACAGTAGAGGAGAAGCAAATGTAAACTGAAATACATGTGCATTTAGAGTGTAGCAATCATTTATATTTCCATACAATACACGAATTAAATACTTCCTTACTATACATATTAAAACAAATTATTTTAAAAAATATTCTGAAACAATTCTGTCTCAAAATCATGAGAATTCTACAAGCGACGATGTTCTCTATTTTAATGGAGTATATATATAATTCAGTTTTACACCGATGTATACATTTGAAGCGAGAGGATAGTTTTATACGAAGTAATGTGGAAAACTGATACAGTTATTACTCACTAGGAGTAACTCTAATGTACGTAGCGGATAGTAGGATAGAATTCTAGTCTCCAGAATACTGACTCAAAGAACTCACGTGTACACCGCGGTATTTAACGAGTTCCTTTACTCTGTCGACGACGTAGAAGTTGCCATCCGCATCGTAGTGGCCCACGTCTCCAGTGTGGACCCAGCCTTCCTCGTCCGTGTACTCCTTTGAGAAGGCCCATCCTTTGAAGCACAGCTCGCCGTCGACTCCTGGACCGAGACACTTTTCGGTCTGTAAGTCCAATACCTGCGGACAGAGCAGTCCAAAATCTTATGGGCGCACAGAGTCCAGGACAAATACCTGGAGAAATTTCTCCCTGGAACCCAGCAGGCTTTCATTTTAGTCGTTTGCTCTGGTAATCACCACGATTACCCGCACTATCGGTTCCTACCTATGTGAAAAATGGATTCACTTTGCCATGCGCTAACTTCATAACCCGCAAGACCAACTTGCGTCAGTTCTCTGGTAGGAAGAAGGCAGAGACGTAACACGTAGGAGAGAACAACGTTTTTTCAGATGCCCAGAACATCCTTAAACCAAGAATTGCTCTTCTTTTTAACTGTGTAGTAATGTGAACATATATATTCTCAGATTTCAGAATCTGTAATATTATTAGTAATTCAGGAAACATACTGCAGAACATGATCTTAGCGTATCAAGTTCTTATTGACATAGTTGACTTGTTAGATCTTTCGCATGACGAAAACGTTTCAGCTACAGCCATATGGAAAGAAGTGGATAGTTACTAGTATTAAACATACCAAATTGGAATGGAACAGCTTCACTGAAAATTTAGCCAGCTTAAAAAATTTCCTTGATATCTAAAATTATTCATTCTATACACACGTTATGATCTGATCGTGTAGATTTAGCGTATTTACCTCGTTTTGTGCAGTTCCTGGAAGTGGCTAACATAATCTGTGAAGTATTGGATCACAGTAGGGTATACTACGCATCAAATAAGTTAGTTTACTTAACTGGGAACTGGTGCACAATATAAGTCGAAACTGGTGGTAGTTGCATATTGCCAATTTTTGTTCATATATTTTAAGCTTATGTTTGACTGCAGTTAGAGCTAATAACAACCAAAAACTCTACACAAGTCAAACAATGTGAACAAGATACATTTATTAATTAGGTAATGTTTTTCTTCACTTACATCACTAACGATTTCTTATTGAGTCTGATTGGAAGGGTTGGTGGCGGAAAAGTGTTTCCACTATCGGGACTGGGAGGAGGAGAGAAGGTCTTTAACAAGTCCCGCATGATTTAATTTCGGAGTGGGGAAAAAAGTGAGGCCTTTGGAAAAGACTGATATTTCTACGTGGCTAAGACTGTTGAACGAAAAGTTCATGATTGTGCGTCGGATCTGTTAATGTTCTGCATTCTGTCTGGTGGTGGCAGGTAGTTTTGGCGGGTGAGGTAAATGTAGTAGGTCTGCGAGACAGGGTTTGTGGACTATGAGGGGGCGTGCGGAAGGTTTAGAGGTTGTCGTAGAGGTGGTGGACAGTGGTACTCCAAAGCGGGAGCAGGAAGTGAGCAGGGTGGAGAGTTTCTTCAGGCGTTCTTACTGAGTTTGAATTTTGGTCCTATTTACTGATGTGCTCAAACTTAATAGTTGATTTTAGTAAAACACTGTCAAACACGAAATTAATAAACACAGGTGTACGTCAGGTTAGTGTATTGGCTTCAGTTTAGTTCTTAGTATACATACCAATAACTTTCCAGACGACGCAAGTCATGGAGAAAAAGTTCTCACTGCCGATGACACAAAGATCATAGTAACTGATGAAACATCAGAACGGCTATTACAGATAGCAAATGAAACCCTCAAGAATGTTTACAACTGGACAATATGTAACAAATTGACTTTGAACATTAGGAAAACGGTCATTATGTACTATACCATAAAGGAGAAGAAACACTGTCATTCTAAGCATAGATGATAGCAAACACAAAGTTTTTTATCGATCAGCATTAGTTGGCAGATAACGTGGAACAAACATACAAATATACTGGCCAAAATGTATGTCACCAGTATGCTATGCTCTTAGAATGTAGGCATTAGTTTGCACTAGCTGATGTCTTGTGGTGACATACTATGTCCACTTCTTAACTATGGGATTCTTTTCTGGGGATCGAAGGCACGAAACATAGACATGATATTTAAGTGCAGAAAAGGGCCAAAAGAATAATAATTGGAAGTAGTAGTCGAGATCATTGTAAAGAGCCATTTAAGAAGCTGATCATCATTATTGCACCACTTGTGGTACATATCAGGGGGAATATTACTAATTACTGCACTAAGAATTCTGTACATAATCCTAGAAAAAGGGCCAGTTTAGAGTTACAAGAACCCAGGAAAAAGGAACAAAAAATTCAGTAGTCTAGAAGTCATCGGTGGGTATCCTGTGAGCAACAATGAAGAACGAAACTATGTTTTATATGGCAAGTTACCTGAAACAAGTTGTGTGGAAAGAACGGAATATTACGCAACAGAAATTTACCGAGTGACGCAATGTATCTGTCAAGACGCTGACCACATATTAACGAATTTGCTCTTTCTGGTCATCCTGATTTGTGTTTTCTGTGATTTCCCTAGACAGGTATGGTAAATGTCGGTGGTTTATTAATCAGTGCCACTGCCAACCACCTTTCTTACTCCCATAAACTAAATCTTTTATTTATTTTTGAAAACATTACTAGAAAAATCGGTGAGCTCAGTATAATATTTGAAATTAATTGTAACAGTCTGGATCAAGTGCATTAAAAGGTGATGAGCATAATCATTCTGAAGCTTGCATTTCTAGCAATGCGAAAATTTTACGTATTGCACCTAAAGGACTATTTCTTCATACGTTTGAAGAAATCGAAATTTACTCACATCATAGGCCTCACCTATTATAAACGAAAATATAGACTTCAGTGACAAACATTTCCTTGGGCTTTTCGACGTTCTGCCTTAAAATACTTTCTCTGTTGTTTTGATTTGACGAATGTGCAAATCTGTTTTTCACTTTTCTTCGCACTCTTTTTACTATAACCCATATTATTGTTCTTCTTAGTTATTGTATTTAAATGTTCTGGTTCATGACATGTTTTCTTCAATTTTATGTTGTTTACATATTTGTATAATTAGATTTACAAATTACTGACCGCATATGCCAGCCATAGCACTGCATTTTTAATTTCTATTTGTTCTTCAACGAGTCATTGCAGTTTATTACTTTTTGACATTAAAAATTTCACTAGTTCATTTCAGAAATACGGGAACGTATGTTCCTTTAATACTGCTAGCCTCTCATACCACTTTTGTTACTGCTTGCAACTATTGCTATAGATCGCTACGTATTGCTTATTTCTATACTGGAGCTACATCGATGGAGCGTTCTCTACTTCATTTATCGATGTTTGTGGTAGTTCGATGGAAACCACTCAAGATTCGCGTGTGCCATCTCCACAACAATCAATAACTTCGTGCATCTATGGAAGGTCTTCTGCTGAACATCAGTTATCGATACTCAGAGCCATCTCTTTGGAAATCGCCTTGCTGCTACATCTTTCGAATGGCGTCCACCACCTCCATAGACACCAATAAGATTGTACGAATTTTTTCAGGTAGCCTGTAAAGGACAGGGTATACACAACGAATGTGATGTGTATCTTTTTTCCTTTTTAAAGCTCTTAGTACATTTATTTTACAATAGCTGTGTTAACAATCTGTTTACTTTTTATTGCAAAATCATTTTACGTAATTTTGACGTTCTATTTACAATAATTACATCTTTTTGTATATAACTCTCTCGGCATATGCGTGACTGGCTAATGCTTACATCATGCTGTCAAATGTAGGCAGTATTTAAGAAATGGGTGCAACGCTCTGTCCAGCATTTGACTATCGTCGTTCAGTGGTTCATGCTCCACGCAATGCTATTGTTCATCAATATAGATAATTTGTGTTTTATAATTTTGCAGCTAATTTTAAGTATTTTTTATGTATCCCTCTAATTTATATCCTGTCTTATATTACAGTTGTAGGTCTGAGGATGGTCATGTGCCGATCGAAACTCGTCACATTTGTGTAGCCCTGTTTGTGACCTAGGCTGCTATAAGCATTTTATGTGTGCTATGTCTTGTTTATTTTTGCCTATTTATTTGCAGCGTATTACCTTGACAAATCCTATATTATTGAGAGATGTTCCTTTCATGAATAAAGATAAATAAATAAATAAAAATATGTGTTCCTCCCATTTTTCAGCCTATCCTTTTACTCCTTATTATCATCTGAGCTTTTCACATTCACAAAACCGCTAAACTTCACTTCAAAAATCTCTTCAATTCTCCCATAGGCATCATCCCTCTTTCTCCTAATCACGGATACTTCTACACCACTGCAATTATTTCCTAGCTGTTCCTGGTTCAGCAGTTTGCATTTTCTGACAAGCTAATTTTTTAGACCCCTCTACTCTCTTAGAGGTTGGTTCATTTGCTGAATTTTTGTACCCTCTAAGACAAAAAAGGAGCCGACACACCACGAAACAATGCGGAAGAAATTGGTAGATATCATGTACTTGAAGAGACAGAAAAATCTTCACAACTTCCGAAAATTTGGATGATTAATTTACAAGGAAGAGCTTCACAAGCTGAGCAAGTCAATAACTCGTTGGTCCATCTCTGGTCCTTATGCCAGCTGTTATTCAGCTTGGCATTGATGGAATTGTTGCATGTCCTCCTGAGGAATATCGTGCCAAATTCTGGCCAATTTCCGTGTTAGATAATTAAAATCCCGAACTGGTTGGAGGGCCCTGTCCATAATGCCCGAAACATTCTAATTTGTGGAGAAAACCCCCGACCTGTCTTACCAAAGTAGGATTTGGAAAGTACGAAAAAAACAGTAGAAAATCTTGACGTGTGCGGGCAGCCATTATCTTGCTGAAATGTAAACCTAGGATGTGACGCTATGAAGGGTAACAAAACGGGGTGTAGAATATCGTTGACGTACTGCAGTGCTGTAACGATGCCGTGTATGACAACCACAGGGGTCCTGCTATGAAATAAGATGGCACCCCAAACCATCAGTCCTGGTTGTCGGGCCGTAATGCGGGCTACAGTCAGGCTAGTATGTCAGCGCAGCCCAGAGCGTTTCCAAAACCCGTTTGTGTATCCTGTGTTACATTTTCGTCTGGTTTACTCCGTTCACTATACTGGGGATGTAACGTCGGAATCTGTCCTTTGTTAAGGCTATTTAATTTCGTGCCGGAGTACGACTTAAAAGGATGCATACTCTGAATTGTCAAAATAAATTGTAATGTAACATTTCCGTAGTTTTATGTGTACGTTCCGAAAGTCAATGAATTAAAAACAAATTCTATTGCATTTACATGAACCCATACTTGCCGCTCATGTCCACCATCATCTTCATCAGGAATACTAACCAAAGTACTGCTGTGTATGACTGTTTTTTTTTGACGAGGGAGTTTGCGAGTAGCAACATGTATGACGGAAGTGCCAGTAGTGTCAGTGTCGTCGTAACTGCCGCCTGCTTCACGTCTGCTGTGCAGCGAGATACCTTAATTTAAGTATTAACTGTATTTTTCTTACTTGTCACTTCTTCTTCCGTGTGTATTTGCTTTTAGGAAGCTTTATTTTTCGAGTGCTCTTAATAGTGTTCCATAGATTTCGTGTTTGTTTTGAATACAGTCAGAGAGAGTCCCTTTAGTCAGCCATAGTGCCAGTAGTGTCAGTGTTGTCGTAACTGCCGCCTGCTTCACGTCTGCTGTGCAGCGAGATACCTTAATTTAAGTATTAACTGTATTTTTCTTACTTGTCACTTCTTCTTCCGTGTGTATTTGCTTTTAGGAAGCTTTATTTTTCGAGTGCTCTTAATAGTGTTCCATAGATTTCGTGTTTGTTTTGAATACAGTCAGAGAGAGTCCCTTTAGTCAGCCATAGTGCCAGTAGTGTCAGTGTCGTCGTAACTGCCGCCTGCTTCACGTCTGCTGTGCAGCGAGATACCTTAATTTAAGTATTAACTGTATTTTTCTTACTTGTCACTTCTTCTTCCGTGTGTATTTGCTTTTAGGAAGCTTTATTTTTCGAGTGCTCTTAATAGTGTTCCATAGATTTCGTGTTTGTTTTGAATACAGTCAGAGAGAGTCCCTTTAGTCAGCCATAGTGCCAGTAGTGTCAGTGTCGTCGTAACTGCCGCCTGCTTCACGTCTGCTGTGCAGCGAGATACCTTAATTTAAGTATTAACTGTATTTTTCTTACTTGTCACTTCTTCTTCCGTGTGTATTTGCTTTTAGGAAGCTTTATTTTTCGAGTGCTCTTAATAGTGTTCCATAGATTTCGTGTTTGTTTTGAATACAGTAAGAGAGAGTCCCTGTAGTCAACCATAGTGCCAGTAGTGCTAGAGTTTGTTTTCAATACAGTCCAGAGACAGGTAGTGCTATTTTCATTGTTTTCTACAAGAAGGGGCTAGCAACCACAGTTTAGTGAATAAACAGCCGCCTTTAGTGAATTAGCAGTCTAGTTAAAAGTTGATTAACTCTCTCCAGTAAATTGATTCCTTAGGATGGATAGGATGTGTGACTGCTGTGTACGGACGCAGGAGGAGCTGGCCACTGTTCGCGAACAGCTGAGCGTGTTGATGGCCGCGGTCAGCCGTCTTCAGGCTGCTGCCTCGGAGTGTAGCGGCAGTGGGGAGTCTGGTGCGTCGCAAGGTACACCCCAGGTGCTACATGCTTCACCCACTGTCCCTGCTGTCGAGACATCTTCGCGGGTACCGGGCGCGGTTGGGCCACCCTCTCCCCAAGGGGAGTGGCGGGTTCAGCGGCGTTCGCGGCGCACGAGGCGGAAGGTCAATGTGGAGGCTGGCCGTGTGGCATCGCCCGCTCTGCCTGTGAGGGGACATGTGGCTGCTCCTTCAGCAAGGTCCGAGCAGGCACACGGGGGGAGGGGTTTATTAGTTATTGGGAGCTCCAACGTTAGGCGGGTGATGGAGCCCCTTAGGGAAATAGCGAGAAGGTCGGGGAAGAAGGCCAGTGTTCACTCTGTCTGCTTGCCGGGGGGTCTCATCCGAGATGTGGAGGAGGCCCTACCGGCGGCGATAGAGAGCACTGGGTGCACCCGACTGCAAATTGTTGCTCATGTCGGCACCAATGACTCCTGCCGTCTGGGTTCAGAGGTCATCCTCAGTTCGTACAGGCGGCTGGCGGAATTGGTGAAGGCGGAAAGCCTCGCTCGCGGGGTGGAATCAGAGCTAACTATTTGCAGTATCGTTCCCAGAACCGATCGCGGTCCTCTGGTTTGGAGCCGAGTGGAAGGCTTAAACCAGAGGCTCAGACGATTCTGCGGAGATCTGGGGTGCAAATTTCTCGACCTCCGCTATCGGGTGGAGAAATGTAGGGTCCCCCTGAATAGGTCAGGCGTGCACTACACGCCGGAAGCGGCTACAAGGGTAGCGGAGTACGTGTGGAGTGCACATGGGGGTTTTTTAGGTTAGAGAATCCCCTCCCTAGGCCCGACAAGACGCCTCCTGAGACGCGGCAAGATAGGAGTAGGCAAAATGCAACAGGGAATAACAATATTAATGTGCTAATAGTAAACTGCAGGAGCGTCTATAGAAAGGTCCCAGAACTGCTCTCATTAATAAACGATCACAACGCCCATATAGTACTAGGGACTGAAAGTTGGCTGAAACCAGACGTAAACAGTAACGAAATCCTAAACTCAGATTGGAATGTATACCGCAGAGACAGGCTGAACAGTGAAGGGGGAGGCGTGTTTATAGCGGTAAGAAGTGCAATAGTATCGAAGGAAATTGACGGAGATCCGAAATGTGAAATGATTTGGGTGAAGGTCGCGGTTAAAGCAGGCTCAGACATGGTAATTGGATGTCTCTATAGGCCCCCTGGCTCAGCAGCTGTTGTGGCTGAGCACCTGAAGGATAATTTGGAAAATATTTCGAGTAGATTTCCCCACCATGTTATAGTTCTGGGTGGAGATTTTAATTTGCCGGATATTGACTGGGAGACTCAGACGTTCATAACGGGTGGCAGGGACAAAGAATCCAGTGAAATTTTTTTTAAGTGCTTTATCTGAAAACTACCTTGAGCAGTTAAACAGAGAACCGACTCGTGGCGATAACATATTAGACCTTCTGGTGACAAACAGACCCGAACTATTTGAAGAAGTTAACGCAGAACAGGGAATCAGTGATCATAAAGCGGTTACGGCATCGATGATTTCAGCCGTAAACAGGAATATTAAAAAGGGTAGGAAGATTTTTCTGTTTAGAAAAAGTGACAAAAAGCAGATTTCAGAGTACCTGTTGGCTCAACACAAAAGTTTTGTCTCAAGTACTGATAGTGTTGAGGATCAGTGGACAAAGTTCAAAACCATCGTACAATATGCGTTAGATGAGTATGTGCCAAGCAAGATTGTAAGAGATGGAAAAGAGCCACCGTGGTTCAACAACCGAGTTAGAAAACTGCTGCGGAAGCAAAGGGAACTTCACAGCAAACATAAACATAGCCAAAGCCTTGCAGACAAACAAAAATTACGCGAAGCGAAATGTAGTGTGAAGAGAGCTATGCGAGAGGCGTTCAATGAATTCGAAAGTAAAGTTCTATGTACTGACTTGGCAGAAAATCCTAAGAAATTTTGGTCTTATGTCAAAGCGGTAGGTGGATCAAAACAAAATGTCCAGACACTCTGTGACCAAAATGGTACTGAAACAGAGGATGACAGACTAAAGGCCGAGATACTAAATGTCTTTTTCCAAAGTTGTTTCACAGAGGAAGATTGCACTGTAGTTCCTTCTCTACATTGTCGCACAGATGACAAAATGGTAGATATCGAAATAGACGACAGAGGGATAGAGAAACAATTAAAATCGCTCAAAAGAGGAAAGGCCTCTGGACCTGATGGGATACCAGTTCAATTTTACACAGAGTACGCGAAGGAACTTGCCCCCCTTCTTGCAGCGGTGTACCGTAGGTCTCTAGAAGAGCGTAGCGTTCCAAAGGATTGGAAAAGGGCACAGGTCATCCCCGTTTTCAAGAAGGGACGTCGAACAGATGTGCAGAACTATAGACCTATATCTCTAACGTCGATCAGTTGTAGAATTTTGGAACACGTATTGTGTTCGAGTATAATGACTTTTCTGGAGACTAGAAATCTACTCTGTAGGAATCAGCATGGGTTTCGAAAAAGACGGTCATGTGAAACCCAGCTCGCGCTATTCGTCCACGAGACTCAGAGGGCCATAGACACGGGTTCACAGGTAGATGCCGTGTTTCTTGACTTCCGCAAGGCGTTCGATACAGTTCCCCACAGTCGTTTATTGAACAAAGTAAGAGCATATGGACTATCAGACCAATTGTGTGATTGGATTGAGGAGTTCCTAGATAGCAGGACGCAGCATGTTATTCTCAATGGAGAGAAGTCTTCCGAAGTAAGAGTAATTTCAGGTGTGCCGCAGGGGAGTGTCTTAGGACCGTTGCTGTTCACAATATACATAAATGACCTGGTGGATGACATCGGATGTTCACTGAGGCTTTTTGCAGATGATGCTGTGGTGTATCGAGAGGTTGTAACAATGGAAAATTGTACTGAAATGCAGGAGGATCTGCAGCGAATTGACGCATGGTGCAGGGAATGGCAACTGAATCTCAATGTAGACAAGTGTAATGTGCTGCGGATACACAGAAAGATAGATCCTTTATCATTTAGCTACAAAATAGCAGGTCAGCAACTGGAAGCAGTTAATACCATAAATTATCTGGGAGTACGCATTAGGAGTGATTTAAAATGGAATGATCATATAATGTTGATCGTCGGTAAAGCAGATGCCAGACTGAGATTAATTGGAAGAATCCTAAGGAAATGCAATCCGAAAACAAAGGAAGTAGGTTACAGTACGCTTGTTCGCCCACTGCTTGAATACTGCTCAGCAGTGTGGGATCCGTACCAGATAGGGTTGATACAAGACATAGAGAAGATCCAACGGAGAGCAGCGCGCTTCGTTACAGGATCATTTAGTAATCGAGAAAGCGTTACGGAGATGATAGATAAACTCCAGTGGAAGTCTCTGCAGGAGAGACGCTCAGTAGCTCGGTACGGGCTTTTGTCAAAGTTTCGAGAACATACCTTCACCGAAGAGTCAAGCAGTATATTGCTCCCTCCTACGTATATCTCGCGAAGAGACCATGAGGACAAAATCAGAGAGATTAGAGCCCACACAGAGGCATACCGACAATCCTTCTTTCCACGAACAATACAAGACTGGAATAGAAGGGAGAACCGATAGAGGTACTGAAGGTACCCTCCGCCACACACCGTCAGGTGGCTTGCGGAGTATGGATGTAGATGTAGATGTAGATGTAGATGTAACGCCCACCTAACGCTGTTGAAAAACATAAGTCTAGACAAAAGCGAACAGTACCTATGCAGTCTTCCGGGCAACGACTTATAGAGGGCATCCTTGATATCGATAGCAGGTACCCTGAGGGAATGTAAGCAAGACACACATTTCATGTCGTAGACATTTGTACTGCCATGAATTAATTTCAATGTAATGTAGTTACAAAGTTAACTGCAGAAAGAAACCATACGAAATCCAAAAATCTCCACGAGCCGCTGGAGACCGTGTGTCGCATGTAGCAAAGTACTCGGAAGGTAGCCCTCAACATGTGCCATAGTTTGCCGGAGCAGTCCTGGATCAGTGTATGTGGAGGGTGTCCCTCCTAAGAGTAGTTAGCTGCATTTTGCCTGCTGTTTCGGCCAATATTACCAATTTAGTTTTTGCAATGTGTAACTTGTGTCGCTTTATATAAACACTGCTCATCACGTCTTTCCTCTGACGGCCAGTAACCACGGGAATCTTCGGTTTGATTCCTGTTAGAAACAAAATTATTTTTAATGCGGAATTTTCCGTGACCATTCCATAGAGCGATTCCAAATTAGTTCAGAGTGATATTTTTTTATCGACATGTATTAACAAGGAGAGTAAAAGACGAAGGATAACCAGCACTGAAGCAATGACTGATCAGCGCTCCAGCCTGGATGTAGCAGTCAGCCCGGACGAGGGCCACGCTGTCGCTCCTGCGCTACTTCTTGTTTTACACCCCCTATTAATACGTACCGAAAAAACGAATATCGCATCAGACTAATTTGGGACCACTCCATCTAATGGACACGGAAAATTCCGCTTTAAAAATAACTTCGTTTTTAACGGGTTACAAACCAACGGTTTCCGACGATACTGGGAGTTGCATGAGAAGTTATGAGCAGTATGTGTTTGGTGTGATTCCAGTTACACGTCGCAAATTTCTGCCGAAACACCAGAGAAAATGCGCCTGACGACTCTTAGGAAACACACTACACATTCATTTCTGAAAATATCATTGGTTCCGAAACAATGAACAAACAAAAAAATCGTCTCTTTATTTACCGACACAAGTGCTTGGACACTTCATCACTGTCGAAGAGAAGTGCTGGAAGGTGTTCTGCTCTGCAGTTCACCTTTAGGTCTCCCGTCGCAAAGAGCAGTTTGACAAAGTTGTATGAAACTACCACAGAAAACAACCATATTCTTGTTTTTTATGTTTTTGTTAGTTTCACGCAATGCTGAAAAACCGCTCTTCGCCGCACCAGACATGAGGAGGATCTGCAGCGCTCATTGAAACAGGAAGTAATTAAAACTTGTGGTGCAGATAGTGTTTGTTTATTTACTATAACATATGAGTCTCGGTCCCTGAGACATGGCTTCAGTTATGAACTTCAGAGAGAAATTGAACATGCAGCTACAAATTTTTTCACATTAGTGCAGTAACATAAAATGCGTAACAAACGGAAAGGCAAATTTTAGATCTATCCTGAAATCATTTATACTGAACAACAATTTCTCTTCCTTATATGATTAATTGATTAGTTATTGGTAGCACGTGTTAGGCGGTACAAAATTGTTGACTTCATTGTTAAATCGATACCCCGAATCTGACAAGTGAGGGACTAATAAGTATATGTTTATTCACTTTAAGACACTCTGCTGTTTAGTGTCGGTGTGCATACAACAACATGCTCTGCTTATGTTCCAAAATGCCACGTACAAAAACGGAGCTTTACCGGGGCTCATACCTCGGGCTCTATTTATGACAGAAGGGTAGGGTCGAGTGTTTTGGGCAACTGGGGACTATTTGTACACCAAACAGACGGATTTTTTACTGTAGCCATCCTACAGCACAGGATAGAAGTTAGAATATTAGACACTTCCTCGAACATAGGAAAATGGAGCAATTCGGCTGGTTCTTTTCGCATTAAATGCGGTCTACGATGTGCTGTAAGTTATTAATGGAGGCACCATTTCGTTCACGGGAGTTTCCTGGGAAAACTAAAAAACATGGTTTTTGGGTACCAAAACTGAGCCGCGGATTCGAATATGAAATGAACAGTAAAATGGCTGCAATTTTTACTGTCTATTCCTGTGATCCCGATTTCGAACAATCTTGAAAATGTTCATGATATCTTCATCCGTTTCCGAAATACACAGGTTCGAAGTTACCCTACTTGTGCACATGAAATCCGGTATGAGGCGAAAACTTTGGTTATTAAATGACACAGCACGGGCAAACAAGCTGTAAAATGTCTCCATTATCGTTAGAATGGGTCTGGAAATCCCATGTTGTTGTGCTGACTCACATGCAAAATTTTTACGCACATTAAGTCCGATCTAAAGTGTAAAATAAAGGACTTTTGCATTATTTCAATTCCACAGACGTAAATTATCACAATTTTCCCGACATATGAAGTACTTTTCGTATGTGTGACCTGCCCTGCTGTCGCAGGAAACGAAGGTTGGTTGGGTTGTCTCAGGGAGAAGATCAAACAGAGAGGTCATTGGTCTCATCGGATTAGGGAAGAACGGGGAAGGAAGTCGGCCGTGCCCTTTCAAAGGAACCATCCAGCCATTTGCCTAGAGCGATTTAGGGATATCACGGAAAACCTAAATCAGGATGGCCGGACGCGAGATTGAACCGTCGTCCTCCCGAATGTGAGTCCAGTGTGCTAGCCACTGCGCCACCTCACTCGGTGGAAACGAAGGAAATCAGAGGAAAATGTTCGTATCAGAGCACAAAGTGGCTAATATGCTCCTGTTTAAAAAAGTGGAAAATGTTGTACCCACTGCCTCATTCTATCTTCCTCAGCAGCTTAAAAAATGTTGCCAAATATTTTGGCATGCGAACATATTTGCGCCTTTTATGCTAAGGTAGAACGAGACAGTGGCAGTGGAAAAGAGGCGAATGAGTAATATATACTGGAGGTTAGTACACATAGGTTACGGTGTAGAAAGAGCGAAGTAGGCACTAGGAGTGTGAGAGAAATAGTGGGACACAGTGGCAGTGGGACATAGTGATAGTGACAGAACAGCGCTAGGAAAAAGAGTTAAGGAGACAGTACTAGTGGGGGAGGAAAAATGAGACGAAGAAAATGGCAGTGGGTGAGAGGCAGTGAAATGAGCGACTGAGTGTATGACAATGAAAACGCGGAAGAGAGAGTTAGTGACAGAAGAGACAGCAGTAGTGGGAAGGATTAAGAGAGAGAGAGAGAGGAAGAGCAAGACAGTGACAATGACTGTATTAGTAGGATAAAGCGAAGCAGACTATGGCTGTGAGGACAGTTAGACACAAAGAGATAACTGCAATGAGTTGGGCTGAATGAGTGATCGAGAAAGGGCAACTTCGAGTGGATTAGTGTGAGCGACGTACAGGATGGAGCTTGTGACAGTCAGAGGCGGGTTGCACGGATACGAATTTGATCGCTTGCCAGAATACTCGGGAAAATTTTGGTTTAAAAGTTGTGTTGGTAGAATGAGGCAGCTGGTATCCAACTTTCCAGTTCGAGTCTTTTAATAAACAGGAGTATGTTCGTCCTTTTTGTGCTTCGATAGGAACATTTTTCCGCTGGTTGTGATAGATGGCCAATATCCAGAAACGTACAACTACAAATGAAGTATTCGTCATTTCGACTGCAATTGTGAAAATGAACAGTGGAATATGTAGCTAAAGAGGAGAGCACGCCAAGTGCCATCACCCAGTTTCCCAGGAATTTCACACAGTGGAAGAGGAGTCGAGCGAATACGTGTCTCGGCTTATCCGTAGATACTCGATAGTTTCTGAAAAACCGACGGTCAATGTTTTAGGTGTACATTATGTGCCTTTTACCAGACAATTTCCTCAGACGAAATGGTGAATAAGTGGTCAGCCTCGCGATACCTCTGGAACTGGTATCGATAGTCACCTCCTTTGTGACTTATCTTTGGTTTTCCTGGTTGAGGTGGGGAGGCTCGGAGCGTTGACAGTGAGTTGTGAACGGCACATGACGGAAAGAGGAGGGCTGGAGCACCAGTACCTGGCGGCGGTGTTTGGTTGGGTAGATTTGAGTTGAAATCGCATGTACCCAGCCGGATACCCGAGCGACTTGTCGAATGTTGGGCAGCCGCTAAAGCTGGTGACGAAGGTCGTCCTCTGGAGTTGTGGTGACGCGGACCTCCTTCCGTTATTTTAAAACGCGTTAAAAGGATAGCTGACGTTGGTGAGAGTGCACCGTAACATACTGCCTATTGACATTCTGGTTTGCCTTGGATTGAAAGTGACCAATGGTTGTCAGTGCGCCTTTTTTGAAGCCATGTGATTCTGTTAATTGGTAAACCGCTTGTGTACATCCGCTTGGGGTGCGATATTGCGTGCGATGTTATGAACTGAAGTTGTAACACCGGTGCCACTGTACCCGGTGGCAATGGTACGGTATTGCATCAGGTACTGAGTATGAATTTGAAACCTAATTGTGATTTAGTAAGTTGATGTGTTTTAGTCATAACTGAATTTCGTAGGGCCATTACTGAGTAAAATTTTCTACTTTCCTTAAGCTCACATTAACAAGTGTTTGTTGAGACTTTTTTTAGCAATAGTTATTCATGCCTCAGGCCGTTTAACTGCAACTGCCCTGTTTGTACCTGTACCTTGTCAGTTACATGTACTCTCTTATCATCTTACCTAAACAGAGGGGTATGTTTTAACTAAGCATGACAAAGTCCATTCTAAGTATCTCTGTCAATTTTAGTGAGTTTCCCTAACTTGTGAAGGCGTGTATAAAGGGCGGTCCATTGATAGTGACCGGGCCAAATACCTCACGAAATAAGCATCAAACGGAAAAACTACAAAGAACGAAACTCGTCTATCTTGAAGGGGGAAACCAGATGTCGCTATGGTTGGCCCGCTAGATGGCGCTGCCATAGGTCAAACGGATATCAACTGCGTTTTTTTTTAAATGGGAACCCCCATTTTCATTACATATTCGTGTACTACGTAAAGTAATATGAATGTTTTAGTTGGACCACGTTTTTGCTTTGTGATAGATGGCGCTGTAATAGTCACAAACCTCTAAGTACGTGGTATCACGTAACATTCCGCCAGTGCGGACGGTATCTGCTTCGTGATACATTACCCGTGTTAAAATGGACCGTTTACCAATTGCGGAAAACGTCGATATCGTGTTGATGTATGGCTGTTGTGATGAAAATGCCCAACAGGCGTGTGCTATGTATGCTGCTTGGTATCCTGGACGACATCATCCAAGTGTCCGGACCGTTCGCCGGATGGTTACGTTATTTAAGGAAACAGGAAGTGTTCAGCCATATGCGAAACGTCAACCACGACCTGCAACAAATGATGGTGCCCAAGTAGGTGTTTTAGCTGCTGTTGCGGCTAATCCACACATCAGTTGCAGACAAATTGCGCGAGAATCGGTAATCTCAAAAACATCGGTGTTGAGAATGCTATATCAACATCGACTGCACCCGTACCATATTTCTATGCACCAGGAATTGCATGATGACGACTTTGAACGTCGTGTACAGTTCTGCCACTGGGTACAAGAGAAATTACGGGACGATGGCAGATTTTTTGCACACCATCTATTTAGCGACGAAGCGTCATTCACCAACAGCGGTAACGTAAACCGGCATAAAATTCACTATTGGGCAGCGGAAAATCCACGATGGCTGCTACAAGTGGAACATCAGCGATCTTGGCGGGTTAATGTATGCTGCAGCATCATGGGAGGAAGGATAACTGGCCCCCATTTTATCAATAACAATCGAAATGGTGCAATGTGTCCTGATTTCCTACTTAATGTTCTACCGATGTTACTACAAGATGTGTCACTGCATGACAGAATGGCGATGTACTTCCAACATGATGGATGTCCGGCACATAGCTCGCGTGCAGTTGAAGCTGAATTGAATACCATATTTCATGACAGGTGGATTGGTCGTGGTCGTCGAAGCAGCATACCAAGTCCTGCACGTTCACCGAATCTGATGTCCCCGGATTTCTTCCTGTGGGGAAAGTTGAAGGATATTTGCTATCGTGATCCACCGACAACGCCTGACAACATGCGTCAGCGCATTGTCAATGCAAGTGCGAACATCTATCACAAAGCGAAAAAATGGTCCAACTAAAACACTCATATTTCTTTACGTATTACACGAATATGTAATAGAAAAGGGGGTTCCTATTTAAAAAACCGCATTTGTATCCGTTTGACCTATGGCAGCGCCACCTAGCGGGCCAACCACAGCGCCATCTGGATTCCTCCTTCAAGCTAGACATGTTTCGTTCGTTGTGGTTTTTTCATTGACGCTTATTTCGTGATATATTTGGCCCAGTCACGATCAATGGACCGTGTAAGTAGGCTGTTCAGGTTTTTATATTGGTAACGCCACGTAGCGCTCTGTATGAAGATTGCTGGCTGTGCTGTGTGCAGTCTGTGGCTAGTTTGCATTGTTGTCTGCCATTGTAGTGTTGGGCAGCTGGATGTGAACAGCGCATAGCGTTGCGCAGTTGGAGGTGGGCCGCCAGCAGTGGTGGATGTGGGGAAGTGAGATGGCGGATTTTTGAGAATGGATAATCTGGAAGTGTGTTCATCAGAAACAGTACATTTGTACGAATGGAAGTCATGAACTGCTATATATATTATGACTATTAAGCTGGCAGTAGTGGCGCTCGCCGTATTGCAGTAGTTCGAGTAATGAAGATTTTTGTGAGATAAGTGATTTGTGAAACGTATAGTTTAATGTTAGTGAGGGCCATTCTTTTGTAGGGATTTTTGATAGTCAGATTGCGTTGCGCTAAAAATATTGTGTGTCAGTTTAAGCACAATCTTGTATAAGTTTTCATAAGGGGACGTTTCATATGTCGACACTTAGCCGAGGATACCTCACTGGAATCTTCTGATTTTTTCATGTAGTTTGTGTATTTAGTGTAGCTTTTGTTTATTGCTAGTACGTGATTGTAGAGAGAATCTCCTTTGTAGTTGCAGTCTTTCATTGTTGTACAGTAAAACAGTTGTGGCATGCATGTAGATTTGCACCAAGTATTTCGCAGCTGCGCTTGCAATTATCTAGATATTATTTTGAGTGCTATGCTAATGTGTTCCCCTATTTTTGCTCTTCAAATTGAGTTTTTCTGTCTTGTCGTGTGAAATATTGTGATGGCGTGTGAAAAACGTAATACTAGACTCCAAAGTAAACTGAGAAACGACAGTGAAGACGAAAGCAGTGTGTTAGCGCCACCATGTAATGAATTAACTAATGTTCAAAGTAGTAATTTGGTAATTGTGCACAGGGAAATGGAGCGGGCTGCAAATAATGGCGTAGACAGTGAAACAATTAGTGAACAGGGAAGCATTATCGATCGATCGCTCGGCAATAGCTCGCCTCAGGAATCCGAAATGACAGGACACAATCTCGCAGATACTGTAGATTCAGGTTTTGGGTCCTCACCGTTTTCTCAAATAAGTCAAGACACATTTTCTGCTTGTCAAAATGTGAATATTGCCGGTGCAAATTCACTGCCGAAAAGCACTAAGGAACATGTTTTGGACACCCAAGCATTGTTATTACAATTAATACAACAAATGGGACAAATACAGCAAAAGCTTCAAAAGTTAGACACAATGGAGCAAAATCAGAGACAAACACAGAAAAAGTTTCAGAAGTTAGACACAATGGTACAAAATCTTCAAAAGTTAGACACAATGCAACAAAATCAGAGACAAACACAGCAAAAGCTTCAAAAGTTAGACACAATGGAACAAAATCTTCAAAATTTACACACCACACTTGAACAAACACGTGAATATTTAACTACTGAGTTACATAACATTGAATCGAAATGTCGAAAAGTCTGTAATAACGTAAAAACACAAATTTGTGAGCATTTTCAACCTATTTTTTCGCGGCATGAAAATGAATTACAGAATCACGAAGCAGCCATAAAAGAACTGCAAACCATTGTTCATGAAAATCATGAGACCTTGTGGGCTAAAATTGATTCAGTTGCATCTACCGATTCGGTTACGCAACTTGCAAAAACTCAGGAAAACTTAAAGGACACAGTAGATTCGATTTCAACACAAATGGACACTCTGAAACTTGGTTCAGAAAAACACACTGAGGAAATGTGTTCACTATCGAAGAAAGTAGCCGAACTTTCGGATCAGGTCACTAACTTATCTACAAAGGTAGATGATGATCTGAATGACACAAGACCTGTAGCCTTCACTGACACAGAAGAGTATGAACAAATTAGAAAATTCAAACAAAATCAAAATCAAATCAATACACAGTACAAATGAGAAATCCGGGAAGTACAAGATCAGTTGACGCAGGTAATACAAGAATTACATATTTCAGAGGACACTCGCGTTCCAGTACAGGAAGAGGGACATAGAAATACGGAACAACCACAAAATAATAACACAGGACACTTCGGAAATTATGAAATAAATTGGCAAGGTGCACTGAATTTTGAAATGGAACCGCCGAAACGACGTAACAATGACCGACATGCGACTCGCCGACATGATGAATTTGACCATAAGCTGTTTATTACTACACGTAAATTCAAAACATTTAAGAATTCCGGCAACGACATTCATCCACAAGCGTGGCTTCATCAATTCTCTCATTGTTTTCCTCCCAACTGGTCATTAGAACACAGATTAGAATTTATGTGTGGCTACTTGGAGAATGAATCAGCTGTAAGAATGCGATCGGTCATTCACGATTGCCACAGTGAAGGAGAATTTTACCATGCCTTCCTCTCAGCATATTGGTCTCAAGCCACACAAGACCGAGTAAAACATGGCATCATAATGATGAAACATTTCGAACAATCTGTATTTTCCAGTCTTGTGAAATATTTTGAAGACATGTTGCACAAGGATCAGTACCTGTCAAACCCATACAGCCCCTCAGAACTCATCCGCATTTGCTTAATGAAATTGCCTGAACATTTAAGAAATATTATTTTGGGAGGGCGTTGCAAAGACGACATTGAATCTTTTCAGGGACTCTTACAAGAATTAGAAATTGGCACAGACAGTCGCGGGATGCGAAAACAGGAAAACAATCACTACAGGCCACATCCGTCACAATTCCGTGACGACAGAAATAATAACTGGACACGACAAGGCTATTCTTATAACGCAAATCGTGAACAAAACAGACACCACCCATATGACAACCACTGGCAGAGTAATAGTTACAGAGAAAGATCACATTTCCGCTGTAATGAATATGACAGAGATTACCATAGAAACAGACAATATAGGAACAAAAACAATTATTATCAAGGGAGACAGAATAACTTTAGACGCAACGGTCCAGCGCGCAGTTACGATTCAGGGAGAAATTCTCCACCAGGTGACCAACAAGAAAGAAACTATGGAATCTACCGACATGACGACAGACGATATGATCGTAACGACAGAGCTGAATGGCATCAGAACTGGCGGGATTTAAACAGGGCAGAGCCCTCTCGGCAAGGCGAATTTGTAGAAGTGAGGTCTCCTAATCCCAGTAACGACGCGCGCCAACAAAGAAACAGACAATGACTCGCACCGCAGGCAGCCATGTGCGCCGGCTGGCTCAGAGAAAAATAACATAGACGATAACCTTGAGAAAATTTTTAGCATTCCTAACCGACATTTACCGCATGATAATTCCGTTCAAGTTGAAACTCTGCATACTAGAAAGAGTAAAGGATTGCACCACATTTCACATGTGAAACCGTTTATTGGAAGATAATCTGCTTTTTAACTTTGTCTTTGCCATAAAACTTTTCAATTCACATTTCTAGTATGTATTGTCAGACTTAGAAACTGTTACCATGAAACAATGTTTGAAGTTAAATATCCAGTCAAGAACCAAGAGAATGTATTTAAACAGAAATTACGAAAGCATTGTTATAGTGAACAGATGACACAGTGTTGTTATTTGTACATTCTTGCTTGTTAGTTGCACGATCACGTAATGACTGTAAGGCTCATATACACTCCTGGAAATGGAAAAAAGAACACATTGACACCGGTGTGTCAGACCCACCATACTTGCTCCGGACACTGCGAGAGGGCTGTACAAGCAATGATCACACGCACGGCACAGCGGACACACCAGGAACCACGGTGTTGGCCGTCGAATGGCGCTAGCTGCGCAGCATTTGTGCACCGCCGCTGTCAGTGTCAGCCAGTTTGCCGTGGCATACGGAGCTCCATCGCAGTCTTTAACACTGGTATCATGCCGCGACAGCGTGGACGTGAACCGTATGTGCAGTTGACGGACTTTGAGTGAGGGCGTATAGTGGGCATGCGGGAGGCCGGGTGGACGTACCGCCGAATTGCTCAACACGTGGGGCGTGAGGTCTCCACAGTACATCGATGTTGTCGCCAGTGCTCGGCGGAAGGTGCACATGCCCGCCGACTTGGGACCGGACCGCAGCGACGCACGGATGCACGCCAAGACCGTAGGATCCTACGTAGTGCCGTAGGGGACCGCACCGCCACTTCCCAGCAAATTAGGGACACTGTTGCTCCTGGGGTATCGGCGAGGACCATTCGCAACCGTCTCCATGAAGCTGGGCTACGGTCCCGCACACCGTTAGGCTCTCTTCCGCGCACGCCCCAACATCGTGCAGCCCGCCTCCAGTGGTGTCGCGACAGGCGTGAATGGAGGGACGAATGGAGACGTGTCGTCTTCAGCGATGAGAGTCGCTTCTGCCTTGGTGCCAATGATGGTCGTATGCGTGTTTGGCGCCGTGCAGGTGAGCACCACAATCAGGACTGCATACGACCGAGGCACACAGAGCCAACACCCGGCATCATGGTGTGGGGAGCGATCTCCTACACTGGCCGTACACCACTGGTGATCGTCGAGGGGACACTGAATAGTGCACGGTACATCCAAACCGTCATCGAACCCATCGTTCTACCATTCCTAGACCGGCAAGGGAACTTGCTGTTCCAACAGGACAATGCACGTCTGCATGTACCCCGTGCCACCCAACGTGCTCTAGAAGGTGTAAGTCAACTACCCTGGCCAGCAAGATCTCCGGATCTGTCCCCCATTGAGCATGTTTGGGACTGGATGAAGCGTCATCTCACGCGGTCTGCACGTCCAGCACGAACGCTGGTCCAACTGAGGCGCCAGGTGGAAATGGCATGGCAAGCCGTTCCACAGGACTACATCCAGCATCTCTACGATCGTCTCCATGGGAGAATAGCAGCCTGCATTGCTGCGAAAGGTGGATATACACTGTACTAGTGCCGACATTGTGCATGCTCTGTTGCCTGTGTCTATGTGCCTGTGGTTCTGTCAGTGTGATCATGTGATGTATCTGACCCCAGGAATGTGTCAATAAAGTTTCCCCTTCCTGGGACAATGAATTCACGGTGTTCTTATTTCAGTTTCCAGGAGTGTACTTAAAATATATACCGGCACTGCTAATGAGGTTTTAATGCAACATTTTGGTTTACTTGAAGATACATTCTGGATTTAAAGTACTTTCTGTGAGATACCAGATGACACAGTGGTTAGTTTGTGTGATAGCTACACGATTTTATCACGACACTACTAATGAGTGACAATTTACAATGTTGCTTTTGCGGTGTTTCTGTTTTATATCTGCACAGTTTTTCTGAATTATTCTGGAAAGTAAAACATGTTTTAGTAGTAAATTTTGTGGTATAGCTACAATGAGACAGCCTTTTCCATAGCACAACAATACGTTACAGCACAGTACTTTCTTCATCACAGCAATAAGCGTAATAACTAACATATCTATACGCAAAGCATTTCACTTTTGTTTATTATGAGGTAGGTACATTGACTTCTGCAGAACTTAGCTTTTGGAGGACGATAACTACGACACTTCCACAGAGATTATCTTACAACAAGACGCACAGTTTAGCGCTACAGTACAGGTATTTGTGTGATTAATTTTGTTCTTAAAACTTTTATTTTTAAAGATTTTTGAATCACAAAGATACAAAGAAAATTTTCGGTGATACATTTCATTTGATTGCTGTAATCTGTAACACCTGAGGGTATAATTACATTAATCCACAGGGGGGTACACACTTACTTTGTGTACCATGTGTTTGGCGAGCACAAGGAGCCCTAGCTAATATGGTATTTGCTTATACAACTTTACAAGTTCGGTACCATATTTCTCTAACACAGAATTACACAGCTATTTGATTACTTAACAGAGAAACATACATCTTTTTACTACGTCAGTGACACATGTTTACGCAATTACACAGTTGGATAACTTCACATTTATGAAACTGTATTTTGTCTGCACTATCTGAACTGTTCATACTTTTTCGGAACCATTGTGATACTATGAGAGCTTTGAATGATGTATTTGGTATGGGATCATGATTTTTAAAGTACGTTTGAGGCAGATGATACTTTTGACATGAGCAGAGAATTTGTTTTAGGTTTTGAAATTATTGCAGAAAGCTACGACGATTTTGAGATTTGACTGAGGTGTTATGATGTTATTATTACGTATGTGTATTATGCTGTTGAGGTATGTTTATGATCAATAAGCTGATGCTATATGAGGAATTTGATTATGCTATGTATTTATTATGATGAAATATTGAAGTGTCGTCGCAAGATTGACGTGTCGACGAATATATACATGTGTAATAAGGTAAGGAGTAATGAGTAGTGGTTAGGGACTCTGACTTGTGAAAAAGGATGTTGGACACCAAGAATCGTACTTTAAAAGTTATGAAATGTGTGTAAATGCGTGAATGTATCACAATGCCAGCGAAAATTTTTTGGACACTGTTATATTCATAAGATTTTGTTTCTACACATTTGCAATGCAAGTTCTGGACCCGTGAAATTTTGTATATGAGACTCACTGTAGAGGAAACTGCTGTCGTAAATATTTCTGTAAGAAAGTTAAGTGACCACCTGCACATAATGCGTCATGGGCACCCAGCTGTGTCAGATGCCTGGAGAAAAAGCCAATAGTGTGTGCCTTTTCAGAGGCACAGGTAGAAAAAAAAAAGGGAGGCCATAATTCTCACTATTGACATTCCTTTGTAGAAAGCATCGCAAGTACGACACACTCAAACTTGAAAACATATGATTACACTGTGGAGCTCTTAATTTATGATATTTACTGAAATGCCTAATGAAATAATGAGTCTTTCTAGTTGAGAGATTCTTTTGCCTTTGGAGACGATATTTGCCCAGTGAATGACGTTTCATGCATTGCTCTATATATGCTATATATATTTGCTCATTTGTTTAATATCTAGTTTCAAGCTGCACTGCAGCAATGGTTAACATAAAATTTAATAGATGTACTCATATAGTTATTTTATGCCTACAGATCCAGTCAATTATAAATTTATGCTCTACTTCCAAGAAAACTAGGGCACATAAATAGACATTTACCTTCACAGGAATTGCATAAATAATTTTTTTACGATTTGGTAACTTACCTGCTAGCGTACATTTTTGTGATGCATCACTCTAGTGTTAAGATGTGACGTAGGTATTAAAAATGGCCATTTTTACTGTAATATTTTTTCTGCTTGAGCTATGTCATGTTTAGATATAAGTTATTCCATTTGCTGCTGCTGTTTGCCAGGCATAGTGTTACCGAATTTGACTTTGTATTACTCTGTTAAGCCAGTTTTACTACGGATTTATTTTTCTTGTTTGCTGCACAGTGCCTTATATTAGTTGCAATATTGCAATTGCTTTGCCAATTTGAATTTTTTGTCATTGATGTTTGTGTTAATTGTTTTGTACTGCTGCATTGCCTCGTCCCTTAGTTTAGCATCTGAGCTCAGTAGATTTAAGTTAGCTTAAGAGGGGGTAGACTATATAAGAAACTAACTACGATGGATTGGAAGAAATGCATTGAGAAGCTATAAGAAAATGGTTTGGCCAAAACAGTATTTTGAAAGAGGATATGAACCAAAAAAGTAGGGTTTAGGGACAACAGGTTTAGGTAGGATTTTCTTGGAAATAAATGATGAAGTAAGATAATGGAAAATGAATAATGAGGTAAGAAATATGTGAACATATAAATACAGAAAGCATGCTTGAATAGGATTTTTTTGGTGGAAACAAATGTTGAAATAAGACGAAAGATCTATGGAATGAAGTTTTGGGTTGGACTGCAGTACCAAATGCTCCACTGAAAACAAACCCTGTCCTTTCCTTTTGTGTTATCCCACTATGTGTTTGTGTACCCTTGTGTATTTGTCTTCTTCCTGTCTCTGTGTAGTTTCATAGAATTTTTTCTTCTTCTAATACTCAGCTACATTCACTATGATGAGGAATACTGTTATCCTCAAATATAATTTGCATTAATAATACGTTATTTACTTTGTAAAGATGTTTAGACATTATTTATTCTGTTCTGTTTTAATCCTCATGTGTGAAGTTGATGTTTCGAAAGTTATTCTGATCTTTTATATATGTACTCATGTCATAATTCCTGTAACACTGATGTATATGTTATTTCGATTCTTTTGTAAAGCCTGTACTACAAATGTTGTCTGTATTGTTATGCTCTTTAATGATGTATTTTGTACCTTTGTAATTGTATTCTTATGTTATAAAATTGTAATTGACACCAGTTCATCATATTATTAACTTGTAAGTTCCATTTCACTGCACACAGTATTTGGACAATATGTGAGAAGTAGGGACTGAGAGTGTTTGCACTTATGTTAATAATTCAGCAAGGGACTGGATAACAGCATTGCTGGTTCTAAGGACAATTTCAAAAAATTCGTGAGTGCACGAGTGGTGGTTTATGGACTTGCTATATTGTCCACAAGACTCTTCGATGGTGATTGTGCTCCTGCACAGTCGCAACAGATGGTTGCTGGCCGTCTCTACATGGACTACAGTGGATCTGCATCTTTGATGGCCCACCAATACCATTATTTCGACAAGGACTACAGTGGGTCTGCACCTCTGGTGGCCCACCAATACCACAATCTCTACCAGGACTACAGTGGGTCTGCTCTGTGATGACCTACCTACCAATCTTCTTCAAAACGTCGAATGACTCTGCTGTGGGTTTGCTCTGTTGTGGCCCGTTACCTGTCAGCATGTCAAGAGTCAGCACTGTCTTTCCGTTGGAAGGACAACACTACTTCTTCAAGACTGCATGGAAATCCACTACTTCCGTGTGCATTGTCTTTTACTGCTCAGACTTTGAGAAAAGAAACGGCAATTTTACTGTGAAGAATGATCAGGACTGTCTTTATGGACTGTGAGAAAATTTTAGCTTTTGACCAACATTGTATCAATAAGTGTGTGCATTTAATATCTTTGCTATTATAATTATGAAAAATTTTATCAAATCATTATGGCCACTGCCCAAAACAATCTGTAAAATTTTTTGTGGGGAGCGTGGGGGCTATGTAAGTAGGCTGTTCAGGTTTTTATATTGGTAACGCCACGTAGCGCTGTGTATGAAAATTACTGGCTGTGCTGTGTGCAGTCTGTGGCTAGTTTGCATTGTTGTCTGCCAGTGTAGTGTTGGGCAGCTGGATGTGAACAGTGCGTAGCGTTGCGCAGTTGGAGGCGGGCCGCCAGCAGTGGTGGATGTGGGGAAGTGAGATGGCGGATTTTTGAGAATGGATAATCTGGAAGTGTGTTCATCACAAACAGTACATTTTTACGAATGGATGTCATGAACTGCTATATACACTCCTGGAAACTGAAATAAGAACACCGTGAATTCATTGTCCCAGGAAGGGGAAACTTTATTGACACATTCCTGGGGTCAGATACATCACATGATCACACTGACAGAACCACAGGCACATAGACACAGGCAACAGAGCATGCACAATGTCGGCACTAGTACAGTGTATATCCACCTTTCGCAGCAATGCAGGCTGCTATTCTCCCATGGAGACGATCGTAGAGATGCTGGATGTAGTCCTGTGGAACGGCTTGCCATGCCATTTCCACCTGGCGCCTCAGTTGGACCAGTGTTCGTGCTGGACGTGCAGACCACGTGAGACGATGCTTCATCCAGTCCCAAACATGCTCAATGGGGGACAGATCCGGAGATCTTGCTGGCCAGGGTAGTTGACTTACACCTTCTAGAGCACGTTGGGTGGCACGGGATACATGCGGACGTGCATTGTCCTGTTGGAACAGGAAGTTCCCTTGCCGGTCTAGGAATGGTAGAACGATGGGTTCGATGGCGGTTTGGATGTACGTGCACTACTCAGTGTCCCCTCGACGATCACCAGTGGTGTACGGCCAGTGTAGGAGATCGCTCCCCACACCATGATGCCGGGTGTTGGCCCTGTGTGCCTCGGTCGTATGCAGTCCTGATTGTGGTGCTCACCTGCACGGCGCCAAACACGTATACGACCATCATTGGCACCAAGGCAGAAGCGACTCTCATCGCTGAAGACGACGCGTCTCCATTCGTCCCCCCATTCACGCCTGTCGCGACACCTCTGGAGGCGGGCTGCACGATGTTGGGGCGTGAGCGGAAGACGGCCTAACGGTGTGCGGGACCGTAGCCCAGCTTCATGGAGACGGTTGCGAATGGTCCTCGCCGATACCCCAGGAGCAACAGTGTCCCTAATTTGCTGGGAAGTGGCGGTGCGGTCCCCTACGGCACTGCGTAGGATTCTACGGTCTTGGCGTGCATCCGTGCGTCGCTGCGGTCCGGTCCCAGGTCGACGGGCACGTGCACCTTCCGCCGACCACTGGCGACAACATCGATGTACTGTGGAGACCTCACGCCCCACGTGTTGAGCAATTCGGCGGTACGTCCACCCGGCCTCCCGCATGCCCACTATACGCCCTCGCTCAAAGTCCGTCAACTGCACATACGGTTCACGTCCACGCTGTCGCGGCATGCTACCAGTGTTAAAGACTGCGATGGAGCTCCGTATGCCACGGCAAACTGGCTGACACTGACGGCGGCGGTGCACAAATGCTGCGCAGCTAGCGCCATTCGACGGCCAACACCGCGGTTCCTGGTGTGTCCGCTGTGCCATGCGTGTGATCATTGCTTGTACAGCCCTCTCGAAGTGTCCGGAGCAAGTATGTTGGGTCTGACACACCGGTGTCAATGTGTTCTTTTTTCCATTTCCAGGAGTGTATATTATGACTATTAAGCTGGCAGTAGTGGCGCTCGCAGTATTGCAGTAGTTCGAGTAACGAAGATTTTTGTGAGGTAAGTGATTTGTGAAAGGTATTGGTTAATGTTAGTCAGGGCCATTCTTTTGTAGGGATTATTAAAAGTCAGATTGCGTTGCGCTAAAAAATATTGTGTGTCAGTTTAAGCACAGTCATGTACAATTTTTCAAAGGGGACGTTTCAACCGTCCTGTATACTACATTAGTTTATTTATTTAAGTTTGGCTTTAACTAATTGCCTTATCCAAGGTTGCGAATTGTATTTGTCGCGCTAAAGCAGGTCCCATCATTCGTTAGTGTACAGTCTGCTATTACGGTTCTGCATCGCTTGTGTTTTATGTTAACAGCTGATTGCGAAACACGGGAGTCTAGCTTGGTGGCCGGCCGGAGTGGCCGTGCGGTTCTAGGTGCTACAGTCTGGAGCCGAACGACCGCTGCGGTCGCAGGTTAGAATCCTGCCTCGGGCATGGATGTGTGTGATATCCTTAGGTTACTTTGATTAGTTCTCAGTTCTAGGCGACTGATGACCTCAGAAGTTAAGTCGCATAGTTCTCAGAGCCATTTGAACCATTTGAACCATCTACCTTGGTGTTTGCAGCCATGAGTTCTGGGCCGCTACCTTGGCAGCATCCTGCCCATCGTCCTAGGTCTAAGTTATTGCCGCGGGAGCCCTTGCCCCGTCGTCTGTTATACCTGGTGAAAGCTGAGTAGACGTCTTGTTCCTTGGAGCTATACCTTGGTTGAGGGACTACCGCGAGGGTTGCCGGCTGTGGAGTTTAGCGAGATTAACTCAGGAACCTTTTCAAATTATCCTCTTCCTGTTCATAAAAGAAGAGTGTTCAAACCCACAAGTAACTGTTCTTTATAAAATCGGATGTGCTCTGTATTTGTTAAATGTAGTTTCCCTTTACTGTACGATTCTAATTTCATTATTACTGTTCTTAAAGTCAGATGTTTTGGGTTTATTGAAAACTGTTCCCTTTTGCTTATATTGCTAAGTTTCACTAGTTTGTCATTTTATATGTCACTATAATTCTGGTGGTTTTCATCTTATTAATCTGAAATTTAACTGCTTGTATGTTTTTCTTAAATAAACGTTTATTTGGTGAAAAGAACGAGCAATTTGACGGGTCTCCCTTCCAACTGTGGATGTTTGATCCTTTCTTATCATGAACCTGTTACCTGGGTTTCAATATTAACCATAAAATCACAACTGGATTTCGCGAAAAATATTACATATTTGCTATGTAACATATGTGATAATGGTATGCTTAGGGCTTAAAACCTTTTTCAATTCTCATGTCTGATATTTCATTGTCATATCGATACTTCTATTATTTATTATATTTTTTCATATTTTCATTCTTCAGGAAGATTTGGTGCATTCCCTCGGATGACACCGATCGCAGACACATTCGAAATACAGGTATTCCGAACAGTACGAGCATAGCGCGAAAGCAGGTTTGCCACAGTGATATTTCATCGTATGAATCTCAATCAGGAAAGAACCGCCCTTAACACTGGCGAAAATTTCGCGGTAAATCTTGAGTAACGTCTCATTTTTCACAAAAATGGCACTTGTAACTGATTATGAATCAAGATACCCTACATGGATTTCGCCGAAAACAATCGCAAATATTTCTCTTTTTCTTTTTTAATTCATTCATCTGACATACAAGTAGTAGACGAATAAGGATAACGTTATATTAATATACACTGGGAAACATTCGTGTAGTAATCTTCTACATACATGGGTATGTAAATAAAAACCAAAATAAAAGTAATAATCGGTTTCGAACACAGGGCGTAAAATTAAGAAGCTGCTACTTTAACCACTCTAGCACCATTTCGTCTAGGATATCACACGGTTAAAGGGTATAAACGTCCCCCAAATGTGTCGAAAACTTTGATCTCGTATTTTTCATAAACGGTCGAGTATCAACGTATAAGCTGATCCATGAGTTCACTTATACTACTGGCCATTGAAATTGCTACACCAAGAAGAAATGCAGATGATAAACGGGTATTCATTGGACAAACATATTTTACTAGAACTGACATGTGATTACATTTTCACGCAGTTTGGGTGCATAGATCCTAAGAAATCAATACCCAGATCAACCACCTCTGGCCGTAATAACGGCCTTGATACGCCTGGGTATTGAGTCAAACAGAGCTTGGATGGCATGTGCAGGTACAGCTGCCCATGCAGATTGAACACGATACAACAGTTCATCAAGAGTAGTGACTGGCGTATTGTGACGAGCTAGTTGCTCGGCCACCATTGACCCATACGTTTTCAATTGGTGAGAAATCTGGAGAATCTGCTGGCCAGGGAAGCAGTCGAACATTTTCTGCATCCAGAAAGGCCCGTACACGACCTGCAACATTAGGTCGTGCATTATCCTGCTGAAATGTAGGGCTTCGCAGGGATCGAATGAAGGGTACAGCCACGGGTCATAACACATCTGAAATGTAGCGTCCACGGTTCAAAGTGCCGTGAGTGCGAACAAGAGGTGACCGAGACGTGTGACCACGCGGTGTGATACGCCAGTATGGTGATGACGAGTACACGCTTCCACTGTGCGTTCACCGCGATGTCGCCAAACACGGATGCGACCGTCATGATGCTGTAAACAGAACCTGGATTCTTCCGAAAAAATGACGTTTTGCCATTCGTTCACCCAGGTTCGTCGTTGAGTACACCATCGTTGGCGCTCCTGCCTGTGATGCAGCGTCAAGGGTAACCGCAGCCATGGTCTCCGAGCTGATAGTCAATGCTGCTACAAACGTCGTCGAACTGTTCGTGCAGATGGTTGTTGTCTTGCAAACATCCCCATCTGTTAACTCAGGGATCGAGACGTGGCTGCACGATCCGTTACAGCCATGTGGATAAGATGCCTGTCATCTCGACTGCTAGTGATACGAGGCCGTTGGAATCCAACAGCCGGCCGCGGTGGTCTAGCGGTTCTGGCGCTGCAGTCCGGAACCGCGGGACTGCTACGGTCGCAGGTTCGAATCCTGCCTCGGTCATGGGTGTGTGTGATGTCCTTAGGTTAGTTAGGTTTAAGTAGTTCTTAGTTCTAGGGGACTTATGACTTAAGATGTTGAGTCCCATAGTGCTCAGAGCCATTTGAACCATTTTTTGGAATCCAACACGGCGTTCCGTATTACCCTCCTGAACCCACCGATTCCATATTCTGTTAACAGTCATTGGATCTCGACCAACGCGAGCAGCAGTGTCACGATACGATAAACCGCAATCGCGATAGGCTACAATCCGGCCTTTATCAAAGTCGGAAACGTGATGGTACGCATTTCTCCTCCTTATACGAGGCATCACAACAACGTTTCACCAGGCAACGCCGGTCAACTGCTGTTTGTGTATGAGAAATCGGTTGGAAACTTTCTTCGTGTCAGCGTGTTCTAGGTGTCGCCACCGGCGCCAACCTTGTGTGAATGCTCTGAAAAGCTAATCATTTCCACATCACAGCATCTTCTTCTTGTCGGTTAAATTTCGCGTCTGTAGCCCGTCATATTCGTGGTGTAGCAATTTTAATGGCCAGTAGTGTATTTTGACCCCTCGTCTATTGAGCTGAGTCTCTGGGAAATGGGTTGTTGACACTTGCCGTGATGTCTTCGTAAGTCATGTTAAGCGATACTCTGAGGTGTCACTCGCCTGGCCATCCTGTAACTGTGTGCTGTGTGTACCTTGGCTTGCATCCCGGCGCTGACGCGGCCCACGGAGCCATGGGGCGCCGGCGCTTGGCGGCTGACGACCATGCAGAGCGGGAAGGCCTCGGTCTGGCCGTACCACTGTGTCAGCGGGCGGCCCGTGCGCCCCTCTATCCAGGCGTGCGCCTCCGCCTTGAGCGCGGCGCCCCCCGTCATGCAGACGCGCACCTGCTGCAGCGCTGACCGCAGTCGCTCCTCCGGACAATGCCGGGCCAGCGAGACCCACTGGTTCGGCGGTATGAACATAACGGTGGGCTGTAAAACAACTTTCCTGTTACTCCTCATGCTACACTAAAGGCCAAAGTGTAGCCAAATTAAGAAAAGAGCAAGACTTCGAAAGCATTGCACAACTGGAAACAAGATTAAGTTTAACCGCAAGAAACCTGGCATATAGCAGCGTGTAAAATTTGTAATTCTGAAGGCTATGAAACTTAATGATTCATACTACAAGAAAATCAATAACTGAAAACTGTCTTACACAACATAAATTTGGAAAAATTAGTGGTAAGTTCCTATGGGACCAAACTGCCGAGGTCATCGGTCCCTAGGCTTATACACTACTTAAACTAACGTACGCTAAGGACAACACACACACCCATGCCTGTGGGAGGACTCAAACCTCCGACGTGGGGAGCCGCGCCATAAATTTGGAAGCTGATAAGCTGTCGCTATGGACACCTCGGATAGCTGATGCAGATCACTGAATTAAGTCGGGGAGAAATAAAATTTATATCACTAATTGACTTATAAAAGTGGATTTACTACCGCAAAACACAGATTTTCACTATCATTCAATTAAATTCCTGATTACATACTACGAAGTTTTGCAACAACACGTTTATTCTGTCACATTCCGTATACAAAACTATTACTGTTTGCAAATGGAACCAGATCGAAGATTCTGTGTTGACTCTATGCCGTAAGGTGTATGTTAATGTTCATGGGACTAGACAAGGTATAATCCTGTAAGATGTGTTCGTTGGTGTGTTGGGTATCTCCGTGTATACAGTCAGAAGTTACTGCTTTACGTTGGTACTGGTAACGAAGTCACGATGCTTCTGCTTGCCGCTTTAAGCGAATAACAGTGGACTTCATAAAAAATGTTACAAATTGTCGAGTTTATTATGTTATTAAGGACAATTTTAAACAAACATAGCAGCGTAAAATGAGGACTGGTACATCTCGTGCAGGGGCATAGAGAAGAATTGCGTCGCAGACTGAGGCAGAAACGAGTGACAAAGTGTATTTAAGAGACACCAGTGATTATGAAAAAGAAAGCACTTGTTACACACAATAATTACAAAAGAAAATCTTGTGAACGCTAAATTCAAACCCAACAAAGTAATACCAACATAATTATCTAGGTCAGCTAGCTATGAAATACAGAGAAAGAAGACAGCTCGTTTTCATTTATCATTATACAGAACCCGAAGGAAACAGATACCTACTTATATCTGCACTGCAAAGGACGCACAGGGCAGTTAAAAGTTTATATACCTTAACAAATCTCAAGGTTCTGCTTCGTAGACCTGTAAGATAATACGGTATTTTTCACTTGTGAACAAAATCTGCAATTTCTGTGTAGTAGTATTATTATTAGCGGTTGCGTCATTTTAAGTTTCACCAAAACACTTTAATCAGCTTCACTAGTCACATACATATGAAGCAGCGAAAAAACTTATGGGTTTTCAACCATCCTGTTTTCTACCATCCTGTGGCGCGATCTTGCGGGAGTACAACATTAACATGTGCATGAATAAAGCGGCAAAGTGTCCCTCTAGGACTTCCCAGTTCGGCACCACCATCAATGCCACCCAGGCAGCTTTGCTGAGCACGCTAGAAATACATCTCCAGATATATCGACAGAAAATCGTCCTGATGGCTGCTCTAGCGTCTGACAATTGGGCAACACCTTCGACATCACTTGAGCTGGATTTGCCTACCTTCAGCAGCTGGAGCAGCCACCGGCCTGAACTGGTGTCGAAGTTCCTGACAGGTTCATTTGTAATGTTCTCAACAAAGTTGAGCACGTAGCTCCGAGGTTGTTACCAAACTGTTAGTGGACTTAGCTTGACTCTTGGCCGTTTCAATCACACACATGTTAATGGGGCCACAGGAGGGCAAAAAACAGGAGGGTGGAAAACAAGGGAGCTGAAAAATCTCAAGTACCCAGTGCTGATTCGGATCGTGTTCAGATTTCGTTGAATAGTTTTGAATGCTCCCTAGTGGCTACAGCCTTTCACGAGAGCAAAAACACAGACTTGTGGTGAAATTGGATACTAATGTGACAACATTTACCCACTTTACAACTCAAATGAGTTTCTGAGCTATGGCCTTTTTTTTCGCATTTGTCAACACCTTGCCGCCTAGACCGAAGGTGAAGTTGCAGGGCTCTACGCTTTCGCTCCATTACAGAGGAAGGATGTAGGCACCTCTGTGACAACTTTGACACTTAGCATCGCAATGCGAGACAGTAACGAGGTTTCGAAGAAGTGATCCTTTAACTTTGTTGTGCAATGTACTACCAGTCGATTTTTGTTTAACATTATCAAATGCTTTTCTTAGGTTCTGGGCGCTACAGTCTGGAGCCGAGCGACCGCTACGGTCGCAGGTTCGAATCCTGCCTCGGGCATGGATGTTAGGTTTAATTAGTTCTAAGTTCTAGGCGACTGATGACCTCAGCAGTTAAGTCGCATAGTGCTCAGAGCCATTTGAACCATATGAGTGTATGACCGAAAGAACAGACACCACGCGGAATCCGCAGTTGTGATACAAATCACGCAAATGGAAAGTGGAACTGGGAGAAAGGAAAGGAAAGACGAGGAGGTAATGATACCAGCAGAATCGGAACTTCATGAATAGTCGACAGCGACGAGTGAAAGTGAATGCCAGCTTGGGAGCCGAACCCGGAATTTCTTATTTACTTATCAGCTGCGTTAACCACTGCGCCACCTGGAGACCGTGTTTATCACCGGTGTGCGGTCTATCTCGACTCTCTTCCCAGTCGATCCACACTTCGACCAAGCACCACCTACCTGCAGCTCCCGACCATGTCCTCCTTACTCGCTAATTGTAGATTCCCGCAGGAGGTGGAACGCAAATGTGCATTGGCACCGAAGATTGTGGATTTATTGCTCGTTGAGACGAATTAATTATGTGAATATGTGGTGACTGTTCTTTCGGTCATGCCATCCTGATATGCGTTTTTTGGTAGTTTGGCTAAATCTATCACGATGAATTCCGTGGTCGTTCCTATGAGAGAGACAAAAGGTCCTTTCTCATCCTTGTACTATCAGATTCCGTTCTCTGACTTCAACTGTATGTTAAACCGTATTCATCCCTTTTCAATTAAAGTTAACAGTCACGAGATAAAATACTACTCATTTTTGAAGAAAACAGTAAAATAAAAGTATTTAAAAAGATTTTCCTGTACACCCAACTGACTGACTCATGATACAGAAAACAGGAAAATGCCAGTCACTCTGGTATAAGTCCATTCTTCGTCGTAACAACCTGCTATTACAGGGTGCTTACGATTAATCTTTCTCTACCTGAGAGGCCCCACGTGTAAAACAAGCGCTCGTACGACCACGAAGTTTTGTGGAAATTTGCAAGAACATGCGGAAGAGAAATTGGCAATAAACCACTGAAAGAAACACGTTTTAATTTCCACATGAGAGAGTAACATGTGTTAATTACATACCGTGTTTGTATTCCGGGTTACAAACGTTGCTCAGTATGACGACCATTAGCATCCACGACAGCCTGGAACCGCATTAGAGATTACCGGACAATTGATCGAGGCACTTTTGAAACGGTACCTGCTATGACACAGATCATGCACTGCTTGGAAATAGCACACTGTGTCCAGCATTCCAAACCAAGGTAACGGTAATTCCTTCAACAATTTGTAGCGCAATTGGCCGTTGGGAATTTCCAGGAGTAATTCCCAAATGGCCAGTTAATTCGAACTTCCCAATTCACGTCTTCAATCCTGATGAAGAAAGAAGATCTCTCTGTGTTCTTTTAATGCGTCGACATCGCGAAGAGCAGCAGACTATTGCTGTTGTTTTGGTACAACAAATTTACGAGTACAGCTTTGCTCACCTTTTCCAAACCCATGTTGAGTATCAGCAACTGTAATGCACACTGATGCTTCTGTTTCAACACTATGTCGCCCTACCAGCACCGATGCCTAGGGGCAAGTCGTGACACTGATACTCTTAACGACGCTAATATTGCAGCGTACGGTGTGGACATCACTCCATAAAGATGGGTACCTTAAGGTGATTAGTTTTCCACTTACACTAGCCCATGTATCTAAATTTAATTCTAACCATTCTGTACTTGTGCATTCGTCCCCTGAAATTTTAAAATCAAAGATATCTGTTACAAACTCTGCACTTTCGTGTTCAATACGTGGTTTTTTGTTCAGTCCACAGCACAGCGCTTTTAAACATTACCCTTACGTCCTCCTATTGGTGAATGAATAACGCTCCCCTTTTAGAAAGATTCGTTTTTCACTTCTTGTCATTCTTTACGCATGATAATCTTAGAAATCACTTCTTTCGGGACTCAGACTTTTTCAAGGTTTGCAGCGGCCTTAAGACGACCATCGAACAAATTCTAACGCTAATTTCAATCTATAGAGTTCCACCATATATTTCTACATTACAAGCTCCACGTGGGACAGAAGTATGAAAAGCACAGAATCTGTAAACTATGTCTCACTAGATTAAATAAAGAGTGCTATTGATATTAATTATAATTTCTGTCATTATTGTGCTAAATGTTATCCAATTTTCAACTTCCTCTCTGTCTTGTCGTGACGAGAGATAAATGGAAAGGCTACGAATTATTAGAAATTCGAGATAATTCAGTTTAAAACAAACATGTCTATAAGAGGGTCAGATTTATATTCTGCGTGACAAGAGATGACCGCTGAAACCTTTCGAGCCCTCTATACCTCTGGACTACGTCACTTGTTACACGAATATTTGTGTCAAATTACGAATCTAATAAATGTTTTGATTCACGTTTATCGTTAACGAGAGGTATTGAATAGTTTGAAATTCAAACGTAAATATTTTTTCATACGTGATTCATCCGCAACAGACCAATTAACAGAAGCACTGGACGCAACGAGCACTTCAGCAGAACCTCACAACATGAGCGGTGTAAGGACTACGCTACGAGCTGATAGTGTGTGTTACGTATCTTAGGATAGCGTCCGTTGCACTTGTGCCGAGAATGGCGTTGCTCGGTGCAACAGGAAGCATTGTTCTTAACAAGTCACCGTATGATTGTGATCGGCCCCAACTCCATAACTGTTAATCTAAAATAGGAGACGGACACTTTTTGCTTGCATTTTATTCAATCCTCAATAACGTATTTCCGAATGATTTTTTTTTTGTTACTTATCTACAATCCATGCGTGTTACACCGCATGCAGTTATATATTAGTCGGTCTGCTTCGAAATGCGTAAGTGAATGGAATGTATTTATTTTACAAACGATCCCTATCTGACGATGAGCCAGACCAGTGTGAAATTTACTATTAAGGAGCTTTAAAAAAGCGGGAAAAAGGCGTTTACTAATATTTCGTTTAGATTACGTATGAGACTGAACTGGTGAGTATGGTTGCATTACATACTACGTGCTAATAGCCGTACTTAATTCTTGGACTGTTTTGGTGTCTAACCTTAGACATCTCGATGTGTTCCAGCAGAGTTTGAGGACTGAACTCAGGCGTCACGACGAACTTCATGCCGGTGTCGATACTCCAAAGAGTGAACAGCGTTCCACTGATCCAGAAGAACCCCGTTGTGAACAAAACGATGTCGTCTCCTCCAAAAATAGCATCGCTTCGCCTGAAATCACAAATGACGACTGCTCAGCTGAACTACTCCAAGTTCTTCGAAACGCTGAAGTGTAAAAATTTCATTTATTCTATTTGTAAAAACTAGCACTTATCAGAAATATAATAAAAAAGTTAATACGTTATACTGACAACTACCTTTTATCTACAGTCTCAATGCCAAAAATAGTACTAAATAAAATTCACCTGAAACACTATCGGTTTCGAAAGATCAGTCCACAATATTCAAACATCTGTTAAAGGCATATCGTAATACATATAAGTCTAACAATAAAGTACAATATAATAATTAAGATTAAAGGTAATACTATATCTGTAATACATTTTTCATCAAATTATATCTCGACAGTGAGTAATGATAACGACACGGGATGGGTCGCCAACCTCCGATTATGTGGGCCATTGCAACAGCAAGATCATTATGCCCAGCTCAACATGCCCTATGTCATTGCGTTAGAGGTCAATGATTATATCCGTTTTGTCTGGTCTTGAACCACTTCCCTTTCACCTAAACTAGCCTCATCCCTTGCGCCCTACAGACACTTAATATAGGATACATCATTACATTCTGTTACATTATCCTGTTTTGTGAAATACAATGTGCGTCGGAAGAAGTCTGTAATTATGTAAATGGTCTAAATCTTGAATTGGACCAAAAGTTTAAATATTTGAGTACACAAGCGGGTGGAGAGACATGTTACGAGGCTCCACAAACCACAAACAAATGAAGCAGAATTTTTTGCTGCATGCAGTCTGCTTTATAGTAGTGTTATGGTACCATGCAAAACATATTGCTTGAAATCAGGTATTCCAGAGATCAATTTTGTTACAAATAAGAGTATAAAAAGTAAACTGATAGCTTTAACTGGTTACAAATGATTTTCATTAACTCTGCACGACACATTTCAACATAGTACGAAACTGATTCGCAAATTATGTATTCAGTTTTGACGGCACTGTACTACTTGTAAATTAAACAGGAAAACTTGTGCTGGACTGGGACTAGAAGTCGCATTTCCAAATTATCGCAAGCAGTCACCTTTACAGTTTCGGCTATCTGTGCATACTCCCTGCACCAATCCAAACGTCCATATGCCACACTGTTCCGGAAACGTGCGTGGCTAGCCAAGTGACGCAGTCTGCTTCAGTAGTGTGGCGTATGGACATCCTGTTTATGTTCCTGCCATGATAGTGCTAAGATGGTATTTTGTGGATAACACTCACCTCCGTCTCCATGCAACTTACTTCCTTCGACAAACCCTGACATTTTCACAACGACAACCGACACTAAGATTCTGTTTTACGTCCAAGTAGTAGCAACCGAAAGGTGAAGGATTTTTATGTGATGATGCTCGCATCAGTCATCATTAGCTAGTAGGTATTCACCTCCTTGTCATGAGCAATAAGGTCTACGCTAAGCTGGTGGATGAAGCAGCTTGTGAAAAGATCCTCAGTAAGATGAACGACGTTCAGTTCAGACATTCGAACGGACCAGTTGGCCCCACGAAACTGGGACATGCAGGTGTTGGCCAGAGGATGATACATCTGTTCGAGATATCGAAATAGACGACAGAGGGACAGAGAAACAATTAAAATCGCTCAAAAGAGGAAAGGCCGCTGGACCTGATGGGATACCAGTTCGATTTTACACAGAGTACGCGAAGGAACTTGCCCCCCTTCTTGCAGCGGTGTACCGTAGGTCTCTAGAAGAGCGTAGCGTCCCAAAGGATTGGAAAAGGGCACAGGTCATCCCCGTTTTCAAGAAGGGACGTCGAACAGATGTGCAGAACTATAGACCCATATCTCTAACGTCGATCAGTTGTAGAATTTTGGAACACGTATTACGTTCGAGTATAATGACTTTTCTGGAGACTAGAAGTCTACTCTGTAGGAATCAGCATGGGTTTCGAAAAAGACGGACGTGTGAAACCCACATCGCACTATTCGTCCACGAGACTCAGAGGGCCATAGACACGGGTTCACAGGTAGATGCCGTGTTTCTTGACTTCCGCAAGGCGTTCGATACAGTACCCCACAGTCGTTTAATGAACAAAGTAAGAGCATATGGACTATCAGACCAATTGTGTGATTGGATTGAAGAGTTCCTAGATAACTGAACGCAGCATGTCATTCTCAATGGAGAGAAATCTTCCGAAATAAGAGTGATTTCAGGTGTGCTGCAGGGGAGTGTCGCAGGACCGTTGCTATTCACAATATACATAAATGAGCTTGTGGATGACATCGGAAGTTCACTGAGGCTTTTTGCGGATGATGCTGTGGTATATCGAGAGGTTGTAACAATGGAAAATTGTACTGAAATGCAGGAGGATCTGCAGCGAATTGACGCATGGTGCAGGGAATGGCAATTGAATCTCAATGTAGACAATGTGTAATGTGCTGCCTCTCACATAGAAAGATAGATCCCTTATCATTTAGCTACGAAATAGCAGGTCAACAACTGGAAGCAATTAATTCCATAAATTATCTGGGTGTACGCACTAGGAGTGATTTAAAATGGAATGATCATATAAAGTTGATCGTTGGTAAAGCAGATGCCAGACTGAGATTCATTGGAAGAATCTTAAGGAAATGCAATCCGAAAACAAAGGAAGTAGGTTACAGTCCGCTTGTTCGCCCACTGCTTGAAAACTGGTCAGCAGTGTGGGATCCGTACCAGATAGGGTTGATAGAAGAGATAGAGAAGGTCCAACGGAGAGCAGCGCGCTTCGTTACAGGATCATTTAGTAATCGCGAAAGCGTTACGGAGATGATAGATAAACTCCAGTGGAAGACTTTGCAGGAGAGACGCTCAATAGCTCCGTACGGGCTTTTGTTAAAGTTTCGAGAACATACATTCACCGAGGAGTCAAGCAGTATATTGCTCCCTCCTACGTATATCTCGCGAAGAGACCATGAGAATAAAATCAGAGAGATTAGAGCCCACACAGAAGCATACCGACAATCCTTCTTTCCACGAACAATACGAGACTGGAATAGAAGGGAGAACCGATAGAGGTACTCAGGGTACCCTCCGCCACACACCGTCAGGTGGTTTGCGGAGTATGGATTTAGATTTAGATGTAGAACTGCTGTTGAGGCGCTAGAACAGATGGTGAGCACAGATCTGAGACCCTACGACACTCTGATAACTGGTACACCGTAAAAATGAATGGGCGGCGCCAGGTGTGCATAGACCTTAGAAGCCTTACTGAACATGTCCTATACTATTCGCATATAGGCAAATTCCATGCCATCACAATTTATGACAGTAAGTTGAAGATGTGTTCGGGTTGTGAGCAAAAGGGACATTTCAGATCAACTTGTACTCAACGTACATCACGCAGTTGATGCTGAGGAGAGGAGAAGATGTCGCTCACTCCAATGGTGTTTCCATTAACATACAATTGCGGGGGGGGGGGGGGGGGATTCCTCAATCTGTAGCGTGTGATCACTGACTGTTGACAGAAGTGACGTCTTCAGTCTAACCTTGGCGGCCTGTGACACAATGGCAGGGCACTGCAGATGGACAGTAAGCACTATCCGAATACACCCAGCACTAGTCTTGCAATACAAATGGGAAACAGCTCCAAAAGAGAGGTTGGTCACCACAGACTTGGTGATAAGTACTGAAGCTGTTGTCCCCAATCTCTACCCCTAGTCACTGTTTGCCATTCATGCTCATGTCCTAAAGCGATGGACACCATAGTGGTGGAAGAGAGATCAAATGGCTCCGTGTGATACTTGCTGGACAATGTTTGCAGAGGATGTCTACCCTGATTATGGTGACCACCCACAGCATGAAGATAAGGTTATTGGTTCCTCAGTTGGGTTTTTATCGGCAGTGGACTCACAGGAGATCTCTCACAGCACCATGCTTCTAGACAATGGACCACTGACGGATTTAGTCCTTGCGCCCATCACAGATGTGCTGAAACCTTCATCCACCCTGTTAATCCTGATAGATGCCTGATTGTGTGGCCTTATGATTTCGAGCACATTAGGTTTCTTGCTCTAGCTAAAATAGTTGCAGCTGCATCACTTCATTATAGTCAAATGGTATTGGAGAGAACTCATTGACGATGATGCGATCTTCTTCAGGTCCCCTACAACGTTCACCCCTCCCAATGGTGCCAATGATATTGCCTCCCCACGCCACGGTACTGGATTCCCTATACACCTGCTCACGAAGCAAGCCGCAGATGTTTCGTGGCCCGTTTCAGTGGCGAATCTTGACATGACATGCATCGACCAATTCCCAGCTTGTTATCGATACGAGGTTTACCAGGATCCATGCATGGAAAAAGGCAGAGGTAAGGCCATTCTCATGAAGAAACACATTATGATCAATGGTGTGATCTACCTCCCATAAGCAGGAGGACTTAAGCGTCAGGATCTGAATATATACACCCTCACTGTTACGGACAAAAGGAGAGGCCATTCAAGGTTTTATGCAGAGGAGGCCGCGCCCGTATTAGAGGGGAACTACGATCATATCATACCAGGAGGCGAATCAATCGTGTTCTTTAAGTGCAGGGTCAAATTCCGCATTCTAGCAAGTGCTGGGAAAACAAAGGCTAGTGCAGAACCTACACCTCATCGATACCTGGCGAAATATTCACAGTATCAGACAGGGAATTCCTGCATTACCAAACATTCAACAAGTCACCTTAACCGGATCTAGGTCTCCCAGGTAGCTATGGCAGAAATTCTGAGGTATGGCCGATAGTCTTTACAGATAATGATGCCTACCTGTTCGCTGTCTTCCCATAAGTCACAGGATGTGGCAGAGCAGGAGACTGTGAAACATGAATGTCACGCTCCTTGAAGATCTGGAGTGTTGGTAGAAGATAGTAGAGAAATTGATAAATGTGAGAGGTGGCATAGGAGTTTTCCTTCCACGACCTGGCGGTGTCCTGATTTCTAAAAACCCACTTTGTAGTTCGCGATGAATCTCTATGATCGACACAGTACTGGTAACGGCACATTATGCAGCGTCAGTTTATGTCACACTGGGCGATATCCCCCCAACCACTGTCACCAGGACGTCATTTTCAGGTTCGGCTATTGCAAGGGAAGATCACTACACTTACACGACGCCGTATTGAGGGCACATTTGTGCAAGTGCATAGCTAGGACGGAATTGGGAGTGAACCGCTGGCCATCCATCACGATTCATGAACACTGCAGATCTCACAGAATGTTGACAGCCCAAAAGGATATCGCCAACGCCTGCTTGGATCATTACCAGCAGTTCTACACCACAGAAGACCACGATACTGGACACTGATGAAGTCCTCCGCTCGCTGCCTCAGCCCCTCAATGAACATGTGGAGGCGATCATCACGGACCTCATATCAGAGGAGGATGTCTCTGATTCCCTCCGAAAAGAGGCGACAAACAAATTGCCAACCACAGATGCACCATGTTATGATGGCCCAGTGGGTTACAATATAGCAAGATCCCTACAGTGCAGATGCCACCTGCCTCTGTAGACACTATCCTTATATCAGTTCCTCTTCCAGAAAGGAAATTGCTGACTACTTGCCTCCTACGCTGCTCAACAGCAAATTCAAGATTTTTACGAGGATTTTGGCTGCCTGGATTTTGAGTACCCCACCCCAATACATGGACCACACGTGTCTTGGTTATAACACCAACATACAGATGGCACTCATTGTTTACCACAAAGTCATCGCACTGGCAGAGGCTTATCCCGTGCACAGCTGCTTGCTGTTGGTGGACTTCATCAAGCTTTTGATGGCGTATGTCACTAATATCTTGAGAATCTGATGTGGTGGTTGGCCTTTTCTCAGTCTTTCAGTGACACTGTGATACGTCTTCTGAATGATGTAACTTCACAGATTACGATCAATGGACTTCCAGCAGACACAATCATCGTTACTCTCTCTGTGAAGCAAGATTTCTCCCTGTCAGTACTTTTCTATGAGTAAACAGTGCAATGGAGTATCACTGACCAATCCTTACAAATAACTTCAGTAAAATGGAAATGACATCTTGTCTACCAGAGAAGTAGAATCCATCATGAAATCTTTAAAATCTAAGTATTCCAGTGGATATGACCAAAGAGTGCTTATGTGAGTAGAGTTCTATCTTAAGTTACTCGTGTAATCAATCTCTTATCAATGGAACATTTAGAGAATGGCTAAAATATGCTGGAGTTAATCCTCTTTACAAGAAATGGAATAAAGAGTTACCATCAGACTACCGACCAGTTTCACTTCCGCCGGCTTTTTCAAAGATATCTGAAAAGGTTGTGTTCATGTGTCTCCTTAAACATCTGACTGTAGACAATATATTGTCCAAATCACAGTTCGGGTTTCTTAAGGGGTCTGATATAGAGAAAGCTACATATACAATGAGAACGTGCTTAATTCACCAGATAAAAAATTGGAGGCTATTAGCATATCTCAGTTTCCAAACCTATAGGTCAATACATAGTATCAGTACTAGGAATAAGAACAATCTACATAAGGACCTTGGTGCAAAAAGGTTCCAATATTTAGGAACACACGTTTTCAGTAATTCGCCAGCAGCCATTAAAAACTTTGTTTCAGGCAAATCACAGTTTAAACAGAGTTTTAAAGACGTTTTTAATGGGCAACTCCTTCTACTCTATAGACGAATATCTTAACAGGAACTGTTAGATTTCAGTTTTGACAGCACTTGGTCACATCAGTCAAGATTAGGTATTTTGTCTATGATAAATTTATTTAAAGTGGATAACTACGTATATTAAATCTGTAAGTGTTAACAGTTCCAGTTTACTGTAATGTATTCACCTATTTTGACAATCTCATTACAAATGATCAGTGCAGTAATAATAATATACAAATGTTTCATGGTTTTTGTATTACAATTTGCGACTTGTTCCACACTCACGAGAATCATCTCATTTTTGGGTTTATGGGACGAGGACGGAATCTAATACTCTGTTCCATATTTAAGGCAGGCACTCCAAAACGTCTCCAGTGCAATGTACGTTATACAACTGAACATCATGTGCAGTGTGGGTCTACCATGGTGGTGGGGATGATCATGACATTGATGTTGGCCGTCATTCGGCGAAGGACCCCAACTTCAGTGACTCCAATTCCCTTCTCTTCCCTGATATAACGTTTATCCACATAATAAGATGAACGGAGTCACCTGGATCAAGTCTTTGAGAATACCGTATCTTTGCTGGGAATATGACAAGTACTTTCCCAAGTTTTAGACCTTACTATTGGAACGGTTCAATGGTGCTCGACGTCACCTGCTTTACCGCCAGTACTTTGCTGTGTCCTCTTGGACCCTCTGACACAGTTGGTTTGTGCACGATATGTGTCAGTTTTACTTACAGGAACAAGTGACATAACCATACTGACACTGTCTTTGTGAAGACACCACTGCGAAAATGGCGGGTCAGAAGGATCAGTTGGCGTCTTGTCGCTAGTAGCCGTGACTAAAGTTGGTTTCGCTCTTAGGTCGGTCTTTACGTCGTACTTGTGCCTTCATTTTGTTTTCGTTGTTTAGATACTTTCTTTGACACTATAATTGCACAGTTCTACGAATAAGGATTCTTTGTTTAATCTGTCTTCCTGTTCCACAAAAAATAAAACAAAATAACAGATATAAAACGAGGTTAAGGGAACCCCTCTCTGTAAGCAAGAAATCTAGGCTCGAGTTGTGGTCCAACCCAAATTCTGATGTGTCGCAAATAAATAGTAAAGCTAGCGTCACAAATGGATCCGAGATTTCCGAATCAGTATCTTAATATTTAATACAACTTTGGATAATCAGTTGTGTCTGATCCTACAGATATGCATGCACGTGTAAAGGACATTGTATGATAGCAGACATTTCAACATTTGAAATTCCATCTTGAAGTTGTACTATTCTACATCAGCATCTGTTTTGTTGAACAGCTCAGTGAATTACTGTGAATTAGGACACGACATGCGGTTATTTATTGGTGTATGCATCAAGATAAACAAAAATCCAACTTAAAGACTTTCACTCTTTCATAAAATTTCGGAAATAGTTTACATAAATTGCGAAAAATTGCGTCACAGGGGCAAACAATATTGGTATGTATGGGACAGAAGCTAAGAATAATTTTAAAACTTCTTTAAAATAGTTCTGGTCAGAAAGCAATGTGATGTCGATTTATTATGTTCAGTTCAACGATCAACAGATATTATGAAAAATGATATAAAGTATTAGCGATAGATAACGGTTTAAAATTAGCGACATTTTATGAAATTAAAATAAAAGTAACTGCATTCGCCAGACGCAATTTTGTCAAAAAAAATATTTGTGCTACATAAACTGACTGATGAGGATAAAATAAATTCGATAGTATTTCATATTTTAATAACACGTAATATGAGATTCATCTTTAGCGCAAATCACAGACGCAGGAACGAGACGTGATGCTGCCTGTTGATCAGTAAAGTCATTCAGGAGAACCTGGTTCTAAATTTCTGCCTAAGACAGGTTTAGGTTTTCTTTTGTCTCCCTAAATCAGGCGAGGCCAATGCCAGGAAGGGTTCTTTAGAGAGCCCACCTCTCATCATTTTCCTCATCTCTCCTTATAACGCGCTTATGTCGCATATCTAGGCTTTCGCCGGCGATGGGTCGTTTCACTTTAATTTCCTTTACTATTTAAGAGTAACGCAGGCAGCCATCACTGCATCAGAGACTCTTTACATAGCTGTTGTCTCAAATTTCAGTGGATATCCAAATATATTCGCCACACAACCATTTGACCAGTCTGGGGACAAATATTCACTAGCACTCCGTCGTCAGACCACGAGTGGTCTACCGGGACCATCCGACCGCCGTGTCATCCTCAGTTGAGGATGCTGATAGGAGGGGCGTGGGGTCAGCACACCGCTCTCCCGGTGGTTATGATGGTATTCTTGACCGAAGCCGCTACTATTCGGTCGAGTAGCTTCTCAATTGGCATCACGAGGCTGAGTGCACCCCGAAAAGTGACAACAGTGCATGGCGGCCTGGATGGTCACCCATCCAAGTGCCGGCCACGCCCGACAGCGCTTAACTTCGGTGATCTCACGGGAACCGGTGTAGCCACTGCGGCAAGGCCGTTGCCCAAAATATTCACTAACATATTGCAATTTTATTGACGTTGTAAAGTATGTGTTGCGGCACAGTTAAATTAGGGTATTTTGCTTGTGTATTCTGTTTTCTTTGGTTTATGATCCAAAGTGGCAAAGTCTTCCAATTCACAATTACGATCTTATAATTAGGACAGTAGAGTAAGTTAAAAATTTATCTTTAAATAATGTTTGATACCTCGATTAATTCACCTAGCTTATTCAGAGTACTGTTTGATAAGCTTGTTAAAATTGTTGACAACTATTAAAACGCTAAATTCATTCGCCTTACGCGAGTAAGCACATCGTTACGGCCAAGGTGCGGCGAGATATCCGGATGGTCTTGGGGTGCCCCGTGGTACCAGAGCTGAGAAGAGCGACGGCGGGGGCCGTATTGTCCGCCTTCAGCCCCTGGGCGCTCCCCATCAGCAGCTGCTGAGCGTCAGCTACCGACTCAGCAGACCCCAGCACCTGCAGCGGGCAGTCGGTCGGTTTGGCATCTGATGCGGACTTCTCGAACTGTGGCTGGCACAGCACCGCTACGGGCTTCAGCTCGTGTAGAACTCGGTGCAGGCTCTCTGCAGTGGAAACAATCGCCACAATTTTATTTCAAAACGCTCCATACTCATTTAAGGATCTACCAGATAAAGGCCAAAAGCGCCATTACTAACAATAATGAGCATCTTAGAGAACAAAATTGAGGTATTCCAATAAGGAATAGGTGCTTACGAGAGAGTTACAGATATTCACTCCGGGATAGAAACAAAGTTGTATGAGCTAAACATAGTTGAAATTTGGCGCATTAAAAGAGACTGAAGCATTGAGTCTTGCCCCTTTTCTCTGTGACAGTATCACTTAATGCCATTTCAATAAATCGACAATAATCGAGCAATACAAAATAAGTGGAAATTGTTAATACTTGAAACTGTTGCCAGTTCATGTACCAATTATTACTTCTTGTTGTTGTTCTCGTGGTCTTAAGTCCTGAGACTGGTTTGATGCAGCTCTCCTAGCTATCCTGTGCAAGCTTCTTCATCTCCCAGTACCTACTGCAACCTACATCCTTCTGAATCTGCTTAATGTATTCATCTCTTGGTCTCCCTCTACGATTTTTACCCTCCACGCTGCCCTCCAATACTAAATTGGTGATCCCTTGATGCCTCAGAACATGTCCTACCAACTGATCCCTTCTTCTAGTCAAGTTGTGCCACAAACTTCTCTTCTCCCCAATCCTATTCAGTACCTCCTCATTTGTTATATGATCTACCTATATAATCTTCAGCTTTGTTCTGTAGCACCACATTTCGAAAGCTTCTATTCTCTTCTTGTCCTAACTAGTTATCGTCCATGTTTCACTTCCATACATGGCTACACTCCATACAAACACTTTCAGAAACGACTTCCTGGCACTTAAATCTATACTCGATGTTAACAAATTTCTCTTCTTCAGAAACACTTTCCTTGTCATTGCCCATCTACATTTTATATCCTCTCTACTTCAACTATTATCAGTTATTTTGCTCTCCAAATAGCAAAACTCCTTTACTACTTCTCACCTACAAAATTCACGATATGGTGAAAAAAAACAAGAACTGATAGTGAAGCACTAAAACATCTTATCCCCTAAGTAAAACATTTATTTATTTTTTTATTTACAATATGATAATTTTAAACTACAGCAGTCTTATATGTAAACGTAAATGCGTAATTAGCATGACACAAAATAAAATAGACTACAGCACTATATAAAAAACAACAGTAGTTCCTACAGCACGTCTGAGCCGCCATCACAGTTCCACATCCAAGGACTGCAGCCAGTCCAACGCACAGAGAGTCGTATTGATAAAATCTCCCAAAGAATGGAACTTTAAGAAAGCTAAATGGACGCAGTGTATCACAGAAGTGGATAATAGTCTGAGCAGCTTACCTCAAAAGCCAGAGAAAACGTTGAAATATTACTCTTTGTTTGACAATAAAACATTCAAAGAAATTTGTGATAATGAAGGCTAGTAGCACCTTTTGACATGTCGATAAGCATTCATCTACATCTACATCTACATGGATACTCTGCAAATCACATTTAAGTGCATGGCAGTGGGTTCATCGAACCACCTTCACAATTCTCTGTTATTCCAATCTTGTGTAGCGCGCGGAAAGAATGAACACAAATATCTTTCCGTACGAGCTCTGACTTCCCTTATTTTATCGTGGTGATCGTTCCGTCCTATGTAGTTCGGTGTCAACAAACTATTTTCGCATTTGGAGGAGAAAGTTGGTGATGGAATTTCGTGAGAAGATTCAGTCGTAACGAAAAACTCCTTTCTTTTAATGATTTCCAGCCCAAATCCCGTATCATTTCTGTGACACTCTCTCCCATATTTCGCGATAATACAAAACGTGCTGCCTATCTTTGAACTTTTTCGATGTACTCTGTCAGTCCTATCTGGTAAGGATCCCACACCGCGCAGTAGTATTCTAAAAGAGGACGGACAAGCGTAGTGTAGGCAGTCTCCTTAGTAGGAGAGTCAAATAAACTCCTTGTCAGGAAGATGGCAGTTATAATTCCTACTTCCCTGGGTATTTACAAAGAGTCTTCCTACAGTTCTTGTAAGCCACTAGTCTAAAGAAATTGGTTTCAGTGAACCTGAACAGTCTCCTCAGAGGCGTATTATCGATCCAGGTTACCTCTGTCAATGTTGCAAAACCTATAACGGTGCAAAACTGTCTGTCTTGCGGCAAGTGATGAGAATGAATGTACCTAAGCGTACCTTCTTCATCCTAATGGAATGACACCTTAGACAGGTCGAGGCTGTGACGAAACTAACAAGTGGTGTCATGTCATAGCGACTTAAGTAGCTTGGTAGCTTGATAGCGGCACCCGCAGAGGCGGGAGGACGCGCAGCAGAGCAGAAGCAGCAGCACTTGTGTGATAAACTGTAAATTAATTTAGTCTTTGTGTTTTGTTCACGAGCTTCTGCAAAGTAGTGAACTGTCCGTGTCTATTTTACTGTGTAGACTAGTGGTTAAAAAATTAATCGTAGTTTTTGTTTTTGCGTAAGTCTTGTGAATATCCTTGTGTAGGGCGGCTTCCTAATGTAAATTTTCCGTGTACAGAAATTTATTTCTTTTTAATAGCTTGCGGTCTCACAGTTCAGTGAGAAATCTGCACAACAACTTTTAGAGTTTATTTATTTTCCTTTGTATATTTTCAAACTCAGTAGCACCATTTGAGACCTTATATCTGTTTTACACACAGTACGATATGGCTAGGGACTGTGCTTGTTGTGAGTGGACACAAGGAAAGGGGGATCCTGTTCGTAAACAGCTGGAAGATGCGTTGGCTACCGTCGACAAGCTTCTAAATGGCTCTGAGCACTATGGGACTTAACAGCTATGGTCATCAGTCCCCTAGAACTTAGAACTACTTAAACCTAACTAACCTAAGGACAGCACACAACACCCAGTCATCACGAGCAAAGACAAAATCCTTGACCCCGCCGGAAATCGAACCCGGGAACCCGGTCGCGGGAAGCGAGAACGCTACCGCACGACCACGAGCTGCGGACACAAGCTTCTAGCTAATGCTCGAAGTTGCGGTGACGTCGGGGCGCCAGTGAAGAGACCTGAAGACACCTTTGGTGTCACTGGAATCCCCTGGTGGCCCGGATATCACTGCGACTTCCGAACATCTGGCCGGTCCGTCCTCACTCCAGAGTGGGTGGCAGACAGTGGTGGGTTCGCGTGTCACTGGTCAGAAGGCGAAAGAGGGAGCACGCCGTGCGGCTGTTTCCTGCGTCTTAGCAACTAGGTGCTCCCCAGTGCTGATGATAACTCTGAGCCCTCAAGGGACCCCTCTCCTGTTGGGCCAGCGGTCGATTTTCCTGCCCAGTCCTGACAAGCACAGATGGTTGGTATCCTAGTCATTGGGAGCTCTAATGTTAGGCAGGTGATGGAGCCCCTAAGGGAGATAGCAGGTAAGACGAGTGTGCATTCCAGTTTCCCCGTACCTCTCATCTGTGATGTGGAGGAGCCCCTGCCGGTGGCTATCGAGCGCACTGGGTGCAACCGGCTGCATGTAGTGGCACATGTCGCCACGAATAACGCCTGCCACTGGGGCTCTGAGGCCGTCCTCGGCTCCTTTCGGCGGCTAGCTGATTCGGTGAAGGCAACCAGCAATGCACGCGGGATGCAGGCTAAGCTGTCTATTTGTAGCATCGTACCCAAGGTTGTTCGCAGTAATCTGGTTTGGAGCAGAATGGAAGGTCTAAACCAGAGGCTCAGACGGCTCTGCGACGGTATCGGATGCGAATTTCTCGACCTCCGCTATCAGCTGCAGAGTTTCAGGGTTCCCCTTAATAGGTCAAGCGTGCACTAGACGTAGGAAGCAGTGTGGTATGCTCATGGGGCTTTTTTAGGTCACAGGGCCCCTCCCTTAGCAGCAAAGACGATTTACCTGTTAAATCAGCCACAGCGACCCCACAGAATTTTTGCTCCTCGCAGATCAGAGATAGAAAAGATTAATATGATTTTAGTAAAATGGTTCAAATGGCTCTGAGCACTATGGGACTTAACTGCTGTGGTCATCAGTCCCCTAGAACTTAGAACTACTTAAACCTAACTAACCTAAGGACATCACACACATCCATGCCCGAGGCAGGATTCGAACCTGCGACCATATCGGTCGCGCGGTTCCCGACTGTAGCGCCTACAACCGCTCGGCCACTTCGGCCGGCGATTTTAGTAAACTGCAGCAGCATCCAAGAAAGGTCCCAAAATTAGTATCGCTTATCGAAGGCTATAATGCACGGATAGTATTCGGAACAGAAAGTTGGTTGAAGCCAGAAGTCAATGACAACGAAATCCTAAGCTCAGACTGGAATGTTTATCGTAAGGATAGGTCAGTTGCCAAGGGTGGCGGCGTGTTTATTGTAGTAAAAAGTTCGGTAAATCTAGCGGGATTATCACGGATTCCGAATGTGAATTAATATGTTTGAAACTGAGTATCAAAGAACGGTCAGAAATGGTGATCAGATGCGTTTATAGACCACTTGGGTCAGGATCTGTAGTTGTAGACCATTTCAGAGCTTGCAGAATATCATTAGTAATTTTCCTGATAATGCCGTTGTAATAGGGGGTGACTTCAACTTGCCAGGTATAGATTGGGAGTGTTATGCCATCAAAACTGGTGCCAGAGACAGGAAATCGTGTGGCATTGTTCTGGATGTCTTGTCCGAAAATTACCTTGAGCAGATAGTTAGAGAACAAACTCATGAGGGTAATGTCTTAGATCTCCTGGCAACAAACAGACCTGAACTTATCGAATCACTTAACGTAGAGGAAGGTATCAGTGATCGTAAGGGTGTGACAGCATCTATGACAATGGGTCCTACAAGAAATGTCAAGAAAAGAAGGAAAATATATTTTCTCAGCAAGGGTGACAGGATACAAATTTCAGAATATATCAGCAGTCAGCAACAAATATTCGGTGATGAGGACCAAGATGTGGAGAACAAATAGAAAAAATTTAAAAGCATCGTTCAATATGACCTAGACAGGTATGTTTCGAGTCAGGTTTTAAGGAATGGGACAGATCCACCATGGTTTAATAGCCGCGTTAGAATAGCGTTACCTAAACAAAGAGCATGCCGTCTCAGATTCAAGAGAAGTAGAAACCTAGCTGACAAACAAAAGCTGAACGAAGCGAAAATGAGCGTAAGGACAGCAATGAGAGAAGCGTTCAATGATCTCGAAAGTAAGACGTTGTCAAACGACCTGAGTAAAAACCCTGAGATATTTTGCTCGTTTGTAAAATCAGTAAGTGGGTCAAAATCTTCTATTCATTCTCTCAGTGACCACACCGGCACCGAAACGGAAGATAACAGAGAGAAGGCCGAAATGCTGGATTCGGTCTTCCGAAGTTGTTTCACAGCGGAAGATGATAACACTGTCCCTCCTGCAAAGTCGCAGCTATTTGCGCGGCTGAACAGTTTTGTAGTAAGTTTTATTCCGTTAGGTCAAGCTGTATTGGAGACTGGCAATGAAGCGTTCAGCCCCCGCCGTTGTGTAGTCGGCTGCTGGCGTCATAATGCCATCGGTCGCGGTGTGCGGCCCCTGAGAACTGCTTGTGTGGAGCGTTCTAACATCACTTATTCATCTCACCAAAGAAACTAAATAACTGTGATAAATGTGATCTGTTGGTTTTCAAATTTGGTATAGGCAATTTTATAATTTATAAGAATAGTGTGTCAAATTTTCAAGTGGATAACTTTAATAGTTTTGGAAATATAAAAACCCTATCAAAAAGGTACTTAACCGACACTTAGTAAAGTAAATTCAGATAGGAATCATGACAGTTTAAAGTTTCTTTGTCATTTGAAAATACTCACAGCACTCTCAGTACACACAAGTTATTTTTAAAGAATTTTAATTCTAAACTTTTAATAATTTTGCTCTCGTAAGAAAAATAATAGTTTAAAAGTTGATATTTATATTTTGTGTTAGGGTAGGAGCAGATGAGAGTGAATGTGAGTGTGTATGTGGGGACATACGTCCAATTTCCATTTTATATTGTATTACACCATCCGTAACTAGCAAGTATTACATAATGTCCTGAAAACGGTGAATCCCCCCAACTGGTGCGTTTGCTTTCGTAATAAGGCAGCCAGAAAGATAGTAAGAGGATATTTTGTTCTAAGGTATATTTCAAGCATACTTTTATTTTAATTTTCCTCTCGTTTGGTTTTGTGGAACATTTTGTGAATTTTTGCAATATGAAATGACCTAGATGCATCTACGAATGCTGATAGGAGTAAAGCTGTTTACGAGCGAAATTGATCATGAAAGGTTAATCTCATTGGATGATCGTTTTGATCAACTAATGAGAGGAAGAGTCTTCCCCACGTAATTGAATGAGTTATATGCACTGTGAGCGACGGAATTTAGACTCACTGTCGGACGTGAAGGTCATGTTAAATGTGTCCGACAAAATTATCTGTAAGATGAAGAAATGACGGTTAAATCGCGCTCGGTTTAAATCACCGTGTTAGCAGATGCGAAACGGGCATTACGGTGAAGCTTTGAGAGATTTTAGAATGTTGGTTGCAGAATAAACCGCATGTAAAACTATCGGCTTTTGTGTATATTCTGCGTGGCGTGCTCCGTAATCATGTACAGAACATTTTGGCGAGCATCTTCTTTCGAAGAATCCACTGAAAAGGACCGAATGTGAAGTCGTTTTGTAACAGTGTATTGCCTGTGTGAATCTCGTAATATTTCGGGTTGGACTTAGCACATTTCTGGCTGTCTTACATGTGATATAAGCTGCACGAACTAGTAGTAGATGTACTACCAACGTAAATATGGTCTTCGTGACACCATAAATGAAAAGGACCGTAATAAAACATCAGTATCTACAAACAAACATTTTCAATGAAGGGAGGAAGCACCCACTTTGCCCGTTATTAATAGAGATTTAATGGTTTATCTTGTTACATGAGTTATGTGGACTTTGTAATCATAAGTATGGAAGGTGGTTTTCTTCAACGCTGCTTTTCTCATCGTCTACATAGTACCTACGAATGCAGAGCATCGGGTGGTGACTTGACGCTATAGTGAGGTAGGTGAACATCAATAATTAAATCGCAACGCAGAGCACCAACCCCGCCCCCTCGCACTCCTTTCAATTGTCGCGCGAACTTCGAAATGGCAGATATTGAGATGGCCGATAGTGGAATCGAAAAGCAGCTACAATTTATTAATAGTGGAAAGACTTCAGGACCAAATGAGATACATATAAGATTCTATAAAGATATGCGAAAAAACTTGCTTCCCTTCTAGCAGCAATTTATCGTAGATCGCTTGAGAAACGAAATGTACCTAACGACTGGAAAAAAGTTCAGGTCATTCCCGTTTATAAGAATGGCCGAAAGACAGATCCACACAGTTATATACCTATATCATTGACGTCAATCTATTTTAGAACTATGGAACATGTTTTATGCTCAAGAATTGCGGTGTTCTTGGAAAACGAACAGCTTCTCTGTAAAAATCAACAAGCATTCCGCAAATAGAGATCCTGCGAAACTCAGCTCGCTCTGTTCCTCCACGAGATCCACAGCGCAGTGGACAACGGCGCTAAGGCTGCTGCAGTCTTTCTTGATTTCAGGAAGACATTTGACACCGTCCCGCACTGCCGTTAGATGAAACACATACGGGCTTACGGAGTTTGGGAGCAGACCCGCGATTGGATTCAAGACTTTCTTGCAGATATATCTCAACACGTCGCTATTAACGGAATTAAATCGACAGATGTAAAGATAATATCCGGAGTACCACAGGTAAATGTGATAGGACCGTTGCTGTTCACAATATACTATATATAAATGACCGAGTAGAAATAGGCGGATGAGCTTTCAGGCTATTCGCAGATGATGCAATTGTTTATACCAAAGTAGCAACGCCAGAAGATAGTAAGAATTTACAGAACGACCTTCAGAGAATTGATGAATGGTGCATAATCTGGCAGTTCACCCTGAACGCAAATAAATGTAACATATTGTGTATACGTAGGAAAAGAAATCCACTACTGTACAGCTACACTATTGATGACAAATAGCTGGAGACGTCGTCTGCCGTAAAGTATCTGGGCGGAACTATCCAGAGCGACCTCAAGTGGAATGACCATACAAAACAGATATTGGGAAAAGCAGACTCACGACTTAAATTCATCGGAAGAATCTTAAGGAAATATAACTCACCATAGAAAGAAGTGGCTCATAAGGCTCTTGTTCGCCCGATTCTTGAGTATTGTTCATCTATCTGGGATCCCTATCAAGTAGGACTGATAGAGGAGATAGAGAAGATCCAACGAAGAGCGGCACGTTTCGTTACGGGATCGCTTAGCTGGCGGGAGAGCGTTACGAAGATGCTAAACAAACTCCACTGGCAGACGTTACAAGAGAGACATTATACATCACGGAGAGATTTACTATTGAAATTTCGGGACAGCACTTTTCAGGAGGAGTCAGACTACATATTACTTCCCTCCACATACATCTCGCGTATTGGCCACGAGGAGGAAATTCGAGAAATTAGAGCCAATACAGAGGCTTACCGACAATCATTCTTTCCACGCAGTAGTCGCGAGTGGAATAGGGTTGTAGCGATCAGATAGTGGTACCAAAGGTACCCTCCGCCGCACACCATTAGGTGGCTTGCGGAGTATAATGGATATGTAGATGTAAGTACCATACCCGTCAGAACTCATGATGGATTTGTCTGTAAACATATATTCGCTGTAGGATTATAGTTAAAATATAATTACACTTTAATTACCAGTTCATGAATAGCTTTACAAGTAAACGTTAGCGTACATGCTTACATTAACTTCGGGTCACGACAATGTGTAATACACCGTAACTGCCAGACCGAGATTCGTTCTGTTGCCTCGAACATCATAACGTAATGGCAGATCAGAACTCAGTAAAGTGTAGAGTTTTATCCAACTGCAAGACTCAAATTGTCGAATACACAACGATATGACCGTGTTTAATGGATGCTCACTGGGTATAATTCGATCTATTGTCTGTTATTGAATAATTCAAGCTGAAAATGTTGTGATAAGGCCTTTTGAATTGAAATTGGCGGAAAGAATGTAGAGTCACAGTGGAAACCCATATAATCAGTCGTTGTTCGATCTCTTGCTGTACGTAGTACACCTGCAAACCTGTAGATCTATCTGATATTATCCCGAGAAGTTTCTAACTTGTCTTAATGTCTTTAACATTCCGTTAAAATTCTTATAGCGTATTCTAAGGAATCACATGAAAAGAAGGACGTAAAAATTAAGCAAAACAGTAAATTCACCGAAAAAATATTACTCATCCACACTTACGCCATAAAGTCATGGCAACGGAAGGGGTGTGCAAGTCTCAGTCCATTTCATGGTATCAGCGCAAGAAGTCAGGTCGATGTGCGGATATTATGATATGACAGAATGGAACTACCTTGTTTGGAAGTGCCCATGAACAAATCGTGAATCAGGTTGCCTGATTTGTTGGTTTATCACCGCTGACTGTCCAGCACGTCAAATATGAATGGTGTATCATACGCTATCACGTGACATTGTGGACGTAAAATGATCCTATTCGACAGCGACTGGACGAGTGCACGTCTTTCGTTGATAATCGATTCCAACCCCTAGAGGATTTGATAAGGTTAGTGAATGTAGTTCGATGTAACCAGTTTCTGAGCGAATATTGCGAAGAGAACTGTGTGAAATGGACATTTGGAGTGGGATATCTCACAAACCACGGCATCATATAAAAAAGCGCAACTTCACTGTGCGAAACAACACAAAAACTGGACGGTCGAGGACTGGAGGCGCGTATTTTTGACTCACACGTCGCAATTTTGCCTCTTTTTCAAATTATGAAAAGCTTCGAGTACACCGCCGACTCAGTGAGGCATTGCCCCCTAGTGGTTGGGTGGTGTATCAGGGGTGTTCGTACCATAATTCATTCACATTACTATTGACATAAATCCGGATTTTTTTTATTCAAGTTGATAAAGTACTGCTTTTTCTACTATATATTCGTTATGAGTATGTGGTGGATGGTCCCGTCCACCAGATGAAAACATCCTTCTTCACAAATTAGATTCTGTTTGACGAGCACCTTATCGTTTTCGACAGGCCCGTAACACCACTCGATCCTATTCTAAGGCCTAGTTTACACCACTACTCTAGGTTGCAGGCAACTGAACTACCGGCCACTGCACACGCATGCCGCGTGTTTGCGTAACTCATCGGTGAAACTAAACACTTTCGGCGTCTTCCAACTTTGGCGACACTAGTTGCATGAGTTTTGAGGTTATGTTCGTTCGCTGGGTGTAGTCAAACTGAAATATGATGTGGGGAACGGAGAATAATGTTCACATTTTGGAGGTCTATGCTTTGCATAGGCGTTTCTTGGGATTTCAGTGATGCTCATTACAAAAATAAGTAACAAATTGATTTATTGAATTAGGAGCACATATACAACTGAATTAAGAAAAATACAAGCAAATGTAATTCTAGATGTGGAAATGCGCTCGTCTATAAGACTAAAATCCCATCGTTCGAGTTGGCCGATATTGTTGACAGGAGGGAAGGCTACAGAAATCAAGAAGCTGCCTTCTTTATTCAATATTTATCTATTTAAAATGTCGCAGCAGTGCTCCCCATTGATATATGCTTGAATTTTGAAATATTGCCACTGAACAGATCTATCTTCGAGAGAGAGTAGTTTGCAAACCATTCTCTTGTTAATGCGGCCTCCTTCGAATAATTACTGCTGTCAATGTTAATAACTATTACTGTTAGTGTTAATACTTATTGGTGTTAATGAAAAACCATCATCATCAACTAAAACCGCATCTTACAGCATGTCGAGTGTACTCGATTGTAATGCACGCAATGTGATATGTCATTTCAGTTCTGGCGGCAGTGGTTCATGCATTACAGTGTCACTATTCCTTATCGCATAATTAACTGTACTTAGAAGAAACGTGAACAGTTCTGGTGACATCCTAAGATAATTAAAAGAACTTCTTGGGTCTTCCATTGTAAATTATTTCAGCAAGATTGCTGAGCAACCGAGATGACGTCTTCTCTTCATACAGTCACGAATCGAAAGACGATTCTTATTTTTTTCTTATGCAGCGATTCCACGCAACAAGATTTAAGTCTATCATAACTCATGCGACGTGCAGCTGCCAGCCGGCCAAAGTGGCCGTGCGGTTAAAGGCGCTTCAGTCTGGAACCGCAAGACCGCTACGGTCGCAGGTTCGAATCCTGCCTCGGGCATGGATGTTTGTGATGTCCTTAGGTTAGTTAGGTTTAACTAGTTCTAAGTTCTAGGGGACTAATGACCTCAGCAGTTGAGTCCCATAGTGCTCAGAGCCATTTTGCAGCTGCCAAAACTTACATTTCAGACACAACTCACGAACCCACAAATCGACGAAACTGAAGTGTATACTGGTTTCGCCGTGTCTACAGTCAAATAAGAAAATAGTGGCGCAACCCAGTGTCGTCGTGCAAACTAGGCTTAACAGAATGGTTTGGGTCTCTTTCGAACATCAGGTCAAACGTAACACGCAGTATTTTCCCCATTTGGTACCTGTACGGGAGCTGGTCAACAACGAGTAGCTTCAGCTAGATGTAGCTTACGTGAGAACACTTGACAACTCTCTCCCTCGCAAACCTGACATCACTGTCGAGGTTACGGTCAGAATTGGACGGTATTTTCCTAGTGAGACGGCTACACTTTTTGTTCTGTGGGCTTATTTGCACTACTGGCCATTACAATGGCTACACCACGAAGATGACGTACTACAGACATGAAATTTAACCGACAGGAAGATGATGCTGTGATATGCAAATGATTAGCTTTTCAGAGCATTCACACAAGGTTGGCGCCGGTAGTGACACCTACAACGTGGTGACATGACGAGATATTCCAACCGAGAGGTTGGCAGCCCTGCAGCCAGGCGACTAGCGCGAGGTTTGGTGTTCTCGTAAATATAAGTTATTTTAGATTATAAAACACATAGATTAGTACTGATTACGTGGTAAATAAGTGTATTAGTGTGCCGTTTAAGTGTACCATTAAAGGTTTCAATTTTCTTTACGTAATGTAGCAGAAAACGCGAAAAGACCGTACAGTCGTATTTTCTGTTTACGTTGTGCTGCAGCAAATCTATAGAATTTCGTTTAGTTGTTCCTTGCTCTCTCCAGCAATTTAACTTAGCGTACCTCTTCATTATTTAACTAGCATTTCCGGAAAGTAGCGTAAAGTTTAACTTGTTGTTTCAGAAACTTTGCACTTTTGTTTTTGTTTACACACAGTTGCGTATAGGCCAAATTTGTGTAACCATATTTTCGTGTTTATCTGTAATTTAACTGACTTATTCTTAATAAATTATTACGTTTATCATGAGTGAAAAGTGCTTGACTTGCCGTAGAATAGTTAGGTCGGGGCTTTGGTGTGATGGGTGCTGTAGTTTTTTCCATGTGGGTGACTGTAGTGGCATGGGAATAGGGGAAGTAAATGAGACTCATCAGTGGTTTTGTAGGATTTGTAGTAGAGATAGGAAGATACTGGAACAGGAGGGGAAAATTGCTGCCCTTCAGGCTGAGTTAAACAAGGCCAGGGGAGATCTTGACAGGTTAAGGAGGGAGAAGGGTAAAGAGAGGTGGGAAGTGGCAACAGGCAACAGGAGGAACAGGCCTAGAACTTTGTCTGACAGCTTTATGGTGAATGTGGAAAATAGATTTGACCTGTTGCTTCAGTTAGAAGCTGGTGAGCCTCAAGCAGTTACAGGTGTAGACAGGGCACAACAAACTTTCAGCAGCAAATTGAAAAGTAAGAATGTAGGGAAATCAGTAAAGAGAAAGAAAGTGTTGTTGTTAGGTAGTTCCCATGGAAGAGGTGTTGGCCAACTCTTGCAGGATGAACTAGGATCAGAATACCAGGTCACCAATTTTTTTTAAACCTAGTGCTGGTCTGGAGCAGGTGACAGAGGATTTAGGATCACTTTGCAAAGATTTCACTAAGGAAGACACCGTGGTTATAGTGGGTGGGGCAGGTAACAGTATTGACAGAGATCCTGGGTACAGCATAGAGTGTGACCTGGCGAAGATTGCATCAGCATCGAAGCATACCAGTGTTGAGTTTGTATCTGTTCTTGGGCGCCATGACCGACCTCATTTGAACTCTTCTGTCAAGAGAGTTAATTTGGAGCTGGAACGGCTGCTCATGTCGGGTGCGGGGTCACACATTGGTGTGGTTCATGTTGATTCTATCAGTAGGTGGGAGTATACTAGGCATGGCCTTCACCTCAACAGGAAGGGGAAGGGTAAATTGGCTGGGGAAATAGCAGGAAAGTTAAAGGTGGGAGGCACTGTCATGAGTGGTAAAATACCAGTGGTTATAGGATTCAGAAAAGACCCTTTTTTAGGGTAGGGAGGACAGAAAGAAAACAAATTTTAAGAGAGGTTAGAACTGAGACAAACCTTCAGTTTGAGAAAGAAATCAAAAAACATAATTCCAGCTTATTACATCAACATAAACAGCCATTGGTTAAGAATTTTCAACTGTCAGCAGATATTTTAACTCCACCCAATTTTAACTCAGTCAATGTGAAATGTCAGCTATCTTTATTGCATCAAAATATTCGAGGACTGAGAAATAAAATTAATGAATTAACTATCTGCATAGATGAATTAGAGTCTTCAAACCCAGCTGAAATAATCTGCCTCTCCAAACATCATGTGACCACTGGTATAGAACTTTTAAGTGTTACAGGGTTTAGGTTAGCATCTCACTTTCGTAGATCAGAAATGGAGAAAGGAGGAGTTGCCACATTCATCAGGAACTGTCATAAATTTAAGAACATAGACATTCATAAATTTTGCCTAGAACAGCATATGGAAGCATGTGCAACAGAATTAGATTTTCACAAAAAATCTTTCATAATATTAAGTGTATATCGAGCACCTGCAGGTAACTTTAATCTGTTTGTAAACCACCTTGAAGCTGTACTGGCCCATTTAACAACCAAAAACAAAGAAATAGTGGTTGCTGGTGATTTCAATGTAGATTTCCTTAAAGACTCTCCCAATAAGAACTTATTTGAGTTAGTAACACTATCATTCAACTTAATTCCAACAGTAAAGTTCCCCACTAGGATAGCCACTTGCTCACAAACAGCCATTGATAATATATTTATAGAAAAGTCAAATGAACAAAATTATATTACAAAACCAATAGTCAATGGCCTCTCAGACCATGACATGCAGTTCCTTCTGTTAAATGTTAATACTGAACAGGATATAAAATCTGTTAAATCTGAGCTCAAGAGGGTAATCAGTAAGCCAAAAATTGATTATTTTAGGACACTCCTCAGAGACATTCACTGGACTGATGTTAACAGTACTCATGGCATGAATGAAAAATATAACATTTTTGCTAATAAAGTGCTTACCTTATTCGAACACTGCTTTCCCCCAAAACTTACCAAGGTTAGAGCAAAGTCTACAAAGAAGCCATGGATTACTTGAGGAATAGGGGTATCTTGTAAAACCAAAAGAAAACTGTATCTGTCAATCCGAAACATTTCCAATGTTGATGCTATAGCACATTATATGAAATACTGCAAAATATTAAAGACTGTAATACGGATGTCAAAGCAAATATATTACAAGGAAAAGATAGTCATATCAGATAACAAAATAAAGACAATATGGGATATAGTGAAGGAGGAGACCGGTAGAACCAGACATGAAGAGGAACAAATAGCATTAAGAGTAAATGATGCATTGGTGACAGATGTGTATAGTGTTGCAGAACTTTTTAACAAACATTTTATAACTGTTACTGAAAAGATGGGGTTGTCAGGTTCGGTAGATGCTGCTATGGATTACCTTAGAACAGACATTTCAAGTAACTTCCATAATATGAATTTGACCCTCACTACCCCAACAGAAATAATGTCCATCATAAAATCTTTAAAATCAAAAACATCTAGTGGGTATGATGAAATATCAACAAAGTTAATTAAAGAATGTGATTCTGGGCTAAGTAACATATTAAGCTATCTGTGTAACCAGTCGTTTATCAGTGGAATATTTCCTGAATGGCTGAAATATGCTGAAGTTAAGCCACTGTTTAAGAAGGGAGATAAAGAAATAGCATCAAATTTCCGTCCAATTTCATTGTTGCCAGCATTCTCAAAAATTTTCGAAAAAGTAATGTACAGTCGTCTTTATAACCATCTTATCTCAAATAACATACTGTCAAAGTCACAGTTTGGATTTCTAAAAGGTTCTGATATTGAGAAGGCTATCTACACTTACAGTGAAAATGTACTTAATTCATTAGACAAAAAATTGCAGGCAACTGGTATATTTTGTGATCTGTCAAAGGCATTTGACTGTGTAAATCACAATATCCTTTTAAGTAAACTAGAATATTATAGTGTAACAGGAAATGCTGCAAAATGGTTCAAATCTTATATCTCTGGCAGGAAACAAAGGGTGTTATTAGGAAAGAGACATGTATCAAGCTATCAGGCATCATCCAACTGGGAACTAATTACATGTGGGGTCCCACAAGGTTCCATTTTGGGGCCCTTACTTTTTCTTGTGTATATCAATGACCTTTCATCAGTAACATTACCAGATGCCAAGTTTGTTTTGTTTGCTGATGATACAAACATTGCAATAAATAGCAAATCAAGTGTAGTCTTAGAAAGATCAGCCAATAAAATATTTGCGGACATTAATCACTGGTTCCTAGCCAATTCTTTGTCACTAAACTTTGAAAAAACACACTACATGCAGTTCAGAACTTGTAAGGGGTGTCCCAAGAGTATATGTCTAACATATGATGACAAGAAGATAGAAGAAGTGGACAGTGTTAAATTCTTGGGATTACAGCTTGATAATAAATTCAACTGGGAGGAGCACACCACAGAACTGCTGAAGCGTCTTAACAAATCTCTGTTTGCAATGCGAATTTTGTCAGACATAGGGGATATAAAAATGAAAAAGCTGGCATACTATGCTTACTTTCATTCCATAATGTCATATGGGATTATTTTCTGGGGTAATTCATCAAGCCAAGCTAAAGTTTTCCGGGCACAAAAACGTGCAGTAAGAATTATATGTGGTGTGAACTCAAGAACATCCTGCAGAAGCCTGTTTATGGAACTAGGGATACTAACTACAGCTTCCCAATATATTTATTCCTTAATGAAATTTGTCATTAAAAATATATCACTTTTTCAAACCAACAGCTCAATTCATGGAATCAATACTAGAAATAAGAATAATCTTCACAAGGATTTAAAGTCACTTAGTCTTGTACAAAAAGGTGTGCATTATTCAGGAACACACATTTTCAATAACTTGCCAGCAGCCATAAAAAGCTTAACAACCAATGAAATTCAGTTTAAGAGAAGCCTAAAGGATTTATTGGTGGCCAACTCCTTCTACTCCATTTATGAATTTCTTAGTAAAACCTACTGATTTGTATATAAGTACAACATAACTTCTGCACCATTTCAGTGCAGTAATGTGTTCATTGTAAATAAGTATTACAGTAGTTGTATTACATGTTTCTTACCTTATAAATAAATAAAAAACATTTTTATTTTAAATTCAGTGCAATAGTATTTGTAAAATGACTCTTAGTGTTCATTAAAAAATGACGATCATTCCACTTGGGACCTGTGGAGTGGTACATTAGCTTATTTGTTTTAGTTGTAAATATTTGTCATGTATTGTTGTTTTTCTGACATGTTCCACATCCTGGAGGACCTCCTCACTACGGATCAATTGGAATGAAAGTAAATCTAATCTAATCTAATCTAATCTACACTTTTTGTTCTGTGGGCTTATTTGCACTACTGGCCATTACAATGGCTACACCACGAAGATGACGTACTACAGACATGAAATTTAACCGACAGGAAGATGATGCTGTGATATGCAAATGATTAGCTTTTCAGAGCATTCACACAAGGTTGGCGCCGGTAGTGACACCTACAACGTGGTGACATGACGAGATATTCCAACCGATTTCTCATACACAAACAGCAGTTGACCGGCGTTGCCTGGTGAAACGTTGTTGTGATGCCTCGTCTAAAGAGGATAAATGCATACTATCACGTTTCCGACTTTGATAAAGGTCGGATTGTAGCCTATCGCTATTGCGGTTTATCGAATCGCGACATTCCTGCTCGCTTTGGTGGAGATCCAATGATTGTTAGCAGAATATGGAATCGGTGTGTTCAGGAGGGTAATACGGAACGCCGTGCTGGATCCCAACTGCCCCGTATCACTAGCAGTCGAGATGACAGGTATCTTAACCGCATGGCTGTAACGGATCGTGCAGCCACGTCTCGATCCCTGAGTCAACAGATGGGGACGTTTGCAAGACAACAACCATCTACACGAACAGTTCGACGACGTTTGCAGCAGCATGCACTATCAGCTCGGAGACCGTGACTGCGGTTACCCTTGACGCTGCATCACAGACAGGAGCGCCTGCGATGGTGTACTCGACTACGAACCTGGGTGCACGAATGGCAAAAAGTGTCATTTTTTTCGGATGAATCCAGGTTCCGTTTACAGCATCATGATGGTCGCATCCGTGTTTGGTGACATCGCGGTGAACGCACATTCGAAGCGTGTATTCGTCATCGCCATACTGGCGTAGCACCCAGCGTGATGGTATGGGGTGCCATTGGTTACACGTCTCGGTCACCTCTTGTTCGCATTGACAGCACTTTGAACAGTGGACGTTACATTTCAGATGTGTTACGGCCCGTGCCTATACCCTTCACTCGATTCCTGCGAAAACCTACATTTCAGCAGGATAATGCACGACCGCATGTTGCAGGTCCTGTACGGGCCTTTCTGGATGCAGAAAATGTTCGACTGCTGCCCTGGCCAGCCCATTCTCCAGATGTCTCACCAATTGAAAACGTCTGGTCGATGGTGGCCGAGCAACTGGCTCGTCACAATACGCCGGTCACTACTCTTGACGAACTGTGGTATCGTGTTGAAGCTGCATGGGCAGCTGTACCTGTACACGCCATCCAAGCTTTGTTTGACTCATTGCCCAGGCGTATCAATGCCGTTATTATGGCCAGAGGTGGTTGTTCTGCATACTGATTTCTCAAGATCTATGCACCCAAATTGCGTGAAAATGTAATCACATGTCAGTTCTAGTATAATATATTTGTCCAATGAATATCCGTTTATCATCTGCATTTCTTCATGTTGTAGCAATTATAATGGCCAGTAGTGTATGAAGGATGCAACCAGAGAAAGAGAGAGAGAGGGAGAGCACGAGAAGTTCCTCACCGTGAGGCAGGGCGGCGTTGACGACGGCGCAGACGGCCCCAGAGCAGAGCGCGGCCAGCAGGGCCGGCGCGAAGAGCGCGGAGCGGCCGACGCAGACGGCCACGGTGTCCCCCTCCCGCAGGCCGGGCACCGCCCTCCGCAGGGCCGACAGCTCCGCCGCCGCCTGCCGCAGCATCCAGTCCGCCCGCCATTCCTGGCCCAGCACCACCTGCACCACACGACACACACAGTCACAGTCACAGTCACAGTCACAGCCAGCAGACATAATCACTAAACACACAGCTATTTCTGGATGGCATTAACTTCCAGGAGACCCAACAAGGTCCTCTATTGTGGAGCAAGCCAGGTGGTGTAGTGTTAGCAACCTGAACTTGTGCACTCTGGAAGACATTAATCCAAATTCCCTTCGATCCGTGCAGATTTAAATTTCCCGTGATCGCTCAAGGTAAATTCGGTGTAGTCCCCTACGAGTGTGTGTGTGTGTGTGTGTGTGTGTGTGTGTGTGTGAACGCGCGTGCGAAACTGGAGCCTAACGCCGAGGTTATCGGCGTCCTTACACATATTAAAAGAAAAATATGTGAGTGAAATGACCAAAACTGACTCCTCACACGGTGAGGAGGAATTTTAAAAAATGACACTTACTCATTCATTCCCACATCCGCGTTGAACCACACAATCGCTCTATCTCACAGGTCTTAATACAACGGCGAAACGTGCTATACAGGAGATTAAAAGACAAGTAAAACCACAGAAGAGCTACACTACTGGCCATTAAAATTGCTACATCAAGAAGAAATGCAGATGGTAAACGGGTACTCATTGGACAAATACACTCCTGGAAATGGAAAAAAGAACACATTGACACCGGTGTGTCAGACCCACCATACTTGCTCCGGACACTGCGAGAGGGCTGTACAAGCAATGATCACACGCACGGCACAGCGGACACACCAGGAACCGCGGTGTTGGCCGTCGAATGGCGCTAGCTGCGCAGCATTTGTGCACCGCCGCCGTCAGTGTCAGCCAGTTTGCCGTGGCATACGGAGCTCCATCGCAGTCTTTAACACTGGTAGCATGCCGCGACAGTGCGGACGTGAACCGTATGTGCAGTTGATGGACTTTGAGCGAGGGCGTATAGTGGGCATGCGGGAGGCCGGGTGGACGTACCGCCGAATTGCTCAACACGTGGGGCGTGAGGTCTCCACAGTACATCGATGTTGTCGCCAGTGGTCGGTGGAAGGTGCACGTGCCCGTCGACCTGGGACCGGACCGCAGCGACGCACGGATGCACGCCAAGACCGTAGGATCCTACGCAGTGCCGTAGGGGACCGCACCGCCACTTCCCAGCAAATTAGGGACACTGTTGCTCCTGGGGTATCGGCGAGGACCATTCGGAACCGTCTCCATGAAGCTGGGCTACGGTCCCGCACACCGTTAGGCCGTCTTCCACTCACGCCCCAACATCGTGCAGCCCGCCTCCAGAGGTGTCGCGACAGGCGTGAATGGGGGGACGAATGGAGACGCGTCGTCTTCAGCGATGAGAGTCGCTTCTGCCTTGGTGCCAATGATGGTCGTATACGTGTTTGGCGCCGTGCAGGTGAGCACCACAATCAGGACTGCATACGACCGAGGCACACAGGGCCAACACCCGGCATCATGGTGTGGGGAGCGATCTCCTACACTGGCCGTACACCACTGGTGATCGTCGAGGGGACACTGAATAGTGCACGGTACATCCAAACCGTCATCGAACCCATCGTTCTACCATTCCTAGACCGGCAAGGGAACTTGCTGTTCCAACAGGACAATGCACGTCCGCATGTATCCCGTGCCACCCAACGTGCTCTAGAAGGTGTTACTCAACTACCATGGCCAGCAAGATCTCTGGATCTGTCCCCCATTGAGCATGTTTGGGACTGGATGAAGCGTCGTCTCACGCGGTCTGCACGCCCAGCACGAACGCTGGTCCAACTGAGGCGCCAGGTGGAAATGGCATGGCAAGCCGTTCCACAGGACTACATCCAGCATCTCTACGATCGTCTCCATGGGAGAATAGCAGCCTGCATTGCTGCGAAAGGTGAATATACACTGTACTAGTGCCGACATTGTGCATGCTCTGTTGCCTGTGTCTATGTGCCTGTGGTTCTGTCAGTGTGATCATGTGATGTATCTGACCCCAGGAATGTGTCAATAAAGTTTCCCCTTCCTGGGACAATAAATTCACGGTGTTCTTATTTCAATTTCCAGGAGTGTATATTATACCAGAGCTGACATGTGATTACATTTCCACGCAATTTGGATGCATAGATCCTGAGAAATCGGTACCCAAAACAAAAACCTCTGGCCGTAATAACGGCCTTGATACGCCTGGGCATTGAGTCAAATAGAGCTTGGATGGCGTGTACAGGTACAGCTGCCCATGCAGCTTCAAGATGATACCACACAACATGCGGTCGTGCATTATCTTGCTGAAATGTAGGGTTTCGCAGGGATCGAATGAAGGGTAGAGCCACGGATCGTAACACATCTGAAATGTAACGTCTACTATTCAAAGTGCCGTCAATGCGAACAAGAGGGGACCAAGACGTGTAACCACTGGCAACCCATACCATCACGCCGGGTGATACGCCAGTATGGCGATGAAGAATACACGCTTCGAATGTGCGTTCACCGCGATGTCGCCAAACACGGACGCAACCATCATGATGCTGCAAACAGAACCTGGACTCATCCGAAAAAGTGACACTTTTTGCCATTCGTGCACCCAGGTTCGTCGTTGAGTACACCATCGTAGGGGCTCCTGTCTGTGATGCAGCGACAAGGGTAACCGCAGCCACGGTCTCCGACCTGATAGTTCATGCTGCTGCAAACGTCGTCGAACTGTTCGTGCAGATGGTTGTTGTCTTGCAAACTTCCCCATCTGTTGGCTCAGGGATCGAGACGTGGCTGCACGATTCGTTACAGCCATGTGGATAAGATGCCTGTCATCTCGACTGCTAGTGATAAGAGGCCTTTGGGATCGAGCACGGCGTTCCGTATTACCCTCCTGAACACACCGATTCCATATTCTGCTAACAGTCATTGGATCTCGACCAACGCGAGCAGCAGTGTCACGATACGATAAACCGCAATCGCGATAGGCTACAATCCGACCTGTATCAAAGTCGGAAACGTGATGGTAAGCATTTCTCCTCCTTACACGAGGCATCACAACAACGTTTCACCAGGCAACGCCGGTCAACTGCTGTTTGTGTATGAGAAATCGGTTCGAAACTTTCCCCATGTCAGCACGTTGTAGGCGTCGACAAGCTTGTGTGAATGCTCTGAAAAGCTAATTATTTGCATATCACAACATCTTCTTCCTGTCGGCTAAATTTCGCGTTTGTAGCACGTCATATTCGTGGTGTAGCAATTTTAATGACCAGTAGTGTAAAAGAAAGTCGCAGGGTAATGTGATTGGTTGACTACTAATGAAAAAATATAGGTAAACCAGTCACTCTGTTAATACGTTAAGAACTTCCCCCAGAAATTTGCGGAAAGAATTTGGACAGATCACAAAACCGTAAAATTCCAACCACATCCGTTTCAGTGTCACTTAAAGTAGAACGCAGATCTGCTGGAAAGTCTGCTGCTACCCTCTGGTTCGAAAATAAAATACGAGAATAATATGTGGCGCACAATTATCCGCATGCCACAAAACACATATGTAAGGGTCGAGTTACTTTAGAAAGGATGAGGCCGATTTCCATACCAAACCCACTCGCAATTCGAATTTCTGCTCAGTCCCTAATTACATCGTTGTGGACAGCACGTTACACCGTGACACTCCTCTCTATCTGAATTTTTTCAATCAATTTAAAATAAATCAGTAAACCACTGATCCCTTAAAGAAAGCAATTGGGTTGTTTGGGGGAAAAGACCAAACAGCGAGGTCATAGGTCTCATCGGATTAGGGAAAGATGGGAAAGGAAGTCGGCCGTGACCTTTCAAAGGTACCATCCCGGCATTTACCTAGAGCGATTTAGGGAAATCAAGCAAAACGTAAATCAGGACGGCCGGACGCGGGATTGAACCGTCGTCCTCCCGAATGCGAGTCCAGTGTTATAACCACTGCGCCACCTCGTTCGGTAAAAAAAGAAATTCTCGTGTATAAAGCAGATTCAAACGTGTGATTACTTTAAAAATGAGTTAGTGTTAAATATTTGACATATAGTATATTCGCGAGAAAAAAAATTGGACAGGATTTGAAATTATACTCAACGTTTGCTTGACGTCGCCAAGTGTTCTCATTGTGAAACACAGTCACAATATAATCTGGGTAATTCGCTCTCTAATTTAAATTATCCATCATCAGCTGTTATGCCACAACAACCTTTTTCTAATTGAAGGGAAATGATTTCTTTTGTGATTTAAATACTGGAAAACAGCACCGGTCTCTGCTTTTGTACGCTTAGCACAGGACCTTTTGCAGAATTTATTCTCATTTACAGGTGTGTTCCTTTACATAAATATTTTCTGTGGCGGTTTTATGTGAGCTTTGCTGCCTATCTTGCACTGCACTGTCTTCCTGAAGTTATACTGCAATCAGAAAATCGGATACAAAAGTCTTGGAATGCTTTTAATACGTTAATGTTGGAGTTAGTATTTTTTTCTACATACAAGTATTGTGACTCTTTCATTAGACATAATGTCACACAGATGCTGACCACCACTTACCCTGTATCTTTCTCTAATCAAAACATGCTACAGAAATATTACGACACTGTCGTTTCACAAAAGATATGTATACATTCAGAGGTCAGAGGATCATGAGAAAATGTATCATCTCTGACTGTATATAAACTGTTTGTGAATCCATCTTATCGTAATATCTCTGTACCGTCTTTTGATTACAATACCAAACAATGTAAGTGATTATTTGCAAATGTGTGATATTATGTGTGATGGAGGAGACACAATACTTGTACGTAGAAATACAAAAAATACTATCTCTAACGTTAGCATATTAAAAACATTTCATGATTCATCTGTCCGATTTTCCGATGGCAGACAGCATAACCTCAAAAAGACAATAACAGTGTGAGAGAGGCAGAAAATCACAAAACTGAAAAGTATTTACGTAAACAAATACGCTTGAAAATGAGAATAAATTCGTGAAAAGAATTGTGGTAAGTATTGAAAAGATAAGTAACCGATGCAGTTTTACATTACTTTAGTCACGAATGACACTTTCAGGCTTTCCAAAAACATCGATTATGATGAGCAATATTAAGATTTCCTTTGTCTTGCAGGTTGCTGTCTTGTTGTTTATTAGACATAACTCTTTCATACTGGTGTTTTGTGACGAGTTCATATTGAGTTCAGTATATAGTTTCCACTATTGATAGGGAAGAAGGAAAAAAGAGATACTTGGAACACCGAGGTGCTGACAAATAGAAGGCACCTCACAAATACCACGATAAGTGTCCGAACATGATGACTCCATCACCATTTTCACACCTCTCTTTTTTTTACCTTCGTGTTCACCAGCTAGTCACCTAACAATCTCAGTAGCTCTACTTTCTTCATCTTCTCCCCATGATGTCTTTTCATTTGTTCTTTACGTATCGTTGCCGATTTTTTGTCTCTTCATTCTTGAAGGCCGTGTACATTTAATATTATATTCTTAAAAAGAATTCTTTCTGTTATTTCCAATTCCTTTATGTAGGTTCTTTCCGGTTAATTTCTGATACCTGTATTCCATGATATTGGCGATTTCTTTCACCAGCACCACAGCAATATTTGTTTCGCTACCTTATGCTCATTCATTCGGTAAAAGAGTCCAAAGAAGGTTAATCTTGACTTTGTCGTTACCTCTGTTATTTTCTCTACAATTTCTCTGATCTCCTCCTTACTCTCAGGTTCCAGTGTCCGTAGTTTGTATTGTACCCATCACTTTCCTAATAAGGACCTCAATTCGGTCTAGTTCGTAGTTCATCGTTATCATTCATATGCGTACAAACATCCTGGCCATGCCACTGTGGATAGCGTTTTAGTGTTGTTTTCTAGATACGTATTTCTTGTTGCAAATATTTTTTGTCAAACCATATGCTTCATAAAAGACATCATATTTACGCCAGTGTAACACTTTCTTTATTTCATAATTGCCATTTCGGCCTTCAGGCCATTTTCAAGTGCAGCTGAAAAATACAGAATGTTTATAAATTATTTAGCAAAATCGTTGTGTATCTTGATATTCGGCCGATACACAGAATGAAAAATGCAATTGTGTAAGCATGCTACTTACATTTTTGCGGCTTTAACCCATGTCAGCTTAAAATGAGCTGACACATTGATTTATATGTCGTTGTCATTATTACCCCAGGCTTCCACACCCGACTCTGCCCTACCTCTTCCCCTCACCCTTCCTTTAACCCATTGGCTTCTTCCCCCCCCCCCTCCTTTCCCCCTGCCCTTCTTCTGCACGCAGTGGCACAGATATCAACATGTCATAAAACAACATAGTCAGTAGATACTCAACTTCGTTAGCCCATCACTAGTCACTTATGCACGAAACTGCAGCGGTAGATTACTGTTTATATGATACTGGTAGCCTTTTGGCGCGGAAACGGATTACAGATATTGTTTTCCTCTGTGTGGAGCGCCATTGCTGTCCAGTGACTGGACTAGGAAGCATAGTGTGTGCCCTCGTTGTAACACTATAATATTTTACGTAACCTATTTTTAATACATCGTACATAAAATACATGGAGATTGATCACCGTTTTACTTATAGAAAGGATATAAATCGTTCAGCTGCACTTGGTAATGGTCTAAGGCCGAAATTGCAATCGTGAAATAGAGAAAGTGTTACAGTCACTTGCGTAAATATAATGTCTTTTACAAAGTTATACTCTGGCCAAACATGGAGTCTGGACCCCTCCACAATCCTCCACACTTATAAGTCCCTCATCTGCCCCATCCTTTGTTATGCCCAGCCCGCCTGGATATCCGCCCCTCCCAGCTACTATAAGTCCCTTCAAATCCTTGAACGCCATGCACTCTGTCTTGCCAATCACATCCATCTCCCCTCCCCCACTCGGATCCTTTCCCTCACCTCCTCCTTTTCCTCAAATGGATACGCATCCTCTACACCTCCCACAAGCTCTATCCTCCCCACCAACTTGTCTCTCACATCCTCTCCCATCCCATCCCGCTGCCATGCCTATACTCTTGCATGCCACCTGCTCTCCATCTTCACACTCTCCACACCCTTGCCCAAGGTGGCTACCGCCAACTCCCCCTTGCTGAAGATGTCCTCGTTCCAGTCATATACCCCTCCTATCAGCTCTTATCCTCCCCTTCCTTTCCTACCTTCCCCCCTTTTCCTCCAGGGCTCCCTCTCTCCTTCGTCACCTTTCTTGCCCCCTCCCCCTCCTCTCTCCCAGTTCTCCCACTTCCTTCCCTCCCTCCCCAGGCTTCCACACCCGGCTCTGCCCTATCTCTTCCCCTCACCCTTCTTTTCACTCATTGGCTTCTTCCCCCCTCCTTCCCCCCCCTGCCCTTCTTCTGCAGGCAGTGGCAACACCCCCATCCCAATCTCTTCAGTGTGTTCAGTGCGCCGAAGGTCATCACTAATGTGCTACAGTGTTCTCTTTATCTAAGTGTGTCAGTGTTCTTCTTCAGTGTTTTCCTTCGTTCACATGAGAAACTGTTTGTCTACGTTTGTGTGCATTGCTGAACTTATTTGTACAACCAGTGCCTTCCGTGAACGATTTCATATCATTTCTTATGTATGTCTCCTGTTTTTATAGTTCATCTATGTCTGTTATCTGTCTCCATGCTTATTGTCTGTATTCTGTGGCTGAATAGTGGCGTAGATAGGCCGCTACTGCCCTACCTTTTCTAAGGCATTAAAATATCAATAAAGAAAGAAAAAAAAGTTCTACATGACCGTGAATCCCTGATATAAAAAGTTAAACTATATGCCGTTTTCATTTTTGTTAACTCTTGTAGCCATTGTAAATATTTATATTCCATGCCAATGCATAGCTTCTCAAAGAAACTTAAATCTACTAACTCGCTAGAATTTGTAGTGTTATGTTTCCAGCTAATTTCATGCATTTTTTTATATTTGTGGAGAATTTTGTTTCCCACATAAAATTTTGGGATCAGTTTGCTATTTTTTTTTTTAATTTCAGAAGATCTGTCTGAGTCTGAGGTGACCAGGTTGTCATTCACAAAATTGTATGACATTGTTCAACTTATCATATGAAGTTATTGATTATCTACATCTACATCTACATACATACTCCGCAATCCACCATACGGTGCGTGGCGGAGGGTACCTCGTACCACAACTAGCATCTTCTCTCCCTGTTCCACTCCGAAACAGAACGAGGGAAAAATGACTGCCTATATGCCTCTGTACAAGCCCTAATCTCTCTTATCTTTGTGGTCTTTCCGCGAAATATAAGTTGGCGGCAGTAAAATTGTACTGCAATCAGCTTTAAATGCTGCTTCTCTAAATTTCCTCAGTAGCGATTCACGAAAAGAACACCTTCTTTTCTCCAGAGACTCCCACCTGAGTTCCTGAAGCATTTCCGTAACACTCGCGTGATGATCAAATCTACCAGTAACAAATATAGCAGCCCGCATCTGAATTGCTTCTATGTCCTACCTCAATCCGACCTGATAGGGATCCCAAATTCTCGAGCAGTACTCAAGAATAAGTCGTATTAGTGTTTCATAAGCGGTCTCCTTTACGGATGAACGACATCTTCCCAGAATTCTACCAATGAACCGAAGACGACTATCCGCCTTCCCCACAACTGCCATTACATTCCCTTTCTCTACGGATACGGATGGAATATGAAGAAGGCAGATAATAATTGCCTTCGTCATAGGTAGATGGTCCAAACGACATTGTATTTTATGCTCTTCAAGTCAAATTCTCTTTAGGGAAGGAACTCAAATATTAGTGTCACTAGTTATTATGGTTGGAGACAGAGAACTTTTCTTGTCCACTTTTCGCCTAAACATTTCACTTAGCCAGTTGTTAATAGCGATTAGTTCTTTCCCTTGCGTATATCTGGGATCGGGAAGAGATTTCTGCATGACTTAATGGCTTATTTTTAATATCATAGCGTTTACAATAACATCAACAGAATTTTCTCTTATCATCAGATAGGATGTAAAACTATCAATAGTCTGTCAGGAGATAACGCTAAGAAAAAAGTGTAATCAGCGTGAGAGGCGACAGCACTAATGGGATTATGTGTCACTGAGCCAAACGACAAGCAATCCATAAATAACGGCAGTGCTGATTAACATAAAACCACGATTGTAAAATAATTTTCACAAGTGACTTGGGACTCTTCGAGGATTAAACGCATGCGACACTGAGTGTACTCAACAGCGTTGCACGTCCAACTGTAAAAAGAGAGCAAGTGACTATATTTTATGATTTCTGATTTCAAAGATATTTGTGTGATACTAAGGGACCGACGGTTCTCTGTTTCACGGTCTAAATGGCACGCTACCTCATTTTGGAGATGATTGCTGGTGTGTAGAATGCATACTAGTCATGGGATCATGAATTTTCTGAATGCTGTTATATGGCAACGGACGATTAATTTTGGGTATTTAGTAATGGCGTAGGCTGATCTGAGTACTTAATAAATTATGATACTTTCAACATGTGGTATTTATACAGTGGCGTAAAACGGGCTGCTTTGCATCGAATGACCATGTGGGAAACAGCAAAAAATGTTTGTAAATACTTTATTGTTGTGCTCCCTCAGGTACGACATCCTAACACTTCAATTTACACTCCTGGAAATTGAAATAAGAACACCGTGAATTCATTGAGCCAGGAAGGGGAAACTTTATTGACACATTCCTGGGGTCAGATACATCACATGATCACACTGACAGAACCACAGGCACATAGACACAGGCAACAGAGCATGCACAATGTCGGCACTAGTACAGTGTATATCCACCTTTCGCAGCAATGCAGGCTGCTATTCTCCCATGGAGACGATCGTAGAGATGCTGGATGTAGTCCTGTGGAACGGCTTGCCATGCCATTTCCACCTGGCGTCTCAGTTGGACCAGCGTTCGTGCTGGACGTGCAGACCGCGTGAGACGACGCTTCATCCAGTCCCAAACATGCTCAATGGGGGACAGATCCGGAGATCTTGCTGGCCAGGGTAGTTGACTTACACCTTCTAGAGCACGTTGGGTGGCACGGGATACATGCGGACGTGCATTGTCCTGTTGGAACAGCAAGTTCCCTTGCCGGTCTAGGAATGGTAGAACGATGGGTTCGATGACGGTTTGGATGTACCGTGCACTATTCAGTGTCCCCTCGACGATCATCAGTGGTGTACGGCCAGTGTAGGAGATCGCTCCCCACACCATGATGCCGGGTGTTGGCCCTGTGTGCCTCGGTCGTATGCAGTCCTGATTGTGGCGCTCACCTGCACGGCGCCAAACACGCATACGACCATCATTGGCACCAAGGCAGAAGCGACTCTCATCGCTGAAGACGACACGTCTCCATTCGTCCCTCCATTCACGCCTGTCGCGACACCACTGGAGGCGGGCTGCACGATGTTGGGGCGTGAGCGGAAGACGACCCAACGGTGTGCGGGACCGTAGCCCAGCTTCATGGAGACGGTTGCGAATGGTCCTCGCCGATACCCCAGGAGCAACAGTGTCCCTAATTTGCTGGGAAGTGGCGGTGCGGTCCCCTATGGCACTGCGTAGGATCCTACGGTCTTGGCGGGCATGCGTGCGTCGCTGCGGTTCGGTCCCAGGTCGACGGGCACGTGCACTTTCCGCCGACCACTGGCGACAACATCGATGTACTGTGGAGACCTCACGCCCCATGTGTTGAGCAATTCGGCGGTACGTCCACCCGGCCTCCCGCATGCCCACTATACGCCTTCGCTCAAAGTCCGTCAACTACACATACGGTTCACGTCCACGCTGTCGCGGCATGCTACCAGTGTTAAAGACTGCGATGGAGCTCCGTATGCCACGGCAAACTGGCTGACACTGACGGCGGCGGTGCACAAATGCTGCGCAGCTAGCGCCATTCGACGGCCAACACCGCGGTTCCTGGTGTGTCCGCTGTGCCGTGCGTGTGATCATTGCTTGTACAGCCCTCTCGCAGTGTCCGGAGCAAGTATGGTGGGTCTGACACACCGGTGTCAATGTGTTCTTTTTTCCATTTCCAGGAGTGTATATTCCACGGTGTCAAATTTCTAGTTTTCAGAAACGATTCTCTTGGTACTGCCAGTCTGAATTCAGTGTCCTATTTACTTCAACGATGGTCACTTATTTTTTCCCCAAATAGCAACACTCATCTCCTTCCAATTTCTTATTTCCTAAACTAATTCACTCAGTAGCCCCTGATTCAGTTCGGCAACATCCCGTCAACACGGATTTAGAAAACATCTTTCTTGCGAAACACAACTAGCTCTTTACTCACACGAAGTGATGAGTATTATTGAGCAGGGATTTAAAATTGATTCTGTATTTCTAGATTTCCAGAAGGCTTTGAAACCGTACCTCACAATTTTCTTGTAGTTAAATTGCGTGCTTATGGAATATCGCCTCAGTTATGCGACTGGATTCGTGATTTGCTGTCGACGGCGTCACAATTCGTAGTAACTGACGGAAAGTCATCGAGTAAAACAGAAGTGATTTCTGGCGTTGCGCGTGGTAGTGCTATTGGCCCTCTGCTTTTCCTTATCTATATAGACGATTTAGGAGACAATCTGAGCAATTGTCTTGGGTTGTTTGCAGATGATGCTGCCATTTATCGTCTAGTAAAGATCTGTAAGGTGCGAAAATTGTTAGTTGACCCTAAATAATGAAATATGTCAGGTTATCCATATGAGCGCTAAAAGGAATGCGTTATACGTGGGTTACACGATAAATTAGTTAAATCCAAAGGCCGTAAATTCAGCTATATACCTAGGAATTACATTTACGAATAACTTAAATTGGAAAGAAAACGCAGAAAATGTTGTGAGGAACCAAAGAGTACGTTTTATTGGCAGAACACCTAGAAAATGTAACAGGTCTACTAAAGAGACTGCATACACTAGACCCGTCCGTCCTCCTCTGGAGTACTGCTGCGCTGTCTGGGATCCTCCCAATATAGGATTAACTGAGTACATCGAGAAAGTTCAAAGGCCGGCCGCGGTGGTCTAGCGGTTGTGGCGCTGCAGTCCGGAACCGCGGGACTGCTACGGTCGCAGGTTCGAATCCTGCCTCGGGCATGGGTGTGTGTGATGTCCTTAGGTTAGTTAGGTTTAAGTAGTTCTAAGTTCTAGGGGACTTATGACCTAAGATGTTGAGTCCCATAGTGCTCAGAGCCATTTGAACCAAAGTTCAAAGGAGTGCAACATGTTTTGTATTATCGAGAAATCGGGTAGAGGCTGTCACTGACATGAGACAGGATTTGGAGTGGATATCATTAAAACAAAGGCGTCTTTCGTTGCGGCGGAATCCTCTCAATTTTAGTCATCAACTTTTTCCTCCGAATGAGAAAATATTTTGCTGTCGCCGATCTACATAGGGAGAAACGGTAATCATAATAAATAAAGGAAATCAGAGCTCGCACGTAAAGATATAGGTGTTCGTAGTTTTCCGTGCGCTGTTCGAGATTGGAATAATAGAAAATTCATTCGAAAGTAGTTCGATGAAGCTCCTGCCAGGCACTTAAGCGTGATTTCCAGAGCATCCATGTAAATGTAGATTTAGATGTAGTTTATCTTCGTTTTACTTTGGTGGACTATCAGCTTATAACCTGTTTTCTACACACTATCCATATTGTCTCATATTGAAATAAAAAGCTATCGACAAACCTTCAAGTTACCACTTCTTCTCCTTGAACTTTTGTTTTCCCAAATTTATCCTTACCGACGGTATAGAAAAGGAAGATGGTATGGAGTTGATGCTATTTCCAATAGAATGCAAAAAAAAAGATAGAAAGGATGTCCGTAAATACAGGTCTATTTCAGTGATTACAAAGTTTCCTGATAGTTTTACGAGAGGAGTGTAATCCAGGATAAACCCTTCAGTTGATAATAACAACATATTTTGCTTCATTGAATCTCTGTTTGACTCCTGACTAATTCATAGTATCATCTGAGTTATTCTTAATGCATAATACAGCTGTAGCTTATTCAAACAATGAATTCCGAGAAGTACGTAGCATTCAATGTCAGAGACTACGCACAAACCTCGAAATGAGTACGAAAATCCACATTTCCTATCAATGAAACGCTTCTGATAAACAAATGCCTGGCTACCCGTTTCCTCAATAATTCTCTTCAATCAGTCCTTGAATGTTGCTTTTTTACACACACAAAAGAAAGCAAAGGATAGTTACGCAAATAACAATAAAATATGCTGAGTAAAGTTCACTTATTCCTTAACGTGGGAGAATTCCTAAGATTCCAAAGATGGAAATTGTACTGAAATGCAGAAGGATCTGCAACGAATTGACGCATGGTGCAGGGAGTGGCAATTGAATCTCAATGTAAACAAGTGTAATATGCTGCGTATACACAGAAAGCTACAATTTAGCAGGTCAGCAACTGGAAGCAGTTAATTCCATAACTTATCTGGGAGTACGCATTAGGAGAGATTTAAAATGGAATGACCATATAAAATTAATCGTCGGTAAAGCAGATGCCAGACTGAGATTCATGGGAAGAATCCAAAGGAAATGCAATCCGAAAACAAAGGAAGTAGGTTACAGTACACTTGTTCGCTCACTGCTTGAATACTGCTCAGCAGTCTGGGATCCGTACCAGATAGGGTTGATAGAAGAGGTAGAGAAGATCCAACGTAGAGCAGCGCGCTTCGTTACGGGATCATTTAGTACTCGCGAAAGCATTACGGAGATGATAGATAAACTCCAGTGGAAGACTCTGCAAGAGAGACGCTGAGTAGCTCGGTTCGGGCTTTTGTTGAAGTTTCGAGAACATACCTTCACCGAGAAGTCAAGCAGTATATTGCTCCTTCCTTCGTATATCTCGCGAAGAGACCACGAGGATAAAATCAGAGAGATTAGAGTCCACACAGAGGCATACCGGCAATCTTTCTTTCCACGAACAATACGAAACTGGAATAGAAGGGAGAACTGATAGAGGTACTCAAAGTACCCTCCGCCACACAACGTCAGGTGGCATGTGGAGTATGGATGTAGATGTAGATGTAGAAAGGTTTCGTAAAAGAGTGAATTCATGAATATCTCACATAATGAAACGAGCTTAAGGAAATCCTGGAAATGGGAAGTCTCTGAATTAAGAAATTAAATCACCCCTTCTATCAAAAAGATATAAAAAGTATATTAACTGAGGCAAAAGGTTTCTAGAAATGAAAACATACTTTGCTTCGCAGATGAATGTTAAACTAGCTGCCATAGATCCAGTTTTGAGATTCAGATACTGTGTTTACGTTGTACTGATAGGGGCAGTGTCTGGTTTCGAAAACTATGAATTCATCTTACGGTGAGTTACTAAAAAGCATGTGAGTAAGGTCCACAAATTTATTATTTCCTGTATCCAAATCGATATCAATATCTTCGTATTTATATTCCTTGCCTGTTTTTCTCATTGTGTGTTAGATGGTAGTAATTTCTTTTTTGCATAAATAATAAATAAAATATTCCACAAGATTTCGGGATTGCAACCGGATCTCGTCGACTTCTTTCCACGATATTTCGGCTGACAACCTTACAGCCATCTTCAGGCGAGTGTTTGACACTGGAGATTGCTATTTTTTTTTCCTTTATTGAATTTCAATTCCCCCCGAAAGGGGCGGGCTGGCAGCAGCTTAGTATGCCGCTCTGGAGATTGCTAGTTTTTTTTTTTTTTTTACTTTATTGAATTTCTATTCCCCCCGAAGGGGCGGGCTGGCAGCAGCTTAGTATGCCGCTCTTCAGCCTACAGACTTTGTGAAAAAGATGAAGAGAATAAATAATAAAAACAGACGATAAAATCGGAGACAAAAGAGTAACATGGCGAAAAGAAATCGTGGAACTTAAAACAAACAACAGAGGGATGATGATGCTAATAAAATACCTACGAAGCAGACAGGTAAAACAATAGACAGACAATTAAAAAACACGGCGACAGTCTGCATTCTGTTCGCAAAAGACATAAAATTCACACCTAGCGACAGCATGGTTTCTGTTCGCAATACGAGAAAGACGAACAACACTGAATAGTCACTGGAACACTGCACTAAAAAGTTGGCAAATATGACATACCACAGCCGAGAGCAGGTGGGGGGAAATGGGACAGATGATGGGAAAACAAAAAAGGGGGGAAAGAAGAGTAAAAGCGAAGGGGGGAACCAGGAAAGGAGCTGATGGAGGATGAGGACCCATAAGAGGGCTGGGGGGCAGACGCGACAGGGAGTGGGGTAGGCAGAGGAGAGGATTACAAAAGGACTTGGGGGGGTGGAGAAGGGAGGTAGGGAGAGGTCTAGTGGGGAGAAAACAGGACGGTAGGGGGGAAGAGGGAGCCCAGGGAAAGAGATTGCTAGTTTTTTTTTCCTTTATTGAATTTCAATTCCCCCCGAAGGGGACGGGCTGGCAGCAGCTTAGTATGCCGCTCTTCAGCCTACAGATGTTGTGACAAAGATCAGGAGAACAAATAATAATAAAAAACAGGCGATAAAATCGGAGACTTAGAGAGTAACAAGGCGAAAAGAAATCGTGGAACTTAAAACAAACAACAGAGGAATGATGATGCTAATAAAAATACATACGAAGTAGACAGGGAAAACAATAGACAATTAAAAAACACGGCGACAGTCTGGATTCTGTTCGCAAAAGACATAAAATTCACACCTAGCGACAGCATGGTTTCTGTTCGCAACACGAGAAAGACAGACAACTCTGAATAGTCACTGGAACACTGCACTAAAAAGTTGGCAAATGTGACACCACAGTCGGAGATTGCTAGTGCAAGTCGCTCTATTTATACGTAAAAGTGCCGCAAGACGCGCATGCGCAAGTTACCGTTGCATGCGCGCCACCTGTCGATTCCAAGGTCCTCTACAATATTACTGCATCTATGGAGCACAAACGAATGCGTGATACAAGTAAAACATGCACGCAGACGTGTCCAAAACAACAAAGTGCAAAATTTCAATATTAAAATTAAATTTACTTGTCGCTCGACATGTTAGAAGCCATAAAAAGTTTGCTTTTGGTTGATATTAAAGAAATCAACGGGTCCCAGACCTTATTCAATTGAAAGCCGCCATCACAATTAATGAGATTCTCCGCCAAACGTATTTCCACGGATTCCTTAACAACTGAATCCCAGAAGGATCTCGATGGGGCCAAGATTTCTGTGGCAGAATAATCCATAGTATGTCCTGTGGAAATACAATGTTCGGCTATGGCCGACTTACTGGGCTGTAAAAGGCGAGTGTGGCGCTCATGTTCAACGCAGCGGTCGTGTACTGTGCGTGTGGTCTGACCAATGTAGGCTTTCCCACACTCGCAAGGTATTTTATAAATTCCAGCCTTCCGTAATCCCAGATCATCCTTGGCTGAACCCAGAAGAGCACGAGTCTTTGTAGGTGGCCGGAAGATTGCTTTCACACGATGTTTCTTTAAAATTCCGCCTACTTTCGATGAAATGTTACCGACATATGGGAGAAATGCTCTGGACTTAAACACCTCCTTATCCTCTTGATCTTGTGGGTGGTCACGTTTTTTCATCCTTAAAGCAGTACTGACCTGATGTGCAGAATATCCATTATGTTGAAATACAGATTTCAAGTGCTCTAATTCGTCTGCAAGGCTGTCTTTATCAGACACGATATGTGCCCTATGCACCAACGTTCGAAGGACGCCCATAGTTTGTGACGCGTGATGACAGCTTGACGCCTGCAGGTACAGGTCCGTATGCGTGAGTTTCGATAGACAGAATGCCCCAATGACCCATCCACCTTGCGATTAACCATGACGTCCAGAAATGGTAGGCAACCATCCTTTTCAACTTCCATCGTAAACTGAATGTTTGTGTGGATGGAATACAGATGTTGTAAAAACCGTGACAGCTCTTCTTCACCGTGAGGCCACACTACAAAAGTATCGTCCACGTATCGCCAGAAAACTGTTGGTTTAAACATCGCCGAATCGAGAGCCCTCTCCTCAAAGTCTTCCATATAGAAGATTGCTACCAGAGAGGACAGAGGACTACCCATGGCAACCCCGTCAATTTGCTCAAAATATTCGTTATCAAATAGAAAGTAAGTAGAGGAAAGGGCATGGTGAAACAACGACCTTATATCGGCCGTAAACGTATTGCCGATAAGTGACAATGAATCCAAAAGAGGGACCCTCGTGAAGAGTGAAACGACATCGAAACTTACTAACAAGTCCGAATCCTTCAGCCGTAGTGTTCTCAGTCTGTTGATAAAGTCAGCAGAGTTGCGAATATGATGCGTACATTTGCCAACAAAAGGTCTCAGTACCGAAGCCAGATGACTAGATGATAGATTATGGATGGGTGGAATTTATAAAATACCTTGCGAGTGTGGGGAAGCCTACATTGGTCAGACCACACGCACAGTACATGACCGCTGCGTTGAACATGAGCGCCACACTGGCCTTTTACAGCCCAGTAAGTCGGCCATAGCCGAACATTGTATTTCCACAGGACATACTATGGATTATTCTGCCCCGAAAATCTTGACCCCATCGAGATCCTTCTGGTTCAAATGGCTCTGAGCACTATGGGACTTAACTACTGAGGTCATCAGTCCCCTAGAACTTAGAACTACTTAAACCTAACTAACCTAAGGACATCATACACATCCATGCCCGAGGCAGGATTCGAACCTGCGACCGTAGCGGTCACGCGGTTCCAAACTGACGCCCTTAGAACCGCACGGCCACACCGGCCGGCAGATCCTTCTGGGATTCAGTTGTTAAGGAATCCGTGGAAATACGTTTGGCGGAGAATCTCATTAATCGTGATGTCGGCTTTCAATTGAATAAGGCCTGGGGCCCGTTGTTTCTTTAATATCAACCAAAAGAAAATTTTTTATGACTTCTGACATGACGAGCGAGAAGTAATTTTAATTTTTATATTGAAATTTTGCATTTTATTGTTTTCGACACGTCTGCGTGCATGTTTTACTTGTATCACGCATTCGTTTGTGCTCCATAGATGCAGTAATATTGTAGAGGGCCTTGGAATCGACAGGTGGCGCGCATGCAACGGTAACTTGCGCATGCGCGTCTTGCGGCACTTTTACGTATAAATAGAGCGACTTGCACTAGCAATCTCCAGTGTCAAACACTCGCCTGAAGATGGCTGTAAGGTTGTTAGCCGAAATATCGTGGAAAGAAGTCGTCGAGATCCGGATGCAATCCCGAAATCTTGTGGAATATTCGATACGCCGGGAAAACTTCAAGAGTCACAATAAATAAAATGTGTGAACAAAACATCACCAGACCAACGTTTCCTAATCACCATGAAAGTATGTACTTTAGCTGTAGTACTACTTATAACGAACATAATGATAATAATTACATTCTTTTTTGCGAATATGACCAATGAAAGAAATAAGTTTTGGGTTTCGTGTCTCATGTACAATGAAGATCCAAAGAGACTGTACACCTGCTAATATGGTGCAGGGCTCACGTGAGCACGCAGAAGTGCCGCAACAAATGGCTCAAATGGCTCTGATCATTATGGGACTTAACATCTGAGGTCATCAGTCCCCTAGAACTTAGAACTACTTAAACCTAACTAACCTAAGGACATCACACACATCCATGCCCGTGGCAGGATTCGAACCTTCGACTGTAGCGATCGCGTGGTTCCAGACGGAAGCACCTAGAACCGTTCGGCCACTGCGGTCGGCAGTGCCGCAACGCGACGTGGCATGAACTCGACTAATGGCTGAAGTAGTGTCGGAAGGAACTGAAACCATGGATCCTGCAGGGCTATCCATAAATACGTGAGGGTACGACAGGATGGAGATCTCTTCTGAACAGCACGTTACAAGGCATCCCAGATATGCTGAATAATGTTCTTGTCTGGGAAGTTTGGCGGCCAGCGGAAGTGTTTAAACTCATAATAGTGTTCGTGGGGCCACTCTAAAGCAACTCTGGACGTGTGGGGCGCCGCATTGTCCTGCCCGTGGGGCGTCGCATTGTCCTGCAGGAATTGTCGAAGTCTTTCGGAATGCACAATGGTCATGAATGGATGCTGGTGATCAGAAAAGATGTTTACGTACGTGTCACCTGTCAGATTCGTAGTTAAACGTATCAGGGGTCCCATATCACTCCAACTGCACACGCCCCACACTATTACAAAGCCTCCACCAGCTTGGACAGTCCCCTGCTGACATGCAGGGTCCCTGGAATCATGAGGTTGTCTCCATATCGGTACAAGTCCATCCGCTCGATACAGTTTGAAACGAAACTCGTCCGATCAGGCACCATGTTTCCAGTCATCAATAGTCGAATCTCGAAGTTGACGTGCTCATTTGTAAGGAGTACAGCTTTCTGTCGTGCAGTCATCAAGGGTACACGCGTGGACCTTCGGCTCCGAAGGCCCTTATCGATGATGTTTCGTTGAATGGTTCGCACATTGACACTTGATGGTGGCCCAGCTTTGAAATCTGCAGCAAATTATGGAAGGGTGGCACTTCTGTCACGTTGAACGATTCTCTTCAGTAGTCGTTGGCCCCGTTCTTGCAGGATCTTTTTCCTGCCGCAGCGACGTCGGAGATTTGATGTTTTACCGGATTCCTGATATTCACTGTAGACTCGTGAAATGATCATACGGGAAAATCCTCACTTCATCGCTATCTCGGAGATGCTGTGTCCCATCTCTGGCCGACTATAGCACCACGTTCAGTCACTTAAATCTTGATAACCTGCTATTGTAGCAGCAGTAACCGACCTAGCAATTGCGCCAGACAATTTTCTTATATAGACGTTGCCGAAACAGCGCTGTATTCTTCCTGCTTACATATCTGTGTATTTCAATACACATGCCTATACCAGTTTGTCTGGAGCTTCAGTGCATGAAGAAATCATAATGAGGGAGCACAAACTGGAATTGAACAAGGCTAGCGAACTGGGGGTGAAATTTCGTCGATTTACTTTGAAAAACCATCCAGGAATTCGCTCTTCACTTTTTGTTAAACTACAGGAAACGTAAACGTCAACAGGAATAAACAATGGGTTACCGCGTCTTCAGTAAGAGAAGTTATTGAAATGAGCTAACTTGTCGCAAATAAGTTCCAGAGCACACACCCCGCCAAATCAATACCACAGAGTGAAGAAACTTCTTTTAGTTGGAGACCCATAATTCAGTATCACAGTTTCTTGTCCTTAGAATCCTGGCTGAGCATGTGCCAGGTTTGAAGGAAACATAGTGGCTGACTGAAGCCTTGGCTTAATAGGTGAGGTACTCAAGGTTTATAATAGCACTAATCAAGAGCGAAAAAGTATACAGTTTCCATTCGTCGCATTTGGATTTGAATTGAATGTGGATTAGCACGTCAGTATCAAACAAGCAAATTAATTGCGTTAAAATTCCTCTTGTTGAGTTTTGTGTAATCAAGATAAAGAAAGATTCTTCAGTAGGAAAGACAGGACAGAGGAAAATAACAGTTTAGGCTACTAATTTTTACTGGTCTCACAAGGATCAGGAGGCAAGAAAGTCACTTTTGTAGGAAACATCATAAAATTCTGACGGTATGATTTAAAGGACTCATGGACTTGAATTTCCTTCGTAAGTATACAATATGTTAGCCATTGCAAGGACTACTTCTCAGTTTCAGGTTCATAGCTGTAAATTCACACATCCTAAACGGTTTCAGATGGTCCTCAAGGTTTCGCATAGCACCTAGCAGTTGCCTGAAACACGCGTACTGTATGTCTATATCTAGATCGACACGCCGCAAACTGTTTGGTAGCGGGTACTTCGTGTATCACTGTCACTCTCTCCCTCTTCTGTTCCAATCTTGAATGGTTGCCGGTAAGTGTCCGTGTGAGCACGAATGTCTTTAATTTTGTCTTCATGGCCTGATGGCGAGATATACTTAGATAGAAAAAATATACCTTTTGATTCTTGTAGGAAACAATGGTATCGGAACTCGAACAGTAAACAACACCGTGAAGAAGAATGGCCCTCTTGGAGCATCAACCATTGTTGTTGGCTGATCGTCGCCGTGATACTTTCCTGCTAACTACATGAACCGGCAACGAAACATGCTGCTCGTCTTTAGATATTCTATTACATCAATTCTATCTGTCTTGAAGCCAAATCCAAGTACTTGTCGAATGAGTGTTTTGTAAGCTACCTCCTTTGTTGACGGACTATATTTCCTGAGGATTCTTCCAATGAATCTGTATGCATCTGCCTTTCTGAAGTGTTTCCTTTATTCTTTTTATCTGTTTATTACATAGTTTATCAAAAGGACATATTGGTTAATGGAAAATTATGTGCTGAGCGATAAGATATGATACAGCGAGATGGTGATGGAGCATCGCCAGACTCAGGTACTACAGGTGAAGCTATTCAGCGTGAGTTAAGACACATAGAGCTTGTGCTAAACCATGACATTCCCGTATGGCATGACAACATCTCGATCAGATAACTTTCCTAAATCGCGAGGACACGGCTATAAAACAACCAGCACATCATGAATCACCAGTTCCTACTTGTACAAATGAAATGTGTGAGGTTACTAGCCCCTACTACCAAACCTATCATGGTGAGGCAGGGAACGTTACTCCTCAAGCAGACTGTACTACTGAATCAGTGGAGTGGCATCCACATTTATGGGAATACTATTAAAAAAAAACTTCATAAAACTTCATTGAAGATGGCCAGTTCTAGGTATTTTCACGAGAAAATAAGTCTGCTTGCCCAGCTCGTTTTGTAAAGGATTGTACGAGTGTACTGGACAAGTCTTGGAGCGCAAGGCAGTAGATTCAGTTCGCCATAGCATATATACACAGAGTAAGACAGCCATATGGGCGACTGAAATTGCTATGACATACGATTAGTTTGAGGAAACATTCCTGACCAAGTACTGTTCAGGATACGTGCAAGGACGACTGAGGAAAGAGTCCTTTATCCCGTAAAAATACAATCCAGAGAGCATACGGAAATACCTATAATGCAATATTAACAAATCTCGCTACTGGGGCCATCCTGCAACACAAAAGTATGGGCTGCAGAATTTGAAGGCTAAGTTACCCATCAACATTTGTGAAAAGTTAATTAAATACCAGACCATAACCCGAAGCATTTCGTGTCAGTCCTGAATTTGATTGATTTGATCCAGGGGGATTTTAAATGCGCTAGCAGCAAAGGTGAAATGTGGCCTATAAACTTCACCGCGCAAGTAATTAATCTTGGGGACAGCAACTGTTATCATGGCAAAAGCGCGCCGCCGCAGGCCAATCGTGGAATTCAAAATAATAATGTAAAGTCGCAGAATTCTCCGCATTGTTACAGGCTGAATGTGGAATATCACACAAACCGAAATGGACCCTACCATCACTACCACTCCAAATACGGCAACCACTGGCCCCCAACGTAGGGAATCCGCGACTGCCGCAACATCCCAACTTCGACAACAGACTGACTACCAAAGCGAGACCTCCACCGAATTGGCCACTGCCGGAAAATCATAGCATTTGCATAGTTTAAGTGCAGAGAAACGCCCCTCATCAACGAATGAAGCGTCAAACTACATGTCTGATGACAGTCTTGAGATGGGATCGGAGTGGGATGGGGACCCAGTTTACACTGGACAGTTTTATATGTTGATATTAAGCAAGGGCTCGGTCATGATTTTGAAATGGGTACGGAATGTGCGTAAGATCTTGTACAGGTAGCGGTTAACGCCATTGCGGGCAGAATTCTCACCACTGTAGTACTTGAAACAAGTGCTAGTATGATTACCCTTGTTGGCAATTTCTTTAAGAGAATTACCGACACTCTGAATGTGCCCATTCCACCACAGCAAATTTTTCTGGCGTCTGGTGTTACTGGTGCCAGATGTCAGAGTGTGGATACGCAAGCACAGATTAATGTTCAATTTGAGGATAGAGCCTTTATTTGCACATTTCCTGTGAATTATTATGGGTGGAGGTTACACTTAACAACCGAGCTAGGTTAATAATTGCCTCCTTTTACCGACCCCCCGACTCAGCAGCATTAGTGGCAGAACAACTGAGAGAAAATTTGGAATACATTTCGCATAAATTTTCTCAGCATGTTATAGTCTTAGGTGGAGATTTCAATTTACCAGATATAGACTGGGACACTCAGATGTTTAGGACGGGTGGTAGGGACAGAGCATCGAGTGACATTATACTGAGTGCACTATCCGAAAATTACCTCGAGCAATTAAACAGAGAACCGACTCGTGGAGATAACATCTTGGACCTACTGATAACAAACAGACCCGAACTTTTCGACTCTGTAAGTGCAGAACAGGGAATCAGTGATCATAAGGCCGTTGCAGCATCCTTGAATATGGAAGTTAATAGTAATATAAAAAAAGGGAGGAAGGTTTATCTGTTTAGCAAGAGTAATAGAAGGCAGATTTCAGACTACCTAACAGATCAAAACGAAAATTTCTGTTCCGACACTGACAATGTTGAGTGTTTATGGAAAAAGTTCAAGGCAATCGTAAAATGCGTTTTAGACAGGTACGTGCCGAGTAAAACTGTGAGGGACGGGAAAAACCCACCGTGGTACAACAACAAAGTTAGGAAACTACTGCGAAAGCAAAGAGAGCTTCACTCCAAGTTTAAACGCAGCCAAAACCTCTCAGACAAACAGAAGCTAAACGATGTCAAAGTTAGCGTAAGGAGGGCTATGCGTGAAGCGTTCAGTGAATTCGAAAGTAAAATACTAGGTACCGACTTGACAGAAAATCCTAGGAAGTTCTGGTCTTACGTTAAATGTGTAAGTGGCTCGAAACAGCATGTCCAGACACTCCGGGATGATGATGGCATTGAAACAGAGGATGACAAGCGTAAAGCTGAAATACTAAACACCTTTTTCCAAAGCTGTTTCACAGAGGAAGACCGTACTGCGGTTCCTTCTCTAAATCTTCGCACAAACGAAAAAATGGCTGACATCGAAATAAGTGTCCAAGGAATAGAAAAGCAACTGGAATCACTCAACAGAGGAAAGTGCACTGGACCTGACGGGATACCAATTCGATTCTACACAGAGTACGCGAAAGAACTTGCCCCCCTTCTAACAGCCGTGTACCGCAAGTCTCTAGAGGAACGGAAGGTTCCAAATGATTGGAAAAGAGCACAGGTAGTCCCAGTCTTCAAGAAGGTTAGTCGAGCAGATGCGCAAAACTATAGACCTATATCTCTGACGTCGATCTGTTGTAGAATTTTAGAACATGTTTTTTGCTCGAATATCATGTCGTTTATGGAAACTCAGAATCTACTATGTAGGAATCAACATGGATTCCGGAAACAGCGATCGTGGGAGACCCAACTCGCTTTATTTGTTCATGAGACCCAGAAAATATTAGATACAGGCTCCCAGGTAGATGCTATTTTCCTTGACTTCCGGAAGGCGTTCGATACAGTTCCGCACTGTCGCCTGATAAACAAAGTAAGAGCCTACGGAATATCAGACCAGCTGTGTGGCTGGATTGAAGAGTTTTTAGCAAACAGAACACAGCATGTTGTTATCAACGGAGAGACGTCTACAGACGTTAAAGTAACCTCTGGCGTGCCACAGGGGAGTGTTATGGGACCATTGCTTTTCACAATATATATAAATGACCTAGTAGATAGTGTCGGAAGTTCCATGCGGCTTTTCGCGGATGATGCTGTAGTATACAGAGAAGTTGCAGCATTGGAAAATTGTAGCGAAATGCAGGAAGATCTGCAGCGGATAGGCACTTGGTGCAGGGAGTGGCAACTGACCCTTAACATAGACAAATGTAATGTATTGCGAATACATAGAAAGAAGGATCCTTTATTGTATGATTATATAATAGCGGAACAAACACTGGTAGCAGTTACTTCTGTAAAATATCTGGGAGTATGCGTGCGGAACGATTTGAAGTGGAATGATCATATAAAATTAATTGTTGGTAAGGCGGGTACCAGGTTGAGATTCATTGGGAGAGTCCTTAGAAAATGTAGTCCATCAACATAGGAGGTGGCTTACAAAACACTCGTTCAACCTATACTTGAGTATTGCTCATCAGTGTGGGATCCGTACCAGATCGGGTTGACGGAGGAGATAGAGAAGATTCAAAGAAGAGCGGCGCGTTTCGTCACTGGATTATTTGGTAACCGTGATAGCGTTACGGAGATGTTTAACAAACTCAAGTGGCAGACTCTGCAAGAGAGGCGCTCTGCATCGCGGTGTAGCTTGCTCGCCAGGTTTCGAGAGGGTGCGTTTCTGGATGAGGTATCGAATATATTGCTTCCCCCTACTTATACCTCCCGAGGAGATCACGAATGTAAAATTAGTGAGATTAGAACGCGCACAGAGGCTTTCAGACAGTCGTTCTTCCCGCGAACCATACGCGACTGGAACAGGAAAGGGAGGTAATGACAGTGGCACGTAAAGTGCCCTCCGCCACACACCGTTGGGTGGCTTGCGGAGTATAAATGTAGATGAAATGTAGATGTTCTCACAGTGAAGGCTTAACTGTAAATTGCTTGATGGGTATGGACTCCCTGTGAGGCAGAAATGCGAAGACCGACCTTCCAAGAGGCCAGCAACATTTGACAGTGTATATTAGAAATGTTGTTATAAATCTAATTAAAACTGAGGAGTGTCACGGCAGATTCTGTCAAGGGGCTGAAATAAAAATCATTCAATGTCGGTTTCTGCACATGCAAATCACCGTGAGTAATCGAGTACTGCAACTGAATGAGATTTTCACTCTGCAGCGGAGGGTGCGCTGATATGAAACTTCCTGGTAGATTAAAACTGCGTGCCCGACCGAGACTCGAACTCGGGACCTTTGCCTTTCCCAGGCAAGTGCTCTACCATCTGAGCTACCGAAGCAGGACTCACGCGCGGTCCTCACAGCTTTACTTCTGCCAGTATCTCGTCTCCTACCTTCCAAACTTTACAGAAGCTCTCCTGCTAACCTGGAGAACTAGCACTCCTGAAAGAAAGGATACTGCGGAGACATGGCTTAGCCACAGCCTGTGGGATGTTTCCAGAATCAGATTTTCACTCTGCAGGAGAGCTTCTGTAAAGTTTGGAAGGTAGGAGACGAGATACTGTCAGAAATAAAGCTATGAGGAGCTACCGTGAGTCGTGCTTCGGTAGGTCAGATGGTAGAGCACTTGCCCGCGAAAGGCAAAGGTCCCGAGTTCGAGTCTCGGTCGGACACACAGATTTAATCTGCGAGTACTGCAACTGTTTCGGCATCTTGTGAATATGTGATGTGCGAACCTGCCCGCATGTACGAGAAAACTGAGGAATCCGAATGTTTGTCAAAGGAACAGATATTCGAGTTAGCAGGATTGTTATCACGTTATTGTAATTTAGTCTCTAGAAGACCTGGAGTAATTAATGGTTATCAATATCTTTTTGACATGGTTCCCCATAAAAGATAATGTGACACGACAAATTCCATCCAAAGTCTAGAAGGAAGGCGTTAAAGGAGAGAGACCTAAATAAATACATACGACAGAGATTTTGTACTTGAAATATTATTTGTGAAATGTTTTTGCCATGTTTTTATCTATATGTTTCATTATCTAGATATATTTAGAATGTTAAGTCTTGTCTGCTGTTTGGATATGTGGAGTATTGCTTGCTCCAGAATTACAGGCAATAGTTGTTTTCCATTTCTCACATTGTACATTGTGTAGCAACAGTACACTAAGATAAAGTTATACGGAATATAGGTGATTTATAATTGGCTTAGAAAAGTTATCTTACAATGATTTACTATGGTTGTAAACTCCCTAACGGAACAGTTGTCAAACATTTTTATATCTTATCCACAAATTCTAAATCTAATTCATGTCTGAGGTGCTTAATTGGAAAAGACCGGGGAAGTATCACAAAAAATATCTGATAAAGTGTGTCATCATCTGTAACCCCGAAAACACGTTTGTAATTCCAGTGAACATTTACACTGGAAGAATCTCTCAGAATGCCACATAAGTTAAAACAACGTCACTACGAAAAAAGGACTGAGACAGTTTTACTTGTTTCAACACTTTCATTTTGTCTTTCGTTATGATAGTTTGAGCGGAAAAGATGTAATTTGAATTGATAGTAATTTTGCTGTCTTAATAATTATCTATTTCACCATAATTAGTCGAGATCATTATTTCACAAGGACCTTCATCCTATATCCATATAATTTTCCAGTTTATATTGTATTCTTAAATGTGTTTTGGTGAAACAATAGGAGAGATCTGGATTGCTCGGAGGTGGACGACCGAACACTATCCGTGTTCTTTCGTTAACTGTTTTACAACAGTGAGTCATAACGCCACAGAGGTACATTATCTGATTATTTCCCTTGCTTCACGTAACATCTTATTGTGAGAAATACGCCGATTCGATCGGTTATCTCTTATGCAGGCACTTTATTGTGAATAGCAGAGTAATCACGTAGATGTAGATGTAGATGTAGATGAACAATGACGCACGGCAGCCTGCTCACTGACCTGATGCAATCCCAACTAAAAGAAAACGTCCTCACGTTGGATCCTGACAAGGCAATGTTTCAGTTAAAACAAGAGAAGGTTTAACGAGCTGCACTGCGTGATGCTATCTATAGAGATTGTCCATCATCAATTTGGGTTGCCTCCCCGTCGCGACTGTTGAGTATCAAACTCAGATGGCTTGTTAGCTTCTAATTAATGTCGCCCCTTTGAGAAACTTTCCTAGGGAATATATCATTGAGCGACAGTAAGTAACGCCGCATTTCCTTATGATTAGTTTCACTTTAAATCGATCTATCTGTGCGCAGTAGGTTACGTTTCTTTATGCTGAAAGTCAGTTTGACATTCCCTGCACCAATCGTCAGCCTTTTGCTGATCTCCCTGTACTTTGGTTCTGTTTTCTAGACTACCAACTTCTCTGAGTACAACAGCATAATCCACGAAAACCCCGCAGAACTTCCAATGTTGTCTAGCATGTCATTTATATACATTGCGAAAAGTAATACACTTATAACACCCGTGGAATCCCTAAGTTACTTTTACATCTGGAGACTTCTCTCTATTGGAAATGACACGCTGTCTCCAGTTTGCTAGAAACTCTTCAGTCCAGTCACGAAACTGGTCTGCTATACCGTACACTGGTATTGTGTTCATTAGGCGGAAGTGTGTCGAATGCTTTAAGGAAGTGAAGGACCCGAAATCTACCTCGGTGCCTATATCTACCGCTTTCTTCTCTCCTGGGCAAACAGAGCCAGCTATTTTTCAGTCAGCCGTAGTTTTCGGTACCTGCATTCAGCCTTACAGAGGAAATTTTCGGTCCCCAGAAATTGCATAATACGCGAGCATAAAAGGCGTTCCAAACTCTTCAACAGACGGACGAAGGAGATATAGGTTTATAGTTTTGTGTGCCTGTTCGATAATGCTTGCAGAAAACGAGAATGATGTGTTTTACTCCAATCATCAGGAACATTTATCTTCTAGAAACGTACGGTACACTGATGCCAAAAGAGGAGTAAATTGTTTTGCATACCCTATGCGCAATAGTACTGACATCCTATGAGCTCCAGTAGCCTTTTCTCTATTGTGAGATTTCAGTTATTTCGATATCAGCCACTTTGTCCTTCGTGCGGTGATTGAAAAGAGATGTTACGAAGCGATCTTCTTCCGTGAAGCATTTTTGGACGTAGACGTTTAGTATGAGAGCCGATCAACAAGTTTCCGTACAGTCCAGCATTGGTATGCCGCTTTGGCAAATCACATGGAGCACTGAGGCAATCATCCCACCGCAGCATCTGTTTGAAGATACTAGTTTGGTAAGACACCGTGTCCTGCTGCGTGAAGAAGTCCGTAACTGCCTGAAGCACACCTTCGTCCAACAAGAATTGTCGACCCTTCACGGTCTTCTTCAGGGAAGTGAAGCTGTTTTAATCGCATGGGGAGAGAGCAGGACTATGGGGCATGTGCTCGAGTGTCTCCCATTTTAGTTCGACCAGTGTGTTGTGTCGAATCCTGACCAATTGGAGCGCTTCTCCACAACGGTGGTTTTCGTCAAACATTCTGCCCCATACACATTCTTCATTCCCCGGCGGATATCTACCGGTCCTTGTGCTTCAGTAGGAAAAACCGGAATAACAGCACGTTGCTCCGTTTGGTACTAATGTTGCCATAGTTCACGTTTTCATATTTACCGCATGCTCGTCGAAAATACACTAATCCCTTGCCTACATGTCAGCGTTTATATAGCCACATCTGAATTACGCTACGTTGCATATACACTATGTGATCAAAAGAATCCGGACACCACTAAAACATACGTTTTTCACATTAGATGCATTATGCTACCACCTACTGCCAGGTACTCCGCATCAGCACCTTCTTGCTTCCCACTGTTGAAGAGCAATTCGGGGATGGCGATTGCATCTTTCAATACGATCGAGCACCTGTTTATAATGCACGATCTGTGGCGGAGTGGTTACACCACAATAACATCCCTGTAATGGACTGGCCTACACAGGGTCCTGACCTGAATCCTATCGAACACCTTTGGGATGTTTTGGAACGCAGACTTCGTGCCAGGCCTCACCGATCGACATCAGTACCTCTCCTCAGTGCAGCACTTCGTGAAGAATGGACTGCCATTCTCCAGGAAAACTTTCAGCACCTCACTGAACGTATGCCTGCGAGAGAGGAAGCTGCCATTAAGGCTAAGGGTGAGCTAACACCATACTGATTTCCAGCGTTACCGATGGAGGGCGTCACGAACTTGTATGTCATTTTCAGCTAGGTGCCCGGATAATTTTGATCATATAGTGTATACCACTACTAACGCCCTCAGAAGGAAATATTTTGATCGTCCTTCATATTTTGGCGTCTTTGTGATGTCCTTCATTAAGGCCACAGTCCTGATTAAGGTCACAGTGAGACACATATCTTTGAATCGTCTTCTGATTTAAAGTAAGACCAAAATTTCTCAGGATTTTCTCTCCAGTGGGTAGACTGAATTTTACATTTGAATTGATTGACTGCTTCACGTGTGACTTTTGTTACGCTATTTTTCGTTTAATTTTTGTTTGTTTTGGGAGCTTTGTCTCCGTTTAAATTTGCTGTGAAAGTCTCTTTACTTTCGCAGTAGCTTTCTAAGACGGCCAACGAACCACGCTGGTCTTTTCCATCCCTCACAACTTTGCTCGCCACGTACCTGTCTACAAGGTATTGTGCAATGCTCTTGAACATATGTATTGAGACTCAACGTCCCTAGTGCTGGAGATGGAATTTTGATGCTGCCCGCTGAGATAATCTGAAACGGCGCTCATGCTAAGCAGAGCGGGGAAGAAAGGTCTTCCTATCTTTCTTTGTATTCCTATTTACAGCCATACTCGGAGATGCCGTCACGGCCTAATGATGACTGATTCTCTTTTCTGCGCTAATTAAGACGAAAAGTACGGGTCAGTTTGTCACCAGCAGGTCTAAAATGTTACATTCACGAGTTGGTTCTCTGGTTAAATGCTTAAAGAAATTTTCGGATCAGCATTTAGACAAATTTCTCACATTCCATGACGCTATTAGCCGCCCTAAAGACTTGAGCCACCCCGTCACTCTACCAGACCACACACCTACTAAGCTGAAGTCAACACTTAGTATTACAACATGACCAGGGAATTTACGCCAGCTATTCTATAGGAGTCCTCTAAACTGTTGCGCCTCTACCGCTGCTGTGGAGCACACGCACCGACCTGCAGAACGCGGTCTCCGTGGGCGGCCAGCTTCTGGACGAGGTAGGACGCCAGGGGGAGATCCGCCCCCGCCACCTCGGCCTCAGTCAGCGGCGGGCCGCTCAGCAAGTGCCGGCTCTGCTTCTCGCCGTCCCTGATCGTCGCCATGGTGGACTACGATAGCGCAGGCTCACCCTCCTGGCTATGTCTGTCGTCTTATCTTGTGCGGTCAACAGCTGCGCCGATAAAGCAAGTGAGCTTAGGATAACTGTAGCAGAGGCAAAATAACGATGTTTCTGCACTGTTGGAAGTGAGGCTTGCTTCTGCGAAACGTGGAACCACGTTGCCAGCTGTGCGGCTTCGACTCGCCCACCCACTATCCTACTCACTTGCCTGACCCTGCCGAAACCCACGACTTCATCACCTGCTACAAACGTGACACGACTTCACCTCCGCACCTCACAGCGGAGTACATCAGGTGTGATGAACGATTAAGGACGGAAGGGGTCACTCAAGTCTATTTCAATAACAGATGAGAACGCACTAAATGAAATATCTATGTTTTGATCAAAGACCCTCAGATACGGTCAATGAAAAAATCACAACACCAAGAAGCAACTGTGCGACGTAAACGAGAGTTGGTAGGCGTGTTTCTACACATGAAAGAACATGTCTATTAAACTTCCACACCAAGAATCACACTAGTCGCGCCATTATGAGTATGCAAATCAGATTTGCATTAAATACAAACTGGAAAAGTCGTGGGTCGCAGTTACCTTCCAGATAGGACAAGGGGGGTTGATGTTAGTCAAGAATGCGTTTAAGGCGACAAAGACGCCTTTATCAACACCTCATTCAGTTTGAATTAGGTTGTCTAATAGAACTACGAGAATCTGGGTGCCCTTCCGTGATACTGCAGACAGATTTCGCAGGAATATAGGCAATGTACATGATTTTGTATGTCCATCATTTTAGCAGGTGGTCTCTGGGACGACGGCTGTTTATTATCGTGACAAAAAATAAAAACACCTACAGCCGTCCTTATGATTTTATTTTATTTTGTCGCTACCATTTCCAACGCTTCATTGCGTCATCTTCAAACTGTTTTGATGCGGTACAGGTTGATACGGTCGCCATGCATAATCCATCAGTTGCCAACATTACTGGATTCGCAGATAATGTGTCAGCACTCCAACCATCAACTGCCAATGGTTGGAGTGCTGCTCATTATCTGCGAATCCAGTAATGCTGCCAAGTGACGGGTTATGCATGTTGTCTCTGGGACGACGGCCGTTTATTATCGTGACAAAAAATAAAAACACCTACAGCCGTCCTTATGATTTTATTTTATTTTGTCTCTACCAGTTCCAACGCTTCATTGCGTCATCTTCAGACTGTTTTGATGTCGTACAGGCTGATACGGTCGCCATGCATAACCCATCAGTTGCCATCATTACTGGATTCGCAGATAACGTGTCAGCACTCCAACCATTGGCAGTTGATGGTTGGAATGCTGACACCTTATCTGCGAATCCAGTAATGATGGCAACTGATGGGTTATGCAAGGCGATCGTATCAACCTGTACCGCATCAAAACAGCCTGAAGATGACCCAATTAAGTGTTGAAACCGGTAGCGACAAAATAAAATAAAATCATAAGGACGGCTGTTGGTGTTTTTATTTTTTGTCACGAATGTACATGATTGCTGGCAGTGATGAGCATGAGAATGTACCGTCGCAAGAAGACCGGGCTCTGGATGGCCACGTGGCATTAACGATAGGGAATACCATCGTGTTCGCGCATGGCTCTGGCGCGTCGATTTGCATCTGCAGCAGCAGTTTGACCAGAAGGTGGCACCACAGTAACACAACGATGTGTTAAAAATCAGTTACTTCCAGGACAGCTCCGAGTGGGACGCCCTGTAACGTGCGTTCCACTGACCCGAAACCAGCGAGATCTGCAACTTCCCTGGTGCAAACAAGAGCTCGTTAGAGGACAGGGTGGAGGTCTGCTCGTCTTCTGATGAAAGCTGGTTGTGCCTCGGTGCAAGTGATGGCCGTGTGTTGGTTAGGAAGCGGCCAGTAGAGGGCCAGCAGCCAACCTATCTGTGCGCTAGAAACACTTGACCTGTACCTGGAGTATGGTCCAGGATGCGTTTTCATATGAGAACTGGAGCACTCTCGTGGTTGACCTACGGAGCCTGACTGCAAATTTGTACGTCAGTGTGGTGATTCGACCTGCGAACCGCAACAACCCTATGTGCTCGATTGGAGACAGATCTGGTGATCTACCAGGCAACATTTTGTCACACTGAAGAGCATGTTGGGTTGCAACAGAGGTATTGTAGGAGAGAGTTATCCTGTTGGAACACAGCTCCTGGAATACTGTTAACGCTTTCATTCGACATTCTGGCTGTTACACTGTTGTTAATGTACCAGAATTTCATATTTGCAGTGGCTTATCTCACACTTACAATAGGGGACCACACCTTGCCTATCTAACCCATGTTAATTTAGGCAAGTATGTGACCCATTTCTGAGAAAACTATTTGATGCAGGACCGTAATACTTTTACTGTATGTTACATGATGCTAAGAGAGTCAACTGTGCTAAAATCTACTTTATCCATTTTATATTGTTTAAGAAATACTTTTTTTAATTTATTAACAAAAAATATTAAGTTTTTCTGCAGAAAATACTTTTTTGTGAACTTCCTAATGGGGAAATATTAGTGAATGTAGTACCAGAGGTGGCTTTTTTTGTTAAGTAGAGTCTCTGAAAATTGCATTCATTTATCTATGTAGTTTCTGATATAAGAGTCATATGAACTGAACATTTTAGTTTGAAGGAAACTGACTTGAAAGAAAAAGCTTTTGAAATTTGTTACTTACAGTTAACTAAAACTGTCCTGCTGCATGTGATGGCCCTTCTTTGGCCTCTAGCAGATGTTCCAGCTTCTTTTTCACCTTCCTGGATGTTTGTCTTGCTTTCTTGGCCATATTAGATGCAGACCTGTCTGCATCGGCTATCCTCATTTTACCACAGTATATTTTCACCAGGATTAATTCCCAGCTTTTTCAGTGCCCAACACTTCCCAATATTACCATAATTGAATGTAATAACAGCGTCATGAACTCCTGGTTTCATTGCATGCATGCCTACAAATACAGTTTTAGGAAGGCGGTTCCAAATTATGCTGCTGAAACATTCATTTGCGTTCTTTGTATGCTCATGCATACATTTACGTAGAAGGTCAGGATGAGTCAAGTCTCTGAAAATAGGTTTAACTGCTGTAATAACAGCAGCAGGAAGAGAATGCTGGTGAGAATAAGATTCTCCAGTTGCCTGAGCACTATTGTATTTGCACCACGAATTTACTCCTGATGGACATAATCCATGAGATGGCTTATCATCAGTAGAGGACTTATGGAAGAATATGGCCCAAACATCTCTCTTCATTGCCTCCAGATTTTCTTTATTTCTCCTAATTGCCTGCCCACAGTATACCTGCAGGTTTTCTATTTCAGTTTTAGTTTACCGACCCTGTCCAGTCAAGAATTTTCCATCTTATAATTTTTCTCCCCTCATATCAACAGTTAGTTTTCTCAGCCTTGTTCCCAAACGTTTTTGAACATGGCCTACACATTCTATTTTGCTAATAATGGCATCTCCATATGGCTTAGAGTTGACAGTGGGTGACAGAAAAGTGGGCATGGAAGACAAACACACGTGGTAGGAAAATACTCTTTAAATACTCGAAAATTTTTTTTTCAGCAAAATCCTTTTCAGAGTACTTAAATAAAACCTTAATCTATCGAAATATGATGAAAACCGAAAACCGATTTTTTTCGATCTGAACCACGGTGTGGTCCCCTTAGCCTGTGATCTACTCGTTTTAATCACTTAAATGCGATATCTAGATAAATTTATTCTCTAAACTTCATTACTATATAGTCATTATTTTTTCGTGTTGCGATTTTTTTTTCGTCAATGCCTTTAATAAAGAATATCTAACGACTAAACAAAAGAAAAGAGGTACTGAATTAGGCAGCGGAAGTTCTTGGATACAAAGTGTTTATTACCGGACCAGGAAGAAACGACTGATCCATCAATAAGAACATAAGTGTAAGTTAAGTTTCACGTTCAGGCCCTGGTTGGGCCACACTGTCCCGACCGACCGTCTTGTCATCTTCCGATAATGGCTGCTTTCTATCTGAGATCTAGGGGAATGTGATCAGCACACTGCTCTCCCGGCTGTCACCCGGTTTCTGGAACTGGGAACCGCCACTAATCGGTCAAGTAGTTCCTCATTTGGCCTCACGAGCTTGAGTGCAGCTCGTTCCAGTCCTCCCACCAAGGAAAAATCCATGGGAGCACCGGGAATCGAACCTGGGTCCTCCACACGAGTCAGCGCGCTGGCCAAAAGTAGGCAACAAAAACCATACACATAAATAACGAAACACATACAAACTGAGGAAATAAAACTGGTAATTGAGCGCCAGCAAGAGAGGTACGGCCTAATACTTGCACACGGCAGCAGAATCTGGCAGTTTAGTTTATCGGTTGCGTGCGGGCGTTGGTGGTTCGTAATGCAGTCGTAATTACGATTTCCCATCGTAATTCTGAATGATAAGGTTGTCGCAATTAGAGCGCATTAAGACTATTTATTGCTTCTCCAACTAACGGGCATTCTTTTATCTTCCTTTTAGTGCCTGTAAACTGTCTCAACCCGACTCCTAAATGTTAGCATGCCGCTACTGCAGAAATCCTCGGGTCCCAGTGAGGCAGAGCTCTTGCTGTCGGAATTGTTTAAAACCTCTGTTATTTCGGAAAAAAATAGCCGACTCCACGGAGGCTCTGCTTTTCATAGCTGACACAGCTGTACCGATCTGCAATTTTTTTGGCAAACTACTCAATTAGGCTACTGGTCACTGGCGTCTGTTAACGGCCAGAAACGCAGTTTAACTGTCCTGAATTACGTAAGACTCGGTTAGAACCATATAGCACCAAGTGCAGTAAAGTAACATAGAAAAATTGGCTTAAATGCAAAAAAATGATTGCAAAAAATCAGAAAACTCGTACAAACGTTAGTTAAATGAACATTTCGAGTGTGAAGCACCCCATAATCCTACTTCAGACTATCAGACAGCTCAAAACGTATGTGGCCACATGCGGTCGTAATCACATAGGCCTTTCGAAAAATACAGAAGGAAATCAATAAACAGAATAAAATTACCCCAGAACTTTGATTACGCAGATTTAAAACGGAAAAGACTACAAAATAATTGACTGCATTTATCTAACCTCGTACCCATACATTGTCAACTCTGATGAACCTTCATAACGAAGTAGCAACGTGACCGTTTGATTTTATCTCTACCTCTAATAAGCCTGAAGCAAAAGTGCCTATTCCTCTTTCTAACTGCCTGCGACCCCTTACCACAGAGCGCCGATGTCTCGATGGTGTGCCACAACACACCAATTTCTGCACCGTCTCAGCAAAACACGTGACCCCTGCCAATCTCTGCTCCTTAGAGGAAAAGCCGTGAGACCCTTCTGGTTAATGATCTCTCAGCCTACACCAAACACCAAAGATCACGCGTGTTTTAACAGCCACTGACAAGTTAGCCAACATGTGGCGGACGCGTTTCATGGTGACGTAGTACATTCCGGATAATTGAGGTTATCTAATGAATATTTTTTATAGGTAGATGCTGTAATAAATGACAGCTCTGTATTCCAGGTTCCACGAGGGAGGTGGAAGAACAAGTGCTCTCCATTGTCCCTCCGCCGCACCAGTTGCAGACACCATGGACACTTTCGTTTGGTGAGTGCAAAAAAATATCAGTTTAGCTTATGATAGATAAAAGTGCTACTATGCTATTTAACAACATCCATACATATTTCTGTGCACATTGCACAAAATTTTAAATCCTTTCCAACGTATGTAACCATTACTCGGAGCACTAGAACCAAATAACGATCCCCGCCAGGAACGCGGCTTAAATGTAGCAACGAATAAGGTATTAATTATAAAAGAGCTCTGGGCGTTACAGAAGAGAATTATTTTAATTGATATATGACGTCGCAAATGTGAATGGAAGTGGATGCCCCACGTAATAGGAATAACGTGAACCACGGACCTTTCCGTTCGTGGGGAGGCTTGCGTGCCTCAGAAATAGAAATAGCTGTACCATAGGCGCAACATCAACAGTGGGATATCTGTTAAGAGGCCAGGCAAACGTGTGGTTCCTCAGGAGGGGCAGCAGCCCTTTCAGCACTTGCAGGGGAAACAGTCTAGATAATTTACTCATCTGGCCTTGTAACATTAACCAAAAAGGCTTTGCTGTGATGGTACTGCGAACGGTTGAAAACAAGGAGAAATTACAGCCGTAATTTTTCCTGAGGGCATGCAGCTTTACTGTATGATTAAATGATGATGGCATCCACTTGGGTAAAATATTTAGGAGGTAAAACAGTCCCCCATTCGGATCTCCGGGTGGGGACTACTCAGGAGGACGTCGTTAACAGGAGAAACAAAAAATGGTTTAAATGGCTCTCAGCACTATGGGACTTAACATCTGAGGTCATCAGTCCCCTAGAACTTAGAGCTACTTAAACCTAACGAACCTAAGGACATCACACACATCCATGCCCGATGTAGGATTCGTACCTGCGACCGTAGCACTCGTGCATTTCCGGACTGTAGCGCCTAGAACCGATCGGCCACCCCGACCTTCCAGGAGAAACAAAACTGGTGTTCTACGGATCGGAGCGTGGAATGTCATATCCCTGAATCGGGCAGGTAGGTTAGAAAATGGAAAAAGGGAAATGGACAGGTTAAAGTTAGATATAGTGGGAATTAGTGAAGTTCGGTGGCAGGAGGAACAAGACTTTGGTGGCAGATGAATACAGGGCTATAAATACAAAATCAAATAAGGGTAATGCAGGAGTAGGTTTAATAGTGAATAAAAAAATATGAGTGCGGGTAAGCCACTACAAACAGCGTAGTGAACGCATTGTTTTGGCCAAGATAGACACGAAACCCACACCTACTACAGTGGTACAAGTTTATATGCCAACTAGCTCCGCAGATGACGAAAAGGTTGAAGAAATGTATGATGAGATAAAAGAAATTATTCAGATAGTGAAGGGAGACCAAAATTTAATAGTTCTTGCTCACTGGAATTCGATAGTAGAAAAAGGAAGATTAGATTAGATTAGATTAATACTAGTTCCATGGATCATGAATACGATATTTCGTAATGATGTGGAACGAGTCAAATTCATGACATAATTAAGTTAATTTAACAACATAATTAAGTTAATATAACAACATTTTAATTTTTTGTTTTTTTAATTTTTTTATAATTTTTTTGTTTGGTTCTTTTTTCTTTTTTTTCTTAATTTATATCTAAAAGTTTCTCTATGGAGTAGAAGGAGTTGTCATTCAGAAATTCTTTCAGTTTCTTCTTAAATACTTGTTGGGTATCTGTAAGAATTTTGATACTATTTGGTAAGTGACCAAAGACTTTAGTGGCAGTATAATTCACCCCTTTCTGTGCCAAAGTTAGATTTAATCTTGAATAGTGAATATCATCCTTTCTCCTAGTATTGTAGTTATGCACACTGCTATTACTTTTGAATTGGGGTTGGTTTTTAATAACAAATTTCATAAGAGAGTATTTATACTGAGAAGCTACTGTGAATATCCCTAGATCCTTAAATAAATGTCTGCAGGATGATCTTGGGTGGACCCCAGCTATTATTCTGATTACACATTTTTGTGCAATAAATGCTTTATTCCTCAGTGATGAATTACCCCAAAATATGATGCCATATGCAAGCAATGAGTGAAAATAGGCGTTGTAATCTAATTTACTAAGATGTTTATCACCAAAGTTTGCAATTACTCTTATTGCATAAGTAGCTGAACTCAAACGTTTCAGCAGATCATCAATATATTTCTTCCAATTTAATCTCTCATCAATGGACACACCTAAAAATTTTGAATACTCTACCTTAGCTACATGCTTCTGATTAAGGTCTATATTTATTAATGGTGTCATACCATTTACTGTACGGAACTGTATGTACTGTGTCATATCAAAATTCAGTGAGAGTCCGTTTACAGGGAACCACTTAGTAATTCTCTGAAAGACATTATTGACAATTTCATCAGTTGATTCTTGTTTGTCAGGTGTGATTACTATACTTGTATCATCAGCAAAGAGAACTGACTTTGCCTCTTCATGAATATAGAATGGCAAGTCATTAATATATATTAAGAACAACAAAGGACCCAAGACCGACCCTTGTGGAACCCCATTCTTGATAGTTCCCCAGTCTGAGGAATGTGCTGATCTTTGCATATTATGAGAACTGCTTATTTCAACTTTCTGCACTCTTCCATTTGCGCACTGTCCCACTCATGCCACAATGCTTGAGCTTGTCTACCAGAATTTCATGATTTACACAATCAAAAGCCTTTGAGAGACCACAAAAAATCCCAATGGGTGGTGTTCGGTTATTGAGATTATTCAAAATTTGTTTGGTGAAAGCATATATGGAATTTTCTGTTGAAAAACCATTCTGGAAACCAAACTGACACTTTGTTAGTACTTCATTTTCACAGATATGTGAAGCTAATCTTGAATACATTACTTTTTCAAAAATTTTGGATAAGGCTGTTAGAAGGGAGATTGGATGGTAATTGTTGACATCAGATCTATCCCCTTTTTTATGCAAAGGTATAACAATAGCGTATTTCAGTCTATCAGGGAAAATGCCCTGTTCCAGAGAGCTATTACACAGGTGGCTGAGAATCTTACTTATCTGTTGAGAACAAGCTTTTAGTATTTTGCAGGATATGCCATCAATTCCACGAGAGTTTTTGCTTTTAAGCAAGTTTATTATTTTCCTAATTTCAGAGGGAGAAGTGGGTGAGATTTCAATTGTATCAAATTGCATAGGTATGGCCTTTTCCATTAACAGCCTAGCATCTTCTAATGAACACCTGGATCATACTATATCCACAACATTTAGAAAATGATTATTAAAAATATTTTCAACTTCTGACTTTTTGTTCGTAAAGTTTTCATTCAATTTGATGGCAATACTGTCTTGCTGTGCTCTTGGTTGACCTGTTTCTCTTTTAATAATATTCCAAATTGTTTTAATTTTATTATCAGAGTTTCTGATTGCAGACATGATACACATACTTCTGGATTTTCTAATAACTTTTCTTAATATAGCACAGTAGTTTTTATAATTTTTGATAATTTCTGGGTCACTACTCTTTCTTGCTATCAGATACATTTCCCTTTTCCGGTTACAAGATATTTTTATACCCTTAGTAAGCCATGGTCTGTTACATGGTTTCTTACGAGTATATTTAACTACGTATTTTCTTGGGGAAGCAGTTTTCAAATGCATTTACAAAAGTGTCATGAAATTAATTGTATTTTAAATTGGTATCAGGTTCACAGTACACCTCATCCCAGTCTACCTGAAATTTTCAATTGTTAAATCGTTGACTGAATGTACTACTTCAGAGGACTGTTTAGTACTGCTGAATGGAGCTATGTCATGTATTGTAACTAGCTGTGCACCATGATCAGAAAGACCATTCTCAACAGGCTGAGCATTTATATGGTTACACTTATCTTGGTCTATAAATAAGTTATTATCAGTGAGCTGCTATCCTTTACCACCTGAGTAGGAAAATCAATAACAGGTGTCAAATTGAAAGAACCGAGTAATACTTCAAGGTCATTTTTCCTATTACACTCTTTCAGAGACTCTACATTGAAGTACCCACAAATAATAATTGGCTTCCCCCTGTCTGACAGATAGCACAAGGAGTCCAAATTTTTCAGAAATAGATGAAAATTTCCCGATGGGGGCCTATAGAGAGTTACAATTATAAATGTGCCTTTATTTAATTTAAGCTCACAGACACATGCTTAAAGAGAAGGAATAGGGGTAAAGAATGAAAGAGGAAGCGGCCTAGTAGAATTTTGAACAGAGCATAACTTAATAATAGCTAATACTAGGTTTAAGAATCATGAAAGAAGGTTGTATACACGGAAGAATCCTGGAGATACTAGAAGGTATCAGATAGATTATATAATGGTAAGACAGAGATTTAGCAATCAGGTTTTAAACTGTAAGACATTTCCAGGTGCAGATGTGGACACTGACCACAATCTACTGGTTATGAACTGTAGATTAAAACTGAAGAAACTGCGAAAAGGTAGGAATTTAAGGAGATTGGACCTGGATATCCTGAAAGAACCAGAAGTTGTAGAGTGTTTCAGAGAGAGCATTAGGGAACGATTGACAGGAACAGGGGAAAGAAATACAGTAAAAGGAGAATGGGTAGCTTCGAGAGATGAAACACTGAAGGCAGCAGAGGATCAAGCAGGTAAAAACACGAGGCCTAGTAGAAATCATTGGGTAACAGAAGAGATATGTCATTTAATTGATGAAAGGAGAAAATAGAAAAATGCAGTAAATGAAGCAGGCAAAAAGGAATACAAACGTCTCAAAAATGATATCGACAGGAAGTGCAAAATGGCTAGAGGACAAATGTAAGGATGTAGAGGTACAGATAACTAGGGGTAAGATAGATACTGCCTACAGGAAAATTAAAGAGACCTTTGGAGAAAAGAGAAACACTTGCATGAACATCAAGACATCAGATGGAAACCCAGTTCTAAGCAAAGAAGGGGAAGCAGAAAGGTGGAAGGATAAGATAGATACTGCCTACAGGAAAATTAAAGAGACCTTTGGAGAAAAGAGAAACACTTGCATGAACATCAAGACATCAGATGGAAACCCAGTTCTAAGCAAAGAAGGGGAAGCAGAAAGGTGGAAGGAGTATACAGAGGGTCTATACAAGGACGATGTTCTTGAGGACAATATTACAGAAATGGAAAAGAATGGAGATGAAGATGAAATAGGAGATATGATACTGTGTGAAGAGTTTGACAGACCATTGAAAGACCTAAGTCGAAACAAGGCCCCGAGAGTGGACAACATTCCATTAGAACTACTGACAGCCTTAGCGAGCCAGGCCTAAAAAACTCTACCATCTGGTGAGCAAGATGTATGAGATAGGTGAAATACCCTCAGACTTCAAGAAGAATATAATAATTCCAATCCCAAAGAAAGCAGGTGTCGACAGATGTGAAAATTATCGAATTATCAGTTCAGTAAGCCACGGCTGCAAAATAGTAACACGAATTATTTACAGACGAATGGGAAAACTGGTAGAAGCCGAACTCGGGGAATATCAGTTTGGATTCCGTAGAAATGTTCGAACATGTGAAGCAATGCTGACCCTACGACTTATCTTAAAAATAGGTTAAGGAAAGGCAAACCTACGTTTCTAGCATTTGTAGTCTTAGAGAAAGCTTTTGACAATGTTGGCTGAAATATTCTTTTTCGAATTCTGAAGGTGGCAGGGGTAAAATACAGGGAGCGATAGGCTATTTACAAATTGTACAGAAACCAGATGGCAGTTACAAGAGTCCAGGGGCATGTAACGGAAGCAGTGGTTGGGAAGGGAGTGAGACAGGGTTGTGGCCTATCCCCGATATTATTCGATCTGTATATTGAGCAAGCAGTAAAGGAAACAAAAAAAAATTCGGAGTTCGAATTAAAATCCATGGAGAAGAAATAAAAATGAGGTTCGCCGATGACATTGTAATTCTGTCAGAGACAGCAAAGGATCTGGAAGAGTAGCTGAACGGAATGGACAGTGTCTTGAAAGGAGGATAATGGAATGTAGTCGAATTAAATTGGGTGATGCTGCGGGAATTAGATTAGGAACTGAGACGCTTAAAGTAGTAAACGAGTTTTGCTATTTGGGAAGCAAAATAACTGATGTTGGTCGAAGTAGAGAGGATATAAAATGTAGACTGACAATGGCAAGGAAAGCGTTTTTGAGGAAGAGAAATTTGTTAACATTGAGAATAGATTTAAATGTCAGGAAGTCGTTTCTAAAAGTATTTGTATGAAGTGTAGCCATGTATGGAAGTGAAAAGTGGACGATAAATAGTTTCGTCAAGAAGAGAATAGAAGATTTCGAAATGTGGTGCTACAGAAGAATGCTGAAGATTAGATGGGTAGATCACATAACCGCCGGCCGCGGTGGTCTCGCGGTTAAGGCGCTCAGTCCGGAACCGCGGGACTGCTACGGTCGCAGGTTCGAATCCTGCCTCGGGCATGGATGTGTGTGATGTCCTTAGGTTAGTTAGGTTTAAGTAGTTCTAAGTTCTAGGGGACTGATGACCACAGTAGTTAAGTCCCATAGTGCTCAGAGCCATTTGAACCAAGCCATCACATAACCAATGAGGAGGTATTGAACAGAATTGGGGAGAAGAGGAGTTTGTGACACAACTTGACTAGAAAAAATGATCGGTTGTTAGGGCATATTCTGAGGCATCAAGGGATCACCAATTTAGCATTGGAGGGCAGCGTGGAGGGTAAAAATCGTAGAGGGAGACCAAGAGATGAATACGCTAAACAGATTCAGAAAGATGTAGGTTGCAATAGGCACTGGGAGAAGAAGACGCTTGCACAGGATAGAGTAGCATGGAGGGGTGCATCAAACCAGTCTTTGGACTGAAGACCACAGCAACAACAACAATTTTTTTTCCGAGATGAGTGCAAGAGATGTATTTTAAAGCGAACTACCTATTGTTGATTCTTTTCTAACGTATTGTAGGTCGGTAGCCGAGATTATCACCTCAACAATCAATGCGTATGGGACATTTAGATAAATTCAGTAGAGTGTGCATTAACATTTAGAAACGTATTCTATACCAGGTGTTATTTTAGTAGAAGCCAAATAGAGTTATAATACCGAATAAAAGTCTACAAATGGTTACACGCGAAGCATGGCAAAGAGGAAACAGACAGGTATAAACGTACAGATAAAGCTTAAGATTCTAGATAATGTGGACCGTGGCACAAAGAAAACAGCAATTGCAGAGCTGTTTGGAATTCCCAAATCTATTTTACCTACGATAATTAAGAACCGAGAAAAAAAATCATCAGTGCTGCTGTATCAGGTTCCGGAAACAAATCTAAAAGACTTCGCAGTGCAAAGTATGAAGACATCTAGACGTCACTGCTAAGATAGTTCAGTCATCTGAGTGCAGCTAACATTCTAAGAAGTGTCCCTATGATTCAGTCACAAGCAGATGAGATTGTCGAAACAGTTGACATCAAAGACTTAAGTAGTTTTCCTGATTGCCTGTATCGGTTCCAGAAGAGACATACAAGTTTATCAGTACAAATCTCTTGTGAAGAAAATAATGTTGCTGAAGGAAGTGCGAACTTATGGTTGCATAAACTCGACCGACTGAGTGAAGAGCATGCCTCGTGTGATATTTTCCATATGGACGAAATTGGACTTTACTACAAAGTTTTTCCAAATCGCACCCTTGGAATAAAAAGTGATAAGTGTCACGGTCGAGCACTCTGCAAACAACGTGTAACTGTTGGCTTTGTATGTAACGCAGACGGCAGTGATCAGTTTCCTCCCTCAGTTATCGGTAGATCCGAGAAACCGCGCTCTTTTAAAAGAACCTTGATCTATTGTCACCATAAGAATGCTTGAATAGAGGACACATAATTTTGAAAGTGGTTTCTTCGTTTCGTCAGTCGACGTTGCACAAAGCAGATATGTTCTTCTTGCAACGGAGAGTCACACAAATCTGAAGGCTGTAAATTCAACTAAATACTTAGGTATTACAATTACAAGTAACCTAAATTTGAACGATCACATAGATAATGTTGTAGGTAGAGCAAACCAAAAACTGCAATTCATTGGCAGAACACTTAGAAGGTGCAACGGGTCAACTAAAGAGACTGCTTACACCACGCTTGTCCGCACTATTCTGGAGTATTGCTGTGCGGTGTGGGATGCACATCAGGTGGTACAGACGGATGACATCGAAAAAGTACAAGTAAGGGCAGCTCGTTTTGTATTATCGCGAAATAGGAGAGATAGTGCCACAGACATGACACGTGAATTGGAGTGGCAGTCATTCAAACAATGGACAGCTCTGCAAGACTGTGTGAACCGTGCGTTTAGTTCTGAGGAATTCGTTAATGCAGACGACGGTGTTGCCGTATCTGCTTGTATGGAATCAAATGTGCTGTGACCAAAGTGCAGGAAGGCTCGTCAGAAGAAACTGAGTAACAGGAGTATACAGATACCATTCTACCTACCCGTCAGCAGATGTTTACGCCGTTGAATAGTTTAGAGCGATTTTCTTCACCATCCGATATCACTGCTGCGTTTACGGACGCTACAGTTACAGTTGGTTGCGAAATAACAAGATACTTTCGTTTCCGTGAACGTCAGCAATTTTTCACAAGAAAATAGTGTAAGTTTTGAGGACCCGTACTTTTACAGTCACTTTGCATTGTTATAAGTCTACAGCAAAGTAAAATGACTGATAACTGTAGTGTATTACGCATTACTTTACTACCGTACAGAGATATGTTTTAAACATCTGTAGTTTTCATTTAACATGATTTTTAATAATGTAAACTCTTTCTTTTAGGTCCGATCGGATTCGTATTGTGTGTGTATGCTAAGTCTTTCATGGAAAAGATTTTACATAATACCTTTTTAATAGCGTGTTTTCTTATATCTGCCCAAATAGTGACAGTGTAAGGAAGTGAATTTAAGAATGTCACGGAATACTCAATGTGAACACATCCGAATGCTATGAGACATGCTGATGGTTTAATGCCCCTTACAGACACGTGCGTGTCAACGTTTCAACGACATTAGATAACAGTGCACTGCATGCGTGAAAACAGACAGGGTTTTAGTTCCGTGTATCCCCAGTACCATTCTTGGAGTACAGACAAAGATCTGAAATTTGGATATTTGTGGTAAGTTCCTATGGGACCAAACTGCTGAGGCCATCGGTCCCTAGGCTTACACACTAATTAATTTAACTTACACTAATTTACGCTAAGGGCAACTCGCAACTCCGATGGGGGAGTGGGGGGGGGGGGGGGGGGGGCTGCGCGAACCGTGCAAGACGCCCGAGACTGCAGGCTATCCCGCGTGGCTGACAAAGATCTGTTGTCAGAACTGCGGATCACCACTTGGTACTGATCTACACAATACAGGTGTGACTGCTTCCATGGCCAATGACAATTTGAATAATATAATTATCCTCTCAGCGTCACGCTGAGTCAGTTTGAGTTCCAAAGTAATCTGGCTTAGTTGTCTAAAAGATTCTATTCGAAATGTCTAAGTGATTACGATCAGAAACTGCCGTTCTTTTGACAGAGAGAGCCTTTCTGGGACCATGAGAGTTCTTTCAGATCACAGTTCTGTAACATCATGTTACAGTTTTGCAATGATTCAGTGTTAGAGGAAACCACTGTAGCTTAGTTTAATCCTAAATGTTCTATGCTCTGATTATAAGGCTCGTGGTTGATTCCAATCCACAAAATGTGAAAGGTGCTTCATTCGTATAAGGTGGTTCATGTTAGTATATTTTACCGTTGATGTATAATGATATTTATTGTTAGAGTCATGAACAAAAGTCAGCTGTTACTGCTGTTACTGAACTACACAGTCTGAAATGCAACACTTCCAGGCACAAATTCGTGTACAATATCTTGTGATCAATGAGAAAGTTTATTTTAAAGGAAGAAAAAGATTAAACACTAATGGCTCGTGAATAAATTATGTGTACCAGATGTAGCATCTATGATGCATATGCAGTTCATTACTGGCTTTTGTCATAGTGGTTAAGCATGAGCACAGAACCTACCCCATAGCGTGAAGCATGTGCTAATGAGACTGTTGTCTGGCTTACAAGTTGCCAGCCTCTGATCTGGCCTTCGGTAATAATGTAAAGAATGAATCATGATACCGAGTATTTATAAATTAGTTATATAAAAGCAACCTTTAATTGTCAAAAAGGTAAACAACTTACAGAAATATTTGACACAGCCCTGAATGCAGACTATTTCCAAGTTTTATTTACAAATGATCAATGCTGCTTCCTTTGGAACGCTACAGATATCTCATCTGCATTTAATTTCCTGCTAGTCCTATGAAGCAAGTCTTGATGTATTGTGGCAACTGCATGTGTTATCCCTTGTAGCAGTTCGTCGACGTGTCTTTTTAATGTGACAGCATACACTGAACCCATTGGGGTTAAATCATGTGATCGCGGTGGCCATGATACTGTTTCTCCATGTCCGATCCACATCGAGACATTCCTAATTAGATATGCGACTACTTCACTATGATAGAGTGGTGGCGCGCCATCTTGCTGGAAAATAAAGTCTGTGCCAATATCCTGTTGTAACTGAGGCATTATATAATGTTCAAGCATGTCCAAGTATAAGATGCCAGTTACAGTTCTCTGCAAAAAGCATCTCCACTCTGCACCTTATTAAGGGGGGTAGGACACGACATTTTAATTTGCACTGTCTATACTTTTACAAATAAATTCATTAAACTTTGTCACCATGACCAGGAAGGATTCAGGATTCACGCTCATAGCAGCGGAAGTTCAAAAACACGAAAAAATAATATTTTTTTAAATGTGAAATTTCATGATTTTTTTTCATTTACTGTTGGCTGCATTTGTTGCTATAGGTGCACTTTTCTTCATAAGTAAGAGAGATTCTTCGATGAGTTTTGCACAGCTTACAAACCATACTTACAGATGTATGAAACTCTAGAATTTATTTAATCTATGGAAAAATGAATGGGCTGCTACGTTTTAAACTTCGTGTTTAGAGAAAATTCGAATTTTATAGTTAATTATCTCAATTTTTACCATAGTTTTTAACAGATTTGGGAAATTCTAGAGTTTCATACACCTGCAAGTATGGTTTGTATGCTTGGCAAAATTCGTGGAAGAATCTCTCTTACTTATGAAGAAAAGTGTACCTACAGCAACAAATGCAGCCAATACCAAGTGAAAAAGTGATAAAATTACACATGTAAAAAAATTTGTTTTGTTATGTCTTTTAACTTCCTTTGGTATGAGTGTGAATCCTGAATCCTTCCTGGTCATGCTGACAAAGTTTTATGAATTTATTTGTAAAAGTATACACAGTGCAAATTGAAATGTCCTGTGGTGCCTCTCCTGCTCCAAGTCGGCCAGTTTCACGTCCTACCCCCGTTAAACATTTCTACACAATACTCAGCTCGTTTTACTTTGTCACTCATTCTTAAAGCTTGAAACAATTCCAATTTGTAGGGTTCGAATGACAGGCATTTCTGTAATACCTTCCACACCGTAACACTAAGCATATTGAATTCTAAGCTGACACGTTTCATTGATTTACCTGGAGTTCTTAAATTTCTGCGTCTGAGACTGCTAGCCAACCATGACCCAGCATCGTATTTGATACACATTCAGTTTCGTTGAAACGATTGTATACCAGTTAATAACAGTTTGTCTTTGAGGTGATGGCTTGTGATGTTTAGTCTTGAACTGTCTCTGAACTCTAGGTGCGGATTTGGACTCATTAAAGTAGAAACGACACTGCGCACGCTCTGCACCATTACATAACTCCATGATGACGACTGTAATAACTCATTTGCGCATGCCACCTAGCGGGAACATCAGGAACTAATGGCATTAGGTGGAACAAAACTTCAAGATGTACTGCATTCAGTGCTGTACCAAACATATCTGTAACATATTTATCCCTTTCACTATTAAAGAGTACTTCTGTGTAACTGCTTTATAAATATCCTGTGTTCTGGGGATCATTTACACGGAACACCTTTAGACATATACTGATTTAGTGGGTTCATAATATCAGTTGTATGTGAAAAAAAAATTGCGAACATGGTTCAGAAAAGCTTGTAAATATATCTGGTAAAGAGGAGTTCGTAGTTTGTTGATGACTTCCAAATGTTCTTGAGGTGATTGTATTGTGTTTGAATTGAGAAAATGCTGAAGATATTCAATTTCTTCTTGGAGAAGATACAGTTCATTAAGATTTAATTTTGTGGAGGATTCCTCTAGCCTAACAACAACTATTCATAAGTAATTTTAAACTTTTACCTAACTCATACCAGTGACATAAATATCACCTACCTGAGTCTGCACTTCATGGTATGTAACAAATTAATTGTTAATTTATGGTATATGCCTAAGAAAACTAAAGGCCCTGTTTCGATACCAATCTCTTACATTTGTGTGACACACATGATGTGTTCGGAATGGGAATTGATATTTACCGTGCTGGAAATCTTTTCTTTCCGTGCTCTATCGATTTATGCATTAGGTTGGCAGCAGCGCTGATTAGACCTAGATGGAGTGTGCGGTGCCCTCTACACCAGAAGGAAGGTCACATAATGTGACGAGCGATTTAAGGGCGGACGCTGTGGTCAGCAGTCTCGCTGAGTTCCGGGCCAGCATTGGGCCACAGGCAAGGGCTGTGTCTTCGATGCCGGCGGTAGGCTTGGGCAGCAGGTATGCTCCAAACGCTAGTATGTGCTGTGTCCGCTGTGCCAGTTTTGCTGTTTGGCCAGTGAATATCGTCCGCTGGAAAATTTTATTCTGGCATGACTGTTGGTCCCTGGTTTATGCTCAGCATTTGAATATCTAAAGAAACTCTATGTCAGATTTGAAGGCGGATTTCCTACCTCTCTGTGATTCTGATTATGGAATGCCTGTGTTTTACAGCCAGTTTGTTCCTGAACTACAGCTGTCAGCGAAAGCTAGCTTTCTCGGCTGCTGATGGTTTTCATAACCGTCCTCAGAAATTACGCTGAGCATCTTATTTTTACGACTACTCTATCGTTATGTGATCTGTCCGTCTGTGTGCTAGCCTCTAAGGTTACGCAAAAAATGGTCAAAATCACAGTAGCGCAAATGGTGTAGGTTTTAAACATGGCTGAAACAGCAACTGTTGAAATTCTTCACTGTAAATGATGACAGCCAGAACAGTTGCAGGATAAAGATTTATTAAAATTCTTGACCATGGTTTCGGTATATCTAAATATACCTTCATCAGAAGTAAAGTATCTAAAATTACATCCTGCAATGGAGATTAATAAAACGATTGTGCCGAAGGCGTCGACAGTAGTATAAATGGAGATGATGTTTTAACTACTGACGACGCCTTTGGCACAAATGTTTTATTAATCTCCGTTGCAGGGTGTAATTTTAGGTATTTCACTTCTGATCAAGGTATATATAGATATACCGAAACCATGGTCAAGAATTTTAATAAATCTTTATCCTGAAACTGTTTTGGCTGTCATCATTTACCGTGAAGCAAATGGAGTAGTTAGGTAAGGTAGGCTACTAAGAGATTTCCTACCGATAGTTTGTTATTAGCCTTATAGTACCGGTGGAACTCCTACGTGAAATCGGGTCGTGTTGTGGGCCCATTTCTAATGGGAATGCTATATGAAATTTAAGTCGTTTCTGTGACATAGTAGATGCGGTTTCTTAACTTGAAGGTGATCTGTTCCCTGCATGTATAGGCTGTAACAAGTTTGATTGTTCATGGGTGTTTCGAGTGTTATGCAAAGTGGCACTCGTATATTTGTCTCTTCATTTTGTATGCTCATTGACCTCAAAACGGCACTAGCATATCTTAATTTGTATCAGAAAACCTGGTGGGCAGTTGCTATTTAAGTAGTCGGACCATTTTATTAAATTCTGCCCCCAGCTGCCATCTGTAAGTTTTAATTGTTCATCTGGTGAACAGCTGTTATTTAATACATTCCTTCTTTTTTTATTAAATTCTATCACCAGGTTATTTCCATAACTTATAACGATAAATCCGGAAGGCAGTTGCTGTTCAGTAGATTAGATCATTTTGTTAAATTCTGCTACCAGTGGAATTCTGAGAGCAAACCTGATGGCTAGCTGTTTAATTAATCGGATTATTTCGATAAATTATGCCAGCAGTTGTTTTCCGTAGTTTGTAACTGTTAATCTGTTTCGCAGCTGCTGTTTAATTCATTGGATCATTTTATTAAATTCTGCCACCAGCTGATTTCCATAAATTATAATAATAAAATTAGTGGGTGGCTGCTGTTTCATTGGGATCATTTTTTTCTTAAATTCTGTCATCAGTTATTTTAAGTAAGACGTAATAGTAAACGTGGTGAGCAGGTGATGGGCTTGTTCGTGGGGTATATTATTTTACTAAGTTCTGACAGCAGTTACCCGGTTTACTTACAACAGTGAATCTGGTGGGCAGTTGCTGTTTAACTCAGCAGAATGAATCATTTACATAACGCTGTGAATGGTTTCTTTCTTTAACGGGCCGTGCGGTTCTAGGCGCTACAGTCTGGAGCCGAGACCGCTACGGTCGCACGTTCGAATCCTGCCTCGGGCATGGATGTGTGTGCTGTCCTTAGGTTAGTTAGGTTTAATTAGTTCTAAGTTCTAGGCGACTGATGACCTCAGAAGTTAAGTCGCATAGTGCTCAGAGCCATTTGAACCATTTTTTCTTTAACGTGTAACAGTATATCTGGTTTACAGTTTCCGTTTAACTCGTTATGATTTATCAAACCCTGCCGACAGGTGCTTTTCTTACACTGCGATAGTGAGTCGTATTGGCAACTGTTTTTTAAGGTTCATATTATTAAAATTCTGCCAACAGCTAAGCTGTAATGGCAAATTTGATTGGAAGTGTCACTTAACATTGATTCCGTTAAATTGGTAGGTTCAGATTTTGTTTAGAAAATTCTGCGGTCAGTATTCTTCGGTAAAATCACGTTAAAATTTTTTAGAGGTACGAGCTGTGCTTTGATATATTTTACACTTGCGAAATTATCTGCTTGAATTTAGCCCGTCAGGCCGTTGTGCGCGCAGATTGAAGCAGCCGGCCGGAGGCAATGTCACCAAACGTGTTCTGCGTTGGGTTTCCTAAAACCGAACAAGACAGAGATACAAAATTGGACAGCAGTGAGAATCTATCCCGAGCCACGAATTAAGCAGTCTTGTGCGATACTGTCTACGCTGTGAGAGCAGCTGTCAGTAATTGTATCTACATCTACATCTACATTTATACTCCGCAAGCCACCCAACGGTGTGTGGCGGAGGGCACTTTACGTGCCACTCTCATTACCTCCCTTTCCTGTTCCACTCGCGTATGGTTCGCGGGAAGAACGACTGCCGAGAAACCTCCGTGCGAGCTCGAATCTCTCTAATTTTACATTCGTGATTTCCTCGGGAGGTATAAGTAGGGGGAAGAAATATATTCGATACCTTATCCAGGAACGCACCCTCTCGAAACCTGGACAGCAAGCTACACCGCGATGCAGAGCGCCTCTCTTGCAGAGTCTGATACTTGAGTTTGTTAAACATCTCCGTAACGCTATCACGCTTACCAAATAACCCTGTGACGAAACGCGCCGCTCTTCTTTGGATCTTCTGTATCTCCTGTGTCAACCCGAGCTGGTACGGATCCCACACTGATGAGCAATACTCAAGTATAGGTCGAACGAGCGTTTTGTAAGCCACCTCCTTTTGTTGATGGACTACATTTTCTAAGGACTCTCCCAGTGAATCTCAACCTGGCACCCGCCTTATCAACAATTAATTTTATATGGTCATTCCACTTCAAATCGTTCCGTACGCATACTCCCAGATATTTTACAGAAGTAACTGCTACGAGTGTTTGTTCCGCTATCTTATAATCCGTTCCACACCATACTTCATATTTCGAAGGAAAGACCTACGTAGCCACAGTCGGGCACCGAAATAATTCGATGGTGTAAGTTGAAAATTTATGCCGCTTCCGGAACCTCGCGCGAAACACGAGCTCTTGTCTTAACTGCCAATTCCAGCTACTTCTGGAGTAATCCAGTTGTAAAACAAATCGGTAGATTACAAAAAAAAGACAAACAGTGTGTTCAACAAAAGTAGATATCATGGAATGAAACAGCCAGTCTTCATTTTGGTTTTTAATACAAGTGTATGTTATACTTAGTGGCTGTAATCATGGATTGTCGGGAGCTGAAAGTGACTCGAGGTTGTGTGGGCGTAAATTCTAAACACTATTAAAATCAACTTATTAAGCAAAATAAACAACTTCGAGCACAAACAGCAAAGGAGAACAAAAGGAGTCAGCACACAGTCCTTAAAAGTCCACTTCCTACCTATTACAATACGATGCAGTTTTATACATGGTGTTCGGAAATTCCCGCAACAGACTTTTAACACTTGCAGAGGGGAGTGAGTACATAACATTCTGAAAGGGAACCCATGTCCGCGATCGTTATCCAACGACGTTACAGAGCGCCAAACTAATGTCTGTCTGCTAATTTTAGAAAGGATCGCTTCTACGAAACTCACCTTGCCCTTTTCTCACATGATATGCTGAGAACAACGGATGAAGGGTAACAGGCAGAGTCCGTATTTCTAGATTGACACGGTGCACCATTGCTGTCTGTAAACGAAGGTTCGATCATGTGGAATACGTTCACAGATGTGTGAGTCGCTCGAAGACTTCTTAAATAATGGAACCCAGTATGTTGTCGTCGACGGCTAATGTTCATCACAGGAGTGCCCCATCGTCAGGGGTGCCCCAGGGAAGCGTGACAGGACCGCTGTTGTTCTCTGTACACACAAATGATTTGGCGGACAGTGTGGGCAGCAGTCTGCGGTTGTTTGCTGATGATGCCGTGGTGTACGCTAAGGTGTCAAAGCTGAGTGACTGCAGGAAGATACAAGACGACTTAGAGAAAATTTCTAGTTGGTGTGATAAATGGCAGTCAGCCCTAAACGTGGAAAAACGTGAATTAATGCCGGTAAGTAGGAAGAATAAAACTGTAATGTTCGGTACAGTATTACTAGTGTCTAGCTTGACACAGACATGTCGTTTAAATATCAGGGCGTAACGTTGCAAAGCGATATGAGGTGGAATGAGCATGCGAAAACTGTGGTAAGGAAGGCAATTGGTCAACTTCGTTTTATTGGGAGAATTTTAGGAAAGATTGGTTTACCTGTAAAGGAGACGGCATATAGGACTCTGTTACGACCTATTCTTGAGTACTGCTCGAGTGTTTGGGATCCGTACCAGGTAGGATTGAAGGGAGACATCAAAGCTGTTCAAAGGTAGGCTGCTAAATTTGTTACCCATGAGCTCGAACAAAACATAAGTGTTATGAAGATGCTTCGGGAACTCAAGCGGGAATCCCTGGACAGAAGGTGGCGTTCTTTGCGCGAAACACTATTAAGAAAATTTAGGGAACCGCCATTTGAAGCTGACCTCCGAACGATTCTGCTCCCGCCAGCATACATCGCGAGTAAGCCTCACGAAGATATGGTACGAGATATTAGGGCTCGTATGGAGACGTACAGACAGTCGTTTTCGCCTCGCTCCATTTGCAGGTGGAATAGGAGGGGAAACGACAAGTAGTGGTACAGGGTACCCTCCGCCACTCACCTTACGGTGGCTTGCGGTGTATCTATGTAGCTGTAGATGTACAGGCACTGGCGCTAGTAAATGTATGTATATACCGGGTGATTCCGCGATGAAGTTACAAACTTTCAAGGACGATGGAGACGGATAAGTATAACAAATTGAGGAAATGGTACCTGGTTCGGAAACGAACGAGTCGAACGTTACAAGCGAAAATCGTTCTCATACCTCTGGCAGTGGAAAACATATACCGGCACTGTTGTGGCAAAAAAAAACTGGCAGTATGCAACTTTCAGAGGTGGTAGTATGGGCGAAGAGAAGAAAAAAATGTCCAGTAAACATGGGCTCTAAAATCCATATCTTAAGAACTATGAGCTCTCATTCATCTTCGCTAGAGTGGAACATATCTCCTGTATTAAACAAGTCTTCATAGCTCTTAAAGTATGGAGTGTAGAGGTCATGTTGACTGTATATTTTTTCCTGTTTTGGTCCATACTACTACCTGTGAATGTTGCCTCCGCTTCACTCTTAGCAACAACAGTACCAGTACATGTATTCCACTGTCAGAGGTATCAGAACGGTTGGCGTTTATAACTTTCGACTCGACGGTTTCCTGATGAAGACTCCGTACCTCAAATTCATACACTTATCCTCCTCCATCAACCATGAGTGTCCGTAACGTCATCCCGGAACCACTCTGTACCTATACATACATTAACAGCCGCCAAAACCTATAAAGTGGACGTTCTGTAGCATGTACTCACTCCCCTCTACAAGTCCTAGAAGTTTGTAACAGAAATATCCAAACTACGTGTATAATATGCCAGTACAGACTCAGTTCAGTTCACAGTACGTTAACATGAACAAATATATCCAAATCATAACTTAAAATGAGAGGAGAAGAAGACAGTACACAATATAGAATATTACCCCGCAACACCCAACCAACACTAGCCCTAATTACTCTCTACTGAAAAAATAAACAATAAAATAAAAGATGCCAGCCGGACGACAGATAAATGTTTCACTAAACACTGTCATCAGTACAGCATCTCGAACTTGAATACACCAGGCCTGACAACGAACTCCTTGTATTTAACAAACGTAGTCATTTCGTAACTAGATTTGGACAGCCCAAGCACAACCATCTGCAATAGAATTCTCCTCTAGCTGTCGTAACGGAAGAAACTCCAAAACTAACAACACTTGATTCCCAACCTCCCTCCATTCCCTGGATCAGAAAAGGAAACACTGCACTGGACTAGCCACGCCAGTTTGGTCAGTGCATCACACACGATCCCTGCGCCACACCTCTCCAACAGGTTGTTGCAGCTACGCTACCTGTCTCCGGGCTCCTTTCTGCTGTCCCACAAAGCCACAACCCACCTCAAAGTTGGGCTGCGTCCGCCAACTAGCCAATATGCATCAACCCAGCGATGGCAGACATACAACAGCCGCACTGGCGACGCCAGATAGGCGAGGCAGGAATTCAGTTGTGTTATTAATTGGTAAGTCACGGCATAAACTGTATTCTGCTAATCTGTATACAACCTGCAATGCACATGTTGGTGCCAAAGCCACTGGAATACCCTATATTTAAAAAGGAAACAATGCAAAATCCAGGATGGAATGTAACAGTATTGTGAAAAGAATAGTTGCTACCCATCACATAGTGGAGATGCGTGTCGCAGATAGGCGCAACAGAATTACTGTCGGAAAGTGAGCTTTTTGCCAACAAGGCCTTTTTCGAAAGTAGACAACACACACACACACAAACGCAGCTCACACACATGACCACAATCTCTGACAGCTGAAACCAGACTGAGCAGCAGCGCATGATGGGAAAAGTAACTGGGTGGTGAGGGTAAGGAGGAGGCTGGGGCAGAGAGGGGGAGGGATACCACGGTAGTGCTGCTTATGGGAGCGTACGGGGGTGAGCTGGAGAGAAGACAGGACAGCTATGTGCAGTCTGGAGGTTAGAAGGAGGGCGGGGCGTAGCATAAAAGGAAAGAATAAAAAAGACTGTGGGTGCGTTAGTGGAATAGAGGGGAACAGGGAGGAGCTAGATGGGTAAGGGCAATGACTAACAAAAGTTGAGGCCAGCAGGGTTACGAGAAGGCAGGATATATTGCAGGGAGGGTTCCCACCTGGACAATTCAGAAAATCTGGTGTTCGTGGGAAAGATCCAGATGGCCCAGGCCGTGAAGCAGTCACTGAAATGAAGAATGTCTTGTTGGGCGGCGTGCTCAGCAACCGGATAGTCGAGCTGTTCCTTGGCCACAGTTTGTCGCTGGCCATTCATGTGGACAGACAGCTTGTTGGTCACTCATTCGGACAGACAGTTTGTTAGTAAATAAGGAAACGCCTATGCTACGGAACAGGAATCCACGAGCTGGAAACAAGAAACGGGATTTCACATTCGGGACATGGACCATTCGTAGTCTTAATAAAACAGTTGGGACAGCGACATTGATATCTGAATTAAAAACATACAAGTCAGACGTGGTAGCTCTACAGGAAATTAAGTGGCTTGGAGAAGTGGTACACACAGAGAATGATTGTGTCATTTTTACGGGGGGAGATGAAAACGGCATGAAATTGGTACTGACTTTGCTGTCAAGAAATTGTTAAAGAATTCCATCCCATTCACAAAAGAATGTCTTACATCACAATCAAACATCAGTGCTATGACATAACATTCATAAATATTCAAGCACTGACTGAAGGTTAACTGAGGACGAGAAAGATGAGTAGTATGAAGAATTAGATAGGGTATTGGAAAGTATTCCATTAAGAAATATGAGATTTATCCCAAGAGACTTAAGGGAACTATAGGTAAAGAGGATACGTTCACCGCTACAACAGAAAAGCATGTCAAGCACTCTACCACAGCCTGCCGGTGTGGCCCAGCGGTTCTAGGCGCTACAGTCTGGAACCGCGCGACCGCTCCGGTCGCAGGTTCGAATCCTGCCTCGGGCATTGATGTGTGCGATCTTCTTAGGTTAGTTAGGTTTAAGTAGTTCTAAGTGTTAGGGGACTGATTACGTCAGAAGTTAAGTCCCATAATGCTCAGAGCCATTTCAACCATTTGAACTCTACCACAGACGAAAATGTATTAAAAATGATCATCTTTGCAATGTCAAGAAATATGAGAATTTGCTCTACGATCTTCCCTCACAAAGAAATTCACAAAGGTACATAGTGTTCTCCAGGTGGCAAAACTGTAGATCAGATTGACCACGTTATGGCCGACCAAAGATGCAATTCATTCATAAGAAATGTCAGAAAGTACACAGGAGCAGATTGTAGCTCAAATCACTTCGTAGTGGTACGAAAGATGAAAATCAAGACGATTTGTAATCAACAATCTAAATCCACGCCAAATGTAAGTTCCGTGTAGAACGGCTGACGGAATTGTCTGTTAAAGAAACCTACGTGCTTGAAATTAATAACCGGTTTACAGCACTGCAAGATGTTGGGGATGAAAATAGTGTTGGGAATGCTTGAGAAAGTATACTGACAGTAGTAACAAATGCTACACAGAAAACATTCGGCGAGGAAAAGAAACTCAAGAAACGGAAATGGTTCAGCGAAAAGTGTCAGAGAGCAGTGGAAAAGAGAAACGAAGCCAGGATTCTGTGGTTGCATATTATGGAGAGTGAGTACAGGTGAGAGGCCTTCAACAGAGTGAGAAGAGTGAAAGCAAAAGCTCTACGCACATAGGAAAGGAAATCAGTTAGGTATCTACACAAGTGAAGAGCAGGAACAGAGACTCAACGATGCTGTTTCAGTATACAGAGAACAGAGAACAGTCAGAGAGGTTATCAAAGTGAAAACCTATTCATAAATGATAAAAATCAAACAATGCTAACACACCTGGAAGATATTCTAGAAAGATGGAAAGAGTGTTTCTCAATAATGTTAAATTGCTCTGACACTCAGATAACCTTCAAGTAACAGCAGTAATACTAACGAACAGAACAGAACAGAAAGGTGTACACACCAATCAAAAACTGAAAAACAAAAAGGCTGCAGGCGAGGACCAGATATCAGCAGAGATTTAAAAGAGGGTGGAAACCGAGCGAGTTGGCGCAGTGGTTAGCACACTGGACGACGGTTCAAACTCGCATTCGTCCATCCTGATATAGGTTTTCTGTGATTCCCCTAACTCGCTTCAGGAAAACGTCGGGACGATTTCTTTGAAAGCGCGCGGCCGACTTCCTCCCCATCCTTCCCTATTGCGATGAGACCGATGACCTCGCTACCTAGTACCATCCCCGCATATCAACCAACCAACCAAGAGGTTAAAACAAACTGTATAAATAAATTTATAACCTTGTCACACTGATCTGGAAAATTGAAACTCTACCTGAAGGCTAAACAGTCACAATAAATTGCTTCATACACAAGAAAGGAAATAAAATTGAATTTGCAAATTACAGAGGAATCAGTTTGCTAAACGTAACATACAAAGTTCTGTCAATGGCCATTCTTGCCAAAATTAAGCCTTACACTGAAAACAAACCGTTCCACAAATTATAATCTGTTTACTCTACGACAGATCCTTGAGAAATACTGAGAATTCAACAAAAACATCCACTGCCTGTTCATCATTTCCAGCGAGCCTAGAAACCAGTTTACATTAAGCGAATACAAGAAACATTTGTTTCTGCCACCGACGCACAAAGAAGACAAGCACTGTGATAATTTTGACGTAAGTAAGGACCATGGACCTTGCATTATTTTGCTCTTGCTAGGTCCCTGAGCACCGTTTCTGGAAAAAAATTCCACAGAAAACTCTTTCCCTAACAGAGGATGAGGTTACATAGCAAACTGTTTAGCCCACTACCCTGTCTCTGTATTTTGGACTGGTAATTCCCTCATCTGACAACAATTGATTTCCTACAACATACCTATATTCAAGCAACTGCCTGAGACTAACTTTGCTGACAGCATGTCATTTAGTATTAATTGTACGTGCGCAGCGTGTGCCAGCAACCTTCATTGTTTACTGAATCTTTAGCCTAACACGTGTGCTTACAAAACTGAAGAGTGAAAGTAACTTTCGCATCATAGGTCACTGCCAAGTAATTTATATCACTGGCAAATAACGAAGCTCGATGAAACTTTGACCATACATAGAGAAAGCTGTTACAGTATTGTACAGAAGGTAACTGAATGAAATGCGCTTAAAGACGGACTTAAATGACACTTTTGTTCAAACACGATACTACACTGAAGTCAATACGATTGATGATAGTCCCCTGAACGTTATAAAAGGCGGAACACAGTTCTCAATAGGGTGTGAGATGACCACTGACGACAGAGCATGCCCTGCAACGTGCTCCCCTGCTGGCAACAGAGATGCTAAGGATCTTGTGGTAGGGCGTTCCATTCCTCCAACAACAACCTTGACAACCGCTGAATGGTCATTGGAGCAATTGGACGTGCTGCGATACGTCTTCCCACCGCATCCCATACGTGCTCGATGGGACTTAAGTCCGGAGAACGGGCAGGCAAGTCCATTCGTAGACCACTCCTACGCAGCCACCGTGACACAGCGTGATTTGTTTTTACAGTTGCACACGGTGTTTGGTGAACTTCCCTTGTTGCCTGCTGCACGATGCAGTGATCATTTTCATGTCACTAAAACGTTGTTTGTGATTCATACTGTAATGAGGGACACCACCTCAGTGCACTGTAACTGCTAGCTGATTAACGTACACTGTCTTTTCCCGTTCCTTAAACTGTCTCGTGTTGTGGGGCCAGCTTGATTAGGCGCTATAATCACGCTGTTCTCACGCATTGTGACGTTCTGCTTTCTGCGTACGACAGAAAGACATCTGGCAACATCATCTCGCACATCCATTCGTAACTACTGAGTTGTTAATATGTTATGCTACCTTATCTATTTGTTTATTAAATTTTGCAGAGCAGTGAACTTTAAAGCATTCAAATGCTACACATAGTGAGCTATACCGGTCTACGACCTTTTTAACTATTTGAGTGGGAGGATACCGCGCCTTACAATTTAATCAGTACTTCAGTTTCAGTCAAGGTGAACTGGATGGTAGCAGATCCGATATTCATTTACTACTGCTCCCCTGCTGTTAACCGCACTGGTTCTATGACCTCCTGGCGAAGCCTGCCGGGGTAATTCCTGTGAGAGTACCTGTAAATGGCAGCTTCATGGGCCAACTCGTCCTTCCTGAACCAGCTTACACCAGGGACATCCCTGGCTATTATTCCTGCAATAAAGAAATATAAAATGTTTGTGGGTTGGGTGGACATAAATTCTAAACAATACTGAAGTGAATTCGTTAATCGTTATTAACAACGTCCAGCACATACACAGGAAAGAGCATAAAAAGGAGTCAGCTCTCAGTTCTAAAAATCTACTTAACAGCAAATACAACATAGCAGACAACTATATAATCTGCCCCGAAAAACTCAACCATGTTTACAGTATAGAGGCACGAAAAATATGATCCAAATGATAATCCTATGTGAAAGGAGCGTAAGAAAAGTCATAATAAGTCATTTTTCCCTGCAATACAGAATCCAAAATATACCCAACGAAAGCAAAACCAAATTAATTCTAAACAGACAATACAAGAGAGTACATATCGGCAGTAACGCCCTTGATTTCATTACATCCTGTTGGCCACAGTGAACAAGAAAATAAAACAATACAAGCCAGCAACAATGACGTACAAACTTCACTGAACACACTATAACCAGTGCAGCATCTCCAGATTGAATATTCCAGGCCTGACAACAACCTCGTTCTGTGTAACAAACATAGTTACTTGGTGACTAGATTTGGACAGCCCAGGTACAGTCGCCTGCTTTTCAAAACAGCAATGTTCACTCCGGACACAGTCTCATCCGTCGTTACCGAAGACACACTAAAAGTAACAACCCACACTGAGTTTTCTGGATCAGCAAAGGAAAGCACTGGCCGCTGCTCCAGACTAGAGCTAAAACCACCACAAACTCCGCCTGCAAAACAACCTGGTTGCCCAACTGCATCCTGTATGATTCCTGCTTCATTGGTCCAGCCGGTTGCCTTTTTCCAATTTTCTAGCAGTGTTGTTTCTTCGCCGGTCTTAAAAGCTCTGTCTTCTCCACTAGGGACGTCCTTACCCGGTGGCAACAGCAGTCGCATCGTCACCCGTGACCCGTGTGCAGTGAGCTGTGCTGACTCTGGCCACTTCGTGGGCCATCATTGCTTCAGCGCCACATCAATGAGTTGTTTGCCACTGTCCATGGCACCCGAGCGCTGATTCGAAGTTGTTGCCACTACTCTTCCAGTCACCAGATTCCTGGCGCTGCGTCTGCAAACTAACCGATATGCGCCCCCACAGCGGAGGGAGCCACACAAAGCCGCTCTGGTACCGCCAGCTACGTGAAGCAGGTATTCAACTAGGCCTTCAATTGGTAATTCTTGACACAGCATTTTACTTCGGAACAAATCGTTGAGTTGTGATACCTAAAGGGGGAAATATGAAAAAGAAACTAAAGCATACTACCAGTATAAATGAAAATGACAGCGAAGAAATAAAAAATGTAAGAATTATCATCACGAGATTAAAACACACAGAAATCTCACGCAATGGACAAGATATTCACCTACTATGTTTATGAAGTGTCTTTAATTGCTGAGCATTCTTCTTCTTTATGAGCCTGGGTAGCTGCGTGGTCACCAAGGCAGATTGCTGACAGAATGCACCCGTATCGATTCCTGGTCTTGTCGGTGAATTTCTCTTTTCAGGGCTGGATGTTGTGTTTTACTCACCTTCGTATCGCCATAAATGGAATTCTACAGTTTAGAGGGCTGTATGGGCACGTTCCAAAAGCCAATAATTTGAAAAATAGTTCTTCTTCTTTTAATGTTCCTTTAATAGTAGTGTCCACACTAACCGTCCATACTAACTGAGATTCCATCTCATCCATTTTACTCCTTCCCTTGACACTTAACCAACAGTTACCTTCTTTTGGTAAAAGAAAGCCTTGCTCTCGAGTAATTTGTTGTACAGTTGTTAAGTAATTTATCTGGTTTGGTAGTGAATATAAACATTATAACTGAATTGCACTGAGAAATATGCATACTACACGAAGTGCATCTAAATAGAATGCACGTCGTTTTTACGAAGTTCACACAGTACTCACTGGCATTCGTTTTTGTCTCTTGTACCCCATATGTCATTTCTGTATTTCTGTCAGTACCGGTTGTACGTAACTAGTGGACAATGTGGATGAAACACGTGTCCCCTTGAATTTATGACAGCCTGTGGTGCAACATTTTGCAATCTGTTGAACGGGTGCCGTAAAGCAATTCTTGCGTACTGTTACGGACTGTACGATTCAAGAATCGTTGCATTACTCTGCGGTCTTGACATTTTCATTGTTTTGTCCAGTATACATGATAGATGCGAGTTGGTTTCTCACTGCGCTGCCAACTTCGAGTATAATGAGTCCAAGAAAAAGTTATCTTTGCACATGAAACACACTAAGTGAAATACAAGTGTTTCCATGTTCTTGTATTATTCTCAGAATAGTAATAGCATAAAGGTACAGCGACAACAAAGCGAATTACTCAGTAGCCAGCAGTTAAATACCATCCATTGCTCATGTTCAAACAATCATATGGTGACTCCATTCTACTGATGACTCTAGAAACCTGCTACAACCCCAAATGTTTCGTTCAAAGAGGGATCTTGAGGGCAAGATTAGAATAATTACATCACACACAGAGATATTCAAACAGTCATTCTTCCCACGCTCCATACGGGAATGTAGCGGGAATCCAAAATACTGGTACAAAGTGACAAACAATCTTGACGAAGTTCTGGAATTTTGTTGGTACATTATTATGTACGTTCTAAGTGAAATAACTTCATTGAAATCTTCTGGCATTCAGCTCCTCCTCCCGCAATGGCCCGGATAAACCCATTAATGTGTAGTCCGTTGGGCCACTGCTCTTTACACTAGTTGGTGTAACCTGTGTCGAAGGTAAAGGAAAGTTGTCACGGCATTCTGGTGGAAGGAGCTGCAGAAAGGGTCCACTGATGTGTTGGAAGCATCTGCCCACGCACTAGAGAGAGCCTCATCCCCAAATGTTCAGCCAGCGTTGCTGTTAATGGCGCATGAACACTGTTCAAAGATCATAGTACAGGCCCAATGGTGACACGAACTATGCCACAACCAAGCGTTGTACTGCGGCGCTTCCAGGGCTATGTAACCAAAATTTTGGTCCTATCAAAACGACAGAATCGAGGGGCGATAAATACGACATATCACTGCTATACATTACCGCTCTTCGTTCACAGCTAGGTACGAGAAGTACTCCACGACAGTCGTCGACATGATATGACTCAGAGACTAATATTGCTAAACATAGAGACGTGCGCTAGCTGCTCTTGAAGGCACCTAGGGCTGAAGTGGAGCTGGGGGCCATCTGCAAGCTGACTTCAATCGGCTTCAGGGTGCCAACCCGTGGGTCCAGGATTTGCACCATCCTTCATGTGCCTCCGCCTGCCCTGGTTGCACACATTCTGCTACCGAGGATTTGCGTCCGCTAGTCATTGCCGTTGCATTCCTCTTTGTGCTAAGGTGGTCCATACTCATCTGCGCCAAGCAGCATGACCAACCTACTGCAGAGCAAGCCAGCTTTCTGGATCAGATGTGGCACTACAGTGGACAGGATGGTGACGTCGCTTCCTCATGGCTTCTGCCTGCTTGGCTTGGTACTTCTGTGGTCCGATCGCCTCCTGAGGCCGCCAGCTAAGGAGACACCAATAACCAAGACCAGCCTGTGCCACTGGGTGCTAACCATAGCACGATGTCGTGTCAATTACTGCACTGTATTTAATGAATCAAATGGGCAAGATTTTGCTCAATGCATCTATCACTTTATGACGACCATCCATCTGGCTCTATGTACTGGCTGCTTCGAAAAACATGGTGCATCATGACGACCTGCAGCGAGTTCTTCAAGTTACCAAGCCATTTCGAACTCGTTGCATGTTTAATGAATAGTGCTAACAGTGATAACTTTCGCTTTTTTTTGCAAAACATAGATGAATATATTGTTCCATATTAAGAATAATATCAGATAGAGAGATTGCATTTAAAAATATGCTGACGGAATGTGTTGTGCACTGTAAGACCACCTTCTACGTTTCAAATCCACACATGGTCATTATTACACAGTTACAAATGTCAAAAATGTTCATAAAATACTGACAAACTGTAAATAAGTGCAACAATCTACACTTGCCTGACCATTGGCCACATTCTCAGGCTTGAGCATCGCCCTCACCGCCGATGTGGAGCCCGTATGACAGTGGCTCACCCTTGCTCATAGACGTCTCTAATTTAACTGCTTCGAGGAAGCGTCTTAATCTTCCTCAGATTATACACCTGGTGCTAGCAGATGACGCCAACTCTGCGGACCTGGCTTTACAATTTGCCCGCAAGGGTCGCTTCTATTCATCCCTGTAAGATAGGGCTTTATTGCGTCATTGATTGCCTATGGGGTTGGTGCTGCACCCCTAAGCGGCTGCCCCTCCACACCCCCAGGAGTCCCTTGGTGGCCCTTGCTGGGGGACCCAACCTGGCCTCTGTCCATTCCATCCTTTTTACTCTCTTTATTCTTTTTTCATTTCTGAGTGTTAATGCATCGTATTGACTGATCTTTTAACGATTTGTCTTCCGGGTTCAAAAATGGTTCAAATGGCTCTGAGCACTATGGGACTTAACATCTGAGGTCATCAGTCCCCTAGAACTTAGAACTACTTAAACCTAACTAAGAACATCACACACATCCATGCCCCAGGCAGGATTCGAACCTGCGACCGTAGCGGTCGGGCAGTTCCAGACTGAAGCGCCTAGAACCGCATGGCAACAAAGGCCAGCTGTCTTCTGGGATTTATCTCTGTTTTTCATTGTGCTGGTTACAGGTAGGGTATCTAGGACTTTCCATTCGTCTCCTTCCTTTGAGGACTACTCCTGACTTGCCTATTAACGGATGAACGGTATGATGACCTTGCAGTTTAGTTCTTTTCATTCCAAACCAACCAACCAAACTGTAGTCAAGGGACAGTATTGTGAACATCAGTGTACAGCATATCAGTACACATGGTGACAAACTGTCGTTGGACGTTATCTTCTAGCATACCTAATGAGTTCAGACGATAGCGGTAGACTTCATTCAGGTGAACCCTCAACCAGTAATCACACGGACTGAGGTCTGGAGAGCAGGGAGACCGAAAATGATGGAAATGGCGGCTCAACACGCGATCCTCACCAAACTATATGCAGAAGAAATCTTTCACACATGTACCAACATAGGATACAGCGTCGTTCTGTAAAAAAGTTGTACCATCCAGTAGTCGTTTTATCAGCCAGGGTAGATATGATGTGATTCTGTAACATACCAGCATACCTGGCACCCGTCAAGCTGACAGTCTGAAAAGCAGCGCCCTGAATTTTCTCAAAGAAAAATGGTCTGATCGCGATTGATGTGGTGAATATGCATCACCCTGTGACCTCCTCGTCATGCAATGGGGTTTCCACGACAGCTCTAGGATTTTTTGTAGCCCATATTCTGTTCTGGAGCTGTGAGTGTTAACAGACGCTAGGAGTGTGAAATGGGCGTCGTCGGTCCACAAAACATTACACACCAAATCGACATCTTCCTCCACTTTTTGAAGTGCCCACACTGCACATTCTCTCCGCATCACAAGCAGTATAAGGATTTTACGTCAAAGAAACTTGGCACACTGACACGTGTGCCTCTAAAGGTTATACTGACAAACAAGTCAGATGGACCTGATAACAGCGACAAATATCCCACTCGTGAAAAGCTGTTATCTATGTTTCACTTCGTTTCCCACGCCGGAATAAGGCATAAGAAGGCAGTTTTGACCTTGTGCGGGTTATGTCTTGTAAATGTTGGCAATGCAAGTGTTCTGCATTATGCCTTGCCTCATGGAGCACGGAAATCGCCTCGCTCGCGAGGTAACCTTGTTAACCTTTCGCGCAGTAGTCATCTCGTTACAAGCTTGCGAGTATTAGTGCTACCTATGCAAGCTACTTATGCAAGCACATGCAAAATAATAGCACGAATTCTATAGACGAATGAAAAAACTGGTGGAAGCCGACCTCGGGGAAGATCAGTTAGGATGTAGTAGAAATGTTGGAACACGTGAGGCAATACTGAACCTACGACTTATCTTAGAGAATAGATTAAGGAAAGGCAAGCCTACGTTTCTAGTATTTGTAAACTTAGAGAAAACTTTTTACGACGTTGATTGGAATACTCTCTTTCCTATTCTGAACGTGGCAGGGGTAAGATACAGGGAGCGAAATGCTATTTACAATCTGTACAGAAACCGGATGGCAGTTATAAGTGTCGAGGGGCATGAAAGGCAAGCAGTGGTCGAAAATGGAGTGAGACGTGGTTGTAACCTATCCCCAATATTATTCAATCTGTATATTGAGCAAGCAGTAAAGGAAACAAAAGAAAAAATCGGAGTAGGAATTAAAATCCATGGAGAAGAAATAAAAAGTTTGAGGTTCGCCGATGACATTGTAATTCTGTCAGAGACAGCAAAGGACCTAGAAGAGCAGCTGAACGGAATGGACAGTGTCTTGAAAGGAGGATATAAGATGAACATCAACGAAAGCAAAACGAGGATAATGGAATGTAGTCGAAATAAATCGGGTGACGCTGCGGTAGTTAGAGTGGGAAATGAAACGCTTAAAGTAGTAAATGACTTTTGCTATTTGGGGAGCAAAATATCTCATCATGGCCGGCCGTGGTGGCCGAGAAGTTCTAGGCGCTACAGTCTGGAACCGCGCGACCGCTACGGTCGCAGGTTCGAATCCTGCCTCGGATACGGATGTGTGTGATGTCCTTAGGTTAGTTAGGTTTGAGTAGTTCATAGTTCTAGGGAACTGATGACCTCAGCTGTAAGTCCCATAGTGCTCAGAGCCATTTGAACCATTTTAGCCATACGTAAAACGAAAAATAATTGAAAGGTGAAACATTTATAAATGGTTTTAAAATTTGTAATAGGATTACTTTCTATGAAGATCTTTACATAAAAAAATGGATATGGTCCTATATATGGTCCTATATTGGGAGGAATTTGATTGTCTGGAAGAGGGAGACATTTGAAATTTCTTTAGGGGAGGCTGTGCAACGTGCGTAGATTATGGTTGGTGGCATAAGCCGGTATCGGCGAGGCAACGTAAAGGGTTTGGAAATTACTATAGAGAGACGCTAAGAATTCTGGAGTCTTTTTCCGATCGTGTAGGTGGTACTAAGTTGTTCTACGTTACTGCGAAGAGATGGTTAAGGATCCGTGTGGAGAAAGGTAGATAATGAGGAAAGTGAGGAAGATTACATACATGCCTTCCAAAGATTTTGAGGGACTGTTAGAACTTAGGTGGAGTAGATATCCATGTAAAAACTATCTTGGAGAGGACAGGCCTGATCAAGGATTTGTAGGATTGGAGGGTAGTATAAAGGCGTTACCCTTATGTTCAACTAATTTCTGGTTTTTGTAGTTTTAATCTATTCGGGTTTCTAGGTTAGTTGCCGGTCGAATGTTAGTTTCCGATATTTTAGTGTTTTGGTGAGTAGGAGAGGATCATCACAAATTGATTTGAAAGACCCACTGTTTTATACGTTTTGGTAACTAGCGTATGTGTTCCAGTATAGACTCGACTGGTTTTTAATTAATTTAAATTTGTATTCAGATTATGAATTTGATATATATTTTTATAACTGACGCTGTAACTTTATCACTGTTAACGTAATGACAATTTATTCTGTTTTGATCTTAAGTTTTTGACTGTATACCTTGTGCACTACCTGTTTTTTGTAATTTGTTTTTTCTGGGCACATTCTCTGGCAGACATCTTCTGGTCAGACTATACATATTTTCACAACTTACTTATAATAACCGTTTAATAGTGGTTAACTCTGCCTGCTATGAAGTACTTTTTTATTTTGCTATGAAGTACTTTATTTTATTTAACCCCCTAACCTTTCAAAAGTTTGTATGGATTACAATGTTTTCGAAGTTTCTGCGTGTTGTTAGTGCATTGAGGCGTAACATTTTGTTTCTTCCCTACAAATGAAGATGATTGTTGGCCTGCTAATATGTTTTATCTAGTTACTGTTGGATATGTGACGAAGACTATTAAAATTTGTGCAAACTTTCTGATACTGAAGCCTTATGCCACTCACCTTCGGGTATCATCGCGTTCATGTACACACCCTCTTTTTTCGGCAGGAGATATTCAGTCGTGTCGTGGGCACGATATTACACTGATCGGCTAGTATCAGTGTATCCCTGCTCTAACCTGAGCACCCAAACGGGGACATTGCACCAGACACTATGAAAGAGACCTGATAGGGCGCTGTGCAGGGCACTGTTCATTCTCCGTGCTGTGGTACAGGATTCATCTCCCTTGTGGAGTCAAACATAGATCTGTTATAGGTACGTCTTGCACGTCTTGCACTTCGTCGTACCCGACAGCAGCACGAAATTATCTGACATTTGTAACAACAATTTGTCATCAGTTGTTGCCTGGTGTCAGCGGTCAAAGTTGGTAGAAATATTAGACACCGTACGCAAAACATAATTACTAAAATGGACTTCTCTGCTGTTCCTGAGCAAGATGGCGCAGTAGTGATGCAATGGAATCGCGTTTAGTAGAACTGGAAAGAAATGCCGTCTTGGCCATCCAGAATTAGATACTGTGTGGGAGCCCTAAGTCGTTTAGGGGTAGTGTTGGGCTAATTCCTCTGAAACAGATGCTGCCGACTTCCTGCAACACCTTTTCACAACCCGTGACTGCGCTCAGTATCTAATGACTTTATCTTTCACCGTTTTGTACTGCCATTATGTGGATCAGACAAGTTATTACGTGAGGTGACGTAACAAGAGATGCGCTGGAGTTGTAATCTGTTAGGTTACAAATATATAACACGTCACCCAGAAAATGTGTCTCATAAAGTTTTTATATCGCCTTTTTTTACTTTTAAATATATGAAGTTTAACAATTGCGAAATATTTAGTTTATTCATACTGTCCTCACCAAGCCATTCCAACAGACGTCAGTGCCTACGATTCAACAATTCCACATAGCCTGGAATTCTGGTTCGCAGGACCTACATCTCCAGCGATCAGAGAACGAGACCCACACCTCCCAGGCCCTTAAAGAGTGAGCCTGAGGCACAGGGTCCACGCCTCCCAAGGTCCTTAAAGCATGTAGCAACTTATATACTTCTAGTTGACTCTGTAAAATATTCTTCGCATCTGTCGTTAGTAATAAGGAAAAACGGCTCTGAGTATCCTGCATATCGGGATCAAGAGAAAATGAGCCTAATGTTGAAGTATGAATTAGTAGTTCTCGTATCAGTTCGTTTAGCGTTACCCAGGTTGTACGATAACGAGGTGAACTGTTTCAGAGTCCAAAATACATTTGTAAATTTGCCTTTTTCGTTATTTTTAATATATGTATAAATTCATGAATCTTCAAAAATTTATATCTTTATAATTTTTTTTTATACTAGCCAACTGTGTATGCCCATTATTCATTTTAGTTTGGACTTCCAGGTTTTGGAAACTAATTTCACATATTACTTTGTTGTAATTTTTCCACCTTGAAGTTCGTTGCTTCATGGGTATTAAAGTTGCACAAGGCCTTTTTTCTTGTTTTTTGGGGAACTGACTGCAATTTTCGTATCGAGTTCAATTTACTTCAGCTCCTCAAGAAACTTGTATATATTTAGACTGTAGGAGTACAATTTACTGTTGTACTTGCTGTGGAAACTTTTATTACAAGCATCAGTGGATTTCTGTCTGTTTCAAGGAAGTTCTGTCCAAACAGATGGAGGAAAGAGTGCGTTTTCATCCATGTAAGCATCCACTAAGTAGTCGTAAGACTTCTGTTGTTTTTCAGACACAAGTATCGCTGATGTCACATCCTCGACACAACAGTCACCAAACATATTACGATCCAGCATATGGAAACAAAATATATAAGACAGAAACTTCCCGATTCCATTTCTGGAACTGGAGTCAGATACAAGTCCTAAAGTTTGTGTCTTTTGCCACTAGTTTTGTGTTAGGGAAATTTAAACTCGCATTGTTACATCAATACACAGTTCACTTCCATCTTTCATCAAAGTCCAAAATATTGTTGACCGATATAATTTCAGACCTAGATTATCAGGTTTATCCACAATTTTGGACCTAGATTATCAGGAGCATAATCCATTGGAATGTAATGTCCACTAAAAAACCCAGGGGTCATAAATATCTGACAAAAAGTCTTTGCGGAATACTCGAAAGAGCCATCAAAATATATTGTGTCACTGTGAGTGAGTATTTAACGTTTTCAGCTTCAGACAATATTACACTGTTCTTATCAGCATCATTATGTAACAACAAATCCGGCCCATATGTAACTTTCACACTTAATGTATTAACAACAACGTAAGCCTCTTGACTACTGGCAGATAATTTCGACAAAACTTTCCGAGGAGCTTTGTAAATGAATTTACGAAAATTGACGATGTCTTAATAGTTATTTCTTTCATGTATTTTCCTTTGAGCTGATCATATCCAGGGTGAACATAGATAAAACCGACAAACTACAAGGACGGATTCCTGACTGGAATGGAAGAAGAAGGTCAGATGAACAAATGTCCGGAAACGCATGGTAGATGGCCTGACGAATGAAAGTTCCTCTGACCGCTTCCTGTGTGTTCCTTGTGTGTTTCAGGCTGTAAGCAGCAGAATGGTCGGGTTTTCATGTCGGGAACAACCCGATATGGTGTTTGTGAACAGCCAAGCAGATGCAAACGACCGAGAGGTGGAACCTGGTGCTCCAAATCTAGTTTACGCACCGTCTACCGCCCATCTTCATGCCGTCTGAAAGGACCTATGATCACACAAACGCCCAAAACGACCATGCAGTACTGAGTGGCTGGCGTCTGTGAAAGTATGTGTAATGGTATAGCCGCGCCACCTCTCGCCGTTTCCATCTGTTTGGCAGTATATAAACAATCTCGATTTGTTCCTTACATGAAACCGAACCTTTCTGGTGCGTCAACCACACAGCTTGAAACGTAGAAGGAACACATGGCACGTGGTCAGAGGAACTTCCTTCAGTCAGCGCCAACTACTGCGGAAACGATGCATTTTCGGACACGCGTTTATAGGACCTTTTTTTCCTCTATTATCGGTCTGGAATCTGTCCCTGCAGTTTGTCGGTTTTGTTAACGTTTACCCTGTATAAGTTTTTGCGGTCTTTCACAAATGTCTTCTATAGCTATTCTTTTAAGATCAAAAACTATTTTCTGTCTATGAATTTTGCCACCCGCTATTTCTGTATGGTTGTGTCCATCTCGACTCTCGAGCACATCTGTGTCTTCAATGGCTCATCTTCAGACTTTCATGCATACTGATGGACAATGACTGTACATGGGACAGATACCACTGAATGTCGATAGTCAGTTTATTAATAGTACCACAGTTCAGCCACAGGTTATAAAGAAATAATTCATTTCCACAACACTTTTACAATAACTAATATCCTCATTAATACAAAATGCTTCACAATCATCTTTACAACAAACAAAATATTCCTCTTCATCGTCTATCACTGAGTCACCATAGCAATCATTGTACCTAATACCACGAACATCATCAACATATTCCCTCCTCACTCTAACAAAGTACCCTGCATGTCCGCCCAATTAGATATATATTTTCTTCAATTAACACATCTAACTCACTTGGTTCCTTCATCACTTCTTCAATTCCTAAGCACAGTAATCATGCAAATCAGTTATCTGCTTACTTTCTTATAAGTGTCATCTCCTACCAAATAACAATAGTCCGATAAGTTATTTACTTCTTCATGTGTTTCATTTATGCATGTGTGTTTCTCGTTCTTTCCTGCATCTTTCAGTTTAATTGATATTGTGTAGAATAACAAACATTCTTAAAATTATTACTGATTACTTCATTTGAATCTGTATGTTCTGTATTGTTACTATTGGTCCATTAATCATTTATTTCATACACCTCAAATTGCAGACCATCACTGAAGTAATCATTAGCGTTTTATTATTTGATCTGACGGATAATCACATCTTTTTGTCTCATTGTGTCCATGCCACTTCCTGTCTGTATTGTCAAAATGTTTTCTCACATTTATGGACCAATTGTTTCCCTGCTGTCCCCTTGCAACAAAGTTACTAACATTATAATTATTGTGTTCTCTTCCGTCTTGATTAGCTTTCCTTTAGTTTTGATTCTTTCCCCTTTGTGGGTAACTATGGTTATTGTGATAATGTCTGTCCATTTTCTCTGTAATTCTGTTTACTGTGGGGTCAACATATATTAATAATGTATCCATAGTGTCATCAGCCCATTCACTAAGTCCCACTGCAACTCAGATGGCAACTTTATTTTCAGAGTATCTATCTGAGTCAACTCATTAAACGATTTGTTCAGGTACCCTAAATTCTTTATCTGATTTTACAAAACTGATTCATGCTACCATGCCTGTGCCTAGAACTTGGTACAATCAGAAATTTGCTATTTTTCTAGCCCTGCTCTGTTTTTGATCAGAACTTATTTAACCCTAACAATACAACGCATTTTCCGTAGTGAGGATTATCAAGAGGAATGGAGAGTACTTTGTGCCACCATCAAAAAAACTAGAAAAAGAACCAAAGTCCATCAAATGTGTTTAAATGTTATTAACAAGATACTTTTTAAATGTGTTCTGATGTATAAGTAGCGTACAGAACCTAAAAATAGCTTTTAGCACAATCTTAGCAACACCAATCCATTTTGTCTTATGCTTACACAGTCGACCACAAAAAGTTTTAAAAAAATTCGTGGGTTGACGTTTTCTTTACAGTCACAGTATACTCTTTAAAGATATGTAGCTGCAAAATTCACAACATCCCGCACATACAAAATAACGTTTAAAAGTTGTTCAGGCGAGTAAACTCAGCTTGTTTTACATCCAAACCCAACTGGAATTAGTTCTACACTATTACATGGACTTATACATCTATATTAATTCGCCATGGCTTTTGTACACTTTTATTTGTTCCATGAGATACCTAAAAATACTATCAAATTTGTCTTCCCATGTGGCTGTTATAGACTGAGTCCCACGACAGTGATCCAAATACCCATATTGACAACACGAAAATGTTTCTTGTACATGCACAGAATAGACTTTCCTGATCCCGACTAAGCATTGTGCCAACTTACATGTTAGCAACAAATGCTGCATTGTTGAAAATATTTATATTGTATGGAGCAGGTCACTCTCTGTCATCGTCATAAGATATGTTAATATTATCCCATACTGCTAAGTACACGTCTCCATTCAGTCTCAGTGAACACTGCGCTGTTGAGGATTTTCGATGTCTGCAATCGGTCAGGCGCTAATTCAACAATCAGTTGTTTCACCCCAGGGAGAGATGGTAATCAACATTCTGAAACGAACTACCTATATGAGCTAACTGATGAGTCTTCTATACACCCTCTCCCTGGTTGCAGTAGTGGTGGTGATGGAGGTGGCATGACATTTGTTCACAGTTGCTTAAACATTTAATGCCTCGAAATCTGCTAAAAAAATATGTTTTTCCAGAAAATTACACATAATGGGGTTCAAACCAGCAGTCTTCTGACTACAATGCTTAGCTGGATGTGAAATTAGGTCAAACCTTACGAATCTGGCGTAGATGCTACAAAAGAAGTACATTGGACTCACATTCCCTGTCTATTGTCATGTTATCCAGGCTAACGGCAGCTAAAACCATACACCACCCTGTGGATGCGAACCAGTGAGGGTAGAATAATGCTACTGGGAACATTCACCTGTGTCAAATGGTTCAAATGGCTCTGAGCACTATGGGACTCAACTGCTGTGGTCATAAGTCCCCTAGAACTTCGAACTACTTAAACCTAACTAACCTAAGGACAGCACACAACACCCAGCCATCACGAGGCAGAGAAAATCCCTGACCCCGCCGGGAATCGAACCCGGGAACCCGGGCGTGGGAAGCGAGAACGCTACCGCACGACCACGAGATGCGGGCTCACCTGTGTCACCATGGTATTTGTGGTAGTAATCGAAGACACCACACGGCTGTGAACTACGTGACCGTTATTGCCAACCATCTGCGTCCAATCATTTTTGATTGTACGCAGATGTCACAAGGCCAGAATCGTGTAATTTTAGGAGCACGATACTTGACAGTGATGGCATAGTCACGATATTCGTGTTTAACACCTGGACAACACCATAGAACGTTTTCATCTCGGGCATCACCACCGAATTTCTGGGTCCAGAGTCGCTAACGAAACGACCTAAGCGAAGAACCACCAGCATAAAGAAATATTACGTGCATGCCACGTGACTGTTCTTTCGGGCGTTTCCGAGAGAACAGACACCACGCGGAATACACAGCTGTGATCTATATTATGTAAATTGAAGCTAGATTGGGGGGGGGGCGGAGAAACAAAAGGCAAGGAACTCATGATGTCATCTCCATCGGGACTTTATGCGTAGTCAGCAGCAACGAACGAAAATGTATGCCGGACTAGAATTCGAATCCGGGATCTCCTGCTTACTAGGCAGTTGCGTCAACCATTCCGAGACGCCGACAGAGTATTCATCGCAAATGCGCGGACTATCTCGGCACGACCCACATTCCCACCTAGCGTGAACCATCCACAGTCCCCGTCCATGTCATCCATGCTCGCTACTTTGAGATGCCCGCAGGATGTCGAAGGTACTTGTGCATCCTCACTGAAGATGGTGGATTCATAGACCATCAATGCTGACGCCAATAGTTCCTTCTGTTTCCTTTCCTTTCTCTCTCGCCCACCCCCCCCCCCCTCCTCAACCCTCACCATCCCCGCCCACAACTTACATAATATGTATGACAGTTGTGAATTGCACATGGTGTGAGCTCTTTTGGGCATGTAAGAAGGAACAGACTTAACACATTCAAATACAGGGTGGTCCATTGATCGTGACTGGGGCAAATATCTCATAAAATAAGCGTAAAACGAAAAAACTACAAAGAACGAAACTCGTCTAGCTTGAAGGGGGAAACCAGATGGCGCTATGGTTGGCCCGCTAGATGGAGCTGCCGTAGGTCAAACGGATATCAACTGGTTTTCTTTTAAATAGGAACCCCCATTTTTGATTACATGTTCGTGTAGTACGTAAAGCAATATGAATGTTTTAGTTGGACCACTTTTTTCGCTTTGTGATAGATGGCGCTCTAATAGTCACAAACGTGTAAGTACATGGTATCACGTAACATTCCGCCAGTGCGGACGGTATTTGCTTCGTGATAAATTACCCGTGTTAAAATGGACCTTTTACCAATTGCGGAAAAGGGCGATATCGTGTTGATGTATGCCTTTGTGATCAAAACGCCCAACGGGCGTGTGCTATGTATGCTGCTCGGTATCCTGGACGACATCATCCAAGTGACCGGACCGTTCGCCGGATAGTTACGTTATTTAAGGAAACAGGAAGTGTTCAGCCAGATGTGAAACGTCAACCACGACCTGCAACAAATGATGATGCCCAAGTAGGTGTTTTAGCTGCTGTCGCGGCTAATCCGCACATCAGTAACAGACAAATTGTACGAGAATCGGGAATCGCAAAACGTCGGTGTTCAGAATGCTACATCAACATCCATTGCAGCCGTACCATATTTCTATGCACCAGGAATTGCATGGCGACGGCTTTGAACGTCGTGTACAGTTCTGCCACTGGGCACAAGAGAAATTACGGGACGATGACAGATTTTTTGCACGCGTTCTATTTAGCGACGAAGCGTCATCTACTAACAGCGGTAACGTAAACCGGCATAATATGCACTATTGGGCAACGGAAAATCCACGATGGCTGCGACAAGTGGAACATCAGCGACCTTGGCGGGTTAATGTATGGTGCGGCATTATGGGAGGAAGGATAATTGGCCCCCATTTTATCGATGGCAATCTAAATGGTACAATGTATGCTGATTTCCTATGTAATGTTCTATCGATGTTACTACAAGATGTTTCACTGCATGACAGAATGGCGATGTACTTCCAACATGATGGATTCCGGCACATAGCTCGCGTGCGGTTGAAGCGGTACTGAATAGCATATTTCATGATAGGTGGATTGGTCGTCGAAGCATCATACCATGGCCCGCACGTTTACCGGATATGATGTCCCCGTATTTATTTCTGTGGGGAAAGTTGAAGAATATTTGCTACCGTGATCCACCGACAACGCCTGACAACATGCGTCAGCGCATTGTCAATGCATGTGCGGACATTACGGAAGGCGAACTACTCACTGTTGAGAATATGTCGTTACACGTATTGCCAAAGGCATTGAGGTTGACGGACATCATTTTTAGCATTTATTGCATTAATGTGGTATTTACAGGTAATCACGCTGTAGCAGCTTGCGTTCTCAGAAATGACAAGTTCACAAAGGTACATGTATCACATTGGAAACCTACGATGTGTGTTTGAATTTAAAAACCTTACCTGTTACCAACTGTTCGTCTAAAATTGTGAGCCATATGTTTGTGACTATTACAGCGCCATCTATCACAAAGCGAAAAAAGTGGTCCAACTAAAACATTCGTATTTCTTTACGTACTACACGAATACGTAATAAAAATGGGGGTTCCAATTTAAAAATACGCAGTTGATATCCGTTTGACCTATGGCAGCGCCATCTAGTGGGCGAATCATAGCGCCATCTGGTTTCCCCCTTCAAGCTAGACGAGTTTCGTTCCTTGTAGTTTTTTCGTTTGATGCTTATTACGTGAGATATGTCTCCCAGTCACTATCAATGGGCCACCCTGTATAACTGATTCGCCTCGGTGGGCAATGAATCCACCACCTTGAACGCGGATGCGCAAGTACGTTCGACTTCCTAGGGAAGTCTCAAAGTAGTGAGCATTGAGGGCATGGACGGAGACTGCGGATAGGTTTACTGGGTGCGAATGTGGGTCAGCCGAGAGGCATGCCGATAGTCCGTGCAGTAGCGATAAACAGTGTGTCCGGGTCGGGTGACACAGTGATTAATGGAACTGCCTAGTAAGCAGGACAATTTTCATATGTCTCTGCTCATTCTGCATGAAGTCCCAGTGCATCGGATATCAATAGTTCCTTGCCTTTCCTTTCTTCCCCTTCCACATTCAATTTACGTAATACAAACAGATACATCGAGAGACTCAAGCAAAAACGGACAAGAGTCTTAGTTTTACAGTGTCCGTGCAGGTACTACTCGTACACGTGTTTCGAGATGACTACAACTCGAATGGTTGAGGAGCGTACCTCGCAAACATTGTCGGCGTCCGTGCCTGAAACACTAGACAGCCCGCCGTTATGCAGAACACTCGTATACGCAGCAGATACAGGACCCATCCAGCACAAGGTCAGGCTTGCTTCGTCATGGCACGCCCAAGAGCGATGCACAGCACAGATAACATCTGTGCTCGAGTGGGATGTTTTTCGCTGTTATCAGGACCAGGTGACTTGATTATCAGCGTAACCAACAGAGGGCGTGCCAAGGTTGTTAGACGTAACATTCGTTTATTTCTAGAAATGCACGCTGTTTACTGCTACCACTGTCTTAGTTATCTCATTCTTCAATTCTTCCAAGCGGCATCAAGTAAGAAGTTAGCGAGATGGCGTCGTGATAGGACACTGACTGGTGTCGCACTGTGGATGGCAACGGTTCAAATCCTCTTTCGTCCATCCAAATATAGGTTTAGCGTGGTTTAACTGAGTGGGAAGGGAAAGTGCCGGAATAGTTAGTTTGAAAATGACACGATCGAATTTCTTCTCCATCCTCCCGCATTAAGAGCTTGTGCGTCGACTCCAATGACCTCATCGTCAACGGTGCGTTAAACGCATACCATTTCTCAGGAAAGAGAAAAATCGACGACTTTCGCTAGCCCCGTAAGAAATGTTAAAAAGAAAGAACAACAAGGAAAAAGGCGTCGCGATCGGAGGTCGCAGAAACAACTTATTAAGAAAGTCTCTTCGACCTAAGCAAAGCTCCAAATGATAGTAAACACTTAAAAATTACAACAATATCATCGTTATTATTACTTTTCAGTGTATTTAAATAAGTATATACTCAAAGTAATGAAATGTTACATGATCATGTGTATTCTTTAGAAGTAAAGATAGGTAAATGAAAACATAGTCAAAAAGATTCTCTACTGTAAAAAAGCCAGAAAAGCACGCACAGGCACATGTAGTGAGAATATAAATTGTAACTGGATTTTCATTAACGTCAATTGTGCACCCTCCAAGTGCGATAAGAATTAATGCTATCAGAGTTTCGATATACATTTATGTGCCAAACATTATAGCGAACGCTTAATACCGTGTTGTTACGATGAGTCTTCAGAAAAAATTTAGCCATTATTATCTCAGGCCAAGTTACTTTTATGGAATACCTGTAAGTGCCACTCATACATGACACTATTTTTTTCAAAATTATTAGATAGTCTCTATAAATAACGGTCGGAACGCTACACCGATCGTTCAATTTGGAAGTCGTTCATCAGAATGTCAACTTCTAAGTTGATTACTCTTATGGGAATTCTGAATCGCAAGTCTGTTGCAAGTCAGTACTCTGATTATTGACTTCTCAGGTGAAACTATGTCAAGTGGGCAAACATTAGACACATTGTGTATCACTGAACCAACCAGAGGTCCTTGCCGACCGTGCAGCACGGTTGCAGCGGTGCGAAAAGATTTCATTCTGATTTTCTTTCCCTTCTCGTCTAGACGCTTCCTCCTGTTGTATTCGATGGTTACGGACGACGCGTGTCGCATTTCGTTTCTTATGGATGCTGAGTATTTGAAGTGAGGTTATTTTCTGATGTCCATTCTCATGCAACGACAGAATTACGTTGAGGTGGCAGCGTGAATTTGCAGCTTGGCGTAATATTCCATTTTGCAAACATTTCAGGTCCCTTCACACGTATTCGGACTTAACGCCGTTCGAAGAGGTAGATCGTTCCATGGCCGTTTCATTTCTTCATTCGTGAGGTTTGCATACTTACTCCAACACATTTGCGCTAAATGAAATGTGTTTGGGATTTTCTGATGTGCATTTTCTTCGCTTTTACATAATTTTTCATAAACCGTAGATTTTCATATCACGTCGTCCGTCATAGGACAAGAGTAACTTTTTTTTTTTTTTGTTACTGCGTTTGAATTGAATTTTAATAAAGAGGAATATAACTAAAACATCTATATGCTTTTTCCTTTCCCAGTCACCCTGGTAGTAAATTTCGAATGCACACATTGTTTTATACTAATCTAATAGTTTGAACTTAATACGAGCACCCGCGTTTTTTCAGTTCTTTCTTCAGTGGGGATATTATTGAATATGAAAGAAAATAGCAGTAAGCAGGAACTTCTTCAAAACTGGAATCAGCATATGATTTCCCATTCCTTTGCATGTCGTGGTAACTGAGGTCTCTGAGACCACGAGACTGATTGTTGTTTTGCAAATAATGCTTGACAAAACTGTTATATTTCATGTTCCCGTATGGATAAAAGTTCAGGAATTCAGTATGACGTTCACATCCATGTTGCGCGTGGTCTCCTTAGAAGGACAATCAAGTATATTTTCACTAAATCAGATTACGGAATTCCGAGAAGTAGTCGTTACTTGAAATACGTTCAGATAATCATTCATGCCATCGTTTCGTTTCGTTCCGTTACGTAATATAAGCGTCTCCTACTAAATGATTCAAATGGCTCTGAGCACTATTGGACTTAACATCTGAGATCATCAGACCCCTAGAACTTAGAACTACTTAAACCTAACTAACCTAAGGACATCACACACATCCATGCCCGAGTCAGGATTCGAACCTGCGACCGTAGCGGTCGCACGGTTCCAGACTGAAACGGCTAGAACCGCTCGGCCACAGCGGCCGGCGTCTCCTACTGATGAATATGTTTATAATACTGTGGTCAGATGGCTATAACAATTATTTCTTGGTGTCAAAATTTTGTATAGAAAATGACACATTTTCATGGCATCGCACTGAAGTCAATACAATATACAAATGTCCCTGTTGTGGGTACTGTCTGCCTCAGGTAGACCGGTCACCTAGTGCAGGCCATGAATTACATTGAATTTGCAGCTTGACTTCACTCCGGCGACTTGTGTGTCGATGAGAATGACACGATGATGAAAACAATACAACACCAATCCCCCAATGAAAAATTCACCGACCCGGCCGGGAGTCGAACCTAGTCCCCTGGCATGACATTCTGTGGCTCTGACCACTCACGTGGAATCCGCAGGAAGTGTCACAACTCGAGTACCCGTCAACTTCGCTCAGCGGAAAAGGTGGCAAAAGAAGCGAACACTTATCTCGGCTTATCTCTAGATACTCGACCTTTTCTGAGAAAACCACTGTCAAGGTCTTCAAGATTATTTGTGTGCCTTTTAACGAGTAGATAAAGTGAAGAAGTGACACACTTGACGGCGTCGCGGCTTTGCACTTTTGCGTCCCCCGTTTAAAACCCGATTATTATTTTCATTTTTGTTTCCATTTATCTACCAGCGTCCGTGGATTACTAAACGAATGTTTTCACATGTGCACTGAAATAACGTCGTCCTTATTCCACTAGTGATTCATTATGCGCAGTTTCCCAAGAAATTATTGCCAACGTGTCACAACATTTATTTCCCCGCGTGAGATTCGTACTAAGAAATGTCACTATAGAAAACCTGTCTTCGAGCAATGCTTTTGGTAATTGGAATTTCTATGTGTAGAATATTTCTACGGTCGGTATTATCCAAAGGTTGTTGTTGTTGTTGTTGTTGTTATTGTTGTGATCTCCAGTCCTGAGACTGGTTTAATGCAGCTCTCCATGCTACTCTATCCTGTGCAAGCTTCTTCATCTCCCAGTACCTACTGCAACCTACAACCTTCTGAATCTGCTTAGTGTATTCATCTCTTGGTCTCCCTCTACGATTTTTACCCTCCACGCTGCCCTCCAATAATAAATTGGTGATCCCTTGATGCCTCAGAACATGTCCTACAAACCGATCCCTTCTCCTAGTCAAGTTGTGCCACAAAAATCTCTTCTCCCCAGTTCTATTCAGTATCTCCTCATTAGTTATGTGATCTACCCATCTAATCTTCAGCATTCTTCTGTAGCACCACATTTCGAAGGCTTCTATTCTCTTCTTGTCCAAACTATTTATCGTCCATGTTTCACTTCCGTACATGGCTACATTCCATACAAATACTTTCAGAAACGACTTCCTGACACTTAATTCTATACTCGATGTTAACAAATTTCTCTTCTTCAGAAACGCTTTCCTTGCCATTGCCAGTCTACATTTTATATCCTCTCTACTTCGACCATCATCAGTTATTTTGCTCCCCAAATAGCAAAACTCCTTCACTACTTTAAGTGTCTCATTTCCTAATCTAATTCCCTCAGCATCACCCGACTTAATTCGAGTACATTCCATTATCCTCGTTTTGCTTTTGTTGATGTTCTGATGTACTGTGATGTTCTGATGTACTGAAGAATAAACATGAGAATAAGATGTAAGAATTAATCAAGATTTGATGTAAGACTGACATATATGAATATGAAAACTTAAAAAGACTTTAACAGCTGAAAATAGCACACACACATATGTAACAAATGCGAAGCGCAGTTGTAGCATTTACAATTAATACCACCCCCTTGTATCTCCTAACTTGATAAGAAACATACGTGTAGTAAGCTTCTACAGACGTAGGTAGCTAAATGAAAAGAAAAATGAAATAAATAAAACAATAATCAGGTTTCGAAACGGAGCCCAAAAGTGAGAGCCCGAGATGCCAATGACTGTGCCATCATTCTTACCGAGATTATTGGAGGCTGTAAGAAATCTAAATTACGTCGCAGTCTTTGACGGTATTTACTCAGACGGGCTCAAGTGTCTACGGATAATCCGACACTCGTGTTCGTTTATTTTGACAGTTCATCCATGGAATGCAATTTATGGGAAATCTCAAATGGTTCAAATGACTCTGAGCACTATGGGACTTAACATCTGAGGTCATCAGTCCTCTAGAACTTAGAACTACTTAAACCTAACTAACCTAAGGACATCACACACATCCATAAGCGAGGCCGGATTCGAGCCTGCAACCGTAGCGGTCACGTGGTTCCAGACTGAAGCGCCTAGAACCGTTCGGCCACACCAGCCGGCTGGAAATCTCATTATGGCACTTGTCGGGCTCTCCTCGTCTCACGACATTCTGCGGTGCTAACCATTCCGCAGTAGAGGCGGACTAGATACGCTAGAAAGTGTAGGAGGTTCAGAAATTTCTCGGCGACATATACACGCTCCTTGGACACAGGGCCACTCAAGAACCGATGTGTGAACCTCAACGCAGTCGGAGAATCCGTGATTTCTTAGAACTGGCTCGCTCATAGCCTGTGCATTGTCGTCTGTGGTCGACGTCGATGGGCTTCGCGGCCACGATCACCCTCTTCTGTGCGGCTTTGGTCGCATTGTAGACGCCCTTTCACCAAGGTTGCACGTCGGATATGGTCCATAAACCGTCAGAATTTCGCGGTGACTGTTTTTTTTCCCATCAAGAATCGTGTTATCCCGTATACTTTAACTTTGGAGTGCGTTTCCAGCTGCCGCGCCATTTCTCTCTCTCACTTCAATGTGCCTGTTAATTACCCTCGTCGTAACAGAACTGCATCTGCGGGGAATCGAAGGCATAAGAACTTGATCCACATTTCACATTCGATGATTCCGCCTCCACTGCGATCGTAAAAAGGAGTCGTTGCGTCGTTATAGGAACGTTTAGGGGAAGTGTGGTGCGGATCTTCATATCCAACGATGTACTCTGAAGCGTGTGCTCCAAAATACTTGTGCCTTCACCAGCGTTGTACTTTGACGTCAGATCTGCCACATATCACGGCCTATCTTGTGTTACAGAGTCGGATAAACTGCGACCTCCACGTTCTGTGATGAGGCATGGACGTCCAATCCTCCACGTCTACAAGTGGTTTCACCACCTAGCCACATTCTGTAGACGCCCACGACTGTAGGATGCGAACAGCCAATCAACTGTGCCGTTTCCGATATCCACGTTCCCAGGGACCCAGCCACAACAATCTCCTCTTTGTCAAAGTCACTTATGTCGCTGTATTTCTCCATTTACGGCCCACATCGTCGCTAAAATGATTTCCCATTAGAAATCTGCTATTCATATAAACGTACCCACAAAGCTACCAGGTGGCATTTTACTTCGTGGAACCACAGTAGTTATAATGTTTTGACACTTAAGTATATATACGAGGAGTCGTACATACTTTGTACATATAAACACTTATCCGTAGATATTTTACGTGAACTTCCCCACTTTACAAATGCAGTGTAACAGAATGTCACTATAGTGACCCTCCTGAATCTTGTTGCAGCACTTTTCTATTTCTAATTCTGTTTCATCTATTTTTGTATGTACATGTTCTACTGTAGTACCAGAATCAGTACTCAGGTGCTTGTAAGCGACACGCATTTTGTGAGAAGTATTCAGGCAATCCGAGCCCATCCGCTGGTCTTTGATCTGTAGCCCTCAAACAGACATCTAGGTTATCTCACCAACCGCTCTTTACCTACACGTCGTGCGTCATAGAGCATTTACGTGACTATGTGAGTAAGAAATGTATTTTGCAATGCGTCTGAGAAGACCGAGCAGATCTTCATGCCCTTGGGTAACATGTAATCTCCCACGTCACATGACTGATATTCTCAATCTAGGTACCGCCAGAGACAACCCGCGATTATATGACACAGCGCAAGTAATAAAATGGTCGTGTTAATTTCGAATGAGTATACCGCTGTACGGCTTAAATTCCTCTTTCTTTCATTCCTAGGACTGTTATCGGATTCACGCCTGCATCCCTCCGGCCCCTGTATTTCCTATTCCATGAGGACTATTGATGAACACTTTCAGTTGATACCCTGTAGATTAAAGTTAAAACAATTGATTCTCCGCCAAAAAGTAAACAAATTAAATTCAGAGATAAACGATAAGGACCTTTTCGCCTTTCCTGCTGCAGCGGCTCATTGAGAACCTACTTCGGTAGACCGAAAACTTCCCCAGACTGTGGTTTTATGTGTCTCGCTATCCACTGTGCAGGCGAGCAGAAATGAAACATCGTCATGTTTTTCTCTAATACTGATGTCAGCTCGTGCGTTTAAAAAGCTTTCTGCTAACATGAACAAGTATTGCTTGCTTGCCTTCCTAAAGCGCTAAACGTTTCTAAAAATGATTCAAATGACTCTGAACACTATGGGACTTAACTTCTGAGGTCATCAGTCCCCTAGAAGTTAGAACTACTTAAACCTAACTAACCTAAGGACATCACACACATCCATGCCCGAGGCAGGATTAGAACCTGCGACCGTAGCGGTCACGCGGTTCCAGACTGTAGCGCCTAGAACCGCTCGGCCACCCCAGCCGGCATAAACGTTTCTGATGGTTATGTTAGTGAACAAAAATTGAAATGGAAGAATTAATAATGACCTTCCGCCATCTAATATACACTACGGGCCATTAAAATTGCTACACCACGAATATGACACGCTACAGACTGGATTTTAACCGTCAGGATAAAGATGCGGTGATATGCAAATGATTAGCTTTTCAGAGCATTCACACAAGGTTGGCACCGGTGGCGACACCTACAACGTGCTGACATGACGAAAGTTTCCAACCGATTTCTCATACACAAACAGCAGTTGACCGGACTTGCCTTGTGAAACGTTGTTGTGTTGCCTCGTGTAAGGAGGAGAAATGCGTACCTTCACGTTTCCTACTTTGGTAAAGGTCGGATTGTAGCCTACCGCGATTGCGGTTTATCGTATCGCGACATTGCTGCTCGCGGTGGTTGAGATCCAAAGACTGCCTCATATCACTAGCAGTCGAGATGACAGGCATCTGATCCGCATGGCTGTAACGGAACGTACAGCCACGTCTCGATCCCTGAGTCAACAGATGGGAACGTTTGCAAGACAACAACCATCTGCACGAACAGTTCGACGACGTTTGCAGCAGCATGGACTATCAGCTCGGAGACCATGGTTGCGGTTACCCTTGACGCTGCATCACAGACAGGAGTGCCTGCGATGGTGTACTCAACGACGAACCTGGGTGCACGAATGGCAAAACGTCAATTTTCGGGATGAATCCAGGTTCTGTTTACAGCATCATGATGGTCGCATCCGTGTCTGGCGACACCCCGGTGAACGCACAATGGAAGCGTGTATTCGCCATACTGGCGCATCACCCGGCGTGATGGTATGGGGTGCCATTGTTTACACTTCTCGGTCACCTCTTGTTCGCATTGATGGCACTTTGAACAGTGGGCGTTCTATTTCAGGCCACCACATTCTCCAGATCTCTCACCAATTGAAAACGTCTGGTCAATGGTGGCCGAGCAACTGGTTCGTCACAATACGCCAGTCACTATTCTTGATGAACCGTGGTATCGTGTTGAAGCTGAATAGGCAGCTGTACATGTACACACCATCCAAGCTCTGTTTGACCCAATGCCCAGGCGTATCAAGGCATTATTACGGCCAGAGGTGGTTGTTCAGGGTATCGATTTCTCAGGATCTATGCACCCAAATAGCGTGAAAATGTAATCACATGTCAGTTCTAGTACAATATATATTTGTCCAATGAATACCCTTGTATCATCAGCATTTCTTCTTGGTGTAGCAATTTTAATGGCCGGCAGTGTAATATTGAAAAGTACATGATAACGTGGACTGTTCCACTCGTCAGTATGTTAGTGATTTTATGAACATTTATGAAGTTCGTAATCGTGTATTACTACACCTCGTGTGAATATAAAAGGTGAAAGGTGGTGTTACAACACTCGAGCGAATTCTTGAGCTTACATTCAAATGCCATAACTATACCTAACACTATTCTTAATATGGAAGAATATCTTCATCTATGCTTTATAAACCAATGTAAAAGGTGGAACTAGCAATTCTTTCCATTAGAGCTGCAACAGGAATGCCACGGCTTCAGTGCTTATAGACCTCACTGCAGATAGCAACGGTGATGTACAATATTCGGCGGAGCAGCGCATACGTAGAACCAAGTGAATGGCCGTCGTATTCACAGAAACAATGAGAAAATAATTCTCCCATATTTATTACAAGCAGTACGGCACTCGATACGAAGTGTTGCTTCGATCAGCGTCCAATGGGGCAGGTTGGCCCTGGAGAGTGATGTTTTATTAGTTCATCACGCAGCCTCTGATTGCGGCCAAATCAGGGAGTCCTCAAGTCGAGCTGGTGGTAGTTACCACACTAAACATTATAGCTATATGGAGTATTGTCACGCACGAGACAGGACAGCCGATCAGTGTGCATGATACAGTGACAACTTATCTTAATGACGATGTTGTGTTGCTAGTACTTTTAACAATCACTTTCAAAATGCAGCTGACCAGGAATAAATGGCTCGTTTGGAGAAGTAAGAGGATACATTATAAATTTAAGTCCACAAACATTTAAGCAACAATAGGTAGTACCAACGTCATTCACTGATATTAATAGAATTATAAAAACTCTAAGAAACGAAATCTCATAGTTACGGGGTTGACGGAATTTATACAAAATTCTCAAAAGTTATTCCAACCAAATGCGTAATGTCGTTCGTGATATACGGAATCCATCACTGGCAAGAAATTTCACAGACTAAAACATGCAGTTGTTGAACCTCTCCGTGAGAAAAGTGTCAAGAAGGAATTAAGTAACTATTGCCGAGTTTCTTCATTTACATCTTTTTCCAGAATATTCGTAAAAGTAATTTACTCAATAGTAGCGTCACATTTAAGAAGAAGCAATTTACTTAGCGTATCACTCATCAAATAATATAAGCCTTAACTAATTGTTATAACAACAAAATGTAATCATAATAATAAAACGTAGCCAGTTGGCACGTTTGAGATCTTTGCAAGGCTTTTGGCTGTGTAAATATTGAGTGGTTTTACTACATGGGTGGTACAATCAATAGATGAAACTGCATTGAATGCAGGTATTACAAACAAGTTCACATGAAGTCAATAGGCGTCGCTATTTTCCTGTGCTGTATCCATGCGCATCGTCAATGAATATCATAGATTATATTTTATCTTTGTTCCTCCTAATATGGTGCTTGGGAACAATTTAGATATGGTGCAGTTAGCATAATCACAATTACTGCTTTTATTGCAAATGACTCAGACCTATTAGAGGCTATGTACAGCTTTGCTGAATGTTACAATATTCACCAATTGGGATACTGTGCCAAGGCTCTTTCAATGTCAGTAGACTGTGTTTCCTAAAATCCATTTCTAACTAACACCATCTTCTAAAATGACCATGTGACAGAAACACACACACACACACACACACACACACACACACACACACACACACACACACACACACACACACACACGCGCGCGCGCGCGCGCGCGCGCGCGCGCGCTCACTCACGCACACACACACACACACACACACACACACATAGCTTGCACGCTGTCATAATATGCAATTATAATCTCAAATCTCAAAAAAAATATTCGAGCGAAATAAAATTGTATTATTTATCGAATTATGTAATATTTCGTACACTTTAGAAACACAGTGAGTTTTCAAATTAATATTTCCACGTCTAAATTTTCTGTATTTGGAATTAAAACACTGGCAAATTGTTTGTTTATCGCAATAACAACCCCCATAACCCATTACTTACAACCAGCCTCCGTGGCCGAGGACGCCGGCACAGAAGTTCAGCGTGTTCGATCAGAAGGATGGCTGCCCTCTGTAATAAAAACAGCTGGGTAATACCGCATGCTTGTGTGGCGGAAATGGCACTGGGGGAAGAGGTAGTTGTGTAAAGTTCCTGATCACTGGACTTTTCCACAGTGTCCTGGATTAAACACCTAACCTCTCCGCAGTGTCTCATGAGTAAGGGCTTGTGACATTGTTGATGACGTTCGTCTGTTGGGGAGCTAAACTTGGCGTCCCCTTCGCTGCTATTCGTGAGCGAGTAGGTGTTGTGCAGGCACATGGTTCCACCCTCTCCCTTCTCTCACCATCAGCATCATACAACACAAATATTGCACACAAAATACACACATGTATTCTTAGTATTTCAGATATTGTAATAGTGCATGTCACAAATAAATAAATAAAGAAACCTACAACTGTAATTGGCAATTACTATCGTCGATTATATTTTCCTGCTATTTAACATGATGCATTATCCGTGTTCCTAATAAATTGGTGCTTGAGAACAATTTAGGTGCGAAACATTTTATTTAAAGGTTCATTGTGATTTACATCAAGAGTAGGCCTTCCAGTAAAACATTGTCTATTTTTGTGTGCTTGCCTGCTTAGCGTATTATTTTAGCTACCACAAATTTTGTGTAGTTATAAGCCTAGTCAGGTTAGTTCTACGGTATCGAGTCCTTAGACCTAATTTCTAATGTCAACAGTTATTTTTAACTATTTGGGCATGGAAATATGATTGGATATGATTGGAGTACTTCCTTTCCAGCTGACAATTATTTTTTAGCCATTAATTTGACGAATATGTGAGCATGCGGATACTTGATATAAATATTGCAATTTTTTTTGTACTGGTGACGTATCCTTCATGATATTTTAGACTTGTAAGGAAAATGTAACACTTGACAAACATAATAGGTGTGGTAAATAATAAGGTTGAGGCTCCATTGTCTCTTAAAACGAGGTACGGTACTCAGATTGATCCATGAACGTCACGATCTATTGACGATCACAAGCTTAAAGCAGCAGTTGATTCTGTTTAGCGTTTTTTAAGTTTTGTGGAGTAGGATTTAAAATAAAACTCATCTTGCAGACTTGACAACAATATTGTGGCAATAAACAAGAATCACAGTTGCTAAAAACAATTAATTTGAGATTGTTGGGTGTTACGCTGTAGCACACCTATCGCACTTTGAACGTAGTACCAGTGCAGCCATTTTTTGATGAAGACTAGCTGTACGACCGTAAAGGCGGCGTTTATTGTTCTTTCATGTTTTCGAAGATTTGTGGAATAGTATTTAAAGTAAAACTCATGTTCGACAACTGCGAGGATCTAATATGTTAATTACATTAGAGAAGCAAATATTGGTTTTTAAGTGTTTGTGTTATACGCTCATTCTGATATCATATAGATTGCAGTGAAATTTACCAATGCACCTGGTGAGCCAATCTGCAAACAATTTTTTGAAGTCCGTAATGAAAGCATAGATGACAATATTTTCGTCATCGTGTGCAATGCACACATGTGATGTAGTATCTTTGCTATTTTACGTGAATTTATCTTTCTAAACATAATTTTAGTATTATGCTGTGATTGGATGGAGAGGGAAGAGGGAGGGGGAAAGGGGATACGGTTTGTTTCTCTTTAAATTTTCGTCCAAGTACAATACGGTTAGTTCAGCTGTCTTATTTATCAATGGTTGTTTCATTTTAATGCTAAACTCTAGTTGGATGGAAAAGGGGACCGGGGTGTGGTTTTTTTTTTTTGTTTTCTTTTGGCAGTGGCACTGTTGGACTAGTTCCACCATATGCGATTTTAATAGTTTTGGTTCAGTATTACGCCGTGATCAGCTAGAGAGATATGGGGAGGGGGAGTGGGTGGTAGTGGAGTGGAGAGGCTGAGGAGAGAGTGGGAAGGGAGGGAGTACATTTATCACATACAATTGACGGAGGATACTGAATAACTTCAAACGAATATAGCTCACACCATATGCGATTTTGATAGTTTTGGTTCAGTATTACGCCCTGATCAGCTAGAGAGATATGGGGAGGGGGAGGGGGTGGTAGGGGAGTGGAGAGGCTGTGGGGAGAGTGGGAAGGGAGGGAGTACATTTATCACATACTATTGACGGAGGATACTGAATAACTTCAAACAAATATAGCTCGTTTTATATTATCACGAAATAGCAGAGAGAGTGTCGTCTATATGATACGTGAGTTGATGTGGCGATCGTGAAAACACTGGCGTCCTACTTTGCAGTGAGATCTTTTCAAGAAATCTGTCACCAACTTTCTCCTCTGAAAGTTAGATAGGAAGAAATGATCATCGTAATATATATGGTAAGAGAAATCACACGGCACGATTTAAGTATTCGCCATTACTGCAAGCTGTTTGAGAGTGGAACGTTAGAGAAATAGTCTGAATCGGTGAACAGTCTGGGAAGCACTGAAGTATAAATGTGAGAGCAGTCATGTAGGTGTAGATGTGGAAGTGCATGTAAGCCTGTTCCAGCGGGCTAATGGTCATCCCTTGAGGCAGTAATTTGTGGAGAAACTTATTTAAAGACGAGCTCACAGTCTTAAAACGTTCTGACGTATTTCGCTATTAACTGTTACCTGGCGCAATGTCGGACCAATCACTGACCTAGGAACGATTGTCCATGACAGAGATTTCTTTAAATGTCGACGTTAAGCCATTGCATGACCTTGTCTCATATCGATCACCAGCTCAAAACACTAGCATGTCTGATACTTGAACAAACTCCACTTACCGGTTAAACGTACTGTAAATCCTTGAGTAGGTAGTGTTTCCTTTCTACCTGCCTTGACACCAGTTAGATTCCTATGGTACTATGTCTTAACGTTGCGTAGTCTGGGCAACAAATCGTTCACAGATTAAGTTCACTGTAGTGTACAAACAGCACTAACATACCTGTCATGTCCCGTCGCAAAGCACTTAATACCGATGCTTTCGTGAAACGATAAAGTTTTTTATTTTTATTTTATTTTCCTTCACAATTTCGGTAACATAAAATGGTTACTAAAGATGGGGCTTACTCGTGCTGCATCCAGCAATAGTTAACATATCGCTAGAATGGATCGCCGGGTAAAATGGAAGGTGTATTCAACGATTGTAATATGTTCATCAGATTATAGAAGATTTGGAAGGTACATACGGTTTAAAAAAAGATTAACACAAACGATGGGAGAAAGTATCAAGCCAATCAAAAGAGTAATGACGTGCAAGGGAAGAAGTCATAATTCATTTCCGTTTTTCTTAGCAATATCAGAATGCTGCACACCGGAAATAGTTTTTAACTACGTTAGACACATAGTGCACTTATTTAAAGACCTACACAAGCAATTCCTTTGGATAAAGTTACCACCAAACGATTTATGTTTGGGTAAATCACATATATTTACCAAGCACATTACGCATCATCACATGGCAGTAGAAAACTGACATATACCACCATGCACCCCCACTTTCCCTCTCCACACACACACACACACACACACACACACACACACACACACGGTCTAGGCTGTCCCACATAGCTTCTAGACCACTTTTAGCACCAGACCCCTGCTAGGGTGGGAAACATCTGACCAACTTTTACACAATAACCAAGATAACGGCAAAGTAGCAAACATTTCGTCCATAAGATAATCTAAAAGAAACTGAAGCGTGGAAAAATGAAGCCTGTTAAAGTCCCTTCAACGCTGACAGACTGCAATTCGGAATGTTGTTCGAGATCACGCGGTTGATCTGCTAATGTTAGGATTAATATATATTATTAAATATTTTGCACATTTTTTCCGTACAGGAGAACTATATTTGACAGCTTGTCTCTTGATTGATATTAATTCATTTTGACTGAGCTCTTTTTAAAGTAAAGCTTGTTCAATTTATTACAGAAGTAATAATACACCAGTTAACACAGATGCACATGAGATACCAAGTGAGTTATTACGTAGACCAAAGCCGTACGGAAGATGCTGTGCGTAGTACTCGTTGCCCTGTGAGACAGCAGTGAAGCGCAGAAGATGTCAGTTGCTATTCCTGAGAGTGTGCTTAGGCCCTTCCTTTGATCCTCTCCAGGAGAGAGTGCCGCAGTTGCCCCCTGCTGACCTTTCCAGTGGCCATGCGAGGGATGGAGTCTACTAGGAAGACCCCCCCATGTAGCAGCTTCTCCTCGCTGCCCCGGGCTTTCTCTGAAATGCAACACATGCCGTGTCTTAATTTCTCTGCAGTGAGAACTGTGGGTTATGTAGACAACAGCGGTGTAGCACATAAGGTGTTCCCTCTTAATGATAGGTATAACAACACACCAGATGTGGGGGTAACTTGCAGTAATGTTAGATGATAATAATAATGGTAAAACCCACACCATGATATGTAAAAATAGTGACTAATGTTTTATTATAACTTTAAATTGCACCTAAGTAGTTCCCAGGGGATGACTTATATCTAAATGACAACATCTCTGAAAAATACGTTACAGAAGTAGCTTTGAAGACACTAAGCTGTTGCAGATAATTTTCTGCGAGAGTCAAGCGTAGTGCCTGTGAATAGCTTTGTAACAGCCATTGGAGCATCGTAGAAACACAATGCTATGTTACAGTTTGTCAAAAACAATCAATAGAGATAGATGAGATGCTGATGTAAATGTACACATCAGAAGTTGTTGGCAGTGATAAATGTTTCCACTGTACGTTCAGACTTCATCGTGAGAAACGTTATGATGAAGCACCACCTTTGGTCCGGATGTCAACAACCGTTTTACACGAACAAGTGTGACGTTAATAAAGGTTTGCATGAGCGAAATGTTTTTCTTAATTTATACCTCTCCTCCCTCGCCGCCCGCCCGCACACACACACACACACACACACACACACACAAAGCGAATGGAAAAACGTATGGAATCTCGCAAGATCCATCTTCACATGGGGTGCAACTTGGTGTTGTAAGTTTGACGTCAGTTAGGATAAGACAGCCAATAATCACAGAGCACTGTTTTCTGCATATCGTTTCAACGGACATCCAAATAAGTGTGCTGCCAACGCTTAAATTGTTTCCAAGTGTTGTCTTTGGCGACACCTTTCAAAAAGAAACGTTGCCGACATTGCATTTTTCGTTAGCATACGTAGTCAGTGTAACCTGTCAGGACTGCAAGTAAGGCTCTTGGTGCAACGTATGTCGATCACTCAAAACTACACAGGTGTGAGCAGAAATTTGGAAGCACCATAAACATAACATGTTACCATGTTTAATATGGTGTAGGAAATTCGCTGCCATTCGAAACAGCTTCCAGTCGTCTCGGAATAAATAAATACTGGTCCTGTATGTTTTTGAAGAAAATCTTATATCATTAATTCTGTATAATAGTGGCAAGTTCAGGTAACGATAACCCAGGTAAATAGCGATCTAGCACCGTTTTCTGCAAAGTAGACCACGAAGGCTCAACAATATTCACATCTGCTGACTGTGGTGCCCGCAAGAGATGTAACAACTTATCTTGTGCTCACAAATCCAGTCCTGGATGCTCTTAGCTGTGTGATACGGGGCACTGTAGGGGCACTGTAATGTTGTAACACAGCATGACCATTATGGAACCAACATTGTAGCATGCGACGGACCTGATCCGCCAAAATCGACAATATTTCACTCTTGTGACGTAAACTCGACCAGAAGATGGAAACACTGTGAAACAAGAAACATCCAACGAAACGATATGTTTGCATAATTGCTTCATACACTCCTGGAAATGGAAAAAAGAACACATTGACACCGGTGTGTCAGACCTACCATACTTGCTCCGGACACTGCGAGAGGGCTGTACAAGCAATGATCACACGCACGGCACAGCGGACACACCAGGAACCGCGGTGTTGGCCGTCGAATGGCGCTAGCTGCGCAGCATTTGTGCACCGCCGCCGTCAGTGTCAGCCAGTTTGCCGTGGCATACGGAGCTCCATCGCAGTCTTTAACACTGATAGCATGCCGCGACAGCGTGGACGTGAACCGTATGTGCAGTTGACGGACTTTGAGCGAGGGCGTATAGTGGGCATGCGGGAGGCCGGGTGGACGTACCGCCGAATTGCTCATCACGTGGGGCGTGAGGTCTCCACAGTACATCGATGTTGTCGCCAGTGGTCGGCGGAAGGTGCACGTGCCCGTCGACCTGGGACCGGACCGCAGCGACGCACGGATGCACCCCAAGACCGTAGGATCCTACGCAGTGCCGTAGGGGACCGCACCGCCACTTCCCAGCAAATTAGGGACACTGTTGCTCCTGGGGTATCGGCGAGGACCATTCGCAACCGTCTCCATGAAGCTGGGCTACGGTCCCGCACACCGTTAGGCCGTCTTCCGCTCACGCCCCAACATCGTGCAGCCCGCCTCCAGTGGTGTCGCGACAGGCGTGAATGGAGGGACGAATGGAGACGTGTCGTCTTCAGCGATGAGAGTCGCTTCTGCCTTGGTGCCAATGATGGTCGTATGCGTGTTTGGCGCCGTGCAGGTGAGCGCCACAATCAGGACTGCATACGACCGAGGCACACAGGGCCAACACCCGGCATCATGGTGTGGGGAGCGATCTCCTACACTGGCCGTACACCACTGGTGATCGTCGAGGGGACACTGAATAGTGCAAGGTACATCCAAACCGTCATCGAACCCATCGTTCTACCATTCCTAGACCGGCAAGGGAACTTGCTGTTCCAACAGGACAATGCACGTCCGCATGTATCCCGTGCCACGCAACGTGCTCTAGAAGGTGTAAGGCAACTACCCTGGCCAGCAAGATCTCCGGATCTGTCCCCCATTGAGCATGTTTGGGACTGGATGAAGCGTCGTCTCACGCAGTCTGCACGTCCAGCACGAACGCTGGTCCAACTGAGGCGCCAGGTGGAAATGGCATGGCAAGCCGTTCCACAGGACTACATCCATCATCTCTATGATCGTCTCCATGGGAGAATAGCAGCCTGTATTGCTGCGAAAGGTGGATATACACTGTACTAGTGCCGACATTGTGCATGCTCTGTTGCCTGTGTCTAAGTGCCTGTGGTTCTGTCAGTGTGATCATGTGATGTATCTGACCCCATGAATGTGTCAATAAAGTTTCCCCTTCCTGGGACAATGAATTCACGGTGTTCTTATTTTAATTTCCAGGAGTGTAGACCGGGTTTTAAGACTTCGGTATCAAGTTATCTTGTTACTGGTATTTTCGCCACTGATGACTGGTTTTGGAATATCAGCTCGCCCACAGTTCCCTGATTACGGAGCTCCCTACGTCTTGTTTCGATGCTGAAAGTATTCGCGAGTGCGGGCATCCACTTGTGCGATGACTATCGAAGTTGTCATCGTATTTCTCGTTACAAACCTCTTTAATAACGATCCGTCACGACCACTCAACCTACACTTTCGTTCGCGTTGTGACTAAGAGTTTGATGCTTTTCCGATTTCCCTGCAGACGGTATAAAATGGTTCAAATGGCTCTGAGCACTATGGGACTCAACTGCTGTGGTCATCAGTCCCCTAGAACTTAGAACTACTTAAACCTAACTAACCTAAGGACATCACACACACCCATGCCCGAGGCAGGATTTGAACCTGCGACCGTAGCAGCAGCGCGGCTCCGGACTGGAGCGCCTTTAACCGCACGGCCACCGCGGCCGGCTGCAGACGGTATAAATCGTCGATGTCGCGCCTCTAGAAACACCAAACATTTCGGTTACGTTACTTACGGAAGGACCCAGCGACGATCAACAATAATTTGACCACATTAGAATGCACTGAGCTCCAACGGAATGCACTCAAGACTACTCAGGACATTTTTATGACTACGACTGATACGTTCAACGTGTCGAGGACATTGCATAGGTGCCGTTTGTGGTCAAATACAACAGCGCAACCTGCAACTTGGATAGCATCGGTAGTTCCGTTCATGCGTTTCTTTCTCATAGTGTTTCCATATTTTTGTCCAACGCCTGTATAGTACACATGTCTAACGTACTAAGCCGTGGTAGGTGAAAATCACCCTCATTGCGTGGATGGTAAATCGAAAGGGCTGCAAAGAAACGATGGGTCCCCTTATAGGCAGATGTATCGGCTTGCTACGGAGCGACCTCCCTTGCCGCCAAAACTACGGTGTAAATGAACAAATAACAGGCCAGCACTTAATTGTGCATGTTCTCTTTACTGCAGAAAGCGTAGCTGGCCTCATTTCAAATATACAAAGAGAGCATATGTTCCAGAATGTCACCTAGGGAGATTTTCTCCCTTATTCAACATACAGCTGATATAAAATTAATACTAAAGATTTGAGTAAGGTCGAAGAAACTGCCGGTTCCTGACTAGGTAACTCAACCAAAGTTGTGCAAACATGTCTGCAGAGGAAGGGTTCGAAAATACAGTTGTTGCTGGGACCTCGAGAGAGGCAGCATCAGATTTGAGTGACATTCCATACTGCCTAGATGTGGCTCTTCCAATACATTGGTCGTACACCTCTGTGGCTTCCTCTTAACTGTCAATTCGTCCTTTAATTTTCAAGGAAGAAATTACTAGAAGCTGAAGCTTTTGATTTTCGACCGCAAGTCATTGGATTAATTGTGTTAAAATATTACCCTAATAGTTAACTTACACATCTTGTATGATCAGAAAGGGAGTTTTACGTGTGATACGCTGAAACAGCTGTAAATGGATCATGCTCATAGTAATAAAAATAACATTTACATTACTTTCATGAATTTATTTCAGGATGACAATGTGCAACTAATATATACAGAGTGTTAAGTGTATCCGTTGTGCACAGGGCACAGAGATGACAGTGTGGGTTGGGAATGACGCAACACCGCCTTTTTTGTTTTAATTTTGTCCTTCATTACACATACCCAACAGACATTAGCTCCATATATATACCATTTCGGCTCTTACGGAATTTGTGAAGAGAGTTCATCAAAATGCTACTGATAATAAAACACACACACACAGCCGGTCGGTGTGGCCGAGCGGTTCTAGGCGCTTCATCTAGAGCCGCGCGACCGCTACGGTCGCAGGTTCGAATCCTGCCTCGGGCATGGATGTATGTGATGTCCTTAGATTAGTTAGGTGTAAGCAGCTCTACGTTCTAGGGGACTGATGACCTCAGATGTTAAGTCCCATAGTGCTCAGAGCCATTGGAACACACACACACACACACACACAAAATGTTTGATACTTCACTTGTTAGCGTAGTCATTTCTAAGAGTATGAGGTTCCTCATGTGATTGTGCGCGATTCAACAGCAAAGGTTTTTAGTTGAGCAGCTGTGTACATTGTATCTGTTATTAAATCCGAGAACCTTATAGATGGCCCTTATGAGTAATGAGGAGCAAGTCAACGACTCTACTCGTAGCGCCCCACAGGGTGGCGCTGCAGTAACTGTCTTCGCTGACGTACCGTCTATGGGGACGCAGCACTCATGTTGTACTCTGGCTGGTGCTCTCTGAATACTCGAAGTCAGCAAGCATTCCCTGTGCTGGCAGTTAAGTGACAGTTCCTTAAAATGGTCGAGTGTAACAGCGCTTGCTAATGTACGAAGGTCGTAGAGCCACTGTGAGCCAAGTAGTGTAAGCCAAGCCGAGCCAACAAAATGGTTCAAATGGCTTTAAGCACTATGGCACATAACACTGAGGTCATCAGTCCCCTCCGAGCCAACAGAGAGTGACCGCTTTTATGCTGCATTGCCGTGCTAACGATCGTCTCTTGAGGTGCACAAATAGCCGACAAACATCGTAGGTATTAGAAGGCTGCGCGTTCAAATATCGTTTAGGGTCAATATTCTCACAAAATACTTCTTACTTTTATGTAATTAAAGCTTAAAAATTGTTTACCATCAAGATTCGGTCACGTGATCGAAAACGCTCTGTTATTGGCTGAAGCTCTGATCACGTTACCGACTAGGAGTAAGACGAAGCCACACGTGTGTTACACGTGTGTTAGCGGAAGTTACAAGGATTTTACATACTTTTTCGGCATACGGTTTAGCTATTTAGTGATGGAAAACGCAGTTAAACTTTTACGTGACAATAGATAGGAAGTTTGTAAACGCTGATAGTGGAATCCTTGTGAAAGTTGATCCGTTTATTCTCCATTCGTTTAGAGCGGCGATATCTGCAACGGTGGAAATTCTCTTCCCTGCTCCCTGCAACATCATTAAACTCTCCCGAAACTAAGGAATGAGAGAACTTCTGCAAATGGTTTCGTATATTCTAACTAGACTGTCGACTACCAGTCATGAGCTAGGACCCAACGTACAAAAAATTATTCTTGCCAAATTTTAGTGCTGAAACGGAAGAAATTCAGTAAACAGACACATCCTAGCAGGAACTTTCTGCCGTAATGAATAGTGTATTTGCCAGCGGTGCAAGACGTCAAATGTTCGACTGCAGGAATTGTCATTTATTATTAAATATTTCACACGAAATACAAAAATAGCCTTAGCAAGGAGAGCTGATTGTAGCAGTTTTTTTCGATGGTATAATGTGTTATATATAGCTTCACATTAATCTTAATCTGTGAAATGGACAACAGAGAATAAATACATTTACTACGCGAACAAACAATTCGAATTTTTGGAAAGTATTGCTAGTAATGCAGATACCGTCATACGCCCACAGTACAACGAAGTTTAGGACGTTGAGATTTTCTGTACGGATAGAAATAAAGCGAGTACAACACGCACGTAACACCGACATAAGGGCTGTGATGTTCGTGAGTGTAAACTAACGTCAGTGTCTGAAGCAGACTTACTCCATCTTTATGTAAGATAACGAAACTTTAAAAGTTTAAACAATAAGGATCCTAGCTGAACAGTACGAAAATAAAAAGAACTTTGTTTCTCGTAAAGTAAAACGTGTGTGGTCACATTAACTACAAAACACATTTTTGAACGTGACGTGTGTGAATAGCAATTGCAATCGTAAGCGCAAGTAAACAGCAAGGAATACACAGTAATAATTTGTTTCTCATCGATGTGGTGAAGTGTTGTACTTCTTAATATGAGAGGAATGTCGAGTCGCTTGACAAATAAAATTACGAGCGTGAAATTGGATACAACGACTATTTTCACTGAGAGTTTTATTTCGCTGAATGGCGCTGTCAAAAACAATTTTTATGCTGTTTTTTATATACTGGGTGGAGAAAAATTGTCTCACGAAATTTTAATTCTGGTTAGCTGATGCCAGTAGGAACCAATTTTTAAACTTGGGAAACTTGGCGTCGTGCTCCCTGATTGACCGTGGGATTGCCCTGTTGCCGTTCGTCGGTTGACGAGCAGCGTTATGGTTGTCGGTTCACACATACAAACGTCCCTCGCCCCATCACTGCCCAAACGTGATACACACACGTATCGAATAGGTCTTGCTGTTTGTCTCCACGTCAGAGGCATTCACACCTAAGCTTCGCTTCGGAGCGCACACACACAAGTCACCTGCGATTTAGTCGTACAGTAAGCATGGCAGCACAGTATTCGTTTGAAGGACAACGAGATATGGTTTTTGTTTATGCACCAGCCAACGGTAATGCGCATGAAGCTCACACACCTGTAAAGGTTTACAGCAATTCACCGACGACTTGACGAACCAGGCTCGTTAGCGGCATATCATGGTGAGGGGTGATGCTGTAAGACCTCAACACGACGGGATGCTGCATTTGAAGAGACTGTTGTTGAGTGCTTCGAGGAAGCATCTACTACAAATACTCGAGCGGTTGGACGCGACATGGGGGTCACTCATTCGTTAGTCTGGGAGGTTTTTAGGGATGACGGCCAGTATCCATTTAGTTTCCAGCCTGTTCAAGTTCCTGTGGCGGACTATGATTACCGGCTAGAGTTTTGCCGGTGGTTTCTGCGACGATTTGCACTAGATCCCGACTTCTCCGCCATTGTGTTGTTTACCAACAAGTGCACCTTCCATCAGGATGGCCTTTACAACACTCTAAACGTTCATTAGTGGACAAGCGGAAATCTTCACGTCAAGCATGTCCACGGACACCAGGAACGATTTTCGCTCAACATTTGAGCAGGCATTGTGGGTAACCACCTGATTGGGCTGGTCTGTCTACCTCCTCGACTTACCAGGGCAAATTACCTTCACTTTTTGCAAGAAACTCTATCCAGCCTGCTGGAAGATATACCCCTGGACAGACAGCTATGCATGTGGTTACAGCATGTCGGGGTGCCCGCACATAACAGTCGTGCTGCGCGCTGATATTTAAGTGAACTTCTCTACGGCCGGGTAACTGGCAGGAATGGTGGTAGGACATGGCCCCCGCGATCACCAGAGCTCACGCCACCGGACTTTTTCCTGTGGGGATTTTTCCAGTTTCTAGTTCACCCACTCGGATGAGAACCACCTAGAACCGACGAGAAATTATCGGATCGCATTCAGCATGCCACCAATCACATCAGGGCAATGCCAGGAATCTTTGAAAGAGTTCGACGAAACACCGTTCGACGTTACCATGAATTTGTCGCGTCAGAGGGTCGCCAGTTCGAGCATCTGCTTTAGGTTAACAATACCCTACCTACAAAAAAGGCCCTTTTCAGGGCCGACATAATTAGTAAGAGATTGACAGTTGTTGACGGGTTTGTTACCGGTACGCCTTATCATGAAACTACAATGGATGTGTCGGACCCACGGTGGATTCTCCCCCAGAGTGAAAGGCTGGTGCGCTACCATCGAGCGAGCGGGCCGCCTTCAATACATCGCGATCTGCGGCAGGCAAAGCATTCGCGGTCTTGCGTTGTCCAGAGCATCCGGCCACAGGGCAATCCCGTAGCCAATCGGAGCGCGTGGCGCCAAGTTTCCGTAGTTTACAAATTGTGCGGTATCTACCTACACAACATTAGTAATTTTGATTCCCACTGGCATCAGCTATCCAGAGTTAAAATTCGTAACACAGTTTTTCTCCACCCTGTATGTATTTGTACGATGTGATACTACACAACATTTGTAAACCATTTTCCGAAACATATATTCGAAAGCAAGACGTCATTGAACTAACATAAGGCAGTAGGAGCCGCGAGCTAGACAATGACGTTACAGGCATCACATGACTCGAATGGAGCGTTTTAGGCGGTCTTCAAATTACTGATTTTCTTTCTCATTTCTGAGGAAAAAAGCATGTTAGGAGCCTACAATGAAATAATAATTTAAGACAGTTTTCAGAAAGCAGCCAAATACCCTATTGCCGTGCGCCAAAGGTTGTTTGTAGGCACTGTTACAACACTGGCGATTGTTTAGTTTGTTGAATTTTGTTTGTTCCTCCTTTGGTTAATGGTGAGACAACTGTCGCCAAATGCTGTATTGTGCACGCACAGTTCTTGTCTTCGTTTATCATTGTAGCCAACAACTATGAAGGACAGAACGAATCGATGTCACAACATTTATTACAAACAGTGCGAATACAATTCTAACTTTTCTGAATGGTGTCCAAGCAAAAGTCACTCGGTCACAAAGATCTAAACTAAACAGTTAGCTTGTCCCCGATACCAAGTGCATTCGAGATATGCTAGCTTGTACGATATCGTCCAGTATGTAAACGCACTGTAACGTAGCAGATTATTACGGAATAACATTTATTGCAGTAAGATACGCAGACTTGGAGCCGTTGGCTGAAAGGAGGCTACAGAATTGTGTCTTAGCGATGACTCATAACACAGCTATCGCTACGAGACAGCGTGAGAACGGACTACTGTGTCGTCTAGTACGAACGTATATACATACTCCCTACGAATGTAAATAAACCATAGTAAATGTTATCCAATTCGTTTCAAACTTGGTATACTAGTTTTTGTTATTCAGTAGATCTCATCCAAATTTCGACTTTTTCTAAAAAAAATGGCACTAAGCACTATAGGTCATCAGTCCCCTAGACTTAAACCTAACTACCCTAAGGACATCACACACATCCATTCCCGAGGCAGGATTCGAACCTGCGACCGTAGCAGCAGCGCGGTTTCGGACTGAAGCGCCTAGAACAGTTCGGTCACAGCGGCCGGCTTCGGCTTTTTATCTGTTATAGTTTCGGAGACTGAAAAAATTACTTAAGCCATAAAACCGATAATCAGTTCACAAAAGTTTGTTAGGAATAATAACAGTTGGTCTTTTGTTATCATTTCAAATCATTACCAGAATTTTCAGGATATAAAATAACTTAATTGGATTTTTTCTCTTCAGAAACTTTAGTTACTTTGCATTTTTTAGTATAAAATTAATGAAAAGTTAATATTTGGTTATCATGTTGTGTGAATAAACGGGAATGAATGAGAGTGCGTATGTGGGACATACATTAAAATTCAATATTGTTTTCTGTAAAACTTGTCGAAATTGGACCGTGGGAAAGATGTATTGTACCCACGTTGCTGATGACGTATGTCGAGGTGGGCGTACTTTTATAAAAGAGCAGCCAGAATATCAGTTGAAAGTGTAATCGGTTTCTAAATTAATTTCAAGATTAGTTTTTCATTTCGATCTTTTTTATTAAACATTATATTAATATCTCCATTTTGGAATGCCGTAAATAACTTTCTGAAGAGTGATTGGCTTAGGCAAGTTTTGCGGCAAGAATGATATAGAAGGATCATTCTGATTGGTCAATCAGACTGATCAGCCAATCAGAATTAAGAGGTTCCTGTTGTGTCTAGACAAGACAGCCTAGACACAATAGAGGAAGCCGAAAGGCACGCGCTTAAACTCACGCAGGCTGGCGTGAGGTCTGAAACAGGATACATAATGAATGCTATAAAGAAAAGTACGTAGCTTCTGGAATACTTAACTTTAATCCACATTTGTAGAACATCGTTCTTGATGATACATTAATAGAATCTAAATATCAATTGAATACGGCGCCTTACTAGGTCGTAGCAAATGTAGCTGAAGGCTATGCTAACTATCGTCTCGGCAAATGAGAGCGTAATTCTCAGTGAACCATGGCTAGCAACGTCGGCTGTACAACTGGGGCGAGTGCTAGTACGTCTCTCTAGACCTGCCGTGTGGTGGCGCTCGGTCTGCAATTACTGACAGTGGCGACACGCGGGTCCGTCGTATACTAGCGGACCGCGGCCGATTTAAAAGCTACCACCTAGCAAGTGTGGTGTCTGGCGGTGACACCACGGTTCCCACATACAGAAAGTTAGATATGCAGAGAGTGGAGTAGCATCGAGATAGTCTCTCGCTAGCTATCGGATGTATAAGGTCATGTTAGATGTCACGGTTTCTTTATAGCATTCATTACGTATCCTGTTTCAGACCTCACGCCAGCCTGCGTGAGTTTAAGCGCGTGCCTTTCGGCTTCCTCTATTGTGTCTAGGCTGTCTTGTCTAGACACAATGTGCGCATTTTGTACGAATCATGACTAAAGCTGTTGCAGTTATGCACATTTTGATGGAAACAGGACATTTCTGGATTGATTTGTTGGAAAGTTATGAGTTTGTGAAATTTCGGCATTTAGTGAAAAATTCATGTGGCATTTTCTGCGTTCATTATGGAATACTTGGCGAACACTTCTATTATAGAAAACCACTGATAAGACCGACTGTGAAACTCACTTATAGTAGAGGATCAGTGATTGCTAGTTAGTGTATTCCATCGGGTCGGACTGGAAATCGATTTCTGGCTGCTTTTCCGTGTGAAATTAGTTGGTTTGTCTTTGAACTGAGAATGATACAGTAGTATCTCACTAAATGTGGACTTGATAGCCATTCCCAATTGTTGCCTAAGCAATAAAAAGCCTTGTCTTGGAATTTTCGGACACTTATTAAAATCAAAGTACATTATACCAACGCCCGAAATATTGGAAAAAATGAACTTGCAGGAACTGTTTCGCAGCTAGAGTTACGCGGCCTCTGGATGGTAGGTATTAGGCCTGTTTTCTTCAACGCTGTTTTTTCGCTGTCTAGTAAGTAGGTACAATTGCAGAGTGAAGGGACGTAGAACGGAAGCCGTACTGAGGTAGGTGGTCATTTAATACGAGAAGTACGAGATACGAACCGACCCCGCCCCGCCGCACCTCGCAGACCACTGCAGAACTCAAAGTGACTCTCGTAGTCAACTTGCATAGTACTCGTAGACAACTAACTGTAGCTGGGCAGTGCGATCCCCAAAATACGCTGTGAGAGGAAGGATTCTATCAGGCTCTAGTTCAGTGCACGTGACTGACGTCCTACAGTACTTCGGTCACGTTGGTGCCCTTTGGCAAAGTTGGTGTCCCCCCGCGGGTCTGACGAGAACTATAATGTGACTATACTGCTTACGTCTGCTGAGCAGGCAACCCCGCAGACAGGGCCGCACTGCGGGAGGTCGCTGCGCAACTTGCATACAGCAGACGCAATTTCATAACATCTTAGTCTTGGGTGTTTAAAGAATTTCTTCCTGGTTGTTGGTAGTTGCCTGGATTGTATGCACTTTTGCCTCCTAGAATGATGTAAAATTGTAACTATTATTAGAGCTTAGTTAGACCTGTAGACTTCGTGGTGTACGCATTCCTTACGACGACGTAAACCATATGTCGAACATGTTAACCTAAAATTTATGTTCTGTGTAGGTACAAGGTTATAACAACCTTCAGGTTGGTAAAGAAACCTTTTCATAACTCCGGCTATTTAATTACATCTATACCATTAATATCAGCAGATGATATAAGTCAAATCTTTTTTTACACTAGAAACTTACAAATGAAGTGAGATAGTGCCACAGATTACTCCAAAGTCGCAACATTCCATTTGCATTCTGTATGCATCCACATATTCACCTGACGAAGGAAGTTCATGCTTTCAAAATGCGTCGTGAAGATAAATAGTGACTGGTAACAGTAAACTTGTTGTTTCATTTGATATCACAAACAGTCATGTTCTCACTCAAAGTTCGCAATGTACATTTTCGCCTTTTTTAAGGAGAACTGAAAAGTAATATTCCAGGAGTTTACCTGATGCATATTTTTGAAAACTGTTTTAACATCGGCAACTGTTAAATTAATATGTTGCAAGAGAAAGTATGAATTGTCTTACATTGTAGTTAATGCGTTGAAGTTATTTTTTTAAGGGATAGGAGAGGGGAACACAGTCAACGTAAATTGCAGATACTTCTCCTCCAAATTCTACTATAAATAGCGAAGGTAACTTTTTTTTAATATTATAAGCTAGGAGTAGAAAGATCAGTAAGCTGTACTTCCCAAACCTGTCTCACTTGCCTCTAATAATTCATAAAGAAAATAGTTCTAGACAAAAAACCTATGTTTGATCAATTTTTGGTCAACGTTCTTCGGCGACGCCATACCAAATGAATTCGAAAAAAGTCTGAAAGCTTACGAAGTGCCTTACTCGAAAATTACGTAACCATATAACGTACCAAAATAATACCACTACTCTGAGAGAGAAAAGTTTTTGTACCTGATTTCGTGCTTTTTCGGCACCTGTGAGGTGATAACAAGCAGTAATTCTAGAACTTTTAGTATCAAATGATTTAGTCTTGTTAAAGAAAACGTGCAGTGATGCTAAATGTGTTTGGGGAAGACATCATCATCATCTAGAAGCAAAGACAAAGCTAACGTATAGAACTCACGTAAATTTCTGTTAAACATACTCACTCGACGAGTGTTATCAGAAGTCAACACTCAACACTGAATGTGACTTGCTTGTCAGCAGACTCTTTTGCGCACTGTCTATCAATGAAGAAATTAAACACATAAATTCCTTTCTAAATTATTTGCTACTATCAAGTGTAATGAATTCATCAGGAACTAAAATTTTGGACATAATTTTGACAACGATTTCTTTATTTGTTGGAGTATGAGAGTTCATGATTATAAATACTAGCTAATTTTTAATAAAATTACTGTCAACGGTTTATCGTAGGTCAAAGTTAGTAAGAAAGAAAGAGAGAAACGACTGATAAAGGAAAACTCAGTTGCCTGCTGGAGTGACCGAGCAGTTCTAGGCGCTACAGTCTGTAACAGCGTGAACAGCTACGGTCGCAGGTTCGAATGCTGCCTCGGGCATGGATGTGTGTGATGTCCTTAGGTTAGTTAGGTTTAAGTAGTTCTAAGTTCTAGGGGACTGATGACCTCAGAAGTTAAGTAACATAGTGCTCAGAGCCATTTGAAAACTCAGTTATCCAAAATAAGGAATTGAATCTTGTCCTTCAGTTAAGCAGTTATAATTTCCACTTGTATACAGTAAGGTCTTGATAAGTGTGCAGGATGTAGTCAAGTGAATAAGAAATGGTTCAAATGGCTCTGAGCACTGTGGGACTTAACATCTGTGGTCAACAGTCCCCTAGAATTTAGAACTACTTAAACCTAACTAACCTAAGGACATCACACATATCCATGCCCGAGGCAGGATTCGAACCTACGACCGTAGCAGTCGCGTGGTTCCGGACTGAGCGCCTAGAACCACGAGACCACCGCGGCCGGCAAGTGAATAAGAAAATTTTATAAACTTGGTTACGTGATATATTTGAGCTTTTTCCCTTGTATTTTGGTGTCTTGTGCTCCTTTTGCTCCAGTCAGAGAATACCTTGACAACCATTGTAACTATGAGCTGTTTCATTATGTTGCTTGCCGTTTTTAGGGTTCCGTACCTGAATCCGTAAAAACATAACCCTCACGGGATCACCTTCTTGTCCGCATGCCTGTCTGTTGTCTGTCCGACTAATAATGCCCTTATTTCTCAGGAACGGGTATTTGCAACAAGTTTAAATTTAAGTCACGTACTAAGGCCTACCTTCCCGTTGTGGACTGAAAAATTTAATTTCTCTTTAACGGGTATAAATATTTGAAATACTAAGTTCTACGAGCCCCTGGCGGTGAACAAAATTTAAGGTTGTAACTCATTACGATGAAAAGATACGGCAATATGTGTTACATACTCTGATACCCTAAACTCACTCGTCCAGAACATGTAAATGAACTATATGTACGAAGGGCGTTGAATAAGTAACGGAACATTTTGTTGCTCGGCCAGTTTCGGTTGACAAAACTTGAAATTTGGTGCGGGCCATAGAGGAATATTTCGTCTTCAGCCCCTATAGTTTCATCAAGTTTCAATAGGTGGCGGCGTATACATGCTGTAATTGGTATGCCTTCCAAGCAGAGAGCTGTCATTGATTTGTTTTTGGCGGAAAACCAGAGGGTCACTGATATTCATGTGCGCTTGGAGATGTCTACGGAGACGTCCCAGCGAACAAAAGCAGAGCGAGTCGTTGGGCAACAACGTCACGGAAACCTGTCAGATTTCCATCATGCCGTGTGGAACGTGCGGACACAGTCATTCGAGATGACCAATAGCTCACAATCAAACACTTCGCTGGTCAAAATGGTTCATATGGCTCTGAGCACTATTGGACTTAACTTCTGAGGTCATCAGTCCCCTAGAACTTAGAACTACTTAAACCTAACTAACCTAAGGACATCACACACATCCATGCCCGAAGCAGGATTCGAACCTGCGACCTTAGCGGTCGCGCGGCTCCAGACTGTAGCGCCTACAACCGCTCGGACACTCCGGGCGGCTGTTGGGATATTCCCGCAGCCACAATGTGGTTTTCAAGTTGGAAAATTCTAGCCACCCTCTGGTAGAGTTTCACTGCATTTGGTTATTTGAATTGCAGCGCACCAGTGGAATCTACTGCCTTTTGTCCGTTTAAGTTCCGGTTACCTGTCCTAAGCGTTGACGTAAATTTCAGGCAGTGTTGTTTCCTCATCGTGCTGTCCAGCACGGTGTGTAGTTTGACAGTTCCATGTATGATTGGTTGTGGGCGCCAATCAATATCTTCTTCTTTGTTCCCTTGAACTCCCTGTTGTGCACTGGACGGGTGAAGTGGAAGTTATCTTGTCGGTGGGTCCGTTAACTGTCGGTCGGTTGGGTTGTCGTCGGATCTTGAATCGTTGTCCCGACTGCCTGTCCCACCCAAGCGAGCGCTAGTGTTTGAATTCCAGGCCGACCCTCGAACATCTGAACGCCCTTGGGTGTACTGCGTCTTTTCATTTGTTCTTGTTGTTTGTACTTGTATGGCTTCCAGCCGATTTTTTAAAATTAATATTGTTTTGCCCTTAAGGCGTAAGATTCTTTAGGCCTTCAGCCTAATTTAAAGAACTGTTTCACGTAAGACCTTTGACATTTTAAAGATCTTAATGTTTTTTAACTTTAAGTCTTAGGCCTTCAGCCGATTTGAAACAAATTTTTTTGCTCTTGAAGTTTCTGATTCTTTGAGCCTTCAGCCTAACTAAAGAACTGTTTTAAGATAAGGCTTTGCCTTTTAAATTTCTGTTTTGGTTGAGTTTTACCTAATTAAGAACTGTTTTACGTAAGACCTTGTTTTTTTTTAATTAATGTTGTTTAGCCTGAATTGTTGGGCTTTCAGCCGATTTTGAATTCAAATTGTTTGCTCTGAAAATCTCAGATTCTTTGGGCTTCAGCCTAAAAAAAGAACTGTTTTAAGATAAGGCTTGCCTTTTAAATTTATGATTATGCTTGCGTTTTAAGTTATCGGCCTTCAGCCGTTTTTAAATTGAAGAGGCTTTCAACCGGTAATTAAGCCCCAAAGATTAAAGCTGTGTGTTAAATTTTTTTTTTTTTGGGGCTCTTGTAATCAGATAATAAAGTTGTATGTTCGAGTGTAACTGACAGCCCCTTATTTTGGCCGCTTTCCACAGTTTAAACTACCTGTCCTGTCCTCGGGGTTTAGCGGGCCGTTTCAGACACACAATTCGGATTCTACCAGAGACGGTAGGCCCTCTTTCCCCGATTGTATAGCTGGAGCAGTTTAGGGACATGCAAATCACCAAAGTCGCGTTCGGTAGAAAAAGTAGCACCAGGCCATTAAGCCACACGAAATGACATTTACTATATACATACATGATTAAGTTCATATGGAATTCTCAGAGCGCGAGTCCTACTCATTTGGCAGGTTTTTCTACATACTCAACAATCCATCTTCGTTGTGTGCCATCAAACGATTAGGTACTATAAGAAATAGCTTCCGTCATCCCCAATTAGCCATACACCTTATCGAGGTAGGGATGGCTTGACTGCCTCAACAACATAGATAGCTGTACCGATCGTGCAATCATAATGGAGCTTTATCTACTGACAGACCAGACAAACTTGGGGCTCCTGAAGGGACCAACAGCCTTTTCAGTAGCTGCAGTGGCAACAGTGTGGATGATTGACCTTACGTTGTAATGCCAGTCGTGATGGCCTTGCTGTGCTAATACTGGAACAACTGGATGCAAGGAGAAACTACAGCCAGTATTTTTCCCAAGAATATTATGCTATTACGTATAGTCATATAACGATGGCATCCCCTTGGATGAAATACTCTAGAGGTAAGAGAGTCTCCATTCAGATCCCCAGATGGTGAGTTCTCAGGAGGATACCGTCATCAGCAAATCCAAAACGGGCATTCTATGGGTCGGACTGTGGAACGTAGCAAGTGTTAAATACACGTAGGCGAAGGTGATTTACAATTTGTGCAGACAGCATATTGCAGTTATAAGAGTCAAAAAACATGGAGAAGATGTAGTTGTGAAGGGAGTGAGACAGGATGGTAGTCTATTCCTGATGTAATTCTGTTCGAACATCGAGCAATCTGTAAAGGAAACTGAGGACAAATTTGGAAAGAGAATTTAAGTTCAGGGAGAAGAAATAAAAACATTGCGGGTTACAGATGTAAATCTGTCTGAGCTGGCCAAGGATTTCGAAAAGCAATTGAACGGAATGCGTATGGTCTTGAAAATAGATTTTAAAATGCACTTGAACAGAGGGGGAATCAGTGTAATGGAATGTAGCAGAATTATAACAGCTGGTGGCGAGCGAATTAAATTAGGAAATGAGACACTAATGAGGATAGATGAGTTTTCCTCTTAGGGAACCAAAATGACAAATGTCGGCCGAAGCGTAGAGGATATAAAACGCAGACTGGCAATAGCAAGGACGGTAAGATAGATAAAGATCCGCATTCTAGTCCTAGAGGTCCAATCGGGCCCCGACCAGCCGCCATGTTATCCTCTCCCAATGGCGTCATCAGACGCGTTATGGAGGAGCGTATGTTCAGCACACTGCTCTCCCAGTGTTTGTCGGGTTTTCGAACTTGGAAACGCTTATAATCGGGCGAGTAGCTTCTCAGCAGGCCTCAGAAGGCTATGTGCAATAGCAAAAAACATTCCTGAAGAAGAAGAATTTGTTAATGTCTACTTCTAGTACAAGTGTCAGAAGTCTTTTCTGAAAGTATCTGTCCGGAGTGTAGCATTTTATGGAAGTGAAATATGAATTATGAGCAATAGAGGCGAGGAAAGAGAAGTAGCTTCTGAAATATCTGTCACACAAGAATCTTGGCGATTATATCGAATAACTAACAAATAGCTGGGGAAAAATACCTTGGTAAAATATAAATACATGGTCAGACTTCATTAAAAGGAAGTATCTGTTGATACAATACATCCTTAGGCCCCAAGGAGCTTTAATACAAAATAGTAGGAAGGTGTGGTGAAGGGGGTGGGGGAGGGAGGAGGAATGATAATGTAGACCAGCACTTGACTACAGTAAGTAGATGCTAATGGGTGATGAATTAAGTTGTGGTTGTTATACAGCGATCAAGAAGCTTGCAAGGGACAAACCGGTAAGGATAGCTGCATCATACCAGTGTGCAGAATGAAGAGCTCACAAACAACCAGGAAAAAATTACTGATGCCTGGTAAATGAGAGCAGTGTAACATTAATTTCGTGTGGACAATAGCCTGGAGCAGTTCTCCAATTAGACGATACTTCAGTGACTTTTGCCTCTAACCGACGCCGTTAATCGTACTAGGTAAGGCGGCTACAGTTTGCGACGTGAAATCTGAAGCAGGTGTCGTTCATGGCGAATTTTCATGTTTTGAGAACTGGAGGCTAGGTTAACGGAAGACTGGAAAATCTCCATAATTCGAAAAGTATTCGACTCTGAGAGCTTTCAGTTCTAGTTACGCATTTTACCACTAGATACCAGCCCAGCACAGATGCGAGAGGTATTGCGAGTATTGACTTAGTAATGGTACAGAAGTTTAGATTTTTCTTCTTGGATACTAACGTCTCATGTACTTCAATTCTACTCGTAACCATCAGTTTGCTGCATTTTCTCCCTCTGACTGTTAGATAAGGCGGGTTATTTTCTCCCACGCACGAGAAACATATCACATTCACATGGAGGTGGCCTAGTAGTTGGGCAGTAATTTTAACGTCCAGAAATCGCATGCTCTGTCTGTGGGGTAAGGGACTGCCCGATGGGTGCGTCACCCCCCTTCGAGTAAGTGACATGATACACTTCTTGGGCATTGATTTCACACTTGACCTGCAGCGATCGATAGCCATCAACTACAGGCGTCTATTAAAACAGGTCAAAGCAGCGCTAACCGATAACTGTGTTAGGACACGAAACATCCTGCAACGGACGTGCTATGCCAACGTTGATTTGACGTCGCGCATTCTCTGTGTGGCGTAGACGCTTCAAATCACGACATTTCTAGCTTGCCACATGCTCGCCGCTATGGGACTCCCTATTAGTATGGGATTGCCTTTTAATATCTGCCTCGAGCACCTCACCTTCTCAAGGGTCAGAGGGTTCTTGCACCTTTTTGATGTTCAGAGCAGAGAGAAGGCCCATTTTGTAGGCTCTAGCGTGAAAATGTGGCCACGTCATCCGATAGGTCTTACAAGCTTGTTGCTGGATGCCTTTATGAGAATCTCTCTCGCTCCAATGATGCTGTCATCGGACATGCCAGCGCCATTATTCTACATTGACCAATTCTTCCTTGAATTAAGTTACATACGGACCTTGCTATTTTCTACATGCTTAACACCGGCGTGTGCGATGTACACCAGTATGCAATAGAACAGGGCGCTGAACATGACAGAAAGGAAATAACCCATATAGTGTGGTGTTTTATGTGGTTGGGGGTGAACGACGTTTGACACATAATGATTAACGGAAAGCAGGTGTGTCAGTCTCGCCTACAGCAAATTCACCTCGCAGACGCTCCACAGTGTGTTACCTGCGAAGGATACGGATGACCATCCTATTGTCTGCGGATCGGCAAAGGATATTTGGCATTTCGTGCGCAAGATGTTGACTTTCCATACATTCGTGGTCCCTACCGGATAACTGCAAAATCGCTCCTCTTCCCGGATGAAGTGTGATTTCCGAGAGAAAACAACGTCGTTGATATACAGCCACACCGTCCACCCCTTGTTCGGTGACAATGAGCTGACAGTCCGCGATTTTTGGCACTATTCAAACGATCGACACTATGCGATTGCACACAACCCCAGGTACCGACAACACTTCTCAAATTTTCTCTTGAGCGCCTTCCATAACCTGTCTCCCAAATGGATTATCCGTGACAGGAAAAGTGAACCACGAGCCCTTTTTTGTTAGAATTGAATTACCTACGAGGAAGGCATTCCTATTGTACGAGAACACAACGCATCAACAATCCATCAATAATTTCGCAGCGGGAACATTTGGTAGCTATTAGGGACTGGCTTTCATTTACCTTCCTCTCGGTATTATGAGTCGTATCATAGCACACTGGTGATGATACGAATAAAAAATACAGTAGAGCACGTTTTTGGAAACCGAGAGGTCGCAGGATTGAATCCCAGTCAGAAAATAGATTTTTCAGTCTGTGTTTTAACATACCCTTCATCTCACAACTACATGAGGATTCGCCAGAAACGACGCATGGTTCGGACTCCACGTTAAACTGTAGGTCTCCTTTCCGCCCCTGGTAGGATAACTGGGTAAGGTGAAGTCGCTGAAATGTAAAATTGAAAGACTCGCAGCGGCCATTGAGTCTCACGAAATAATTATTATACACTCAGAGAGTGTGTCTCCTACCACTGCTAGTTCCTGATGATCTGTAAATATGAACTGCCACCAGGTGCAACGTATCATATAGATAGTAGTTTTTCCCTCGCTGAATATGCGAATGGGACACGGCCGCAATTCGCTAACACTGATGCAATGTATTATCCACTACGCGCTCTACAGTGACATCAGGAATATGTATGTAAATATAAAAGTGCTTTTCCTTCCGTCTTGATACCATCTGCTGCAGAGGAATACCGAGACAGTATTATCCCACAATCATAAACACACCTCCTTGCTTTATTTGGATCTTCTATGAAAGGTAATGAACTGGAACATTAATAGACACTGTGTTTAATTGATCAGAAACCTCGTTCTCAACAGTGTTTTCACAAGAGGAAATCGTGCAGTCATCTTTACAATGGAAGTAAGCCACCACCAGTTCAGCAGAGCGCACAATTTTCCCACTCGTTAAAGGGGGAATGCGGCTTGTGTATAGTGTCAGTCTGTCACCATCTCAACTTTAAACGAGCACACAAGAAGAGCTGTCAGCTTTGGAAGTTGCCCAATGAACTGGCGTTCACCACAGAGACACCGCTCGATCGTTCAATCGTGAAACAACACACGAGATATTTCGTAGAGGTTGTTCTCTGTCAGCAACACCAGCGGCCATGGAAGGATGCTGAGGAGAATGGAACAGATCTGCGCAAACAGGAGAGCTCTGTCGGTCCGAACAGTGGACAACCGCCCCCACACGTTCAGTTTAGCTTCTGTGCGTCAGTTACGAAAATCGGTACAAATTTCCCTGTCCCCTGTTGCTCAAAGCGGACAAGGGAACGGCTGAATAGAACCTGGATCATTTTCGATGGATTGTCTTCACCGAGAAGTGCACTGATTTGCGTGATGTCTGATGTTTTCGTAAAAGAGTGTGGAGGTGGCCAAGAATCAATGCACAGATTCAGTTCAGAGGTGGGGCAGTCACGTTTTGCGCTGGTATCATGTCCGATGCCCCTCATCATTCTCCAGCGTAATTAAGGACTGTGCATTATAGGTTCAGAATGATCCCACCTTCTCTCCATTGCTACAATCGTAAAGCACGAGCACACTGGCCGTCCAGGAGCAAGGAATCAACTGAACTGCCCGTGATATCTGCTAACGCGAACCTGTTTGATTATGGATGGAACCAGTAGAGACCTGTACTGCACCATCAGTAACTCTTCTCACAGGCTGCATGATATCAAGAGTCAAAGACTAGCACAGTATTTACCAACAGTTTTCAATCACCTTGTGAACATCATACAAAGGAACAACGAAACATTGAAATGCACAGGATGGAGGTTCTGAGTGCTACCTAGCAGATGATTTTTATTTCACAGTCGAGCAAAGCGTTGCATTTTTGAAGAGACTGCTTCTATTTTGTTATTTTTTCTGTTTATTTCAAAGCGAAATTATTATTTTTAAAATTTAATGAGGCTTATTGTTTCGTTCCCTGCAGTCGTTGAACCTAAGCCTGCCGTTCGCTCCCTCCCTCTCCATAGACACAGACCCAAACGTTTGCAAATATGCAGTGGTGCGATACTTCTGAGCAGGGCCGATCAAAATGTTTTAATTTTCGCGCGTTGCTGCAGCATACATATAACGCAGCACGACTCTGATGCGGTTACATAAGGACAGACATTAAGGCAAGGGACTAGTGTGACATTAATTTCTTTCCGAAGTGCAAAGTGCATGCGATAAGTGTGTAAACTATGTCGACTATTCTGTTTCCTTTGTTTTCTCTTTTGCCCACCGAAGGACAAAAAACGATCGACATCTAACGGAGAATGAAGAATGTTTAAAGGGTAAAAATCATTTCGTTTGTAACGGACGTCGCATGAAAGACGTGGTGTGCTCAATTTTATATATCGATCGTTATTACTAATTTTAAGGCAGTAAATGCTAAGTCCTTGTTGTGAGTCGTCCACCTCTCCTCGCCTCACCTTTCACCAGCTGCCTCAGTTCGTCAGTAGTGACGGTAGCGCCCTGGGCCAGTACGACGAAGGCTGCTGGGTGCTCCTGGTCCTCGTCGTGTGGCAGGCCCACCACCACTGCCTCAGACACCTGCGGGTGTCCCAGCAGCCACGCCTCCAGCTCTGAAGGCGATACCTGCCGAAACGTTCACTCCTCTGCACACCATCGCAAAGTACATATAGCATGCAGTTACAGACATTGCTTCGAGGTTGAGGTGGAGAACGAGGAAATACAACATTTGGAGATAATGTTCGCCACGTTTGTGCCACCGCACGTCGCTCCTAGATTGTGCCAAATGGCAAGAGCCTCAGGGAGCGCAGCCTGTGTTGTCTGGGTACAGGTTTGGTGAATGCAGGTGTCTTGAGCTGGGGTCTCGTAATCACCTCCACTACTGTCTAACTGGAAGCTCTGAACAAACAAAAACTCAGTATCAAGGTGTGCTGCGTACTAATGAGATGAATGGCAGTTGAGGCGGAACAGCTCTCGCACTTCAGCTGAATAATCATTACCCGGGCAAGATGAGCTCTGTCTGCGTTGACCCTTATTTCTCTAGCTCTTCGTGGGACGTCCGCGAAGATTACATCAATTTCAAACAGTTTCAGTGGTGTGTGTGGTCTGCTGGACAGTGTTGACACCCAAATACCAAAGATATCTCGAAGTGTCTAATCATCTGAGACTCCGTCAACATAAGAGACAGCAGGGCTAGTAACAGACCACATCCTAAGGTAAGTAACTTCCTCGTTGCTATCAAACGTGTGACAGGTTCGTTTGAAAAATTGAAGAATTTCTACCTTAATGAAGCCTTAGAAGGATTTGCTGGGCAACTGAAACCTAACAAGAGGCTATGTAATTGAAAACTTTCTGTTCGTGACAGTGAAGGCTAGCTAAGTAAACAAGGTATTAAATGCCAAATCAATTGGGGGGTATGCCATCTACAGGGAGTTAGTTTTAAATTTTGTAACCCTTAAATTTTCTAACCTTCGAGTACAATGGCTATATCTGGCAAAGGACTGCAACAGGAACAAGAAAGGAAAGATACCGTCGACGTAAAGAAACTCATGAAAAGCATAAAGGGTAAGCTCGAGAAGTTACCATTATTTATTCTGACTTGCTGCTTACCATAGTCAGCCAACCACATTTCCGGAAGCTTTATTTGCCTTGAAGTTAGGCTATTTAACTCGTAACCTCTGCGCTGCTTTAAGCACCAACGCTGTGTCACGCCACCGTCCTATTCAAGAGTTAGTCTACGTGTGGAAGTTGTAGTTTGTCAGCAGACGAAGATTACGAAACGCATTTAAGCAACAGAAAGTGGTACCATATACACTCATATAAAGAATTACAACAATATTGTTTTTGGAGTACCATAAATACAAAGAGGTGGGCTGCTATGCTTACGTCGCTAGAACATCCTCATGGCAGTCCCAGCTACAATTTTGATATAGTAGAATACGTGAAAATGATGATTGTACTATTCTGCTCCAGTGCACAATTTACCTCCTGCTCGCTACCTCCTGCATGCCTCCCGCATTCTTCTGAGTGGCGGACTTCATGTTCACAAATATTTTGGTAGCAGATAATGTCGATTATGGTAAGATATCAAACGTAGGTCTCAAATAGTTACGAAACAGAGTGTTGTTATTATCGGAACATTATTCCTGTTTTGTAGCAGAAGCATAACGCGATTTAGACGGAAATTGTTTTCGAGATTTCATTCATGCTATGAAGACAACATTTTGGCACAGACAACGAGCTATAGGCCACCGTACAGAATCGGTGGAAAGCACTGGCGGCTGCTTTCTATAGCGAGGGTATTGGGAAGTTGGTACAACGCTAAGACAAACGTCCAATTCGGATCGGCGACTATGGAGATAAGTTGCTGGAAGTTGTAGCTAACTGTTGCAAATAAAACAGTTTTGATTTTCACTGTGCTTTCCATTTCGCGACCTATCGTTCCGTTTCCGAATAGCCCTCGTAACAACTGACAACAGTACTGAAATAAAAAGAAATTGGGTCACATGGGCATTCAGAGTGTAGCAATCATTGATATTTCGAAAATTGGAAAATATTATTTTAAATGCTTTCTAAAAAATTTATAGCATTTATGCTAATAGAAATTGTCTCAGAATTATAAAAATTCCATAGGCGACGTGAAGTTTATACCTATGTTCTGAATACAATTTTACGCCGAAGTTGAGACCGGCGGTGGGAGGACAATTTTATAAGTAGTAAGGAAGAATACTTGTGCAGGTACAATTCACAATGATTAAATGTAATGTCCACAGCAGAAACTAGGAACGAGTTTTATTCCCAATAATAATGACTTAACTTTAACAACTCACGTGAACACCACGGTATTTGACGAGTTCCTTCACTCTGTCGACGACGTAAAAGTTTCCATAAGCGTCGTAGTGCCCCACGTCTCCGGTGTGGATCCAGCCCTCTTTGTCCACGAACTCCTCCATGATGGCCCATCCTCTGAAGAACAGCTCGCCATCGACTCCTGGACCGAGACACTTCCCAGTCTCTAAGTCCAATACCTGCAGTTAGAGCAGTCGCAAACTTTACGGGTACACAGATCCTACACTAAAACTAAGACCATTCACTGAGTCCAGAACACATACAAAGACAGCTATCTTCAGTGAAACGCATGGATAAAAAAGATAGTACCTACTCATATACAATGGAGTCGAGAAGGAGACAAGAGCTAAAAGCAGCAGAAGGCATACGTATCCACAAGAAATACAAAAATGTTGTGAAAAGTAACAATACATCTCTGAATGAATAGTTTTACTAAAGTAAAAATGGCTCATCAGAAATTGAACATTATCTCTCTGTATAGACCAGAGGATTGTAGACCTAGAACGGAAAGAGAAGCCTTCTATGAACAATGACAAGAAGTTATCAGTCAGATTCTTTCAAACGAACTTACAGTGATAATGGGACATTTCAATGCTCGAATTGCAAATAATTTCATCCCAGGAGTTAAACAGCGATATAATGATGACTTTCTAAATGATAATGGTTAGATTATCAACAGCTTTTGGTCAAGCAACGAACTGAGAATAAATAATATCCTCTGTGACCACAAGAAGCGTTATAAGAACGCTTTCCAGAATTCAAGAGCTCGTAAATCTACAAGAGATCACACTGCTACATATAATGACATCAATTTTCAGTCATAGCGACTCAATGTTAGAGTCGCTATGGAAATAATTTACAAAGATTTCATACCATAAACGATCAGCAAACAAAATAAAAGAGATCAACATTGAAGAGGATAACGCTGGAAGAAAATCAGGAAATTTCGAAGCAGCAGATCACGAGTTATACAGCATAACAGAAAAACAAACAGAAGACCATGGTTTCACAAAGAAGTTCAAGAAATATATAAAAGAGGTGCGCCTGTTTGAACTACGAACTACTCAAACCACAAAAATTGTATGAAGAGTTCAAAAGACTTCATAATGAGACAAAATCACTAGTGAATCATTTTGAGAAGGAACACTGGAAAATATTTTCTAAAAATACATAACTTGAGTTAAGTGGTATGCAGAAACAAATTTGTAGAATGATATCAATACAGAGGAAAGAGTCAAATTAATTTTGGAAGTGAATCACATAAATGAGGCATCATTGGTTGAATATTTAACAGAGTTTCTTAAAAGTAAAAAACTACTCGAGAACAGGAAGGTTTCGGAGACCAGCATACTAGTAAACGATGGTGTAACTGTTTCACATGTAGAATTAGGAGAAGCCTTAAATCTATTAAAAAATAGTAACTTTCCAGAGAAAGATAGGATTCCCAATGAATTATTAAAGTATGGCATCCACTAACTGCAAAGTTAACCAAACTAAATAACAAGCTCTTAATCTGTATAAAAATTCCAAATGAATGTAGAAATAGTATCATTATTCTCGTGCAAAAGAAAGGAGATAAGAAAGATAGTCCAAGTGCATGCTGATAAATCTACTCATTTTAGCTCTTAAACTCGTAACAATAACAATAAGAAATATAGTAAAAACCATTACAACCCTTGCAGAGGAGAAGTGTGGTTTTATATCTTGTACGTGACAGACAGATGGAGTATTCATTCTTAGGCTGTAGAGAACTCCGTTTACAACACACCAGCTTATCTTTGTTTTATTGGTTTACAGTGTTGTTAGTCAAGACGACTGTCTGAGCCCGCAACTTTTTGACTTAGTCATGGAAGAGGTGATCAGGTATTGGCTGATAGTGATTATAAAATTTTGGATTAAGGAATAAAAATCGTTTGTTAACATGACAATATAGTTCTGGTAGAAAACAACGAAGGTAACATGCAGAAAATTTTACATATAAGGCAGCCAAAAACCTAAATATCATCATACAAATTCAAAAAATCATATTTATGACGACACCTGTGTAACCAATTAGATGCGAACTGCAAGTGGATGGAAAATGTTTTCAACAGGTAATTACATTTAAATATCTTGGCATTGAATTTTCCAGCAGTGAAATGTCGAAAAGAAGGTTGGAGAACAAGTAGCAAATGCTAATATAGTGACAGGGTGATTAAACGATACAATTTGGTAAAACAAACGTCTAAGAAAATATACAAAGACAAGAATATACAAAACAATAATGAGACGAGTTATGACATACAAAACTAAGACAAGGTCTGAACCATTAAAAACTAGAAGACTTTTGAAAAGCAAGAACACGAAAATTCTTCAGAGGATTGCAGGGAAGACAGCGAAAAGACAGAAGAGAAAGTATGAATTTAACGAACACATAAGCAAAATTGATAAATGAAAGATTCTGAAAATCGTAAGAAATAAATCACCAGCTGGTGAAAGAAGTAGAGGCCGTTCAAGGAAAAGAAGCGAGTGGCAACCTCGAGGCACATTGAGTCGTAGTGAAGGACACAGACCCTTGCCAAGGAAGAACGAAAGAAGAAGAAGAAGAAGAATGATTAAAATTCTTCAGTAAACATACATACAAAAGAGAGACTTTTCATTATTTGCCTAGTGTAATATTACATAACTATTAGGTGTTACAGAGGTAATGCATTTTATATGCTTGTCATTTATACAGTTCATGTGATACTTGTGCTTCGTAATTGACTTGCATTTTAGTTTTGTACCAAATGATTTTGATACTTTCATATTTTCAGATTTTAAACTTCATAACGTTTCGATTTTTCACTTGTTCTCAACATTTGCATTTTTCAGAACAATTGAGGGTATGGATTTGAAACCACCGTTATTGATATCCTGCCTACGAGTAGCAGCAAGCATTACCCAGTGAGCCTTACCTATCAGAATTTTCTGTACCTTCGCGCCTTTTCCGGCAGACAGAGTATTGTCGATGCACGCCAACAATGCTACTAATAGAGAGCGCCAGAATTAAGTAGTAGGTTTGAGACAATCGAGTGAAAATCTGATGAAAGAGTCGCGAGTGATGGATATGTGAAATTAAAGTCGAAAGCTTTTACTAGCTACACTATTGGATCTTTTTAATTTATAGATGAAGATGAGCGAGGTGACGTGAATTCGGGAGTATTTCGTATCGAGCAGAAATTATGAAACCAAATGCGAATCTGTGCGACTCCTATGAGTAGTTATTGTTATCGTGGAACACTGGCGCGCGGACTCAGCTACAGGCGAGGGTATAGTTTTAGTAATGAGATAATGTGAACGAGCTGAGACTTCTTCAGACTGATTGTACTAGGATTTCAAAACCAGATTCTAAACTGTAATAGATATCCAGGAACAGGTACGAATGCTGACTATTATGTAAGGTATTTGAAACCTTCCAATTTCTCCACGTGCCTGCTACACACACACACACACACACACACACACACACGTTACAAAAAGATACGGCCAAACTTTTAGGAAACATTCCTCACACACAAATAAAGAAAAGATGTTATGTGGACATGTGTCCGGAAACGCTTAATTTCCATGTTAGAGCTCATTTTAGTTGCGGCAGTATGTAGTGTACTTTCTCGATTCACCGCCATGATTTCATACGGGATACTCTGCTGTGCTGCTAGAACATGTGCCTTTACGAGTACGACACATGTTATTCATGCACGATGGAGCTCCTGCACATTTCAGTCGAAGTGTTCGTACGCTTCTCAACAACAGATTCGGTGACCGATGAATTGGTAGAGGCGGACCAATTCCATGGCCTCCACGCTCTCCTGACCTCAACCCTCTTGACTTTCATTTATGGGGGCATTTGAAAGCTCTTGTCTATGCAACCCCGGTACCAAATGTAGAGACTCTTCGTGCTGGTATTGTGGACGGCTGTGATACAATACGCCATTCTCCAGGGCTGCATCAGGGATTCCATGTGACGCCATTCTCCAGGGCTGCATCAGGGCATCGGGGGTTCCATGCGACGGAGGGTGGATGCATGTATCCTCGCTAACGGAGGACATTTTGAACACTTCCTGTAATAAAGTGTTTGAAGTCACGCTGGTACGTTCTGTTGCTGTGTGTTTCCATTTCATGATTAATGTGATTTGAAGAGAAGTAATAAAATGAGCTCTAACATGGAGAGTAAGCGTTTCCGAACACATGTCCACATAACATATTTTCTTTGTTTGTGTGTGAGGAATGTTTCCTGAAAGTTTGGCCGTACCTTTTTGTAACGCCCTGTATATATAACCTTCGTTCAAGATTTTCGAACTAAGTGTCTTTCCCTGTCATTCATTCTTCTCCTCCACTCCATGTTGTCCTACTTTACCTGCTATCGAATTCTACTGCCCCATCACAAATAACTGTCTCCCGTAACAATCTCAACAATATCTCTTATCTTGGCCTAAATTCTTTCAATCCCTTCATCATCTCTGGAGCTATTATGCACGTAAACTTCGATGTTGACTTCGTATCAGTCTTGACTATTATGATGTGTTCACTGTGCTGTTCATAGTAGCTTACCCGTATTCCTATTTTCTTCTCCTTTACTACAACCGTTCCAGTATCACTCCTGTTTAATTTTATGCTGGTAACGCTGTATTGAGTTGAATAGAAGTCCTGTTCTTTGTGCCAAACTCCTTCAGCAACAACCACAACATCTAACTTAAGCTATTAGTTTACACTGTCTTACCTACTTACCGGATTTAAGGAACTAAGGACCAAAACTTCAGCGAAAAACTTTCAGAGGTTGTTCAGGGATACCTTCTGAGTATTTTGGTATCAGGATCACAAGGAATATTGCGGCACTTAACAGAGTAGTAATATAATTATGATTAGTCATTTTGTTAACCCAACTATACTTATGGGAAAAGGTCTGTAGTATTTACTTGCCGAAACGTACAGCATAAAACATACGATTTCGTTTCTCGAAGGCGACTATGTACAGCTGACATGCCTGCCGTCACTGTGGGACAGCTCAACTTCGCGTCGCTGTGCCGCTCTTCCATTGTGTTCAGTGGGTCCATACACGAGTTGGATATCGGCCAAGTCTTCATTAGTAAATCTGTCCATTGTACTGTTAACGCACGAATAACAATGGCGGAAAACAAAACCCTACACTGAACCGAGAAGTACTGAATGCAAATGTGAGAGCAACGATTCAAATACAGCATTATTGTTGTCAACAAAAGGTACCGTAAGCGAATCGAAACAAGACGCACAGAGCATTATCGACGACTTTTGCACTGACGTGCACTATGTCCAGTGACATACGGAAAGAAAGCTAATTGCAGGTCCGCCTCGAATCCGCGCGGTCAGCGTGGCGGATTCCTAACCGAAGGGACGCTGGTTCTATTCCTGGCTGGGTCGGGGATTTTATGCTCCTGGGGGGCAGGTGTTGTGTTGTCTTCACGTTCGTATCGTCATAATTGACTTTCCAAAACTGAGGTGGCTGTATAGAGATGTACAGAAAGTCATTAAATTTTTTTTAAAAAAAACTTAATTGCAGCAAAAAACAACTCTATAACGAGCCGCTATAGACCGTGGGTCAATTGTACCAAAATAGGCAAAAGCTACCTCTGAACAACCTCAGAAAAAGTTTTCGGTAATGTACTGGTTTATATACGAGGACTACTTGCAAAGTAAGGAACGATCAGTGGCGAATGAAAACCACAGTAAAAGTCAGAAAAAATGTTCAAATGTGTGGAAATCTTATGGGTCTTAACTGCTGAGGTCATCAATCCCTAAGCTTACACACTACTTAACCTAAATTATCCTAAGGACAAACACACACCCATGCCCGAGGGAGGACTCGAACCTCCGGCGGGACCAGCCGCACAGTCCATGACTGCAGCGCCTGAGACCGCTCGACTAATCCCGAGCGGCGTAAAAGTCAGATGAAGCTTTACACAAATGTGTTTGGCAGTGTCTGTAGTAGGCCCGTTGATAGCGTCACGTCGCTCTTCTCAGTTGTGAGCGCACAATGAGCGCCTAAAGACACCTAGAAAATAGTTTTTCTCTCCAATTATGGGTATCTGCCCAGAAATTTCGTCTGATTTCATGCATCCCCACATAACATGATGGCCATGCACTTCCTTCTTCATGAGATGTCTCGGCCGCACACTGGAGGGACAATGAGTACGCTCCTGCAACAATTTCGGTGGGAAATGTTTGATGGCCCACCGTAAGCTCGGTCTTGGCTCAAATAAACCGCTGCCTATGAAGGCAGCTTAATTGCACAGAAAACGCTTTGCAGTGCGTCGTAGAAAATTGTCAGAAAGCACAGCAGGCTGCCTTCTATGACGAAGGTTTCGGAACGTTGGTTCAATGCTACGACAGATGTAGAGAAGTAGCTGGAAAGAATAAAATAGTTTTGATTTTCACTGTGGTTTCCATTTCACGACCGATCGTTTCATACATTCCGAATAGCCTTCTTACATATATGTATATATAAATTGGACGAAAATATTGAAACACATAAACACCCCAAATACTGTGCGCAATATGGTATAGGAAAGCTGTTGGCATTCAAAACAGCTTCCTGTCGTCTCGGCTGAATAATAATCACATCTGGTAACTGGTGGTCGGATAAGTTGAGACAATTAGTCGTCTTGTTCATAAAACCAACCCCGTGTGAACAACTGCGCTGTTTGCTTGGAACAAAGCATCATGGTTGAGAAACACACGCTGTAGTTTGCGATGGACCTGATCAGCCAAAATGGTCACATAATTCTTGGTAGCAACGAGAGTTTGCAGAGTAAGCATGAGGTCCACGGATTACCACGATATCGCTGCCCGAATCATCACCATAACGTCGCCATCTTTCACTATTGTGACGTAAACACGGCCGGAAATTGTTAACAGCGTGAAACAAGATACATCCGACGAAATGTCCATCGCTCTATAGTCCACGCTTTACGACTTCGGCGCCACCTTTCCCTGTTACGGCCATATGCGTTACTGATGAGTAGTTTTTGAATTCCAGTTCGCCACTCTTTTTTCTCTTCGCAGTCCTCTTCATTGACCATCCGTCACGATCACTCAACAAGCGCTTTCGTCCGCGTTGTGACATACCAGATGATGGGTTTACGCTATCCCTTTACGGAGTATACGTCTTCGATACAGCGCCTCATCAAACACAGAACATTTCGGTTACGTTAGCTGAAGAAGCATCCAACATACACAGGACCTTCGCCTGCATTCTAATTCACTTAGATCCGATATAGTGCGCTCACAGCTATACAAAACATGGTCCCGACGATGACTGACACTTGCTGCGTAATGAGGACACTGTACAGATGCTGTTCGTGGTCAAATAGAACAGTGCATCCAAAAGGCTTGACAAGCATCTGCATTTACGCTAAGAATGTTCTCGTTGTGTCCCCATATTTCTGTCCAAAACACACACACACCCATCTAGTACACCTGTTTAATAGCTTGTAGGGCCCCCGCGAGCACGAAGGAGTGCCGCAACAGGATGTCTCAGGTAGTGCTGGAGGGAACTGAAACCATGAATCCCGCAGGGCCGTCCATAAATCCGTAGGAGTACGAGAAGGGGGAGATCTTTTCTAAACGGCATGTTGCAAGGCAGACCAGATATGCTCAATGATGTTCATGTCTGCGGAGTCTGATGGCCAGTGGAAGTGGTTAAACTCAGAAGGGTGTTCCTGGAGACACGCTGTAGCAATTCTGGACGTATGGGATTTCGCATTGTCCTGCTGGAATTGTCCAAGTTCCTTGGAATGCACAATGGACATGAATGAATGCAGGTGATCAGACAAGATGTTTACATACGTGTGATCTATCAGAGTCGTAGCTAGACTTACTAGGGGCCCCTTATCACTTAAGCTGGACACACCCCACACCATTACATGGCCTCCACCAGCTTGAACGCTCCTCTTCTGACACGCAGGGTCTATGGATTCATGAGGTTGACTCCCGTACACGTGCATCCGCTCGATGCAATCTGAAGCGAGAATCCTCCGAACAGGCACCATGTTTTCAGTCATCAACAGTCCAATGTCAGTGTTGACAGGCCCACGTGAGGCGTAAAGCTTTGTGTCGTGCAGTCATCAAGGATACATGAGTGGCCGTTGGCTCCGAAATCCCATATCGATGATGTTTCATTGAATGGTTCGCACGCTGACACTTGTTGATGGCTCAGCAATTCGCCGAAGTGTTGCATTTCTATCACGTTGATCGACACTCTTCAGTCGTCATTGGTCCCGTTCTTGCAGGATTTTCTTTCCGGCCGCAGCAATGTCAGAAATTTGATATTTTATCATACTCCTGATATTCACGGTACACTCGTGAAATGATCGTGCGGGAAAATCCCCTCTTCTTCGGTGCCTCTGAGATGCTGTGTCCCATCGCTCGTGCGCCGACTGTAACACCATGTTCAGCCTCACTTAAATCTAGATCTGCCATTGTAGCACCAGTAACCGATCTAACAACTGCGCCAGACACTCTTTGTCTTATACAGGCGTTGACGACCGCAGCGCCGTATTCTGCCTGCTTATATATCTCTGTATTTGAATACACACGCGATACCAGTTTCTTTGGTGCTTCAGTATGTACACGTTTCAGTATAGATTAGAAGTTTTGTGTCCATGTGCCCACACTTCAACGCCCAAACTTCTGCCAAGGGGCAGATACGCGTTAATGGCATACTCTTGGTATTCGTACTTCGAGGTGGTAACCAACCTAAAAACACACTACTCCTAATAGGTGCAATTATTAGTCTCGAAATGATATAAATTCCGATATAATGTGGTTCAAAACTGACCTCACTCATCAATGGAACTAACTGCATTTACACACCTAAAACTCGTCATAAATGATTCATTGTATTATGGATAGATAAATTATATTCACAGTGACAGTAGTAAAGAAAAATATAGCCTTCATTTCTCTTTATTGAAGCTATCAATGGCTGAAATCAGTTGAATTTACAATTTTTGGAACATAAATTTCTGATCATTTCTCCCGTATCATAAAATATCTAACAGTAAAGTGAAATTTTAATCTGTGTGGAATCATTTTTTCTCGACAAGAGTTTCTCTTCATTAGACATTTATTTATCTTGTCACTGGAAGTATGTGTGATGCAGAATACAAATATATTTACTTCATTCTTACGTTTGTGCCTGAAACGCGATGTATGTACAGATACAAACTACTGTAGTGTAGCGCTTGACACAGTCACGTCGATTAAATATTTGGGCGTAACATTGCAGAGCGATATGAAGTGGGACAAGCATGTAATGGCAGTTGCGGGGAAGGCGGATAGTCGTCTTCGACTCATTGGTAGAATTTTGGGAAGATGTGGTTCATCTGTAAAGGAGACCGCTTATAAATCACTAATACGACCTATTCTTGAGTACTGCTCGAGCGTTTGTGATCCCTATCAGGTCGGATTGAGGGAAGACATAGAAGCAATTCAGAGGCGGGCTGCTAGATTTGTTACTGGTAGGTTTGATCATCACGCGTGTGTTACGGAAATGCTTCAGAAACTCGGGCGGGAGTCTCTGGAGGAAAGGAGGCGTTCTTTTAGTGAATCGCTACTGAGGCAATTTAGAGAATCAGCATTTGAGGCTGACTGCAGTACAATTTTACTGCCGTGAACTTATATTTCGCGGAAAGACCACAAAGATAAGATAAGAGAGATTAGGGTTCGTACAGAGGCATGTAGGCAGTCATTTTTCCCTCGTTCTGTTTAGGAGTGGAACAGGGAGAGAAGATGCTAGTTGTGGTACGAGGTACCCTCCGCCACGCACCGTATGGTGGATTGCGGAGTGTGTATGTAGACGTAGATGTACTGCAGGTGAAGTACACGTCCATTCGAAGACAACTATGTTAATGGTCTATGGAATATGTAAGTAACTAAGTACTGCTAAACGACACTAAGGACTCACACGCCTCTCGTTTCGTTCTTTTTACCCTTCGCAGAAGATGTCGAAGCACCTAGAGTGCCGTCCACATTGATAAGTGATTTGTAAATAAGCATTCGCCGACGGCGACGAAAGCAACGTATGCAGTATGCAGTACCTTGGCTTGCACCCCGTCATTGACGCGGCCCACGGAGCCAGGTGGCACTGGGGGGCGACGGTTGAGCGCCATGCACAGGTGGAAGGCCTCGGTCTGGCCGTACCACTGTATCAGCGGCCGGCCCGTGCGCGCCTCGATCCAGGCGTGCGCCTCCGCCTTGAGCGCCGCCCCTGCTGTCACGCACACGCGCAGCCGCTGCAGCGCAGACCGCAGCCGGCCCTCCGGAGCATGGCGCAGCAGCGACAGCCACTGGTTCGGCGGCATGAACATCACGGTGGGCTGCCGAAGAACACACTGACAGTACCTCTAACCTTCCTGTGACCCGTCACTCTACACTAGTGGCCAAAGTAAGTCAAATTCAGAAAAAGCGCATTTTTTGAATAGGACGACAAAAACTTTACACAACAAGATTAAGCTTAATCGTAAGACGTTTGACATGTAACAGCGTGTGAAATATGTAATTTGAAAAGTTATGAAACTTAAGGAAATGTGCGTACGGCATTTTTCGCTGAGAGTTCTCTTCTGGGGATTTCTGCCGACTGGTGCAAGTTTTTATTTGAAGTCACTTCGACGACTTGCACGTCGATGATGACGGAAGAACGATCATCACAACACACACACTCACACACTCCTGAGTGGACAAAATCCCCAATCTGGCTGGAAATCGAATCCAGGACCCAGGATCAACAACGCTAACAAGACTTCGTGCTGCTCACTATGAAACGTGACGATACACATTTAAAAATGTATTAAAAATAATTGAAAATAGTCTTGTACATATAACCCCAAAAAATTTATAGAGGAAATAATATCTCTAAGGGAACAGATTCTGTGAGAAATGAAATTTATGGCTCAGCTCGACTTATAAAAGGAGTCGGTTGATAGGCTACATCATAAGGCAACAATATATAATTAGGAAGTGCAAGGAAAGTTGTTAGAACGTAGCTTCACTACACTCAGCACGTTCAGATGGATGTACTATCATGCTCAAATGTATGCGAATGACCGAAATTTCTTTTCACTTCATCTGTATGCACCTCATTATCATAACTTTGCCAGCCCCGGGTGGCCGAGCAGTTCTAGGTGCTGCAGTCTGGAACGGCGCGACCGCTACGGTCGCAGGTTCGAATCCTGCCTCGGGCATGGATGTGTGTGGTGTCCTTAGGTTAGTTAGGTTTAAGTAGCTCTAAGTTCTAGGGGACTGTTGACCTCAGAGGTTAAGTCCCATAGTGCTCAGAGCCATTTGAACCATCATAACTTTCATGAATGTCCTCTCATCTCTTTTTGATACACTCGTTTGGCTGTACAGATTGGATATGAGAAACAGCTAGAAAACAGTGCTTTATATGGCAATTAATCCATATACGAGACCTGAGTTTCTTCCGGCGCATAAAAATAATTTACAGGGGTCATCCGCATGCAGTCATCGACAGCCACAGATATTTCGAAACGTGACCACCCTCTCATTTCTGTGGTAAAACTGTAGCAAGTAGGTGCTGTGCAAGTGAATTCAAAACCTCAATTTACAGAGCAATTCTGGAAAGATAAAACAAACACACACACATAGTGTAAACACTAGCGCCACCACACAACCAAAGATGACCGACGCCAGGAGTTATCGGTAGTGAAAATTAATAAACAGTTGGTGAGTTAGCATTGACTCTGTCCCTCTATTTCCATTTCTTTTATTTTTCTTAATTGAGTAGAGAGAGAGCAGGATTCCTCGATTAATTTAGGCAAAAACCTCCCTCTCTATTTACGAGGTTGCATGCTAATTTAATCTCAACTAATCCTTAGTAATACTATCCCAATAGTTAGAAGTGCCTGCAAGAATTTCCACGTTGTTATATTTCCTACACTGACCTACTGCAATAGTCGATGTGCTTCGCTGTTTAAGCGTGTGTGACGCTTATGCTCACTACACCCCGCCGGCCGGGGTGGCTGAGCGGTTCTAGGCGCTACAGTCTGGAACCGCCCTACCGGGAATTGATGTGTGTGATGTCCTTAGGTTAGTTAGGTTTAAGTAGTTCTTTTTAGGGGACTGATGACCTCAGAAGTTAAGTCCCATAGTGTTCAGAGTCATTTGAACCATTTCGCTACACCCGTCCTCCACGGACCTGATAGTCTGACCAATATATGACATCTCACAATTGCAAGAAATACGACAGACACTTGGCTTACGCAAATCCTGATAATCCTTAACGGAACCTAAGAGGACCTCAATCTTAAATGGCAGTTTGAAAACATATTTCACATCATATTACGGCAAAATAAGACCAGTCTTGTTAGAGATACTCCCAGCGTATGGCAGAAAGGTCTTAGACTTTGCTGCAAACTCGATGTTATCGTCACTCACCCAGTGCACAGTTGGTCGATAGCGCAACGCATGCCTGATCTGCCTTTCACTACATCCATTCTGACGGAATATGACCTCAAGGAGGATTAACTCAGGGACTGGAATGACGTGGGCCCTTTCAACCAAGGTACGTAGTATCCCTTCAGCGCAATCAACTATAAGCCTGTAGCCACCACTCACTTGAGGAGGCTTACTATATACGGCATGTCCCGATGTACCATCAACCTCCCTCATCACCAACACATCAAGGAAGGGAAGACAGTCATCCTTTGTACCTCCATCGTGAAACGAATACTGGGATGGACTGTGTTGGATATTCTAAAAGGTCGTTCAAATTTTTACTGCCACGAGGCCAAACAACAAAAACATCGTCTATACATCTGAAAAAAGCATGCAGGTTACAAAGCCACCGGTTCCAAGGCACGTCCCTCGAAGTCTTTTATAAATGAATGTACAACAGTAAATCACAACGTCCTCCAAGAAGACGGACCTCTCGTCGAAATCGTGGAAGGCAGACAAAGTAGGGTATGACCCAAAGGGGTGAAATACAGTCGAGATTTCGAGTGCCGGAGGAGCGATATAGTAGCTATGAAGGTCCTTTAGGACCTCTGAAAAATGGTGGCTAACGGTACTGAAGTGAAGATAAATGGAAGAAGATAGCAGAGGCAGAAGAAACATACTATATGGAGTGGTCAGAAGTAAGAGGAGAGATTTGAGAGAGGATGCAAAAATGATAGAAATGGGGATGATGTTAATAACATAGAGAAACTGAAAATAGTCTGGAAGGAGTACTTTGAGCATTTGCGAAATCCGAATGGACTTAAGAGATAAAAGGCTAAAGGAGGTAAAGTGAACTCTGGCACGCGGGTGCGGGGCGGGTGGGGGGGGGGGGGGAGGGCAGAAAAGCAGTTGCTAACATGGAAAGAAATATGGAAATGAAACTGGACAAGACGAAAGGAGAAAAGGCATTAGGTATGGACGAATTACGTATCGAAATGGTGAAGGCAGCAGGGGAGGTTGCGAAACCGTGACTGTATCGTGCGATGAGGGTGATATGGAAGAAGACGACTCAAGGAGATTGGAAGGGGGCAGTAATTGTCCCTATAATAAAGAAATGGAGTAGTAAAGATTATGAAAACTACAGGAAATTCACCCTTATACTACACTGGGCCGAGGTATACGAAAAAATCCTGGAGCGCAGAATCCAAGCAAGCGTAGATTAGTTGAGAGAGGATCAGCAAGGCTTCAGACCTGGGACGTCAACTTTTAACCACCACTATAAAAGAAGAGAGTGAAAAAAGAGAAAATAAGAAGTGTGTAGGAAATATAAAGTACAAGTCAATCATTTGAAAGTGGAAAATGAAAGAATGGATTGGATCCAGCAGACAAGTAGTGAGACATGGCAGTGCATTGTTACCTCTCTTCTTCATGGTGATCTTTGATGAGATAATGACTAAAGTGGCAGAAAAAACTGGAGAAGACGAGATGGAAGCAATGGTGCCCGCAGTAGACTTGACGATCTGGGGAAACAGGAAGAAGGAGATTCAGGAACAGCTTGATGCTTTGAAAGAAGCTGTGCGACAGTATGGGTTCATATTTAATATAAACAAATGTGAGATCCTGGTTACAGCTAGAACGAAAGATAGACCAGCTAGCAGAGATGACTGAAGGTAAAAAATTGATGAAGGTGGAAGATAAGTATTCGGGAGTGTGAATAAAGAAAATGGAAGAAATGAGAAACAGGTCAATGAAAGTGGCAAACATGCAGCAGCATTCCTGCGAGGTGTTGAGAGCCATGTTTGGAACAAAGATGTCCCACAAAAAGCAAGGATGATGATGATGATTTGGGTTCAGGGGGCGCTCGACATCTTGGTCATCAGCACCCTGACGAAAAGTCAACATGAAATCTCATGGGTGGGGACGAAGGCTGTTCCCAGATGCGGAGCAGTTTATAATGTACTAAAGTCTGCCACCCTTCCTCGCCAGTTTAGTGATGAGGCCTGACAGTTCACAAAATTTCACCATTCTGTTAACATTGGTACCGGTATCTACGAGGATGGTGGGCAGATCTCCAGCGAGACCGCCGGCCGCGGTGGCCGAGCTGTTCTAGGTGCTTCAGTCCAGAACCACGCGACTGCTACGGTCGCAGGTTCGAATCCTGCCTCGGGCATGGATGTGTGTGATGTCCTTAGATAAGTTAGGTTTAAGTAGTTCTAAGTTCTAGGGGACTGATGACCTCAGATGTCCCATACTGCTCAGAGCCATATGAACCATCCAGCGAGACCGTGGGCTGCCCTAATATCGGTATACAGGACACACGAAGCCAAAATATGCTGAACTGAAAGCGGCACGCCTCAAACTTCACAGAATGGTGGATCCTCCCTCCCCCCCCCCCCCCCCCCAGAGGAGGAAGCCATGTGAGAAAGGGCTATATCCGATGCGCAGTCTGGTAAGCAAAACCTCCTTCCAACGGCGAGGCTGACACGAAGTCCGCCAAGCTTTTGTGGTTGATTTGAGCGACAGCAGTTTGTTGTCTGACACCTGGAACCATTCGTTCTCCCACTGACGCATAATGCATCTATCAGAAAATGAGACAAAGGCGTGCTGCTGGATGGAACATTGATGGACAGCTCCATCTCAACATGCTTCCTTGGCTTTGTCAGCCATGTCGTTACGCTGTATCCCAATGTAGCCAGGTATCCAGCAAAAGATCACCTCCTTGCCACGGCGTTGGGGCTGCTGTAAGGAGTCATGGATGAGCTGAATTAGCGGGTCTACTGGATACATTTGGTGAAGTGCTTGCAGTGCACTATGAGAGTCGGAACAGACAAGAAAACTGGTATGGAGATGTCTGTGAACCATCTCCAGTGCCATCGGAATGTCATATAAGTCAGCATCATAATTTGTAAATTGTTCTGGAAGACGCACTTTAAAAACCCTATCAGGGAAAACCACAGAACAACTGAGAGCATTCTTCTGCTGGGATCCATCTGTATAAATAACGATAAAACTATGGTACATACTTAAAATAGTTGTAAAAACCATATCTGGAGTATAACTTTTCGTGTACTGTGTCAAGCTTAAAATCACTTTGGGCCTCTGAAGACACCAAGGCGGCAGTGCGTTCCATCCTTGGGTGTCTGTTTTCATGCCTGAGAGATCCAGATCCTTGAGACAGACCGTAGCACATATACCAAATGGCTAGGTCGCTTGAGGCCGATTCTTGAACAGTCGTTCGAAGGTGGATTGGTTCACTGAACTAAATGCCAATGACTGAGGCGACGCTGAGATTTTCAGCGTCTGAGGAGCCAAAAGGAAACGTCGCCGAATCCGGAGTGGTGGCTCACCAGCCTCTGCACATAGACTCTGAACTGGGCTGGTCCAAAAGGCTCCAGTCGATATCCAAATGCCCTCATGGTGGACAGCATCTAACATCCGGAGGTAGGAATGACGGGCCGATCCGTAGACCAGCTGCCATAGTCCAAGCGTGATCGAACAAGTGCCCTATAAAACTGCAGAAGCCGCGACCTGTCAGCTCCCGATGTTTTTCCGCCAAGGCATTTCAAAATGTTCAACAACCGGAAGCCTTCTGTTCGTAGGTGTTGCAGATGTGGGAGCCATGTTAATTTCGAATCAAATAACAAACCCAAAAAGCGCACAGTGCTTTGAAAACGTAAAATTCGATTCCCCATTGTAAGCTCTGGTTTGATAAAACTCCGACGAGCACGAGTAAAATTGACACACAGTCTTCTCAGGTAAGAACCGAGAACCAGTTGTCTGGGCCCAGGTTTTGCAGCCTCCTAACGGTCAGCTGTAGCTGTCTCGTCGTCGTCTTAAGATCAGAGAAAGAGCAGAAGATTACAAAGTCAACCACAAACAAAGAGTATTTGACAGGGCTCCTGACTGCAGAGGAAATGCCATTGATAGTGATGGCAAAAAATGTGACACTGAGGGCACTGCCTTGGGGCACACAATTCTCCTGAACAAAGCAACCAGACATGGCACTGCCAGTGCGATAACGAGAACGCCTGTCCTCGAGAAACGATTGGATCAGAAGCGGCAGGCGCCCACATAGCTCCCATTCATGAAATTTTCGAAGGATGTTGTGCCTCCAAGTAGTGTCATTTGTCTTTTCGATGTCAAAAAACACACAAACTAAATGGTTTCGGCGTAAGAAGGACTCATCGCCGTCTCCAGTAGAATTAAGTTGTCAAGATTGGTTTTATTTGTGGGATATAGGGCGCTAAACTACTATGGGTATTAGCACCCAGTCACAAATATAAGTGCACATATAATCTGGTAAAACTCAAGGGGGGAACACCAGAAAGTTCTTACAAAGACGCAGATAAAATAATTAAAAGAGTTAGATGTCTTTGGACAAGTCCGTCAAAGTAATAAAACGAAGAACACGAGCAGCTGCTCGAGTGGCATCAGCTAAAATTTTCTGTAGGGTAGATGGCAGAGACAGGACAACACGAGATTGATTAAAACGGGTACACGACAATAAAACATGGCCAAAATGACCTCCTCTCGCCGAGAGGGTCGGGAGGAGGTTGTCCAAGTTGTTGGAAACGGTTTTATGGCTCAGAGCTTATTTTCTTGAAGTGACGACTAAGTATCCCACCATAATGACACAAACCTCTTACAAACAACCCCACTAATGCCAGACGATAGGACACAAAGGGAGGCTGGCCGAGGCAGGAGGACTGCAGACTTGGCTGCAGCATCAGCAGCCTCATTTCCAGGCACTCCAACATAGTCTGGAACCCACATAAAGCTAACAGGAGAGCCATTATCAGCAAAAGAATGGAGGGATTGCTGGATCCGTTGCACCAAGGGATGGACCGGATATGGAGCTCCAAGGCTCTGAGGAGCACTGAGTGAATCAGAGCAGAGTACATACAGAGAATGGCAGTGGCGGCGGACATACTGAACGGCCTGAGAGAGAGCAAAAAGCTCGGCCGTAAAGTTGCAACACTGGTCAAGGAGCCGGTATTTAAAGTTGACATCCCCGACGACAAAGGCACAGCCGACACCAACGTCAGTTTTGGAGCCATCAGTGTAAATGAAGGTGTTACCGGCGAGTCGTGCACGAAGTTCGACAAACCGTGAGCAATACACTGCATCCAGAGTACCCTCTTTCGGGACCGAGCTGAGGTCAAGATGAATGTGAACCGGAGCCTGGAGCCAAGGTGGTGTCGGGCTCTCACCCTCTCTGAAGGTGGTAGGAAGGGCAAAATCCAATTGTCGAAGCAGGCGACGAAAGCGGACTCCAGGGGGCAGCAGGGCAGACACATACAACCCATACTGACAGTCGAGAGAATCGTCGAAGAAGGTCTGACAAGAGGGGTGGTCGGGCATTGACAACAGCCGACAGGCATACCGACAAAGCAGTATGTCGCGCCGATAGGTCAATGGTAATTCGGCAGCTTCAGCATAAAGACTCTCGACGGGACTAGTATAGAATGCTCCGGTCGCAAGACGTAACCCCCGATGATGGATGGAGTTGAGACAGCGTAAGAGAGATGGCTGAGCAGACGAGTAGACGAGGCTCCCATAATCCAGCTTTGATCGGACTATGAACCGATATAAACGAAGCAGGACAGTGCGATCCTCTCCCCAAGATGAACCACTAAGAACATGGAGGACATTAAGGGAACGCGTACAATGGGCAGCCAAATAAGAGACATGCAGAGACCAACAAAGTTTCCTGTCCAGTGTGAGCCCTAAAAACTTTGTTGTCTCCACGAATGGGAGAACAACGGGACCGAGATGTAAGGATGGTGGAAGGAATGCTTTATATCGCCCAAATTTGACACAAACCAGAAGCCATTAGCCACACTCCATGAGTATAGGCTGTCAAGACAACGCTGAAGGCAGCGCTCCACGAGGCATGTTCTCTGGGCACTGCAGTAGATCGCGAAGTCATCGACGAAATGAGAGCCGGAGACGTTAGGTGGAATGCAACCCATAATTGGATTGATCGCTACGCTCAAAACGGAGCCCTGAGGCACTCCGTTCTCCTGGAGGAAGACGCCGGACAATACGGAACCCACACATACCCTCAACTTTCGATCTGATAAAAAACAATCAATAAAAAGGGGCAGGCGACCACGTAGACCCTACCTGTGTATAGTGCGGAGGGTACCTCCTCTCCAACAGGTATCGTAAGACTTCTCCAAATCGAAGAACACAGCTACCGTTTGGCGCTTTCGCAAAAAGTTGTTCATGATGAATGTCGACAAGGTCACAAGGTGGTTAACAGCGGAGCGGCGTCGACGAAAGCCGCATTCAACATTGGTAAGTAGCCATCGAGATTAAAGAATCCAAACCAACCGAGCGTTAACCATGTGCTCCATCACCTTACAGACACAGCTTGTAAGAGAAATGGGGCGGTAATTAGAAGGAAGGTGTCTATCCTTCCCGGGTTTGGGTATGGGAACAACGACGCCTCACGCCAACGCATGGGGACCTGACCTTCGGTCCAGACGCGGTTATAGGTACGAAGAAGAAAGCATTTGCCTGCCGGAGAAATGTGTGTCAGCATCTGAACGTGAATGGGATCTGGCCCCAGAGCAGAGGACCGGAACAGTGCAAGTGCACGTTCGACTTCCCGCATGGTAAAGGGGGCATTATAATCTTCCAGATTCAGCGAATGGAAGGAAGGTCGCCGAGCCTCTTCTGTCTCTTTTCTGGGAAGGAAGGCGGGGTGGTAATGGGTGGAGCTTGAAACCTCCGCGAAAAAGTGGCCGAAGGCGTTGGAGACATCCACAGGGTCCACAAGTACCTCATTATCAGAAGTCAGACCAGGTATCAAGGAGTGGGGCTTAATGCACGACAGCCGGCTCAGGCCACCCCAGACGACAGAATATGGAGTAAAACTGTTAAAGGAGCTTGTGAAAGAGGACCAACAAGCTTTTTTGCTGTCTTTGATGACTCGACGACATTGCGTTCGGAGTCGTTTGTAATGAATACAGTTCGCCAGCGTAGGATGGCGGCGAAAAGTGCGTAAAGCACGTCGTCGTGCACAGATAGCGTATATGCAAGCCTCATTCTATCAGGGGACTGAAACGCGACTTGAAGGAGAGGTAGTACGAGGAATGGAATGTTCGGCCGCATTGATGATAACAACAGTGGGGTATTCGACCTGACTGTCACAGCTGAGAAAATCTTGGTCCAGAAAGGTCGCCACGGAGGAGTAAAGTCCCCAGTCAGCTTTCGGAATGTTCCAGCTCGAGGGACATGGGGATAGGGTGTGGTGCAGGAGACGAACGACACGGGGGAAATGGTCGCTCGAATAGGTGTCAGAAAGGACATACCACTCGAACCCATGGGCAAGAGTGGTAGAACAGATCGAGAGGTCCAAGTGGGAGTAGGTATGTGTAGAATCCGAGAGGAAAGTCGGGGCGCCAGTATTGAGGCAGACAAGATTGAGATGGTTGAAAACATCCACCAAGAGGGAGCCTCTCTGACAGGATGCAGGAGAACCCCAAAGGGGATGATGGGCACTGAAGTCGCCAAATAATAAAAACGGCGGAGGAAGCTGAGCAATCAGGTGCATCATGTCAGCCCGACAAACTGCGGATGATGATGGAGTGTAGACAGTACAACCAGAAAAAGTAAAGGCAGAAAGAGTAATACAGACAGCTATTGCTTGGAGTGGGGTGGTCAATAGGATGGGATGGTAATAGACATCGTCCTGAACGAGCAACATGACCCCACCGTGAGATGGAATACCGTCCACAGGGGTTAGGGCAGATCGCTCGGAGGTATAGTAGGTAAAAGCAATATGGTCAGTTGGGCGTAACTTCATTTCCTGGAGACCAATGATGAGCAGACAGTGCAGGCAGAGGAGCAGTTGTAATTCCTCCCGATTAGATCGAATACCTCTTATGTTCCAATGTAACAGAGCCATTGCGAATCAGAGAAAGGGGGAACGAAACGGGTGAAGAGCTGGTCACCTCGAAGGCCGCAAAGGGACAGGTATCCGGCCGCGGTGGCCGAGCGGTTCTAGGCGCTTCAGTCCGGAACCGCGCGACTCCTACGGTCGCAGGTTCGAATCCTGCATCAGGCATGGATGTGTGTGATGTCCTTAGGTTAGTTAGGTCGAAGTAGTTCTAAGTTCTAGGGGACTGATGACCTCAGATGTTAGGTCCCATAGTGCTCAGAGCCATTTGAACCATTTTTTGAGGGCCAGGTTTCGAGGGAACATCGCAACAACCGTCGGGAGGCGGATCCTGTTCCATCGAGTCGTCGCCAGCTGCAGCCACATTCCTCAGTTGCGCAGGAGGGCCAGCATCATCCGCCAGCGACAGGCCAGATGAGCGCCTGGCAGCAGAGCGTCCCAGCGAATCTGAGGACGGCCGGGAGCAGCGACTGTCGGATGGAGCATCAGACGAGACGCGCCGGGGTGGAGAGGGGGATAAAGGGATGGTGGGCTGTGGGGGCTGGACCCAAAGAAAGTCCTCACGCTTGGGGTCCTTTTATGAGCGCCGGACCTTGGTAGCTGGGGTCCATAACGTTTCCCCGATGAATGCCTGAGAAGAGGATCGCTTCTCAGGCGGCGGAGGAGGAGGAGGAGGAGGAGGAGGAGGGGGAGGTAGGGTGGCCCCTGGGGCAGAGGGGGCAGGGGCCGCGAGGGAGGAGGATGTGGAAGGGAGGGATTTGGGAGGGGGAAGTATAGACCCCAGATGTGGTGAGGAGGTGGGGGGGGGACAGGATAGGGGTGATGATACTGCGGAAGGAGTGGATATGACCGAAGCAAACGACATTGTCAACATCACAGGATGGAGGCGGTCATATTTCTTCCTGGCCTCAGAACAAGACAGACAGTCCAAGGTTTTTAATCCTTGTATCTTCTTCTCCTTCTGATATGCGAGGCACTCAAAAGATCTAGGCGAGTGGAGGCCAGGACAATTGACACACCGAGATGGTGGGGTGCGTGTATGTCCCTCACAAAGAGGACATCCACAATCGCCACAAAGCGGCTCAGCTTCACACCATGGCTACATGTGCCCGAAGCGCAAACATCGAAAGCATCGCATAGGAGGCGGGACGTAAGGTCGCACGTCGCACCAGTAGCACATCACCTTTACCTTCTCCAGGAGAACATCCCCCTCGAAGGCGAGGAGAAAGGCCCCAGTGTCGACGCGATGATCTTTGGGGCCGCGCTGCACTCGCCATACGAAATGCACGCCATGGCGCTCCAGGTTGGCCCTGAGCTCCTCATCAGATTGCAGCAGGAGGTTCCGATGGAAAACAATCCCCTGTGTCCTATTGAGTGCCAGATGTGGGACAATGGACACTGGGATGTCCCCTAGTCGGTCGCATGCCTGGAGCGCCGCCTGTGTAGCAGAGGTGGTCATTATGAGAATGGACCCCGAACGCATTTCACTAAGAGCCTCGATTTCTCCGAAGATATCCTCGGTACGCTGTACAAAGAATGGGCTTGGAGGTGGCGAACGTCCCCCCATCGGTCCGAGAACAGACTAAATAGTGGGGGAAGTATTTCGCCCCAAGCTGGCTGGCCTGTCCATCCTCCCAGGGAGTGGCCAAGGGGAGGAAGGCAGAAGTACCAGAACCAGAGACAGGGACAGAGACAGAACCTTTCCTCTTGGAAGACACAGCCACAGAGTGACCTGATGCATGTTGACGTTTCATCTGCGAAACGTCCGACCCGATACCACCCACTCCGACCAGGGGCTCTCCCCACAGGCGCAACCCAGCCTCAGCAAGGGCCACCTGGCACGATGACCGTTGCCGGGAGTCCTGATGCCCCAGGTAGACGGGCATCTACTCCCTGGCTTACGTGGGGAGGGTGCAGTTCAGGTATTGGCAGTATGATCCCTGTGTTGTCAGGGGGCTACAACTTAGAGGGTACATGACGACCGCACCACAACGGACTGGCTACCGTGCTGGATTTCAGGTGCCATGGAAAGTCGATCATGATCGTAGGTACAGATGGGGACGCACTATGGGCGTAACTTGTGCAACCCATTAGGTGTTTAGGCCCAAATTGATGAACAGTGGGTGCAGTTACGACGGCGTAACGATGATGAGTGCCAAGGTCTTAGTGCACTGAAGACCAGTGAGGTGTCCTTCCCCAAAAGGCTCGTACTTCTGTGGAATTTTGAAAAATGGAGGTCAAACCCCAATGGGGACCATCACATTAAAAGCCGAAATGGTTAAAGCTCCTTTTAGTCGCCTCTTATGACAGGCAGGAATACCTCGGGCCTATTCGTATCCCGGACCTGCGGGGGGGGGGGGGGGGGGGGAGGTTGTCCAGAGTGGAACAGTAGCACCTGAAACCGTTCTGGGAGCGGGTTAGGTGACCTCGGGACTCGATCACCCAGACGAGGCGGTGGTTGACCATGCGTTCAATAGTCTTGCCCACACAACTGGTAAGGGCCACACTGTGATAACTGTTGGGGGCGCTACTGACCTTGCCTCGTTTCCAGAATGGAATTAATATTGCCTCTTTCCAGGTCATGGGGTACTGTTCATCAAAGCAGATCTGATTGAAACAAGAGACAAGTTGACCTTTCGCTTCATGGCACAGAGGACAAAACATGGTATAATGGATCTCATCAGGTCCTGCAGCAGTGTCTCTGGCTGCACATACAGCTGATTCCTGTTCCCACATGGAGAATGGAAGGTTGTATACTTCCTCATTACGCTAGAAGAAATTGAGCTTCCTCATCTCTGCAGTCCGACGGAATACCTGAACAGCAGGAACTTGTCTGGATGACTTAGTAACAGTAAAGAAGTGTTCAGCTAAAATGCAAGCCATGTTTTCTGGCGTGTCCATCAATACCACATTATTTGACAAGGCCGAAAGGGGATACAGAATACCCTTGTCTGAAACCCGTCTCATTGATTCGCAAACGTGCACAACGGAAGTGGACCGAATTATGGAAGTCGTGAATTCCCTCCAGGAAGTCCTCTTTCGTTCTTTGATCACTCGTCTTGCATGTGCTCTCACAGACCTGAAGGCATAAAGATTGTCTGTAGTTGCTGGCCGAAATGGCCAAGCGGTTCTAGGCGCTACAGTCTGGAACCGCGCGACAGATACGGTCGCAGTTTCGAATCCTGCCTCGGGCATGGATGTGTGTGATGTCCTTAGGTTAGTTAGGTTTAAGTAGTTCTAAGTTCTAGGGGACTGATGACCTCAGAAGTTAAGTCCCATAGAGCTCAGAGCCATTTGAACCATTGTCTGTAGTTGGACACTGTATGAAGTTCTGCAGAGCTGTCCGTCTGGCCCTGATTGCCAATCGACAGTCGCCATTCCACCAAGGTACAGGCCGTCGTCTGAGGTGGTTACTAGACCTGGGGATGGACTCTGCGGCAGCCTTTTGGATCTCATAAATGATATGGGCCACCGCCTTGTGTGCACAATCTTTTCTTTCAAAAATAGCCCGTCGACTGTACTGCAACCAATTTGCCGTTTGTATCAGACACCTGTGTGGTATCCTGCTGGCCACCATCCTAGGCGGCAGACGAATCCACACTGGGAAGTCGTCACTAGAATGCAAATCTGAAGCCTCTTCCCACTGAAACGAGTCTGCAGTAGCTGGGGAACAATAACAAAGATCAATAGTTGAAAAACACGCTGTAGCTGTGGAAAAGTGGTTCATCTGACCCGCATTCAGAAGGCAGATATTCTCAGAATGGACAAGTCGCTCATCATCCGACCCCTGGAGCGTGTAGTAGCCAAGCCCCACGGCACATTGTGGGCACTGAAGTTCCCCACGAGGAGGCGTGGGAGTGCCTGGAAGAGGTCTGCCAGTGCTTCCGTATCCAAAGAGTCATTGGGGGGCAAGTACAAAGAACACATTGTGATAGTAAAGGGTGCGAGAACTTGCACAGCAATTGCTTGCATGGTCGTGGTAAGAGGGACAGGAGAGGAGTGGCATCCGTCGTCAAGGAAAATAGTCACACCACCTTTAGCCCTGTATCCAGTAGCATCGTCCTTCCTGTATATGAGGTAGCCCCGTAATGCAGGAATATCTGTGACTGTAAGGTGCGTCTCTTGTAAGCAGACACAGAAATGTTTGTCCTGGACCAGCAGCTGCAGTTCTTACAAATGTGAGCGATATCCATTCAAATTCCACTGCAACACAAAAGTCCCTATGGAAGCCATTGGTTAGCGATGGTGGTTCTTTTCTTTCTCCCTCGGCGGCGGTGATTTACTGGGGAGGTCAGGGGGAACGTTAGCCGTTTCCGTGCAATCTGGTTCCCCTGACTGGAAGTCTGTATCCTCAAGAGCATAGTTGCCATCAGAAAGTGAGAGAGCTCGTCGATCTGAAGGTTTACTTACCGCTTTCTTGGACTTAGAACTACTTTTCGAAGGACGATTTTCTTTACTGACAGGAGGAGGCGGCTGCTTGGGTTGCGGGGATGGCTTAGTTGGCTTCTGTTGTTGGGGAGTGGTATGTGGCTTAGGTGGTAAGCCTACTGTTGGGGGCTTCCGAACGACATCAGTTGCAAGTGAAGCGTTTCCCCCACAGGTAGATCGACAGGTGAATGTGCTCGTACTGGAATCTGTGGTCTGAGTTTGTGTGGAGGCATCACACTTAGCTATTGGTGTCCTAAGGGCTGATGCAAAAGAAGTAGCAAAAACCGGTGGTTGTATGGCTTTATAAGCCTTTTTAACTTCACCATAGGGTATGCGTATCTTTACTTTCAACTCTAGAATTTTCTTTTCCTCGTTGTAAACCCCACACTTTCTGCTCCACACCGGATGATACCCATAGCAGTTTACACATTACGGAGGAGTTTACAAGAAGTGCCTCACTCGTGAGCGGAGTCTCCACAATTGCCACATATAGCCTTCCCGTTACATCCCATAGTGGTATGGCCAAATCTTTGACATTTATAGCATCGCATGGGATTAGGCACAAACGGGCGAACCTTAAGGCGGATATAGCCTGCAAGGATATGTTCCTGTAATTCCAGAGTACTAAACGTTAGAATAAACGTTGCCGATTTTTTCAATTTTCCATTGACTCTCCTCATATAATTCCCACCTCCGTGACGTCCACATTCTTCCACTCTTCCCGTAATTCCTCGGGGTCCACCTCCGTTATATCAGAGCAGGTAACCACGCCCTTACTATAGTTAAGGGTGTTATGCAATTCAGCCTCGATTGGATAGTCACCTAAGGCCTTACATCCCAGAAGCTTAGATATTTGGTTGGAATCAGCAGTTTCAACTAAAAGCGTTCCATTACGAAGTCGTTTGACACTTTTCAGAGACCCAGCAATACCTTCCAGCGCCTTGTGAATATAGAAAAGGGATATCTTCTCAAAGCTTCCCCCCTTTCGCTTGACTAAAATGAAAGTGTTATGGCACACCAATGCCCTGTTACTATTATTCTAAGGCTTCTTTTCGGGAGGACTGACCAACCGAGCTCTCTTTGAGTAGTGGGTGTAGGTGATGCCTGACGGTACACCCATCCCATCAGGAGTAGTAGTTTCATGAGATAGTTCTATATGGATCCCACGAGATGCTAGGGAAACAACCGTCGACCCAGGCAGAGCCCTGCATGCCTGAGGAAGCCTGATACAACTGGGGAAGGGGGGGGGGGGGGGCGGCAGGTGCCCCAGAGGTTGCCCGCTATAGACTTTTTACCTAAGCAGCCATTCACCTCCTCAGCATGTAGCACACCTTGAGGTTGAGGGGTGTTTTATAGAGGTGTGTACCTTCCTCGCGGTCCAGGCGGTGAAGACAAGACCCCCGTTCTACGAAACACACAACATTCCACCGCTGCCTCCTACGGTGGTCCTTGAAGTATGACCAGAGCTTACGGTGACAGAGGACTAGTGGCGCTTAGCAGTCCCCAGCTCAGGAACCCCGGGGTCACCAAGCCTGTACTCAGCAAACGAATGCTGAGCCCTTGAGGGGGAAAAGCAAGGAAGCAGTGTATAGAAGTTGCTACACCCATTATTGCCTAAGCATTTGAAACATGGGTAATAAAGAAAAGATATATAAGTAGATTACAGGAATGTGAAATGAAGTTCTTCAGAAATAGGATAGGAGTAACAAGGAAAGGCAGAACAAAGAATGAAAAAGTGAAGAAAATAGTGAAAAAAGTTCTCTTAGAGCAGGATGGGCACTTAAAGAGAATGTAAAACAAGAGGATTCCCAAGAAGATACACGAAATGAGAATGCGAAGGAAACGAGAAAGAGACGATCAAGCCATTGATGACTGAAAGGTGTGGAGGAGTGTGTGAAAAACCTGACGAGGACTTGACCAGAGTGTACACAGGAAGACAGCGGGAAAACGACTAGATGGCGAGACTTATGTGTTAAACAGGGTAATCAACAGTGTGATTATAATTAAAGTTAAACTCTCAAACCGCTGTAGAAATAACTCCACTGGTTAGAATGACGCCAAATTGCAACGGAATATATCGGACAAAGAGGGAAAACGTTTGGTAGAAGGAAAAAATAGTGTGAAAATTGATCAATAGATGGCGCTGTAAGTGTCAGAATACGTAAATGAAAACACCTTTCATGTGCACGACTCATTGAAGTTGGTATAAACACTCCGGGTACACGACTTTTCCTCCTTTCGCGTCTGCGACGTTTGCCGATACTGTCTCATTGCAGGATGGCGCTCTGCTTGTAAAGCTGTATTACAAGAATGATAACAGTAGACACGTCGCTCTGCAGAAATTCCGGGCACTGAAGGGTTTGGACAAAGGCGTTGGTCCGATGACTGCTGTGGCTCTGGAGAAAATGATTCGGAAATTCGAAAAGACGGGTTCTATTGGTGTGCAACCTGGTAGAGGGAGGAAACGAATTGATTCGAAGTCAGAGGAAGCCGTGGCCACAGAAATGCAGGAGGAGACGAGTGGTGGTGTGCAAACGTCTAGTGCACGGAGAATTTCCCGAACATTCGACATACCCGAGAGCACGGTACCTAAAATCCCACGAAGCATCCTCCTTTGCTAGCCATTCAAAATTACCCATCTACACGAGTAGAGACACCATTTGTTTATATTTCATTCAAGCCTCAAGAGCATATTTCCTGCTGATCTGTTTTGTTGCATAGTAAGAATCCATGGGCATTGTACGTAAGCGTTCCCAAAATAGCACACCTGCTTGCAAAATGACGGGTAATGTACAAATGAATGGATTGCTTTCTTTTTGGAAACGATTTCTACCGGATGCTGAGCTAGACTAGTGTGAAATCTTCTGTAGGACTTGAAATAAAACGAAAACAAAAGGGAACACTCATATTTTATTTAGATCATCATAGAGAGTGAAAAGGTGACTGTGATTGTCTTACGTATTACGTGTTAGTAAGCGTACTAGAACCTGCTACTGTTTCGTTCATTGGTGGCTAACCTCGGATCTCTCGATGTGGTCCAGTACAGTTTGAGGACTGAATTCGGGCGTCACGACGAATTTCATCCCGGTGTCGATACTCCAGAGCGTGAACAGCGTTCCAGTAATCCAGGAGAATCCGGTTGTGCACAGCAAGATGTCGTCGTCTCCGAACAGTGCATCGCTTCGCCTGAAATCACAGACGACGACTGCTAAGTGCCGAATTGAGCTACTTCAACTCTTTCCAACTGCTGCAATATAAAAATTTCTTTTTCGGTCTTTGTGAAAGTTATTACCTGTAAAGCAAACATAAAAAAGATGTAAATATATTATACCAAAGGACAGCAGCCTTCTATTTACCATCTCACTGAAGATAATAATACTAAATGAAATTCACATAAGCCATTATCGATTTCGAAACATCAGTCCATAATATTCAGATCTGTTGAACAAATACTGTAGTGCAGATCTGTCTAGCCATAAAGTAAGTGAAACAAATTGAGATGAAAACTAATACCATTATAGTGAGACATTTTACAAGAAATTTCAACTCACATGAGAGTAAATAATAGTAACGAAATGCGATGGGTTACCAACCTTCGATTATGTGGGTCACTGCACGTGGAAGCACATTGCACCCAGTTCAACTTATCAGACAACATTGTATCTGACGTCATTGATTGTATCCAGTTTTAATGGTTCTGAACAGCTAAACTAGTCTCATGTCTTGAGTCCCATAGTCAATAAATACAGAATATCTACATTGTATATTCCATTACATTATACTGTTTTTTGAAATACAAGATTCGTCTGAGAAATTCAGTGAATGGCCTGATATCTGGATTTATGAAAAGTTTAAACATTTCAAGGTATATGCACTTGCAGAGGCATGTAAAAGGAAGGACAGGTATATGCACTTGTAGAGGCATATCAAGAAAACCAAACCACCATGTAAGACGTGAAGCAAGATTTTGTGCTTCATGTAGTCGTATGTAGTGAGTGCAAATCGTTATAGTACTCTTATGGTACGAGAGAAACATTTTGTATGGAAGTAGATGTTTTAGCATGGGCCTACTTTGTAACAAATGCTAATAGAGGAAAAAATTGACAACTATAACCAGTTACAAACGATTTTATGAAAACTGTCCGACACATTTTAAGGTTTCAAAATCCACCTTGAAGTACAACTGGTCTAAGTTTGCAAATGTGTTGGTGATCATCTGACTGACATTATTGTGTTATTTTGTTTGGAAGTTGATGTTTTAGTATTGACCCACTTTGTAACAAATGTTATTAGAGGAAAAAAATTGACATCTGTAACCAGTTACAAACGGTTTTATGAAAATGTTCGACATATTTTAATGTTTCAAAATCCACCTTGAAGCACAACTGGTCTACATTTGCATCTGTGTTGGTGATAATCTGAGTGATATTACTGTGTATTACGACAGAACACTGTTGTTTATCGTTAACTGCACCAAGATAAACAAAAATCACACTTACAACTTCCATTCTTTCGCAATATTTCGGAAAATATTTATTAATAATTGTGAAAAAAGGCGTCTCACTCGCAGGTGAATTTGGTATAAGTTTATGGAACAGAATCTATATCGAAAAAAAAGCCAACAGTTAGTATTATGAGTAGAAAGCAAAATGATAATGATTCACCACGTCAGATGAACCATCAACAAACTTAATGAAAAAGTATGCAATGCAGTTGTGACATATAATGATGTAAAATTACCGAATGTTTGTGAGATTAGCTTTTAATTGTGGTTAACTGCTACAAAATTGACAAAAAATATGATCAGCGTAAGATCTGTTAACAGTTCGTGCAGCCTAGGCACATTGGACAGTATCTTCCGATTTCAATAACACGTAATCAGAGATCCATCCTCAGCGCAAACCACAGCACTAGGACGAGACGTGATGCTGGAACTTGACTTATAGAAGAATTCACGAGAACCGGCTTCAAACCCCTGTCTAATACGGACTTGGGCTTGATTTGATCTCGCTAAATCACTTGAGACAAATTTCAAAATGAGAACTTCTAACATTGCAGCGCGTCAGCAATCGTGAATAATTAAATGATTGTAAAGAATCCAAATGTTCAAAATGTTCAAATGTGTGTGAAATCTTATGGGACTTAATTGCTAAGGTCATCAGTCCCTAAGCTTACACACTACTTAACCTAAATTAAACACACTCACTCATGCCCGAGGGAGGACTCGAACCTCAGCCGGGACCAGCCGCACAGTCCATGACTGCGGCGCCCTAGACTGCTCGTCTACTCCCGCGTGGCATAAAGAATTCACCTCGATTGCAAATAGAAACCGGAGGTTGACCTAGGTTTCGGCACGGATAACCACGCCTTCTTCGGAACACACTAAAGCTACAAACTGCCTAAAGAGGCATGGTCCATTGCAATCGAGGCGGATTCCTTATAAACATTAAATTTCAAAACGGAACCCTTGAAAAGCACACCACTGATTATTTGCCCCATCCTTCCTCAGAACGAGCTTAGGGCTTGCATCTGATGTCTTCACCGGCGATGAGTAGTTTCATTTGAATTTTTCTTACTATTTAAGAGTAGCGCAGTTAACCATCACTTCATCACTGAATGTTTGCACAGGTGTTGTGTCAAATTTCGGTAGACATCCAAACATCTCGTAATACCCTGACCAGTCTGGTAAGAAATATTCACTAAGAGTTTACAACAATTTTAAGGATGTTGTAAAATTGTTCTTCTGGAACAGGTAAATTAAGATATTTTGCTTTTATGTTTAGTCTTCTTTGGCTTTTGATAAACTTTAGCGAACCATTTGGACTCACAATTTTATCTTATAATTAGAATAACAATAAATTAAAATAGTGTCTTTAAATTAGTTATGATACCTAGCTTAATTACTCTACTTCATTTCATCACTGTAGTATTGAGAGAACTGTGTGACAAGTTTACTAAGACCACCGTCAAGTATTTAAACGCTAAATACATTCGCCTTACGCTAGTAAGCGCATCGATAAGGCCAAGTTGAGGCGAGGAGTGCGGATGATCTTGGGGTGCCCCGTGGTACCAGAGCTGAGAAGAGCGACGGCGGGGGCCGTATTGTCCGCCTTCAGCCCCTGGGCGCTCCCCATCAGCAGCTGCTGAGCGTCGGCTACCGACTCAGCAGACCCCAGCACCTGCAGCGGGCAGTCATTCGGTTTGGCATCCGATGCGGACTCGGCGGACTCTGGTTGGCACAGCACTGCTGCGGGCTTCAGCTCGTGTAGCACTCGGCGCAGGCTCTCTGCAGTGACAAAATGACCACCATGCTTTTTACTTCCACAAACCTGCATCATCACTTTACACAGCTCCATGCATTTACAAGACCAGGGTTTTTATAACTTAACCTGACCCAAATAACCATGTGTCTTTTTAACCAACCCATCTAAAAAATGTGAGGAAACTGTAAAACCTAACTATACTAAATTAAGAAAATTTAATTAACCTACAAAATGTTGCCTACACAAATTAAAAAGCGACGTCATATTTATTGATGCCAACAAAATTGTTTATTTTATTAATATTATGCTTTCACTTTTCTTGAGATGTAAGAAGTTAGATACCATTTGCAGTTCGTGAAAAAAAGAAACTTTGTAATGTTATGTGAGCCTCGCTGCCCTTTTCTTAACTAATTTGTGCCTAATTTTATTCTGAGAAGCTCAGAAATGTATGTAAATACCAACTGAAGCGCAGTTGGACAGCAAGAAACTCTTTAGCGCGCAATCCCCGCAACGATAGTAGTTGTGAATCTTTGAGTACGGACTCTAAAAGAAATTGGTTTATTAAAAAAAAAAAAAAAAAAAAAAAAGAGGACTGTTAATCTGTATTTTGTGGAAAGAGGACGTGTTGTTACGCCGTCGCTCAGACCGTATTGTTACATGTAATGACAATTGCTGTTGTAATGATAAAACTGAGTAAAATATGTGTAAGAGTTGCCAAACATTTATGTTTCCAAATTTTCTGGGAGAGAAGAATAGAAATATCTTGTTTTTGGAAAAGGAGGTGAACTTCATTGTCGTCGCCGGCTATCAATCAACAGAACTGTAAGTGTACGAAGTTCACTTAAATACAGGAAAGGAAATGCATTCCCTATTCTATTTTTCATTCAGTACGTAACAACTTCTCATAATTTCTTAATTAGAGTAATCGGATTATGATCTTGTACAATAGTATGGTGCTGAACTGCACTGACGAATTTTGATATAGCAGAACTTGTAGTTTGAACGAAGTTGTGTGCCAAGCAATCTCCTTTTCTCACGAAAAGCAGATTACTGTTTCATTGTATGTACTTACAACAGTGGTCCCTTAGACGAAAACTTGGGCTCAAAGCTATCGGCAATACGGCCAAGTAACCAACAGAGTCGTACTTTAAATCTTAAAGAACAATAACTTCCTCCAAATCATAATACATCACCAACTAATGCAGAAGCTGATCGTTTAAGGAGGCAGCAATCAAAATTCAGGTAGCAGTTACGACTTAAAGTCTCAATCAAAATCAATCTCTCTCTCTCTCTCTCTCCAAACACATATATAAATATTCATATTATTAAGATAAAAGTCATTTTATAACTTTAACTTAATGAAGATTCCCTCAGTGGATGCAGTGCTTGCAGGGCAATAAATGATGCACTAATAAAATAGTTGTAAGAATGAGTTAGTGGTTTGATAAATTTATCACAGTAATTTAAACTGAACTCTTTAATCGCCAATAAGAAAATTTTCAAAAAGGACAATAGAAAACGAAAAAACCATTTTACCTACTGGTTTTTTCCTTCCTTTTTTTAATTCCACAATTTCTCTCAACCCTGTCCAAGAGACAAAAAGTAACCGTGATAACAGAAATCACCATTTCAAAGGACGAAATTAAAATATGTAAATCATAAAGACACACTACTTGTAAGTAGGCTGTTTAGATTTTTATATTGGTAATGCCACGTAGCGCTCTGTATGAAAATCACTGGCTGCGCTGTGTGCAGTCTGTGGCTAGTTTGCATTGTTGTCTGCCACTGTAGTGTTGGGCAGCGGCAGCTGGATGTGAACAGCGCGTAGCGTTGCGCAGTTAGAGGTGAGCCGCCAGCAGTGGTGGATGTGGGGAGAGAGATGGCGGAGTTTTGTAATTTGTCATGAACTGCTATATATATATTATGACTTTTGAACACTACTAAGGTAAATACATTGTTTGTTCTCTATTAATATCTTTCATTTGCTAACTATCCCTATCAGTAGTTAGTGCCTTCCGTAGTTTGAATCTTTTATTTAGCTGGCAGTAGTGGCGCTCGCTGTATTACAGTAGTTCGAGTAATGAAGATTTTTGTGAGGTAAGTGATTTCTGAAAGGTATAGTTTAATGTTACTCAGGACCATTCTTTTGCAGGGATCTTTGATAGTCAGATTGCGTTGCGCTAAAAACATTGTGTGTCAGTTTAAGCACAGTCTTGTATAATTACGTTTTATACTGAGCAACTGACGGATACTTGTTGTAGGGAATAGATGAAGTAGAATACCTGATTATTACTTCTGAACGCACGTGAGCTGCACGTAATGTTGACAACCGGAGCACTGAAACAGACCGATGCACATTGCCCTCCCTGTGACCATATCACAAAACGTCACTTCAGAATATCGACAACACATGGAGCAATAAAAGTGAACAGACAGTTATTAACAGACAAAACTACTGTAAAATTGTACGTCAATTATTACTTTACATGCTACCAAATTCATGATATGCTGGAATATTAGAAAGTTCGGATAGTTGTGTACCAAAACAACTTATTCTCTAACTGAAAGATTTGTTTATTGATTCACCATATGGGAACATAAAATAACAGCTGCATTATATATAAATGTCGATTAATAATATTATATAAAGTAGAATACTATACACCACTATATAAATAAGAGCACCATCTGTTATGGGTTCGTCAGAGCTCCACATCCAAAGACTGCAGTCACTCCAATGCAGAGGGAGTCGCATTGACAATATCTCTTAAAGGACCAGTGACTTCCTTAAAGAGCGTTCCTAGGCAACGTGCTCACGGTTTGGTCACCGAAACCTCAGTCGGAATCGGTCGACACACAAGAAACTGTGGTAAGTTACAATGCCAAGGACAAATCTTGACCTATCCACTTCCTTTGGATCACTTGAGAAAAACTTGAAAACATTTTTGGGTAACTAACATCATCCCATAAAAACTACCATTGGTACTGAAAAAAGGATACGAAATCCATCAATAATCCCAGACGGAAGGTTAAGAAAGCTAACTAGACATAAATTCACTGGAAGTGGAGAGCAGTGCGCACTGGATTCCTCCAAAAAGGAAAAAAATTTGAAGACCTTTATATGGTTAAATGTAAAACTCCCTCAAAACTTTATTATGATGAAGGACAATGTCAAAGATTAATGGGAAACTTATACACACAACGTTTAACATTCAGCTTGTGAGCTGTTGGGAAGGATCAGTATCAAATCAACTCTGTGTATGTTGAAATTCCTGCTTAGCTGGAGCGTTAAATGGTGATAGTCTTATAGTTCTTTTAAGCCAGTTACTTGAAGAAATCGGATTCTGTAAACTTGAATTCTCTCCTTAGAACCTTAATATCAATCCTACTTATCTCTGTAGCTAGTAATCAATATACAGGGTGGTCCATTGATAGTGACTGGGCCAAATATCTCACGAAATAAGCATCATACGAATAAACTACAAAGAACGAAACTCGTCTAGCTTGATGGGTGAAACCAGATGGTGCTATGGTTGGCCAGCTAGATGGCACTGCCATAGGTCAAACGGATATCAACTGCGTTTTTTTTAAATACGAACCCCCATTTTTCATTACCTATTCGTGTAGTACGTAAAGAAATATGAATGTTTTAGTTGGACCACTTTTTTCGCTTTATGATAGATGGCGCTGTAATAGTCACAAGCTTATAAGTACCTGGTATCAAGTAGCAGTCCGCCAGTGCGGACGGTATTTGCTTCGTGATACATTACCCGTGTTGAAATGGACCGTTTATCAATTACGGAAAAGGTCGATATAATGGTGATGTATGGCTTTTGTGACCAAAATGCCCAACGGGCGTGTGCTATGTATGCTGCTCGGTATCCTGGACGACATCATCCAAGTGCCCGGACCGTTCGCCGGATAGTTACGTTATTTAAGGAAACAGGAAGCTTTCAGCCACATGCGAAACGTCAACCATGACTTGCAACAAATGATGATGCCCAAGTAAGTGTTTTAGATGCTGTCGCGGCTAATCCGCATATCAGTAACAGACAAATAGCGCGAGAATCGGGAATCTCAAAAACGTCGGTGTTGAGAATGCTACATCAACATCGATTGCACTCGTACCATATTTCTATGCACCAGGAATTGCATGGCGATGACTTTGAACGTCATGTACAGTTCTGCAACTGGGCACAAGAGAAATTACGGGACGATGACAGATTTTTTACACGCGTTCTATTTAGCTACGAAGCATCATTCACCAATAGCCGTAACGTAAACCGGCATAATATGCACTATTGGGCAACGGAAAATCCACGATGGCTGCGACAAGTGGAACATGAGGGACCTTGACGGGTTAAATTATGGTGCGGCATTATGGAAGGAAGGATATTTGGCCCCATTTTATCGATGGCAATCTAAATGGTGCAATGTATGCTGGTTTCCTACGTAATGTTCTACCGCTGTTACTACAAAATGTTTCACTGCATGACAGAATGGCGATGCACTTCAAAAATTATGGATGTCCGGCACATAGCTCGCGTGCAGTTGAAGCGGTATTGAATAGCATATTTCATGACAGGTGGATTGGTCGTCGAAGAACCATACTATGGCCCGCACGTTCACCGGATCTGACGTCCCCGGATTTCTTTCTGTGGGGAAAGTTGAAGGCTATTTGCTGCCGTGAACCACCGACAACGCCTGACAACATGCGTCAGCGCATTGTCAATGAATGTGCGAACATTACGGCAGGCGATTCCAGTTTCGATAATGGCGTGCAAATTCCAGCCAATGAACAGCAGTCACTACGGCTGCATGAACCAGGCGGCTGCTGCAGAGGCCCATACACAGCAACTTACAATGAATGGTCGTTAAAGAGACTCTGTTGGTAGCAAGGTCAGTCGCTCAACAGTTGCATGTCCACTCACCCGTACAAATCTTCGAAGCCGTTGTTCACCCCTATCATCTATGGCCCGTGGTGCACCACAGTTGCTTCAGCTCCACTTTCGGATAGCGCCATTTTGCCAAGCGCGGTATAGTTTAACCATGGTGGCATGCAGACAGTTTACAAACGTAGCCGTTTGGAAAATGCTTCCAATCATGGCCCGAAAGCCAATGATTACGCCCATTTGAAATCAAATAAAACACTCCGTTTCCACATTACGACAACGATTGCACTCTTATCCGCGTTCCCCGGACTCGGTTTGTATGCCACCCACTGCTCTTGCTGCCACCTGCCACCTAAGATTAGTTGTCGCCCGTTGACATCGAACATAGGCGGCAATTACGTTAATGCGACAGTACCGTGTATATTGAACTGAATCCCTGTAAGAGCTACAGAACTGGTCATCTCACTGCAGGTGTAAGGCAAAAATGTACCCGAAGCTGCATGCATCATCTTAATGCAATCATACCCTAGACAGGTCGACAGGATTGAAATATGGAATAATGTCACACCGTCTTTTGTAGGATACTCGCAGAAAGGAACTATCTTGCTTGGACATGCTCATGACCAGAAAGTGAATCAAGTTACCGTATTTTTTATCGAGGTGGACTGTCCAACATGTCTGCAGGTAATGGTATACCACACGCTGCGTTGTAAGGTTTGTCGTACGTTCTCATCGACAGAGACTTGACTAGTGCTCGCCTTTCTTTTGTAATCGATCCCAACCCCCACAGGATTTACTAAGTTCATTGAACGCATTTCCACCTCAACCGGTCTCTGACAGAAACGTTTAGAAGGAAACTACATACACCAGACATTCGTATTCAAGTATCTGGAAAAACAGCATTTTTGACAACGCCACAAAACCTGCACACCTTCAACGCACAAAAAAAGTGGGCAGTAGCTGATTGGAGTGGTGTAATGTCGACCGACGTGTCGGGGGTTTGCCTCTTTGCGAATGATGAAAGGCGGTGCGTGCATTGCTGTCCTAGCGGGGCCCCATCCAGTGGTGTGTGTAGGGTGTTTCAGGGGTCTTTCGCATCATGACCAGTTCTCTTCACTGTTTACCTAAAGCCGGATGTTTATTTCATTATTGTCATGGAACAGGGTTCAAAAATGGTTCAAATGGCTCTGAGCGCTATGGGACTTAACTTCTCAGGTCATCAGTCCCCTATAACTTAGAACTACTTAAACCTAACTAACCTAAGGACATCACACACATCCATACCCGAGGCAGGATTCGAACCTGCGACCGTAGAGGTCGCGCGGTTCCATACTGTAGCGCCTAGAACCGCTGGGCCATACCGGCCGGCCAGGGAATAGGGGTACCTCTTTCTACTACATCTTCATGATGAGCACGTCGTGGTTCTTCAGAAGTGAGCTGGCCTCTGTGGCCGAGCGGTTCTAGGCGCTTCGATCCGGAGCCGCGCTGCTGCCACGGTCGCAGGTTCGAATCCTGTCTCGGGCATGGATATGTGTGATGTCCTTAGGTTAGTTAGGTTTAAGTACACTCCTGGAAATTGAAATAAGAACACCGTGAATTCATTGTCCCAGGAAGGGGAAACTTTATTGACACATTCCTGGGGTCAGATACATCACATGATCACACTGACAGAACCACAGGCACATAGACACAGGCAACAGAGCATGCACAATGTCGGCACTAGTACAGTGTATATCCACCTTTCGCAGCAATGCAGGCTGCTATTCTCCCATGGAGACGATCGTAGAGATGCTGGATGTAGTCCTGTGGAACGGCTTGCCATGCCATTTCCACCTGGCGCCTCAGTTGGACCAGCGTTCGTGCTGGACGTGCAGACCGCGTGAGACGACGCTTCATCCAGTCCCAAACATGCTCAATGGGGGACAGATCCGGAGATCTTGCTGGCCAGGGTAGTTGACTTACACCTTCTAGAGCACGTTGGGTGGCACAGGATACATGCGGACGTGCATTGTCCTGTTGGAACAGCAAGTTCCCTTGCCGGTCTAGGAATGGTAGAACGATGGGTTCGATGACGGTTTGGATGTACCGTGCACTATTCAGTGTCCCCTCGACGATCACCAGTGGTGTACGGCCAGTGTAGGAGATCGCTCCCCACACCATGATGCCTGGTGTTGGCCCTGTGTGCCTCGGTCGTATGCAGTCCTGGTTGTGGCGCTCACCTGCACGGCGCCAAACACGCATACGACCATCATTGGCACCAAGGCAGAAGCGACTCTCATCGCTGAAGACGACACGTCTCCATTCGTCCCTCCATTCACGCCTGTCGCGACACCACTGGAGGCGGGCTGCACGATGTTGGGGCGTGAGCGGAAGACGGTCTAACGGTGTGCGGGACCGTAGCCCAGCTTCATGGAGACGGTTGCGAATGGTCCTCGCCGATACCCCAGGAGCAACAGTGTCCTTAATTTGCTGGCAAGTGGCGGTGCGGTCCCCAACGGCACTGAGTAGGATCCTACGGTCTTGGCGTGCATCCGTGCGTCGCTGCGGTCCGGTCCCAGGTCGACTGGCACGTGCACCTTCCGCCGACCACTGGCGACAACATCGATGTACTGTGGAGACCTCACGCCCCACGTGTTGAGCAATTCGGCGGTACGTCCACCCGGCCTCCCGCATGCCCACTATACGCCCTCGCTCAAAGTCCGTCAACTGCACATACGGTTCACGTCCACGCTGTCGCGGCATGCTACCAGTGTTAAAGACCGCGATGGAGCTCCGTATGCCACGGCAAACTGGCTGACACTGACGGCGGCGGTGCACAAATGCTGCGGAGCTAGCGCCATTCGACGGCCAACACCGCGGTTCCTGGTGTGTCCGCTGTGCCGTGCGTGTGATCATTGCTTGTACAGCCCTCTCGCAGTGTCCGGAGCAAGTATGGTGGGTCTGACACACCGGTGTCAATGTGTTCTTTTTTACATTTCCAGGAGTGTAGTTCTAAGTCTGGGGGACTGATGACCTCAGATGTTAAGTCCCATAGTGCTCAGAAGTGACTGCATCTGTGTTCACAGCGCGGAGCGAATTCGATGCTCGTTTCATAAACACCATATCGAACCTAGACCGTCTCGCTTAATCACTCGATCCTAATACAGTAGATTTGTTTGGAATTATTTGGAACAGTGGGCGAAATGTGATAAACAACGTGGTCGTAGTTGGGTAGCTGTAACGTATCCTATTAGTAACAGCTGAAGGCTGGATCAATTTGTGGACTGTCATCCATGCCGATTTGAGGCCATTGTCGAGTCTGGAGGTGTTATTAGGCGGTATTTGCGTGACGCCACCTGGAGACGGCTAAATTTTTTGTCGGTGTTCTTATTTACTAAGGATGCGACAGACTCCGTCAGAGTCATAACAGAGAGGCAGGTGTCCGTACCATGAGGCAGGGCGGCATTGACGACGGCGCAGACGGCCCCAGAGCAGAGCGCGGCCAGCAGGGCCGGCGCGAAGAGCGCGGAGCGGCCGACGCAGACGGCCACGGTGTCTCCCTCCCGCAGGCCGGGCACCGCCCTCCGCAGGGCCGACAGCTCCGCCGCCGCCTGTCGCAGCATCCAGTCCGCCCGCCACTCCTGGCCCAACACCACCTGCACCACACGACACACACGTAGTCACAATCAGCAGGAAATGGATATTATTACCGTATGGGAGGGACAACGTGATCGTACAGAACCTGTACTAAGATTTAAGCAATGTAGTAGACTGGTTAACACGCTTGGCTCACACGTTCCGGAGGACGTAACTTCAAATGCCCATCCAAATTGCGAGGAACTCTTAAAGTTTACTAAATGAAACAAACTTTATTGTCATTCTACAACGTTAATCTTTAGTTTTGCATATTTGGAGCCCTCTGCCACTACAGGGTTCTTAATAGTAGCGTGTAGCATGATGACGTGTAAGGTAACTACGTCGGCGAGTGAGGAACAGCGTGCTGTAGTCGAGTTTCCACCCCGTAGCATTCATCCACACATCAAGAACCCTCTCCTTCAGCATGACAGTCCTACACCTCATGGTTGCGCTGCGACACTCCTTGGACTCACTGTCATCGGTCCCATTTTCATCTGTTTTCATATGCTAAACAACACCTTCGACGACTTCACTTAGTGACGAAGCGGTGCAAACAGAGGCAAGGATGTGGCACCGTAAACGAAGTGAAACATTCTACGTACAATGACGACTGGAAAAAAAAACTGATCTGTCCTTAGGAGAAATCTGTTCGTTGTCAGGGTGACTGTTGAGAAATTAATTACTAGACATAAAGAATAAAGATGGAGAATGTTAATAAAGTTTGTTTTATTTAAAAACCTTTAGCAGTTTTCACATGAAAAATTCGTTAGTATTACTTTTCAGTGCACAGTCGTACATTTTCTATGGTTTCCCTTAATCGTTTAGGGTGCATTTAGAGATGGTACCTTCGGCAAGGGTGAGGCCGATATCCTTTCCCAATCTGCTCTCAAGTCGAATTTTGTGCTCACTCCCTGCTCACCTCGTCATTGACGGCACGTTAGACACTAATCTTTCTTTGCACAGAAGATTTTTCATTCAGTTTAAAATAAACTGGTAAACTCTTGACTCTTCAAAAAATTTATCCCTGATGTATAAAACAATTTCAAAATTTTAAAACTTTACAAATGGGTTAATGTGTTAAATATTTGACGCTAAGCACGTAAGCGAGAAAAAATTTGGACAAGATTTGAAATTACGCTTAACGTTTGTTGGAAAGTGCCAAGTGTTCTGGTTGTGAAATACTGGATGAAACACTCCGATTAATTTCCGATTCATTTTCACCAAAGCCAGTTTGTCAAGAATCTCAATGTTTATGAACGTTTTCATACTTGTTTGGTCAGCTCTGAAGAATACCATGTGAGGGACCCAGGTTTGATTCCTGGCTGGGTCGGAAAATTTCTCCTCTTTAGGTCTGGGTATCGTGCTATCTTCGTCATTATTTGATTCTCATCACGAGCAAGTCACCGAAGAGGCGACAACCAAAGAAGACTTGCACCAGGCTATCGGTCTAACGAACGGGAGGCCCTAGTCCCCCGACATCTCGTTTCCTGAACTGTGTTTCCTACAACGACATAACTTTGCAGGTACACTCAGTCATGTTTGTAGATACTGTATCCAAAGTTAATTACTAATTGTTTTTGTAGTAAATAAGTAATAAATGATAATGTCCTTTCTCATGCTGAAGTTTTACTGCATGAACAGCGAAAGTGTTGTAAGTGATCAACTTTTTTCCTTTCATCATTCTGCAGGGGACGTCAACGGGAAAATGTTTTTAAAGGTTTGAAATTATGTATAACGATAGTTGGAAGTCGCTAAGTGCTCTCATTCTTAAGTACTGGATAAATGAAGTAAAGAAAAACACACAGTTCGTAACTGTAGTACTTGTCTTATCGTGTTAAACTTTTGACACAAGAGTATACCTCTTAAAGAGTAGATTATGACAGCATTTTAAGCTTTTCAATTCGGTTGGTGATTATTCGAAATACTGAAAATCAAAAGCCATTACATAGGCAACCTGCAACTGATATTTGACTACGTGTTCTGGAATAATAACCTCTTAGTAGTACAGATACTTCTATATATTCCTAATTTTCACAAGTAATCGGCGAGTCCATCTGTAGTGGGCTCCAGAAATAGGATAAACTGAAGTGGATCCTTGGTGACTGTAATCAGTCTCAACGATCCTTCAAGAATGGTGCTAGGTGCCCTACCCATTCGCCATAACCTGGCAACTGTGTCTTTGAATAAGGATGCCTGCACCCCTCAAGCTTACTGCCAATCTTTCCATCACTATTCGTGGTCACAGAGCAACATTTTTATGGCTGAAAAATTATTTCTTTTCTTTTGCAAGTTGGTATCTTGTTTTGTATTAAATATAACTGTTTAAAACTGGTGTTTTGCGATGGATGCATATAGACTTTAATGTCTCGTTTACGCTGCTTAGGGTGAAGAAAAAAAAACAGACTTCAAGAACTCACAAATAGGCTGCTTCTTTCAACTATTACCAAACAGGACTCCAAACATAATGTCGATATTTGAAGGCTCGATCATGACCAACATTTTTTTCCTTCCTTTTTATGTTCTTATTGACAAATTACGACCACCTAACAACCTTATCTCCGCTACTTTGTTATTGTTTCCTATTTTTCCGGTACTCCTTCGTCTTCAACTCATGATGTCTTTTCTACAATAAAATTGTAGGTTGTTCGAACAATTAAATGAGAGGAGTAGGCAGTACCCAGATTCAAAGGCTACAAGCAAACCTCAACCTTAGTTCTAGAATACGTATTTACATTACATGAAACGTTTCTGGTCAGCTACTGCGTCACCTACCTCTTTCTTCAACCCGTTCTTGGATGTAGTTTACAACAAACAGGAAAGAAAACAAACAGCTCTTCCATAAATAACAAAACAACACAATATTCTGAGTCCTGTTCATTTATTTAGTAACGTGGGAGGATTCCCAAAAAATACTGAAAAGATGAATAAATTCTTGAGTGTCTCACATCATGAAACCAACTCAAGACAAACCTGCTATAATGAAGCATCAAGATTGAGAAGGCAAATCAGTCTTGATAGTAGGCATAAGAAGTGTATGACGTAGAACATATTTAGAAATGGAAATACGATATCCTACATACATGAATCTTAACCGAGTTGCCGCAGTCATAGCTTTGACAGGCCATTATTGACTTTAGAACATACTGATAAAGATGGTGTCTGGTTTCAAAAACTATGAATTCAACTTTCGGTGATTTGCTGAAAAGCATCTAAATAATCTCCACAAACATCAATATCTTCTTTTTTTCCTCTGCAGGTTCTTTCCATCTTGTTCTAAATAAATCAATTAATCAAATCCAAGGACTAAATAAGAATGTTTTCTGCATAAATGACATGTAAAATGGACTAACGAAGCATCAACGGGTCAACGTTTTCAAAATACCACGGAACTGCGTGTATTTTAGCTCAATAATTTACAACTCAATAATAATAATTAAACTATTCGTCATCAGTATGGCTAGTGAAAGAAGTAAATTTTGGCTTTCGTTTTCCATGTTTGAAGATGTCACACAAACTTGAATTGGATGAGGCTAGAGTACGGTAGTGAAGTGTTCTCAATTTACTTTGAAAATCCACCCAGGAATTTGTCCTTACACCTTTTGCTAAAATACTGGAAATCTAAATCTCAGCACCTGTAAACGGTAGGTTCTTGTGTCTTCACTATCAGAAGTTAATGAAATGAATTAACTTGTTATTAATAAATTCCATACCATTTACTCGGGCAAAGTGATGGCCCACAGAAGAGAGACTTTCTCTTGTTATCGCCCCAACATTCAGTATCACAGTTTCTAGTGCTCAGCATCTGGCTGAGCATTTGTGATATTTGAAGGGAAATAGAGACCCATGGCTAACTGAAGCTGTGGCTCAACAGGAATGGTTCCCACGGTGATTAATGTGTCCAAATAAATATACGGTTTTCACTTGTCACATATGACTTTGAGCTCAGTACGAACTATCATCAATATGAAATAACAAATTTAATGGCTTTATTTGATCAAGGCGAAGTGGGGAAGAAATGAAAGATGGAAAGGAGAAGTTTATGTTACAACTTTGCACTGATCATTAGTGACAGCATCACCTCTGGAGGACTCGTAGATGAGAAATTCCACTTTTGCAGGGTACTTCAGAGAACTCAATAGATATGATCTGAGGAATTAAAGGACGGGGATGTGGACCAGGCTCTTTTTTTTTAAAAAAATAAAAGAAAAGAAACGACGTCAGTATCTTAACCTTTTGGAGGACTACTTCTAAGTTCATACTGGTGGCTATAAACTCACCATTCCTGAAAGGGTTCTGACGGTCCCGATAATTTCATATACCATGTAGCAGTTTCCTGAAACACATACACTTTAAATGCTGGATTTACCAGGGCTATTCGTTTATTAAGGTCCAATCGGCCATGAAAATCCTATGAAGCTGTGCACAGATGTGTTGGACAGTGTTTCCAGTATCCCCGTCGATCACTTCACGTCTCTTTGTTCAGTTCTGAGCAAACAGTGAGCACGCAAAGATGTCTAGAAAATAATGTAGCCCGTCAAACAAGAGTGACTGCTGAAAGATATCACCTGATTTCATGCAGACCCAAATAACGCAGCTAACATGCATTTCCTTTTTCATGACAATTCTCGGCTGCACACTATAGATACATTGAAGACGTCCTATAGCGTTTTCGATGTGGAGTGTTTGATCACCCACCATACAACCTTGACTTGGGTCCTCAGATTTTCATCTCTTTACTCACATGAATCGCTGGCTATGAATACAACCTATTGGCAGACCAACGTAAGGAATTGGCGTAAAGCACAGGTGGCAGCCTTCTGTGACAGGGATGTTGGAAAACTGATACAATGCTAAGACTGAGTCAAGCTGCGACTACGTACAGAAGTAGATGCAAGGTGGAGCTAACTATTGCAAATAAAAAACTTTTGTTTTTTACTGTGGTTTCCGCTTCGCGACAAATTGGCCCTTAGTAAATGAACAGCCCTTTCAGACGTGCGCGTGTGGTTCGTCCGCGGACCGACCTGCAGGACGCGGTCTCCGTGGGCGGCCAGCTTCTGGACGAGGTAGGGCGCCAGAGGCAGCTCGGCCCGCGCCACCTCCTCCTCCGTCAGCGGCGGACCGCTCAGCACGTACCGGCTATCCTGCTCGCCGCTGCCTGGCGTGGCCATGGTGGACTACTGGCGATAGCGCAACGCTCACCCTACTGGCTGCAGTTGTCGTCTTATCTCGTGCAGTGCACACATGCATTGATAACGCAAGTGAGCTAGGATTAATTGCTGCAGGGGCCAAATTTCTCGAGTTTCTGCGCTGTCGTGAGTGGAAAAAAAAAAGAAAAAAATGAAATCACGTTGCCAGCTGTGTGAGCTGGCCATTAAAATTGCTACACTAACATGAAATGCAGATGATAAACGGGTATTCATTGGACAAATATATTATACTAGAAATGACATGTGATTAAATTTTCACGCAATCTGGGTGCATAGATGAGAAATCAGTACCCAGAACCACCACCTCTGGCCGTAACAACGGCCTTGATACGCCTGGGCATTGAGTCAAACAGAGCTTGGATGGCGTATAAAGGTACAGCCGCCCTTGCAGATTCCAAACGATACCACAGTTCATCAAGAGTAGTGACTGGCGTATTGTGCCGAGCCCGTTGCTCGGCCACCATTGACCAGACGTTTTCAATTGGTGAGATATCTGGAGAATGTGCTGGCCAAGGCAGCAGTCGAACATTTTCGGTATCCAGAAAGGCTCGTACAGGACCTGCAACATGCGGTCGTGCATTATCCTGCTGAAATGTAGGGTTTCACAGGGATCGAATGAATGGTACAGCCACGGATCGTGACACATCTGAAGTGTAACGTCCACTGTTCAAAGTGCCGTCAACGTGAACAAGAGGTGACCGAGACGTGTAACCAGTGGCATCCCATACCATCACGCCGGGTGATATGCCAGTATGGCGATGACGAATACACGCTTCCAATGTGCGTACACTGCGATGTCGCCGAATGCGGATGCGACCATTATGATACTGTAAACAGAAACTGGATTCATCCGAAAAAATGACGTTTCGCCATTCGTGCACCCAGGTTAGTCGTTGAGTACACCATCGTAGGCGCTCCTGTCTGTGATGCAGCGTTAAGGGTAACCGCAGCCATGATCTCCGAGCTGATAGTCCATACTGCTGCAAACGTAGTCGAACTGTTCTTGCAGATGGTTGCTGTCTTGCAAACGCCCCCATCTGTTGACTCAGGGATCGAAACGTGGCTGCACGATCCGTTACAGCCATGCGGATAAGATGCCTGTCATCTAGACTGCTAGTGATAGGAGGCTGTTGGGATCCGGCACGGCGTTCCGTATCACCCTCTTGAACCCACAGATTCCATATTCTGCTAACAGTCATTGAATATCGAGCAACGCCAACAGCAATGTCGCGATACGATAAACCGCAATCGCCATAGGCTACAATCCGATCTTTATCAAAGTCGGAAACGTGATGGTACGCATTTCTCCTCCGTACACGAGGCACCACAACAACGTTTCACCAGGCAACGCCGGTCAACTGCTGTTTGTGTATGAGAAATTGGTTGGAAACTTTCCTCATGTCAGCACGTTGTAGGTCTCGCCACCGGCGCCAGCCTTGTGTGAATGCTCTGAAAAGGTAATCATTTGCATATCACCGCGTCTCCTTCCTGTCGGTTAAATTTCGCGTCCTTAGCACGTCATTTTCGTGGTGTAGCAAATTTAATGGCCAGTAGTGTAAAGATGTTTGTGATGCGACAATAATGCGACAGTCATCATCAATGTTTTAAGACACAATGGAATAACAGACTTTGGCTGTGAGTCTGCACTGATTTGTCAGTGGGGAAAGTTTGAAAATTCGGGATTCGAACCTGGGTCTCCTGATTACCAGGAAGATGCGCTGACCACTGCGGAATGTAGTGGCCCTCGCCCACTATTATTACTTGCTGCATTTCGCCTCTTCCGTAAAAGGTCAGGCCTAGTGTGCATCCACACCGAAGAGATCAATGGCTGTCCTCGCCTCAAATATGTGTGTGTGTGTGTGTGTGTGTGTGTGTGTGTGTGTATGTGTGCGTGTGTGTGTGTGCGTGTGTGTTTATGGTGTTATATGTGGTGCCTATATATATATATATATATATATATATATATATATATATATATATATATATATATATATATATAGTCATTTTTCCTTACATGTTTTAAATTCTTTTAAGTGTGCACTGTCTATGCAACAAATTAAAGCCAGTTTGTTTGTTGCAATACGCGTTTCGCACATTCGGTTGATATACTATGCTGCTATATTACATTTTGTCGTGCATTTCTATTGTTTCTTAGGTTAAAATCAACTTTTGGAGCACTAAGTTCGTAATGTGAACTTATCGTTCGGTATTACTTACGATTTCCAGTGCTGTTAACTCATGTGTGCAGTCCTGGAGATGTATTCGCTAGTTTCCATACTCAAGCTGGCCGATTTCTGGCGCTCTTTCACCCACATTTCCCACATTGCATATCTCACTTGCACACAACCAGTACCAAGTGACTGACTTGTTTTGTAATACAAATGCTGTAGCGTAACTGTTAGTAGAGCGAAGTACCACCAGTCATGCGGGAACTGCACAACTGCCGCCTTTTGTCACCTAGGAGATGTGTGATATCTGTTGATGCGAAGAACACGATATGTGACATAGCGGAAAATGATGGCAAATCCGTTGTAACTGAAAACAGCGTACTTGCGAGCATTGGCGACTGAATAAAGGTAGCCTGGGGAGGGAGAATGGTGGAGTGGGGAGCACAGTATAAAATCATGACCTTTGGTATAAATGATTTTTTCAGTTTAGAGGCGTCTCTTGCAACAACAATTAAATTTTGTAGGTTGCTAAAGGTCGGTTGCGTCTTGGCCTTATCGCCATACTGTGCATGATACTAGTTGCATTGTAGAGTAACCAGTACGCTCCCCACTACCCCGGTAATCAAATTTTAAGTGTATTTTTAACTTTGTAGGCCATATGTCAGCACGATAATGGGTCTGCTCCTTTACATAGTTTATTCATGAAATCAAGGGAAGTGGACACGCTATCTGTAACGTAATGGAATTGTCGAGGTCCAAGAAATTTAACATTTATTCTAGTGCAGATTACATACGCTAAATCCCATTCTTAGTATTGTAACCTACGAACTCCCTGTTTATCTCACAAGGAAACACCAGGCTTAAACAACACAGCTTCGAGTCATTCATGCGTCGGAGAGCGGATGGCAGATGCCTAAAGGTTCGTTATATGACTCAATTACTCACACATTTCCACAGACATAACTACTCTGATCACTTCGCAAGTAAATGTTTACATCCAAGAGTGATAGTAGTACACTACTGTCAGTCGGTTGATTATGGTGAGTGGGAGGGGGGGACGTAAGTGCCCTCTCTTATTTCAAGTCACCCGTCCCCACCCACCCGCGCTTATGCCTTCAATGAGATTTCATCATATTTTGATAACGTATTTCGGAACTGCTTCTGCAAACACACCATCCGAAACTATGCTTGGTCAATGGAGAAAAGTATCAGGCTTGTTCATAATAAATAAATAAGTTGCTGCGCTATTTCATATAGTTTCTGTGCACATTGCAAAAATTTACGATCTCTTCTACAGTAAGTAAGCATTACCCACTGCACTACTGTCTAACAGTGAACTCGGCCACAACTGAGGTTGAAATGAACCAATGAACATTGACGTTTTGTAAAAAGAATTGCGACGTCATAAATCAGTTAAACTGATTTTTGTTCTCTCTAAGTGGGTAGAAGTGTATGTTCCAACTAACAGGAAAATCACCAACAAGGCAACTATAATTTTTCAGTTTAATTGCCCGTCTTGATCGCTATGATATCTTTATTTTTTAAAAAATAGGTCTTAACGCGTTTCGATCACAGTCATCATCAGAATCTGTCAAATGAACGGAACAAATGAGAAGTAATGTAAATGGAATGAAGACGTACCACATTTAAAATCTCAATACAGCGCATATCATCAGTTAAACGTACTCTTTGGACCGTAACCAGTGTTGTTCAGATGTCTATTTTTTAAAAAAAGTACCAGCGAGCAAGACGGACAATTACATTGACTACTGGTAAAGATCGCGTACTCGTATGATGATTTTATGTCATTTATAGACAAAACTATAATTTCCCATAGTCGTTGACGGGCCACTACTTAAAATACTAAAATAAGAGAGAATATTCTGTTGATAGTTGCGATGTTTCTATTATAAATAAGTTTGTCGTCCGAGACGTGGTTGTAACCACTGTATATGAATAAACAGTGACAGCCTAAATCTCAGTTTCATTTATTTGTATTTGTGGCGACAATTTTTCGTTTTCATAACCAAAATTGGGTCACAATAGTTTATTGTAGTACATTGCGGCTCCGGACAAAAACTCCTTGTATAGGCTGGGTACATTAACTTTGGTCAGATGCCGGTTTGACAACCAAAATCGGTCACTATCAATAAAAATAAAATTCATATTTACACTGTTAGCATTTAGTCGTTTGTAAATCAAAACCACCAAAATTCCGTGTTTCTGTCTCTACTGTAGTAGCACAAACTACTTGAACTGTTATACATTGTTAGTTTTCACGTTTGTCTCTTACTAGCAATCAGTTGTCTACTGAATGTAAGTGCACCCAGAGAGGGATCAAACGAAAAATGCAGGATATATATCTTTTAAAGTTTTGTCTCTTTGTATCTCTCTTACTCCATTGTAGGTAATGTTCTCCTCGTACCTTCCGAGTTCCACGACCAACTGTCAGGCAATGATGGAACTGCTGTACCTGGTCATGCCGCCAGAGTGACGTCTGAGCGTGGAGCAGTGGTTCAAGTGTACACAACTGTTGGCCGTCCAACATTTAGGTCGTACTGGCGGCCCGCCATACCTTCACAAGTTTTCAGCAAATGGTGATAGCCTTCCCAGGGGATGATGATTCTATAACAATCTTGAACATCTGAGAATTGATTGACCTAACAAGACGCTCAGGTTACTAAGCACAATGTGTGTAGAATGAGGTTGTTATAAGGTGTACAATATCATATTAATAACAAAATGTCTTACGCGAGAGCTCCGTGAACTGTAACACTTTCTAAACCTTCAGTGATGAAGCTCTAAAATCACACATTTACAATGGCGTGTTTTCTTATATTTGATCTCATACTAAGAGTAAGAAGAAGTGAATTTAAGAATGGCCCAGAACACTCAAAGTGAACATAGCCGTATGCTGTGAAACAAAACTGATTATCATCCTGATACGTTTTGGTACACTCCTGGCATATGCATATCAGCTTTTCCATGACATTAGATAATCCTGTACTCTAATCATGAGTATAGACAAAGTTTTAGTTCCATGTGTCCCCATTACTCTTCTTGCAAGAGGGACAGAATCTGAGGTCAGGAGCAAGTTTGGATCTCCACTTGGTACTGATCTGACTAAATGATAAAACTGTGAATCTTCATGTCCATTGTTAATTTGAATAATATCCTCTCGGGCATCAGGTTTCATCACTTTCAATCCAGATTCAAAATTATGTAGCTTAGTGTCCAAAAAGATCTTACTGAAGTTGACTGAGTAATTACGATCAAAAACTACTGTTCTTTCAACAGTTTGTGTCTTTGCAGAAAGAAAGTCCACAGTGAAAGATTATTGAAATTTATTTCGTGTCACAGTTTTCCAAGCCATGTTATCTGCATCAACACGAATCACGTTAGAGTTTTGTGATGCTCTGTGCAGTGTTAAAGGACAATTATGTTTCTTAATTTAATCCTAATCCTGTTATACTCAGTGTTGCTTCCAGTCCCTAATCGAGAACATTCTTCATGTTAGCATTTTTCGAGTTAAAGAACAATGAAAGAAATTGTTACAGACATGAGGAGAAGACAGTTGTTGCTGAAGGCACTGCATCACACGTTCTGTGCCAATCGCAAAGAGGGCTACATTGCCTTCTGATCAATTTTCATTAGCACAGTTAATAGCTAATTTAATAAATTATTTGCACCTGGTTCAGCATGTTTGATGAATATGCAATTGGTTGCTGGCTTTTATTGAAGTTGTTATGTATGAGCACAAGGTCTGTTCCATATCATGACTCATCTGCTGCTCAGGCTGTTAACCTGGCTTATAACTGTCATCTACGGAGCAGATCTAACGGCCGTTTTCAGTGTAAAGAGCGCTGCATCATATGCTTAGGTCCATTAACCCAGAACACGTTTACACCTAAAGTGATTTAGTGGGTTCATAATGGAGTACTTGGAAAATTTGCCATAATACAGTAGTTAATACTATTCAGAAAAGTTTGTATCTGTGTCTGGTTGAAAGGTGTTAGTAACACTCGTATGTTAATGTTTCGAATGTCCCTGAGTTGGTGATATTGCTTCAACTGAGGTGATACTGAAGACTTTTAATTTTTCTCGATTAAAAACGCATTTGTTAAGTTATCTTTTTGTAGCTGAATCGTATAGTCAAACAAAAACTGTTCAGAAGTTATTTAAACCCTTTTTCTATTTTATTGCAGTAGCATAAAAGTCGTATAGTTAGTTCTGTACACGTTGGTGTGTGCGAAGTTAATTGTTAATTTTTGGTACTGACTGCACATCTCAAACTTAGAAGCCCTGCTTTCCAAAAATTAATCACAATCTGCTACATTTGTGAAAACGCAGAAATGTGTTCACAAGGGACGTGGATGCCTACTCTTTGACCAAAGCTACTTAAGAAAATGTTTCACACTACTTAATATCAATGGCATCTTTCAAGTCATGAAACCAAGTACTTGTTAAATTATGAAAACCTTTATTGAATATAATCTATCCTTTCTTGAAATGACTGGTAGCCTGAAAACATTAACGGATGACGATTGACCTCACTTTAGTGGCGACTTTGAAGCGAACTGTATATTCTGCTATTTGGTACAATTTTTCCCTGCCCTTATAGAGAAAAGTAAATGGATACGCTCACTGATCACGAACACTACAAAAGAATTAGTATTTTAAGCAGTATTGTAAGCACAGTTTCATCTACTCCGACGACTATTAAAGTCATAGCTCAGGAGAGAAATTCATGTCTGGACTCCAATGGTGTCTTGTTTTTGACCATGACAACTGTTTGTTCACAGCTAGACTCGCTATCATCGTAACCCACCATGTGGAGTGGAGTGTCCTGGCATAGGACAGAGGCAGCGTATTGGAACTGAAAGAGGTAAAGAGGGGTTAAGTCAGTCTACAATTTCCAACAGCTTAGGAGAGAATGCAGAAAGACAACTTCAATTGATAGGTGTTGGCTCCGATCAGCGCCAACACTCTCACAGTCTACCTACGAGAAGTGTCGATTGTGGGACACGATAAGGATACTTACAGGAAGCACAAGGAACTCAGTGGTCTGAGATACACTTGTTTGTTGCCTTCAGACTAATTAGCACACAAAACGCTATATTTCATCATTATCTAGAAGCAACAACCCAAATCAGTGTCTGAGCGCGAGGGGCGATAGTTAAGGGAAGTGGTAATCACAAGCAGTATCGTAAAATGATAAAACGGACATAAATCTGAGCATACCCGTGGCTGGCGTCGAGCGGCATGATGTGGGCGTCCTAACTATCTGGCTAAAAACTCTTCTGAATAAGAATTTTCGGAGTTTTTAAAGGATTGTGGTTTCACTCTGTCCTCGCCATCTATAGCCTATCCTCCAGTCCAGCAGTACTTTACAGGCATCGGCAAATCTGGCACGTGGCCTTGCATCTTCGTGGTGCCTCTCCAACCGATGAAGATCCTTTCTCTTCTCCCACTCTGTAGTTAGTGATGTTCCTGACCCTTACACTAACAAAGTCCGAATTTGGTAGCAACAGCTTTCATCTGAAAGCTAAACGTCTCTACCCTTCCTATAATGACTAGCAACAACAGTGTGTCACATCACTTTGCCCCATCCTAAGGGTGGAGACTCTCTCTGAAGTGGATATCGCAGTTCCAGTAGTTCTAATCATTTCCAATATCACTCTAAAGTGTGTGAATCCCCTGATATTACCTTTCTTAATACAGTGCAGTAGTTTTTATAATGTTTCACTGTTTCAGGATCATTACTCCCCCTAGCTATAAGATACATTTCCCTTTTCTGTTTACAAGGTACTTTTATCCCTTTAGTAAGCCATGGGTTTTACATGGTTTCTTACAGTTATATCTCACTGTTTTATTAGGGAAACTGTTTTCAAACAAACTCACAAAGATATCATGAAATAGGTTAAATTTTAAATTGGCATCATGTTCCCTGTACACCTCATCCCAGTCTAACTGTTGCAAGCTTTCCCTAAAATTTTGAATTGTTAAATCGTTAATTGAATGCACTATTTCGGAGGACTGTTTTGCATTACTGTATGGAACTGTATCATATACTGTAACTAACTGTGAGTCATGATCAGACAGACCATTCTTAACAGGAAAAGTTTTTATTTGATTAAATTTATCTTGGTCTATGAATACATTATCTATCAGTGTGCCGCTTTCCTGTACCACCCGAATACGAAAATCAATAACTGATGTCGAATTGAAAGAACCAAGTAATACTTCAGGGTCAAGCTTTCTATCGGACTCTTTCATAAAATCTACATTGATATCCCCACAAACAATAATTTGCTTTCCTCTGTCTGACAGATATAGCAACAACAAAATCCAAGTTTTTCAAAAATACTTGAAAATTTTCCAATGGGGCCTATACACGGCTACTGTTATAACAGTGGCATTATTTAGTTTAAGCTCACATGCACATGCTTCTGTATGTTGCCCTACAAAATTTTTTTTAGTTTCCAAATTTTGCATACTATGACAGATTTTAACATATATGGCAACTTCTCCTCTCTTCATAGTGTCTCCACTTACATGTGCTGAAAACTTATATCCACCTACACTTATCATTTCCATACCTGTGTTCAGACAGGCATAGTACATCTGTTTCACCCTCAGTTTCTAAATCTTCTATACAAACAAGAAACTCATCTACTTTATTATTTAATACCCTGATATTCTGTTGCAATATGTCAACATTACTTTTCATTGTGTTTTATGTGAATCTTGTGACATACTAACATTATTTTTGACTGTACTGTTATGAGTATCTTATGATATATTCACATCTCTAGTACCTGCCTCTGAACTTCCCATTAAGCTTAATTTCAATCAATATAGGATGATTGGACCCTGATATTAATCTAAAAAAGTGCTCCTGTGAGATTCAGTGCCCCTAAAGATTTTGGTATTATCCCAGCCAGTTTACCTTTCCCTTTCCTACTGAATGTAGGCCATGTCTTGTGAAGTCCCATCTACCAATACCATCAACAGGAACCAAACCTATGCCCGGCAAAGTAGCTGCCCGAAGCAGCTGATCTATCTCCATATTGACCCTCCTGACAGAGGTGTTCAATTGGGGCCGATCATATCACATGAAAGCAGGGACCAAGCCAACATTTGTATGGTTCGATGCAGATGCTACTTTTAGCGGGTCACACTCAATATTGTAGCCCTGATCACTGTCAATACCGTTTCCCACTCTACCAACTACCACAACATGATCCTGCTTTGCAAATCACTTGCACAATGATCCTACATCATCTGTCACTTGACTAAGACATGCACTGGGCTTGAAAATACTTGTGACCTGGTAGCTGCCATCTAACGTTTCCTGAAAGATCTGGCCCACATCTCTTCCATGTCTACTACCTAACAACAGAACTTTCCTCCTACTTTATACTTTTTTTGCAACAGTTGGTTTCCTAGTGAAAGTCTGTTGAATGCTGACTACACTTACATCTACTTCAGCCTCTTCCTTGGTTGATTGAGGTAGCAAGGCAAATCTATTGTTTGTGCTAAAGATGAAACTGTCAGATACTGTTCTCTTTCTGTCGCCCCTGTTCCTTGCTACCACTTCCCACCTGCCTTTACCCTTCTCCCCCCTTTAACCTCACCATTTCCTCCCAGCACTATCCAGTGCAGCCAGAAAGGCTCTAATCTTCTCTTCCTGTTCCGCTTTTTTCTATCCCTTGAACATAATCTGCAATACCATGGAAGAGACCCATTTACTTCCCTGATTCCCATGCCACTACATTCACTCCAATGTAACAATCTTTCACAACAGCTGCACAGAACCCCATAACTGACTTTCCTACAGCAGCTCAAACACTTCTCGCACATGATCGTTTACAATATTTGCACAAAATTTATCTAGGCAATAACAGTAATATTCCATTGACTACAGATCACAAGAGCCACTAAAGTTATGTGGAACACTAATATACGTGTATACTACTAATACAGTAACGTAATGCAGTTAAACTAACGTTAAAAAATCAAAACTTGTATACCTGAAAAATTAGGCCTAAGATCGTGCGATACGTACTTTACACGTTTTGAAAGGAAATAACAGATAGAACTTAAAACCTCTAATTCCCCGACTAGATACGACACTACTAACTGTATGTGTAATTAAGACAACCTAACTTCTTCACTTAGTACTTAAAGATATATCTTACATTTGTATGTAAACCTACGTCTAAAGTACGCGGAAACCGGCCCTTAGGTTTTTTTTTTTTTCGAGAAATACATTGAAACGAGTGAAACCTTCAATAGATAATATAAAACAGACTCTAATTAACTTAATTGACAGTTACGATAGAATTAATTACTTATCTTCACGAGTTTAATATTCAAGCGTGTGCGAACTGCGCCATTGTTGCCAACACACAATAAATGAACAATTAATGCTGAAATGGTGGAAATTTCTTTCAAAAAAATTCTATACGACTGTGATCTTCTACGAAGGAAAGATCATCTTCTAGATTCTGAGATCTATCAAAGTACTTCTTATCCTTCTCATTACGATGTTTATTATAATCCCAGATGCACTGGTACATTACAATGTTTATTATAATCCCTGATGCACTGGTGCATGTGTCTCATTTTCTCATTTAATTTGATCACGTGATCATTAGAATTATAAGTAACACTTGTGGGATCTCTTCATAGCATACCTGGTGCGCTACATTATATAACGAAAAACAACTCATGGGATGTATAACTACTTGCACTATGGGGTATGGCATTATACACAAATATCACAACTGAGAGCCATTGGTCCCTATCTGATTGCGCCCTTTAATACAAAATTTCACGAATTCCATTGTAGTTCGGTGTGATCTTCCGAAAGCTCCATTCGACTCACCGTGGTAACAGGTCTGTACTCTACCAGACGTTAACAATCTGCATACTCACTTTAGTGAGTCACTCAAAAAACTGCCGCCATTGTCACTCAGTATTATTATCTCAATCTCCAAATAACCCTTTCCACCAGGACACAAGCCACTTGCATCTGCATCCTCCTTTTCTTTCCGCTCTGTTACCATGAACGTCGTTAGAGCATCCTAGAAAGTTAGTTTATACTTACTATTTCTATCTATTACCATTAACAGAACGGTGATATAACACCTCTCAAACAACCCGTCTAGTAATCGTGTAATCGTGCCATAACCAACAGCATTTTTTGTCTTTATATATTAAATTCGATCGTATGTTCTCACGATTCTTTGATGAACACGTATGGATGCGTCATGGAATTGCAGCAAATTTCCACTTTTTCTCAGCAGTTATCTCCTGGTGTTCGTCTTCCTTGACTATCGACTTTTCCTCAGTTTCATTTGCTCCAGTTTAGGTACCAGTTGACTTTGTGTCCCTTATCGTCGGCAGTGCATGAGTTACTTCAATGTTTTTTGCCGTTTTTTCGCACTATTTCGCATTCATTCTTCTCCAGCTGAACTTCATTAAATCTGAGAAGAAATCGCTAATATTTCCGACCCATTGTAGTGATTTATGATGTGTACAATGGTAAACCTACGATCAAATCTTATGGTCTAAAATGTTTTACCACGCAAACTATGGCCAATAATTCTCCCTCAGTTTTACTGTAATTTCGCTCTACAGTGTTCACAGTTAACAGATATGTGTTCAACTCGAAGGTACTTACGTACTTCCCCTTGACTAAGAAAAGTATCAGCCGCTCCCTGTCTAGCATCAGTCATAATTATGAACTTTCTAGAAAAATTTGGGTACTGTGATATAGGGGGCTCTTTTAATACTTGGCATCCCTTTCACATGTAACACTTTTTCTTGAGAACTCATGTAGGGGCTACGCCAGTTTGTTAAAGTCAATAAGAAATCGTGTATAATACCCATTTAAAATCTTTAATACTTTTGTATTTTTTTGGGTTGTGAATATTCCACCACTGCTATTAGCTTCCTTGGCTTGGGTTTAACCCATTTTTGGTTAAGACATGTCCTTGATATGTGACCTCATTCCTTAAAAACTCACATTTGTTCACCTCTTTAAATCATTCTTGCCTTGCACCCTCGAAAGCTTCGCCCAGTTAAGCACTGTGTACTTCCAGAGATGGACCGAAAATACATATCATCTACATAAATATATAGCTTTTCGTCCTGTGAACACATTAGTACTTAATTCATCAACTTTTGGGAATGTGGAGGATGCGGAACGATGTCCCATTGGCTTTCTTTCATGCATATAATTGGCGGACGAATTACTGAAAGCTTAAGTTCTCGGTACTTTACATCTAATAACACTTTATAGTGTCTTTTAGCGAAGTCGAATGTTGAAAAATATTTTCCCTTACGTAATTCATCCAGAATTTTATTGAAGCGTGGAAGTGGGAAGATTGTGTTGACAGTAATGTCACTGAGCTTCCTGTAATCAGCTACCAGTCTTCATTTCATTTTACTAGTCGTATTCATGTTTTTTGGCATCACAATTAACAGGAAACTCCAGACGCTTGTCGATGTCACTACTATATCGTCCTCTAACATATCTTCTCTCGCAATACTTCTTTCTGCACTTTTGGTATTCTGTATAAACAAGAACAAATTACTCATTCCTCTGCTTTGGGTATTAATTTTATTTGTGCGAAATTGAATGTGTGTATGCCAACTTATATCCTGTCAGATGAAATATATCGTCATATTATTCTATTTTAGATTTCTTTCCTAAGCAATTTAAATTGTCTGATCGTAAATTCTCTTTTAATAAACTGACTCGATTTTTTCTCACTCCAAACCTCTCCTACCCGACACACAGTCTGCCTTAGATTGGTGATAAATTGTGGCACTTTATCCACATTAATACGAGATGTCTCAGCAGAAACTGCCTCCTTCTCTTAGTCTGGTACCTGCAACCTTTATCCTCAATATACTCTTCTCATGAGGACCTAACTTTGTTTTAGCCACCTGACCTGCCTTGGGCTCTGTATCTTCAGTTTCCTGGTGACACATCCGCCTACCAGTAATTTGTTTACTTTTTCCATTATTTCAGCTTACTTTTGTTTACTATGTTCTCCGAGAGAGAAAACTATGACTTCTACTGCATCTACTCTTTGCAGTTTCAAAACCAGTTTATGATTTTCTAAGCCCTTGCCTTGTGTATTTGCGCCTTCCTGTCCTATCTCCATACACAATCCACAAGTTTCCTTTGGCATAATCAACTACTATACCATGTATCTCAAAGAAGGCTCTATTTATTGTGCCAGCAAAAGGAATATCAAGTTCCCCTCCCACCACATGAAATTTCTATTCCCCATACATACATACGTCCAATTTTTCTGCTTTCTTCAGGTCTATACATGACATGGCTACACAGACAAATCACATCAGATAACCTCTCATTATCTAGAAGTAATGAATTTTTAAAAATTCATTAGAAGAAAATCTATTAGAAGTTGTTCTACATAATTGGGCATTCAGTCGTACTTGAGGTATGCAGACGATATTTTGATTATATACAGTGGAACGATGGAGAAGACTAGTTCTTCGAAATATTCATAATAAAATTAATTTCATTTCCGTGTTGCAAAATGAAAATAGTGAGAAAAAGATCTGTCTCTCAATCCGACCCTAGTATATGATATAATAACTTCTGATATTTTCCATAAAACAATAAGAACCGACCAAATACTACCTCCTGATTCAACACACCCTCAGTCCTACAAGACACCTTTCTTTCATTCAGCTATTCATCACGCTATAATTAATCCTTTATTAGAGGCTTAACTAAAAAAGGAATTAATTTAATTCAAACAGTAGCTTGCAATAACGATTATGAACCTCATTAGTGACAGTATTTTTGAAGCTAAAACGAATAAAAGAGTCAATAACCTAGGAATCTGTCATGATAAAGATATTGATAAAGGATAGAATTGCTTTCTCCACAAATAAAATATACAAAATATTTAATGCATAATTTTATAACTTCATGGAATCCTTTACATAGCTTAGGAGTTCACAAAATTGCTTGCAGTATATTTCCGGTGTTTTATGTCATACAGAATGGTAAGACCTTTAACAAAACGTACAAGGACCAACTGTTAAGAAATAATGGTACCACTGTCCATGTTTACCCTTTCGCAGAACGTTTCTTAGTAATGGGACACAATAAAAGGAGGAGACGTCATAATTACTCTACGTAGAGAAAAGAAAGGGTGGAAGCTTGATGTCTTGAAGAACTTGACATCTTTAGACACACGATCAGGAAAGATTGCCTCATATTAGGTGAAAAATTACAGTTGAGAAACAAAAATTGCCTTAAAGCTATTAAGCCATTTGTCGCAACTGCATGGTGTTTTGGCACATGTTTATTTTCACTTCCGTTACGGAAATTTTGGTTTTCCCCATACTTAGCAGACAGACTCTGTGTTCCCATAAAGACAACATGCCGGATGACACTATATTCTGGTTGTGTAGGTTTCACATAAAGAATATTTTTCATTTTTCCTGTTAAAATCCTGCTGTAATACATTCTTTAATACTTTTCATCAGCAAATATTTTTGTATTTAACCATCTTTTTAATTCTTGTGCTATGTGCTGCTGTGGTCATGTTTTAATTTATATTATTACTTTTATATTCTCTTTTATAATGTCCTTGCTTTCACTCTATGTACAACCTGATCTATTTAAACATTAAAATGTACTTATAGTGACATATTACTGTTTCAATAATGTATTTCATATGGTTGAGTGTTTACCACGCTACTAGCACCCAGCACTCCATTCTGCTTTGACTAGACATTGTAACCAGTTGCCACACATTTATTTCAGTGCATACTCTTACAATAAGCTGTAAGTGTGGAGTAATTCTTGCTGCTTTTTATCGAGGATGTAATTCATAATTTTTCCCATTTAACTTGGGCATTTAGCTCTTAATATATGATTATACTTTTATCGCAATGTAATCGATGGAAGTACCTATGTTCCATGTACTTCAATTCATTTTTGCTAACATATTAGCTATTTTATACATTTATTTTGTATTATTTTTAAAATATTTTAGGTGAATATATTCCTTCTGAAGAAGATAGCCCCAATAGTAATGAAACCTGGTCAAGGTTTATTACAATAGACATTGTATAACTTGTTTGCTGCATACATCTTTTATTGAAAGTTTATTTGTGGTTGCTGCTGTCAGACATTTTTAAAATTGTAAGCATCAACCTGATATTGTTGGCTTAAGTGGAGACCAGAGCGTTGCATTCTTTTGTTGTCGCCAAATCCCTGAGCATCATGGAAAAAATTATGGAAACCCTCCTTCTTTCATCATTGCTGACAGACGGTGAAGTAACATAGCTAAATGTTTAGCCCACTATCCAGACTCTTAACCTGGGGCTGCTAATTCTTCTATCTCATTCTGTCCAAAATTTAATCAGCACTTCATTTTCAGTCATAGGGGACAGGATCACAGCAGATCCGGTACTTACACCCTGCTGTTCCCCTGATGTTAAGCGCACTGGTCCTCCCACCACTTGGCATCAGCTCTTTGCACAGTATTTGTGGGCGCAGTCGTCTCTGTGAATGACAACTTCACAAGCCAACTCGCGCTACCTCAATCGTCTTACACCAAGGACATGCTTAGCTACCATTCCTGCAGGGTACCAGCAAAAATGTGCAAGGACACAAAAAATAACATTACTATCTTACATCTACCATCCAACACCACACCAGCACAACTGCCAAACCACATTCTGCTATTAATTATTTTGCAGGAAACAGTGAAGCTGGAAAGTGGCTGTATGTTGTGTGGCTGCGCTCCCACCTCCACCTCTTAGACAAAGGAAAGCATATAATATAGATGTTAAAAACACTATAGTGTATATAGGTATTCCTGTTTTAACGATTTAAAAGTCTGTTTTATGTAGGTTTTTAACTATGAGGTAATTGGGAGTTTTTTTGGCTACTTGCCCTGGAGCGATCCTAGTTACCACACGAACGGCCCCTGTTTCTGCTGGCTGAGCATGAACACTGTCGTCACAGCATAATATGGCGGCAAAGTATTTGCAGTGGTGAACTGCATTACGACGCAACCAACTCTGGCGCTGCACCGCTTCCTGCCCGTACAGAGTCAGAAGTTATCTATCAGTACAGGACAGTGTCTAGCGGTCACAAATATCGCCACTCCCGGCCATGCAGTATTTCTCATCGTCCGCAGCCACCTACGAAGGGTACTCCAAGATACCCATCACCCTCCAGGGTGCGTCTCCACCGCTGGATGCCGACTGCAGCATGATGTTTCATCAACTGCTGACTGCTTGTTGCCGGCCGTTGTGACCGAGCGGTTCTAGGCGCTTCAGTCTGGAACCGCGCGACCGCTACGATCAAAGGTTCGAATCCTGCCTCGGGCATGGATGTGTGTGATGTCCTTAGATTAGTTAGGTTTAAGTAGTTCTAAGTCCCATAGTGATCAAAGCCATTTGAAACATCTACCAAACAACCTTGAATTATTTCTCGAACACAGTGTTCCAGAAATATGACTGCTTGTTTTCTCACTGCCTCTACGACAGCCATCCATCTGGTTCTACGTACCTGCTATCCCGCCAAAGATACTACATCATTAATGCGACCGTCAGTGAGGTTTAAAAACACTCAGACTGGCGTAAATCCATTACAAGTCTAATGAAAAATACTCCTCGTTATGCAGTTTGCATTAGTTGACAAAGCATAGGTTAGATTATTCTTCTGTGTTTGCAATAATTTTGGGTATAGATATTCAATTCAAATACATTGAAGAGCCAAAAAAACTGGTTCACCTGCCAAACATCATGTAGGACCCCCGTGATCACGCAGAAGTGCCGCAACACTACGTGACATGGACTCGAATAACGTGTAAAGTAGTGCTGGAGGGGAGTGACTGTGGTGTCACCGCCAGACACCACACTTGCTAGGTGGTAGCCTTTAAATTGGCCGCGGTCCGGTAGTATACGTCGGACCCGCGTGTCGCCACTGTCAGTGATTGCAGACCGAGCGCCGCCACACAGCAGGTCTAGAGAGACTTCCTAGCACTCGCCCCAGTTGTACAGACGACTTTGCTAGCGATGCTACACTGATAAATACGCTCTCATTTGCCGAGACGATAGTTAGCATAGCCTTCAGCTACGTCATTTGCTACGACCTAGCAAGGCGCCATTACCAGTTTATATTGAGATTATAAGTCATGTATCAACAAGAGCGATGTTCTCCAATTATGGATTAAAGTTAAGTATTCCAGAAGCTATGTACTATTTTTGGCTACTATAATTCCTTGTCATTTTCCAGACCTCACGCCAGCCTGCGTGAGCTTAAACGCGTGCCTTTCGGCTTCCTCCAAACCCCGTGAATTGGCTCCTGCCAATTCACAACAGTGACACCATGAAACCTGACAGGCTGTCCATAAATCCATAAGAGTAAGGTGGAGATCTCTTCTCAACAGCACTTTGCAAGGGAACCCAGATACGCTCAATGACGTTCATGTCTGGGGAGTTTGGTGGCCAGCGGATGTGTCTAACCTCATAATAATGCTGCTAGAGCCACTCTACAGCAATTCTGGATGTGTGGGCCGTGGAATTGCCCAAGCCCATCTGAATGCACAATGTACATGAATAGAAGTCGGTGATCAGACAAGATGCTCACGTACTTTTCAACTGTCAGAATCGTATCTAGATTCATCAAGGGTCCCATCTCGCTCCAACTGCACACACACCAAACCATTACAGAGCCTCCACCTGCTTGAACAGTCCCCTGCTAATATACAAGGCCCATGGATTCACAAGGTTGTCTCCATACCTGTACACGTCCATCCGCTTGATACAATTTAAAACGAGACTCGTCCGACCTTCTAGTCATCAACAGTCCAATTTCGGTTTTGACTGGCCCAAGCGAGGCTTAGAGCTTTGTGTCGTGCAGTCATTATGAGTACTATACCGAGTTAGAAAGTGGGGCACAAAGTAGTGTTAGTGGCCTAGTTCAGGAAGTGCAATGTGAGAATGTGGGGGCAGAAGGGCAAGAAATGTTGCCACTGCCAGCCAGTGATTCAGTTAAAAGTAGAAATACTGTGCCACCCACAAGCACTAGACACGGACCCGAGAGTGGTGAGGTGTCAGAGGAGCAATCATTAAGATCTAAGCTACGTTTATGGCAGCTGGAAGGCAGCTTGGGTCTTCGGCATACCGATGTTGTTTCATTCAATGGTTCGAACGCTGACATTTGTTGATGGCCCAGCACTGAAATCTGCAGCAATTTGCTGAAGGCTTTCACTTTGTCACGTTCAGCGTTCCAGTTCTTGCAGGATCTTTTTTCGGCTGCAGCGACGTCGGAGATTTGACGTTTTGCCGGGTTCCTGTTATTCACGGTACACCCGTGAAATGGTCGTACAGGAAAATCCCACTTCATCGCCATCGCGGAGATGCTCTGTCTCATCGCTCGTGCGCCGCCTGCAATACCGTGTTCAAACTCACTTAAATCTTGACCCTGCCATTGTAGCAGCAGTAACCGACCTAACAACTATCCCAGATACTGTCGCAGATACTTGTTGTCTTATATAGGCGTTGCCGACAGCAACGACGTATTCTGCCTGTTTATATACCTCTGTAATTGAATACGCATGCTCATACCAGTTTCTTTGGTGCCTCAGTGTATATGTTGAAGGACTGGCTCGTGTGCTGTAGTGGCGCTTTTCGTATCCACATAAGGTAAGTTAGTACAGTTTATACATGTATAGTGTCTTGTCTTCCGAACATAACCAAAAGAACAGACGGCACATACATGACAAAAGAGAAATTCTGATTTCAACTACAATCAGGCACTGAATTAAATCTAATGGCGCGAAGTGAAAATTTCCCACTTACTGCGAGCAGTAGCCTTAACCACTTTTCTTTCTTTTTTTTAAATTGAAATACACAATAAACGATTCCAAATATGCTTCAAATTTTAACGGAGATCTTTCACATATCATTCTAAAAAATAATTCTGTTACACGCATTACACTTCAGAAAATTCTAGTTTCAGTAGCAACCACTTGACTGTCATAACAAAAGTAATATTTAAAAGTAACGCTATTCTCATAGAACATAAAGAAACAAATACTCAGCATAATAAAGGTTCAAATGGCTCTGAGCACTATGGGACTTAACATCTGAGTCATCAGTCCCCTAGAACTTCGAACTACTTAAACCTAACTAACCTAAGGACATCACACACATCCATGCACGAGGCAGGATTCAAGCCTGCGACCGTGGCGGTCGAGCGGTTGCAGACTGAAGCGCCTGCAACTGCTCGGCCACTCCGGCCGGCGCATAATAAAGAATTTGATTTTCGGTCCCACCGATGCTCCTTTGTGTCTTCTTACAAAGAGTGGAGAAAAACTGTGTAATGAAATTTTAACCCTGGATAGTTCATGACAGTAGGAACCAAAATTACTAATGTTGTGTATGTCGACAAGGCACCATTTTTAAACTACGGAAACTTAGCGCCACGCGCAGCTATTAGGCGTGGAATTGGCATGTTGACGTTCGTCGGTTGAGGGGCATCGCTATGGTTGTCGGTTCACAAATACAAATGTCCCTCTCCCCGTCACTGGCCCAACGTGATAACGCACACGTGCCGAATAGGTCTTGCTGTTTGTCAGCACCTCACGTCAGAGGCAATCCCACGTAATCTTCGCTTCGGAGAACACATACGTCACCTGCAATTTAGTCCTACAGTAAACATAGCAGCACAGTATTCGTTTGAAGAACAACGAGACATGGTTTTTATTTATGTTCTAGCAAACGGTAATGCGCATGAAGCTCCCACACCCGTAAAGGTTTACAGCAGTTCACCGGCGACTTGACGAAACAGGCTCGTTATCGGGATATCATGGTGAGGGGTGATGCTGGGAGACCTCGAACACAAAGGGATGCTGCATTTGAAGAGACTGTTCTCGAGCGCTTCTAGGAAGCACTTACGACAAGTAGTCGAGCGGTTGGACACGACATGGCGGTCGCTCATCGGTTAGTTCAGATGGCTCTGAGTACTATGGGACTTAACATCTGAGGTCATCAGTCCCCTAGAACTTGAACTACTTAAACCTAACCAACCTAAGGACATCACACACATCCATGCCCGAGGCAGGATTCGAAACTGCGACCGTAGCAGTCGAACGGTTGCTGACTGAAGCGCCTAGAACCGCTCGGCTACCATTGGTTAGTCTCGGAGGTTTTGAGGGATGACACCCAGCATCCATTTAGTTTCTAGCCTGTCCAAAACCTAAATCTTGTGGCGGACTATGAACACAGGCTAGGGTTTTGCCGGTGGTTTCTGCGCCGTGTTGCACGAGATTCCGACGTCCCCAAATGTTCAAATGTGTGTGAAATCTTATGGGACTTAACTGCTAAGGTCATCAGTCCCTAAGCTTACACACTACTTAACCTAAATTCTCCTAAGGACAAACACACACACCCATGCTCGGGGGGAGGACTCGAACCTCCGCCAGGACTAGGCGCACAGTCCATGACTGCAGCGCCTAAGACCGCTCGGCTAATCGCGCGCCCGACTTACCCGCCATTGTGTTGTTTACCGACGAGTGCACCTTCCATCGGGATCGCCCTTACAATACTCGTAACGTTCATTGCTGGACAAGGGGAAAACCTCACGTCACGTACGTCCACGGCCACCAGGAACGATTTTCGCTCGACATTTGAGCAGGCATTGTGAGTGATCATCTCAATGGGTCCGTCCGTCTTCCTCCTCGACTTACTGTGGCTAATTACCTTCATTTTTTGCAAGAAACTCTACCCGGCCTGCTGGAACATGTTGCCCTGGACATATGGCTACGTATGTGGTTACAGTATGATGGGGCGCACGCACCTAACAGCCGTGCTGTGCACGGATATTTAAATGAACTCTTCGGCGGCGGGGTAATCACGAGAACTTACCCCACCGGACTTTTTCCTGTGGAGTTTCTTCAAGGTTCCAGTTCACCCACCCGGACGCGAACCACCTAGAAACGAAGAGGATTTAATGGATCCTATTCAGCGTACCGCCAATCACATCAGGGCAATGCCAGGAATCTTTCAAAGAGTTCGGCAAAACACCGTTCGACGTTACCAAGCTTGTGTCGCGTCAGAGGGTCGCCATTTCGAGCACCTGCTTTAAGTAAACAATGTCCTAGCTACAAAAAAGGTCCTTTTCAGGGCCGACACAAATTGTAAAATTCTATACTCGAACTAACAGCTGTGGAGGGTTTTTTTTCCCGGTACGTCTTATCATGAAGCTACAATAGATGTGTCGGGACGGATTCGCCCCAGACCTCCAGAGAGCAAGGCCGGTGCGCTACCACCGAACGTGCGGACCACCTTCGAAACGTCACCTCCGGTAGACAAAGCATTCACGTTCATGCGTCATCCAGAGCATCCGGCAGCAGGGCAATCCTGCGCCCAATCGGAGCGCGTGGCGCCAAGTTTCCAAGTTCCGTAGTTTAAAAATTGTGCGTTGTCGACCTACACAACATCAGTAATTGAGGTTCCTACTGGCATCAGCTCTCCATGGTTAAAATAGCATGACACAAGTTTCTCCATCCTGTATATGTATGGCGATCAGCAAATCTCTTTTCTTTTTTTTTTCTTTTTTTTTGGGTGGGGGTGGGGGGTGTCATCAGTCTTCCGACTGCTTTGATGCGGCCCGCAACGATTTTCTGTACTGTGCCAACCTCTTCATCACAGAGTAGCATTTGCAACCTACGTCCTCAATCATCTTCTTGATGTATGCTTCAGCTGATCGATGGAAAAAGGAAATACAAAAATATTCAGAGAAATTCAACAGTACAACAATACAACTTGCTGAGGAATGAAATAAATACACTACTGGCCATTAAAATTGCTACACCACGAAGATGACGTGCTACAGACGCGAAATTTAACCGACAGAGCATTCACACAAGGTTGGCGCCGGTGGCGACACCTGCAACGTGCTTACATGAGGACAGTTTCCAACCGATTTCTCATACACAAACAGCAGTTGATCGGCGTTGCCTGGTGAAACGTTGTTGTGATGCCTCGTGTAAGGAGGAGAAATGCGTACCATCACGTTTCCGACTTTGATAAATGTCGGATTGTAGCCTGTCGCGATTGCGTTTTATCGTATCGCGACACTGCTGCTCGCGTCGAGATCCAATGACTGTTAGCAGAATATGGAATCGGTGGGTTCAGGAGGGTAATGCGGAACGCCGTGCTGGATCCCAACGGCCTCGTATCACTAGCAGTCGAGATGACAGGCATCTTATCCGCATGGCTGTAACGGATCGTGCAGCCACGTCTCAATCCCTGAGTGCATGTGGGATGAGAGTATCGCTGGTAGGGGTGGAAATGAAATCGCTTCATGCATTCTGAGAGCGTTCAAAAAATGTTCAGATGTGTGTGAAATCTTATGGGACTTAACTGCTAAGATTATCAGTCCCTAAGCTTACACACTACTTAACCTAAATTATCCTAAGGACAAACACACACACCCATGCCCGAGGGCGGACTCTAACCTCCGCCGGGACCAGTCTGAAAGGACAACAACGAAGAAGAACCTTATTGTTTGTATTGACAACTGTGCTACACAAAACAAGAACTTAATTATGATGTTTCTTTTGATTTTTCTGGTGGCAAATGGGTTGTTCAGGCGGATAGAACAACGCTTTTAGTGGGCACAGCTTCTCCTCTGCGACTTTAAGTTTGCCTTGATAGAGAGAAGGAAGTCGATAACGAAGGCATTTGTACCCAGCGACCCATGCAAAATGGTCGAGGAAGCAAAGCTTGTTAGATCTTTCAAAATAATGTCTACGAATACTCCCGATTTTTTAAGTGTTCAAGCTGTGGTTCTCTACAATAAAAGTTGAACATTTAAAAAGATGTATCATGTGTAGCAATAATAGAATGTCACGGAGACATGGAAAGGATCCGTGAAGTGAATGTGCTGAAGAAAGGGAAAAATGCAAGAAACGTTCTACCTGCTACCTTTGAGTCTATTTCCTCAACACATTCAATTACAGATGAATAGAAGAAAAATTTAAAGGCTATGATAACTTACCTGGAAAAGAATGAGCATAAAGAATATTATGTGTATATCTGTGGAGAGTGACAAAGAACATAGAACCTAGGATAATTTGATGGTACTTTGCACCTTTCATATATGTTTCTGTTTTAATTGCCTTCAGCAGCAAGCAATTCCAGCTGTGTTATGAAACCACCACTAATATATGAAGGGCTTATTTCAATAGTGGTACAAGTCCATTTTTGTTCATATTGAGATACAGAGTCCTAAAGTTCAATGAGCTCTGAAAAATCTGCAGTTGAGATACCAGAAATATTCAAGTATATGGCTTCTTGCTAGAGATGAACCTTTCTTTCTGTTTGTTTGGCTCATTCATTTCAGAAGCATTATAGACAGAAAAGTGGAGGAAATGGACTTGTGCCACTATTGAAATAAGTCCTTCATACGATTACTCCGATTTCTGACATGGAAAACTTTGAGGAATAAATAATTTAAACACTGCACTACAGACAGTTTGAATGTAATAACTTCAGTTCATAAACTTTGCACCTTGATACAATGAAGTATTCTTCCGTTTCCACTTCTGATCACCACTGTAGCAATCAAAGACGTTTATCACTGTTCAAAGCCAAGCAAATACAATTTGTTAACGTCCACAGAAATCATTCTAAGGACATAAGTTGAAACCAGTATTAGATAGTACTGTGTCGATGTTCCTCTCACCTCCATATTGTATAAACGGTACACATGTAAAATCATAGCATGGGGCAGTTTTGGATGTACTGCAGTCGGTTATCACAGATCCAGTGTTGCACCCAAGGCGAAAAGAATCCTTGTCGTTTACTCTCATACTTAATTTCTTTAGTTTTCGACGGAGGATGAATTCAACAAGATATTACCTAAAAACATTGACCAATAACAACAGTAACAAGAGGTATGTATGAGATAATCCAGTAACAATCCTAGGAATGAAAGGCAGAGTTATTTAACACATGCGGCACTTTTTGAAACTGTTAGTAAAGCGGTACATTCTTGTGGAATTAACATGACCATTTCTTTCCATACGCTTTGGCGTATTGTCTCGGGTTGTCTCCGGCGGTACCTGGAATGACATCAGTCACGCGATGTGGGAGGTAAAATTTATCACAAAGTCGCCAAGGTCTGCTAGATTTTCTCAGGCGCATTACATAATGCATTTCTCATTCACGCCGTGGCGAAATGCCATTCGACGCACGGCCTCTGTGCAAAGAGCGGTTGGAATGGCCTTTGTTGGTGAAATAACCTTCATCTTCATTTCAGGTGACAGATGAACAACGGGAGGGTCGGCTCGAATTCCTACACTTCTCGCAGACCAAGCGTGTCGGTTCGTTCTGATAATAAAGTAATATGAGAAGAACAGGCTCTTATTTCTGAATTTCGAACATCATTTGCCCACGAAATAGACAAACAAAACGTGTTGCAAAAAGAACTGGGAAGGACTCTCTAGAAAAATTCTATAAGATTTTAGTGGTAACGTGGGAGCGATTAAGTGAAATATTCACAGATAGATGTTAATAAGGATAATGTAATTTAAGGCTACTCGCTTGCTTTCAGAAATATACAATGATGTGCCAAAACATCATGATCGCTGCCACATCGCATAATACAATGCGCCTGGTGGAGATGTATGGATGTGACCCGGTCAGGAAGATATATATGTGCATAGGGACCATTTGGTGAAACAATCTAACTAGAAAACTAGTCGCAAATGGGGAAATCCACTGACATAAGTAACTTTGACAAAGGGCAGATCGTTATAGCGCAATGCCTGAGAACAAGCAACTCGGCAAAACCGGCAACCTGTTCGAGTACTAATGTCGTGACCATCAACGGAAAGTAGTTGATTGTTGAAATCACGAGTAGGCGACAAGGTGTTGGACATCAGTGCCTCATCACAGAACGTGGAGGTCGAAGACTAGCCCATTCTGCTAAGTACTCTGTACCAGATCTTACGACACCGTATAGTACTAGTGAAAGCACAAGTATTTCGGAGCACACATTTCAACCCAAGTTGCTATACATAAGGTTCCGCAGAAGACGGGCATTGCGTGTTCCCGTGATGACCCAACGACATCGCTAATTATGACTGCAGTGAGCTGCGAGATCAGAGACTGAACCGCGGATCGATGGGAACGTGTCGTCTCGGCGGATACATCACTTTTCTTGTTACACCATGACGATGGTCATGTCATCCAGGCAAACGGCCACTCGAAACATGTACGGCGTCACAGATTCAAGCCGGTGGGAGCAATATAGGGCCATGGGAGATATTAACGAGGACTTCAAAGGGACCTGTGATAGCAATCGACGGCACGAAGACAACTGAAGGCTACGTGAACATTACTGTGGGCTACCTGTATCCGTAGATGCTTGAAGTCATCCCCAACGGCGATTGCATCTCCGAGCAGTGTAACTCTCCTGTCTTGTCAAAAGTGCACCAGATTTGCTTTATCTGGACCCAATACAACACATCTGGGATGTTATCGAGCGCCAGCTACCCGTCTAAAAACCACCGTCCCGTAATTTATGCATTTGTCGAACACATACAGTGCAAACTTTGGTTCAAATGGTTCAAATGGCTCTGAGCACTATGGGACTTAACATCTATGGTCATCAGTCCCCTAGAACTTAGAACCACTTAAACCTAACTAACCTAAGGAAATCACACAACACCCAGTCATCACGAGGCAGAGAAAATCCCTGACTCCGCCGGGAATCGAACTCGGGAACCCGGGCGTGGGAGTGCAAACTTTCCGCTGTATCACGTCCCTAAGAGTTACAAGGGAAAAAGTATGTTTAACGTGCCGTCCCATATTAAGGCCATTGCACAACAAGAGTGGCGCATTCTCAGAAAATACACTCCTGGAAATGGAAAAAAGAATACATTGACACCGGTGTGTCAGACCCACCATACTTGCTCCGGACACTGCGAGAGGGCTGTACAAGCAATGATCACACGCACGGCACAGCGGACACACCAGGAACCGCGGTGTTGGCCGTCGAATGGCGCTAGCTGCGCAGCATTTGTGCACCGCCGCCGTCAGTGGCAGCCAGTTTGCCGTGGCATACGGAGCTCCATCGCAGTCTTTAACACTGGTAGCATGCCGCGACAACGTGGACGTGAACCGTATGTGCAGTTGACGGACTTTCAGCGAGGGCGTATAGTGGGCATGCGGGAGGCCGGGTGGACGTACCGCCGAATTGCTCAACACGTGGGGCGTGAGGTCTCCACAGTACATCGATGTTGTCGCCAGTGGTCGGCGGAAGGTGCACGTGCCCGTCGACCTGGGACCGGACCGCAGCGACGCACGGATGCACGCCAAGACCGTAGGATCCTACGCAGTGCCGTAGGGGACCGCACCGCCACTTCCCAGCAAATTAGGGACACTGTTGCTCCTGGGGTATCGGCGAGGACCATTCGCAACCGTCTCCATGAAGCTGGGCTACGGTCCCGCACACCGTTAGGCCGTCTTCCGCTCATGCCCCAACATCGTGCAGCCCGCCTCCAGTGGTGTCGCGACAGGCGTGAATGGAGGGACGAATGGAGACGTGTCGTCTTCAGCGATGAGAGTCGCTTCTGCCTTGGTGCCAATGATGGTCGTATGCGTGTTTGGCGCCGTGCAGGTGAGCGCCACAATCAGGACTGCATACGACCGAGGCACACAGGGCCAACATCCGGCATCATGGTGTGGGGAGCGATCTCCTACACTGGCCGTACACCACTGGTGATCGTCGAGGGGACACTGAATAGTGCACGGTACATCCAAACCGTCATCGAACCCATCGTTCTACCATTCCTAGACCGGCAAGGGAACTTGCTGTTCCAACAGGACAATGCACGTCCGCATGGATCCCGTGCCACCCAACGTGCTCTAGAAGGTGTAAGTCAACTACCCTGGCCAGCAAGATCTCCGCATCTGTCCCCCATTGAGCATGTTTGGGACTGGATGAAGCGTCGTCTCACGCGGTCTGCACGTCCAGCACGAACGCTGGTCCAACTGAGGCGCCAGGTGGAAATGGCATGGCAAGCCGTTCCACAGGACTACATCCAGCATCTCTACGATCGTCTCCATGGGAGAATAGCAGCCTGCATTGCTGCGAAAGGTGGATATACACTGTACTAGTGCCGACATTGTGCATGCTCTGTTGCCTGTGTCTATGTGCCTGTGGTTCTGTCAGTGTGATCATGTGATGTATCTGACCCCAGGAATGTGTCAATAAAGTTTCCCCTTCCTGGGACAATGAATTCACGGTGTTCTTATTTCAATTTCCAGGAGTGTAGTACTTGTTCTCGGTTTCCTGTAGGTACAGTTCTGTTGCGGTACGGACTACAATTCCATCTCAGTATGAGATTGAAATGATGCGGCAGCTTGTCGCACCTATTTTCGACCCTGTTTTGCATCTGTATCGATATTTCTATGTCAGTTTCTAGTGTTGCATATGTAGAGTGTTGTACCTATCTTGGATATTCTTTGACTATGTACACAAATTTCAGTTGTATGAACTTTTTGAACGACGTTGTTTAAACTATGCTTTGGATTTAAGTAACAACGGGATTGATTGTTTTATAATGTACTGTAAATACTTGGTCCATAGTTAGGGAACGTAGGGTTGAATTTAAAAGGTGTGGGGAAGCACCACAGCTACGGAAGTAGCCTGGCAGAGTGGGAAAATTGTGGTTGATGCACAAGTGGCAAACCATCCTTTGTGACAGGTAAGGAGTCTCGGCGGAGCAGTGCTGTGGTTAACATCTCTCTAGCAGTAATGGACCACTGTGACTCATATTGTTGGAGTTTTAAGGCTAGAGGAGGTTCAGAGCAATTTTTATGGGCCTCGGATGCTCCATTTGCATTATCATGTCATGGTTTTTTGGCCCTGTAAAAATACAATGGCGACGACAAGAAGATCTGTAAAAGGGCGAGGCCAGCAGTACTGCCATGACCGCATCGCCGCCATGCTAATAGTCACTGAAATTACGCTACCAGTACCACCAGCCTTCCACTAAATTGCTTATATTTGGCGGTCTGTAAATGGACCAGGCATTTGTGAAATTTGGTTGATTTTAATAATAATCGTGGTGTTACTAAAAACTCTGTCTTACACCTGTGATTATCCCAGTTCACAAACCTGAACAGGAATCCGATACTAATGCATTTAATTCCGAGTGTCCTGATTCATTATGGACAGACTTATTCGGCACCTATAAAAATAATTGTGATTGCTTTCTAATGTGTGGACTTATAGTGTGTAAAGTCCTATTTTATAATTTGAGAAATACTCCAGTTCCAGTGCGTTTTTAAATCAATCTGCAATCATTTTCTTAAATAATTTGCCTTACTTAAAAAACTGCCTGAAAATAGTAGACTTATTAGCTAAAGGAACAATAACATCGATCTGAAGTAAAAAAGATTATTAATTGAAGCATTTCTGCACTTTGACCAGAATTACAAAGTATTATCGGTGTTCATTTCATGAGAAAGTGTTTGAACTTGAATTTAATGTTGTGTCGCCATTTCCACAGTCAACCATATATTGAGTAGGTTAAAAACTGCTTATCAAAGCACATTTGTTACCTGAAGAATTATAGTTTCTGTGCCTTACTTAATTAATAATTATTGATGAGAATACTTACCGTTTCTCATAAATACTCGTGTAGTTTTGTTAATCATCATGGTTTTTAAAACCATGAAAGTTTAAGGGCCCTCATGTGCTAGGATAGTTGGTTAATGAAGCAAAGCAAAGTCTCATTCAGAGCCAGTGTAGTTAGATTTTCATTCTGTCTAATTGCTTCAAACTGAACTTAAGAAAGAAATATTTACTGTCTTAGTTATTCTATTGCTAGTTGGTTAACGCACAGGGATAGAGACCCTTTACTCTACAATGATGTTATAGAGTATGATCATTAATAGACCCCTGTGATTTAAGTCACAATCATTTCTTGTTTTTCTCTGTTAGTATGGTTATTAGTTTCATGTGTGTTGGCGATTGGTTCTCTCAGCTAGAGCATGTAGTTCATTTAAAGTACGTTTTGTGGAGAGGCATATGTTGCTGTTTGTTATCTCATTGGCCATTTGTTTGCTGACGTCCATTTATCTGCAAGGTTAGATTACTGTGCTGTAGTGTGACCAGATACAAAGGAAGAGTTTAGTGTGTGTTCAAGGAAGGTTAGGTTAGCCTTAGCACTTATTTCTTCTTCTGCTTTATTATACTGCTCGACACAAGAATGTCTAATTAGGTTGGCGAGCGATATTAATGGGTAATATTACAACTTGTTTTGTGCTGGGAGAACGTCTGTTCCTGACCTGCTTGTTTACTGTTGGTTATACTCTGCTGAAGTGTTTCGGAAACGCATCCTAGTCTGATTTTTCTGTTCCCATTAGGTTATCTTACGATCACAATGTTCTCAAAAATTTCTCGCAGAGCTTCAACGTTAGCATCGATTGCCGTTTAAGGTGATCGGTGTTACCGCTACACTTGGAGTCACATGATAGAACATTTATTGTATTCAGTCATAACATACAGTAAGTATCTAGTGAAAAACTAGTGTGGTTCGAGCAGTGAATGTCCAGGGGCGTGAGGGTGCAATCAAGTCAAGTAGACGCTGCATACAAAAGTAAATTTTAATATACATTCAAAATGGGCAAAGGTGTGAATGCAGCACCTACACCGAGTGAACGAAAAGAAATAGTGTCGGGTGCCATGGGAAATGCTGCCGGCAGAAGTAGTAGTTCACGTGAGCAAATAAAATAGGTGCTAGTGATAGGCAGGTAGCCTACATCCAATATCACGAACACGTAAATGAACAGATCGAGTTGTTGAGACTGTCAAACAAGGAAAAATGGAGGACGCAAATTATAAGGTCTCTGCAGACAATAGCGTCATCCAAACGAATGAGCTGACATTTTTGATTCGCCACAAATAAAGAAAGAACCGAAAGAAGCATATGAGGTAGGGTCAAAGCACGAAGGTTCCATAGAACATGAAAGTAGACAACCGATGAGTGTGACTGACTATTTAAAAATGTTATCTGTTCAAATGAAAACACAGATCTGTGGCCTTAACAAGCAAATTGCAACCCAAGTTAGCAATCTTGAAAGGCAGCTTAAAACACAGATTAGCGATCTCAAAAGTCAAATGAATTTTCATAACACAAAAATAAGTCAACACATTGAACAGGTAGACAAAAAAGTAGCTACTTTAAGTTCTATGGTCACTGAAATAAAAAATGCAATTAATTCCATGCATGAAAACATGGCTAATATTCAGAGACAAATTAACGATATTAATGAAAGGTTCGATGTCGAAATCATTAACACCCAGAACCCTCAGTAGTGACTAAAGTGGACAAAAGAACTTTTAGTCCGAAAACTGTGCAAGAACGAAATCTCACATTTGTGAAGAACAGTTTCAGACACCGAAAAAAAAAATTAAATTAAGAAAATAAGTTTTCGAATGCCAGCAGAAGTGTACAATAAATTAAGAACACTTCGCAAACTCAAGGAAATATTTCTGTCATTAAATGTAAAATACGAGGCAGGACTGGTGTTATTAATAACTGAACACTACTTAACAAGTTGTTGGAAGGCGAGGAAAGATTCGATCCCGCCAAGAAGCTTAACAGATGGCATCTGTTACACTTCGTAAAGAATTGCGAAAGAATTTTTCGTGACTATTTATCTGATCCGCAAAAGATAAATGAGATGATTAGAGCCTTGACAGGTGGTGCTAACCTCTGGGGAAATGACTTTTGACGAATTTAAACAAAAATTCACAGAACAATACTGGTCTGAACAAAAGCAGGATTGCTTATGGCGGGAGTTTACATGGGTGAAGTCCATGATAACAGGGGCAGGAATTCTCTAAAATATTTCTGCTAATATTGGTACTAGAAGTTGACACACTTAAGAATTAGACGATCGGAATCCGAAATTGTCTGGGAACTATGCAAAAAGCTCCCAGAATATTCTAAAATATACGTAGGAAGCAACCACAGAAGCTTCATAGCATTCTTAGAAAGGGTGGAAGACAAATACCACCCGCAAGAAAACAGGGATAACTGCTAGAATAATACTAACAGAACCAAACAAAATCATAACGAACAAAATGATGGCGATGGTTATTGCGTCAATGTGATTCAAAGAGGTAGAGGTAGCGGCTGAGGAAGAGGAAATTATGCTGGTCGCAGTAGCGGTTTTCCCGCACGAAACGAACACCAGAGCGATGCGAAAAACTAAATACCGCCGATGCTGAAGCCAAACTGACACGGACAGAATTTACAGGCCCAGACGAAGTAATAGTCACCGAACAGTGAAACCGGAAATCGGACCCATGGCACAGCGCGACGCCGGATGTACGTATGTACATCGACAGGTGCACGCTCAAGTGATTCCGGGATAGCAGGCAGCAGGCCGGCGTTAGCAAACCATGCTTTCAGAGAGCAACGACCGCTGCAAATGTTCCAAGTGTTCAAAGAGAAGCCGAGTTCGAGGCGGCAGAGAAGAATGTAAACGACACCGCAGGTAGAAGCGCAACTGCTACGGCAAATGGTAGTTCCGTAGTCGAGGAAAGAGTGGCCGGATTTGTAGACATCTACATCTACGTCTACATGGATTCTCTGCAAATCACATTTAAGTGCCTGGCAGAGGGTTCATCGAACCACCTTCACAATTCTCTATTATTCCAATCTCGTATAGCGCGCGGAAAGAATGAACACCTATATCTTTCCGTAAGAGCTCTGATTTCCCTTATTTAATCATGGTGATCCTTTCTCCCTATGTAGGTCGGTGTCAACAATATATTTTCACATTCGTGAGAAGATTCCGTCCCAAAGAAAAACGCCTTTCTTTTAATGGTGTCCAACCCAAATCCTATATCATTTAAGTCACACACTCTCCCATATTTCGCTACAATACAAAACGTGCTGCCCTTCTTTGAACTTTTTCGATGTACTGCGTCAGTCCTATCTGGTAAGGAACCCACACCGAGTAGCAGTATTCTAAAAGAGGACGGACAAGCGTAGTGTAGGCAGTCGCCTTCGTAGATTTGTTACTTTTTCTAAGTGTACTGCCAATAAAACGCAGTCTTTAGTTAGCCTTCCGAACAACATTTTCTACGTGTTTCTTCCATTTTATGTTGTTCGTAAATGTAATTCCCAGGTATCTACTTGAATTTACAGCCTTTAGATTTGACTGATTTATAATGTAACCGAAGTTTAACGAACTCCTTTTACCACTCATGTGGATGACCTCACACTTTTCTTTATTTAGAGTCAACTGCCACTTTTAGCACCATTCAGATATTTTTTCTAAATCGTTTTGCAATTTGTTTTGATCTTCTGATGACTTTATTAGTCGATAAACGACAGCGTCATCTGCAAACAATCACAGACGGCTACTCAGATTGCCTCCCAAATCGTTTATATAGATAAGCAACAGCAAAGGACCTATAACACTACTTTGAGGAACGCCAGAAATCACTTCTGCTTTACTCGATGCACTCCGTCTTCAGGCCACAAGTGGCCCATCGGGACCATCCGACCGCCGTGTCATCCCTTTACTCGATGACTTTCCGTCAATTACTACGAACTATGACCTCTCTGACAGGAAATTGCAAATCCAGTCACATAACTGGAACGATATTCCATAAGCACGTTATTTCACTACAAGCCGCGTGCGTGGTACAGTGTCAAAAGCCTTCCGAAAATCCAGAAATACGGAATCGATCTGAAATCCCTTGTCAATAGCACTCAACACTTCATGCAAATTCTGAGCTAGTTGTGTTTCACAAGAACGATGTTTTCTAAACCAATGTTGACTGTGTGTCAATAGCCCGTTTTCTTCGAGTTAATTCATAATGTTCGAACACCATATATGTTCCAAAATCTTGCTGCATATCGACGTTAATGATATCGGACTGTAATTAAATAGATTACTCCTACTACCTTTCTTGAATATTGGTGTGACCTGTGCAACTTTCCAGTCTTTGGGTACGGATCTTTTGTCGAGCGAACGATTGTATACGATTGTTGAGTATGGAGCTAATGCATCAGCATACTCTGAAAGGAAGCTAATTGGTATACAGGTTGGACCAGAAGACTTGCTTTTATTAAGGGATTTAAGTTGCTTCACTGCCCCGAGGATATTTACTTCTTCGTTACTCATGTTGGCAGCTGTTCTTGATTCGAATTCTGGAGTATTTACTTCGTCCTCCTTTGTAAAGGCATTTCGGAAGACTGTGTTCAGTAACTCTGCTTTGGCAGCACTGTCTTCGATAGTATCTTCATTGCTATCACGCAGAGAAGGCATTGATTGTTTCCTGCCGCTAACATACTTCACATACGACCAGAATCTCTTTGGATTTTTTGCCAGGTTTCGAGACAAAGTTTCGCTATGGGAACTGTTATAAGCATCTCGCATTGAAGTCCGCGCTAAATGTCGAGCTTTTGTAAAAGATCGCCAATCTTGGGGATTTTGTGTCTGTTTGAATTTGGCATGTCTGTTTCGTTGCTTCTGCAACAGTGTTCTGACCAGTTTTGTAAGTGAAGGTGTAAATAGCGATTCAAATGGTAGCGTAACTGGCGAAAATTAGTTTTCAGAGGTGACAGAATAGTATGTGCAGATGGACGATCTGTACAGGGGTCTCATACAATGCGAATGGGAGAATTTTAAGAAAGCATATGTGACCCAAAAGTCAATTGAAGGCAGCAGAGATAATAGGGACGTCGATAAGTTGGCGTGGCCCGAAAATAAGGAGGAGGAATAAAAAGCGCTGCGGAATGTTCGCGTGTAGCCAATAAAAAGGTCGTTATGAATAGAAGGACGTTGGAGGACAAAATCCTCAGCATTAATTATGAAATAACCTCTGCTAACGTTTCACAAACACTACAAACTGCTACCGAAAGGCACGAACTTGAAGATAATGACAACGTAGACAATTGCCTCCGTTAAGACCATGAAGATTATACGAAGTATGAAGTAACTTGGACGTTATTAGAGGTGATGAGGGTGATAGCTCATCAGAAGAAAACTGCGAGCCCCATTTAAGGTCTGACGATAAATCACAAAACGAACATAGTGCCTGTCTTAGAAAAACTTAGATCCAGAAAGCGAAGTAGAGTGGTCGGATTCAGACGACTGCCCGGATGACGAAAATTTTGGTATACCTGAAATCAATGAAGGTGCAACTAATTGCAATGTTGTACCAACCAATGACGATGTTTCCAAACTAAATCCTGACGTCATTACTGAACAAGGAAGGAAAGAACCACCTGATGATATGGTACCATCTCAACGAAGAGTTCAAGTAATTAAAAAAATGATCTCCAGAAACCGAAGAAGCCACCTGATACAGGTGATTTGCAGGAGAAGGACATGTCTTGGGGCGACCTTATGGTCGACCAAGATCTATTATGAGAGAAACAAGATGGCGATAATACTTTAACCAACGAGCAGACCATAATCCCAGTTGACATTTATAACGTCAGAATACAAGTATTTCTGGGTACTGGCCCTCAGATAAGCGCCATGTCTCAATCATTTTCCGAATTCATCTGTAATAAACCTGGATCATGATGTCAGTAAGTGGCGTAAAGATCACAGGTGCCACAGGTAAATCTAGTAGGGCAATAAAGAACCAAATGTATGTATCCAAGGTTCTCGGGTGTCCAGCCGGATCCGATCGTTGAAGTTCGACGATCGGATCCGGCTGGACACCCGAAAACCTTGGATACAGCACATTCGCCGGGAAAACCTCAGATCACATACAGAACCAAGTATTATCTGAGTTCAATATCGAAGACCAGGAGGTTGAACACGACTTCTTGGTCGTACTAGACTTAAATACTGATATGATCCTAGGCATAGATTGGTTGCAAAAAGAAAAAGTAATAATCTATTGCAGTTAATTTTCGATCCCCCCCCCCCCTCCCCATCAGAAAACACGTCTCCTCAGTACTCCAGTAGCCCTCCCACACTGATTATTCCAGACGATTCTGTTAAACTTCAGTCTACTCTTCATCATTACTGAATTGTGATCTGAGTCTATATCTGCTCCCGGGCATGCGCTATAGTCCAATATCTGATTTCGGAATCACTCTCTCACCGTTATATAACTCATCCGGAACCTTCTCGTGTCTCCGGGTCTCGCCCAAGTATTTTTCCTCCTCTTATGATTATTGATCAGAGTGTTCGCTGTAACTGTCTGAAATTTGTTGCAGAGATCAATTAGTCATTCTCCTCTCTCATCCAAGCTGCCAAGCCAATATTATCCAGTAAGCCTTTTTTCTATTGCTTCCAGTATAACCGCTTTCCAAATCTCACGATTACTAAATTTTCATCTCCCTTTACATACTGAATTACCCGGTCAGTGTCCTCATATACTTTCTCTATCTTTTCATCTTCTGCTTGCGACGTGGCATGTGCACCTGGTTTGCTGATGAATCTGAAGAGAACAACCTTACCACTGAACTGTTCACAGTAGCCCACTCTCTACCCTCCTTTCTTATTCATATCGAATCCTACTCCCGCATACCATTTACTACTGCTGTATTCTTTTGACCACAAATTCTTATCTTCTTTCCATTTCACTTCACTGATCCCCAATTTGTCTAGAAAGGCCATTTGCATCTCCCTTTGCAGATTTTCCAGCTTTCCTACTACATTCAGACTACTGAAATTCCATGCTCCGACTCTCATAATGTTATTCTGTCGCTAGTTATTTCATCTTTTTCTCATGGTCACCTCCCGCTTCGCAGTTCTCTCTCGCAGATCCGAACGGGAACTAGTCTGGACGCTTTTGACAATGGGGAGCTCATCATCACACTTTCTCAATTACAGGCCTCAAGTCCTTTGAATACACATTATGTGCCTTTAATCCAGTGATTTCCATTCCCTTCTGCTTCCTGATGCCGTTGATCATTGCAGGTTCTGCCACCTATTCCTGACAGCTTCCCACCCAAAAGGGAAAGTGAGTGCCCTGAACGCCTGTCTATTCTTCCGCCCTCTTTGTCGAGAATGTTGGCCGAACGCTGGTGACTTCTGATGCCAGAAGTGTTCGACCGCCGTTGCTGATGAATTTTATTCATAATTTAAGCAATTTCTCGGTTGGATCCAACGATGTATGACGTTTTGGTAACCAACCGAAGAAACTACTCTTAGACCATGGTGCATTATACTGGGGCTACAACTTTGCTTCCGCCGTTTTCTGTCAAAGTACGAGGCATCGTGAGCATCTTACAAAAAAATTACCTTTAAAAGTATCGGCCATCGCTGGCCACTAGTTTCTCCCATCTTTCGGGGAGCATACGAATCCCGCAGCGGAAGAACTGGGCGTCTTTCGAGAAGATCTATGCATCGATCCAATTTTGCAATTGTTCATAGGAAGCTCTGGGCAGCCAGGTCGTGTGCCATTGAGCTAAAAAGTTGGTAGTCAAAGGGAACAATATCTGGAGAATACGGCGGGTGGGGTAGGACTTCCTATTTCACAACCTTTCCAGGTATGTTTTGGCGGGTTTTGCGACATGTGGTCGAGCACTATCATGCTGCAAAATCACCTTTTCATGCCTGTCACTGTATTGTGGCCGTTTGTCTCTCAGTAATCGGCTCAACACACATCAACTGCTTTCGATAACGATCTCCTCTGATTGTTCCCGTCGGTTGAAGTAGTATCGAAAGCTTTCTGTTTTTCACCATCATGCCAGTCTTCAACGTCAAAATCACCGTTCTTGAAGCATGGAAGCCATTTTCTGCGAAGTTCTGTCACTAACAGGCGTCTCATCATAGGTATTAACCAGATTTTTATGAGCTTCCGTCGCAGATTTCTTCATATCAAAGCAGAAAATTAAAACCTCCCGCAGATGACGAGAATTGGGCTCGTAAGTTGACATATTCAGCCTAGAATAACTTTAAGATGCCATCAAAAATCGACTAATATTTTGATGGTGTTATGTTCTCAAATGTCTTAGCTTACTCTATGACACTAACGAGCTACGACTTGCCGCCCTAGTTTCCACTAATGCCGTCTACAGTACAGTTTCATTTATAATGTTTTTGTGTATTTTTTACGAACACGTATGATCATGTAACACCTCATAACTAATATTAAACAGTTATTTAAATACATTTAATAGTAATAATATTAGTTATAATAATGGCACTACATGAGACATAATTTTAAGCTTTGATTATCTTTTGGTACGTTGCCTAGGTCAATGAGGCTCTCTTAATGTAATGTTTTCCAGAATTGCACTGAGGACGCCTGTTTCTTTGTCGTTTATATCGTTTCATATTAAAAATAACTATCGTCGATTTTCTTATTATTGAAGGGAGATTCGTATATCAACATCTGATGACGGTGAGATCACTAGAGTCGTCACACAAGGTCTTGAAGTGAGATGATGGAGAAGGAATTCTGTCGTGTCATTTCCACACGAGCTATTCTGGCGTTTTCCTTAAGCCATCTAGTTAAATTATGTTGAAACTAAATTTTGGTGGGAGAACGAGAATTTCAGTTGCCGTCCCTACGAATGCTAAACCAGTCACCACATTATCAGGACGTCATCCCGATCAGTTCTTAATTACTGGTGTTTGAAAGTATTCAAGAATGAGAAAACTAAGGCAGTGAAAGCAGGGGGTTATTGCTTTAAAGATAAGAACGTTACGCCTAACAACCTTGGCGCGCGGGCACGTGTGCCCTCTGAGCGGTATACTGGTAAACAAGTTAGCAAGACCTGATAACAGCGAAAGAGATTCCGCTCGTGCAAAAATGTTATCTAGAAACTTGAGCGTGCCACGAGGAAGGAAGTTTCATCTTGTGCGGAGTATGTCTTATAACTGCTGCGTATGCAAAGTTCTGCGTAGCGCCGGGCTGTCTAGTGCTTCAGGCACTTCCAAGTCGAGCGTGGTCGTGAAGAAGGCTTCTCAACTATCGGCGTTGTAGTCCGCTCGCTGCAGCTCTTCGAGAAGTACCTGCCCAAACACCATAAAACTGAGACTGTCCTGCTCTTATCTGGATTAGCGGCCAGTCGCCTCCGTGGAATTCCGGTGTTTTTACTTAAGTCTCTCTGCGTATATCTAGGTGGTGGTTGTAGTTCTTCGTTTAGTCAGTTTCGTTAGCTATTCTGGACTCAGAAATCAGATGGTGATGTCCGAGATGGAAACAGATAAAGGAAAGGGGAATGATACACATGGAAACTGTTTCTAATGTAAGATGATAAATTCCAGTCAGTGAGTGAAACACAACATAGGGAATCTGTAGACCTAATATTTTAAAACGTACGATCACTTTAGAGAATATCAGAGGGAACAAATCTAAAGTTTTCACATGTTAATTTGAAGCACGTGAAGATTACACATAGTTCCTTTATACCCGTACCTATAAATACTTTGTTAAAAAAGAACAGCATATAAATATAAATGTCGTGTGACTAGGGCCTCCAGCCGAGTAGACCGTTTGACGGGTGCAAGTCTTTCGATTTCAGGCCACTTCGGCGACTTGCGCGTCGAGGGGGATGAAATGATGATAATTAGAACACGACACCCAGTCTCTGACCGAAGAATATTTCCGACGCAGCCGGGAATCGAACCGGGGCCCTTAGGATTGACACTCCGCTGGGGCGGGGGAGGGGTGGAGGGGGGGGGGGGACGGAACAGCATATGATGGAATTTCCTGACAGATTCAAACTGTGTGCCGGACCGAGACTCGAACGCGGGACCTTTGCTTTTCGCAGGCAAGTGCCCTACCGATGCAGAGTGGAAATCTCATTCTGGAAACATCCCCCAGACTGCGGCTAAGCCATCTCTCCGCAATATCCTTTCTTCCAGGAGTGCTAGTTCTGCAAGGTATGCAGGACAGCTTCTGTGAAGTTTGGAAGGTAGGCGCTGCAGTCTGTCACCGCGGGACCGCTACGGTCACGGTTCCAATCCTGCCTCGGGCATGGATGTGTGTGATGTCTTTAGGTTAGTTAGGTTTAACTAGTTCTAAGTTCTAGGGGACTAATGACCTCAGAAGTTGAGTCCCATAGTGCTCAGAGCCATTTGAACCATTTTTTGGAAGGTAGGAGACGAGATACTGGCGGAATTAAAGATGTGAGGACGGGTCGTGAGTCGTGCTTGGGTAGCTCAGTTGGTAAAGCACTTGCCCATGAAAGGCAAAGGTCCCGAGTTCGGGTCTCGGTCCGGCACACAGTTTTAACCTGCCAGGAAGTTTCATATCAGCGCACACTCCGCTGCAGAGTGAAAATCTCATTCTGGAAGCATATGATAGAATTAATCTGCAAGTAGCCCACACTACATTTCTTATTCTAAATTATGTTGCACATGTTCTAACTGAAATTTTGCTTTTGAGCAACCAAGTTTACAAGTGATAATTCACGTTCCGTCTGCAGCTTTGTGTGTGTGTGTGTGTGTGTGTGTGTGTGTGTGTGTGTACATCGTCAGGGAGACAAGTCAACCTGTATTATTTGCTGCAAATTTTAATAGTCTTGATAGCAAAAGAATATAATAGCGAATAGAAAAAATATTTCTGTTAACAAGCATTTCTTGGCATTGCCCATTTGGGTACAGACTAGACTGTCTACGGAACAAACAGCCCGCTCTTCAGTCAAACTTTTTAAACATACGCAAGATGAAAAGTAACTGAAACGTGAAACATTCCAAATGATTTTAGAATTTGCAAAGTGACGAATTTTACGAAGGCTTTCATATGAACAAAATTTTAGCTGGTTCAGTATTAGGGCATATTTCGCTGTCTGGGAGAGGAAGTTTGAAATTTCGTTATGGAAGGATGTGGAATACATGGAGGCTTGGGTTGATGGAATGTATCAGTATAGGTGCGGCACGTTGCGCGATTAGAAATCAGAGGACAGACAATAGAGACTGCTGGAGATGAGATTATGGATCGTGCAACTTGTACTCCTGTGTGTTGCGGAGTGAGGAGAGGTGAGGGTTTAAATAGATGGTTGAGTCATGTGGGGCAAGTAAATGGATGCAGGAAGCGATGCGGAGTGCATGGAGGATTTGGAGGAACTGATATAATTTAGGTGGAGTGGATATCCAGGCAACATTTACATAGGAGAGGACGGGTCGCATCAGTGGTTTGTAAGTGTGCAGGGCAGTGTAAAGTCGTCATCCACAAATTCGATTAGCTTGTGGTTTCTGCAGTTTTAGCCTATTGGCTAGTGAGCATGTGTGATTTCCAGGTTAGTTGATGCTTAGGTGTTAGTTCCCCGTATTTTAATCTGTTCGTTAGTACGAGAAGGTAATCATAAATGTAAATTGAAGGGGTATCACTGCTGTCAGCTGCAGAGGGACATTAAGCGGAAACAGCAGCGACGAGCAAAAATGTGTACCGGACCGGGATACGTACCCGCGATCTCGTGCTTGCTAGGCACGTGCAGTAACCGTTACACCATCCGGCACACAGCGCTATCGCCCCTGCACGGACTATCTCGGTACGTCTCAAGGCTGATCCAAACTTCCACCAAGCGCCACCTATCCGCAGTCCCTGTCCATTACAGTCCTTTCCGCTACTTAGAAATTCCCACAGAGTTCGGACATTAAAATTGCTATACCAAGAAGAAATGCAGATGATAAACGGGTATTCATTGGACAAATATATTATACTAGAACTGACATGTGATTATATTTTCACGCAATTTGGGTGCATAGCTCCTGAGAAATCAGTACCCAGAACAAACACCTCTGTCCGTAATACCGGCCTTGATATGCCCGGTCATTGAGTCAAGCATAGCTTGGATGGCGTGTACAGGTACAGCTGCCCATGCAGCTTCAACACGATACCACAGTTCATCAAGAGCTGTGACGTGCGTATTGTGGCGAGCCAGCTGCTCGCCCACAATTGACCAGACGTTTTCAATTGGAGAGATATCTGGAGAATGTGCTGGCCAGGGCAGCAGTCGAACATTTTCTGTATCCAGAAAAGCTGGTACAGGACCTGCTACATACGGTCTTGCATTATCCTGCTGAAATGTAGGGTTTCGCAGGGATCGAATGAAGGGTAGAGCCACGGGTCGTAACACATCTGAAATGTAACGTCCACTGTTCAAAGTGCCGTCAATGCGAACAAGAGGTGACCGAGACGTGTAACCAATGGCACCCCATACCATCACGCCTGATGATACTCCAGTATGGCGATGACGAATACACGCTTCCAATGTGCGTTCGCCGTGATGTCGCCAAACACGAATGCGGTCATCATGATGCTGTAAACAGAACCTGGATTCATTCGAAAAAATGACATTTTGCCATTCGTGAACCCAGGTACGTCGTTGAGTACACCATCGCAGGAGCTTCTGTCTGTGATGCAGCGTCAAGGGTAACCACAGCCATGGTCTCCGAGCTGATAGTCCATGCTGCTGCAAACGTCGTCGAACTGTTCTTGCAGATGGTTGTTGTCTTGCAAACGTCCCCATCTGCTGACTCAGGGATCGAGACGTGGTTGCGCGATCCGTTACAGCCATGCGGATAAGATGCTGTCATCTCGACTGCTAGTGATACTAGGCCGTTGGGATCCAGCACGGCGTTCCGTATTATCCTCCTGAACCCACCGATTCCATATTCTGCTAACAGTCATTGGACCTCGACCAACGCGAGCAGCAATGTCGGGATAAGATGAACCGCAATCGCGATAGGCTACAATCCGACCTTTATCAAAGTCGGAAACGTGATGGTACGCATTTCTTCTCCCTACACGAGGCATCACAACAACGTTTCACCAGGCAACGCCGGTCAACTGCTGTTTGTGTATGAGAAATCGGTTGGAAACTTTCCTCATGTCAGCACGTTGTAGGTGTCGCCACCGGCGCCAACCTTGTGTGAATGCTCTGAAAAGTTAATCATTTGCATATCACAACATCGTCTTCCTGTCGGTTAGGTTTTGCGTCTGTAGCACGTCATGTTCGTGGTGTAGCAATTTTAATGGCCAGTAGTGTATTTGTGTATTCGCACTGAAGAAAGTGGATCGATTGCCCAGCCTGGCTTATCAGTTATTTGAATGCATGGTGTCTCTTCCTTCGAAAGAACAGACACCACGTAAATCCCACAGCTGTAAAACACTACATGTAAATTAAAGAGGGATGACTGCTATTACCTGCAGCGGGACATTGTGCGGAATCAGCATCGACGAGCGAAAATGTGAACCGGGCCGGGATACGAACCCGGGACTGCGGATAAGTGGTGCTCAGTGGAAGTTTGGATCGCCCGCGAGGCGTCCTGAGATAGTCCGTGCAATTCCAATAACGCTGTGTCCCGGTTAGCGCAGTTATTACCGCACCTGCCTAGTAACCAGGAGATCCCGGGTTCGTGACCCGGCCCGGTGCACATTTTCGCTCGTCGCCTTTCATTCCGCTCAATTTCCCGCTGCAGCTAATAGCAGTGATCCCCCTTCAACTTACATATAGTATTTCACAGCTGCGGGATCTGCGTGGTGTCCGCTCTTCCGAAGGAACAGACACCAAGCATTCAAATAATCGTAAATGGCCTGGAAAAACCCCGTGTTTTGCATCAGTTTTTAATGCAATCCAGGCAACTAACACGTCTGTTTCAGTATAGAAACTACACTGTTATTACGAAATTATTTTTTTCTTTTCAAACCGTACATTTTTGCAATTGGTGCAATAGCTTCATGAGCATTAGTGTAATGATAATTCATGTTTGTTCTTAAATTCCTAACTGTGTACGCTTGTGCGCCACCTGTTCGTTGTACACTCACTAACATCTTTATTTGTGTTTTGTGAGGCCTTTTACAGTCATTAAACTGCATGTGAAGGCTTATTAATTTAATACGTAATATAGAGTAAAAACTTTGGCTCTCACTTCTTTACATTCTTAGATCTGTAAGAAAGATACAAACACTGGACGTGTAGCAACAGGAACAGTGGAGCTGTTGGAATCATCATTGTGGTTTCTACTGTTGTTTCAGAAACTGATTACAGCAGCAACTGTGGCATTTTTATTATGTATCACACGTCATTCTCTTCAGCTAGTTACCACAATTTTGATTTTAACATCCTACATTATTACGTCCACGTTCAATTGTCATTAGTGAAGAAGTAGCACAACCAACGACTCACGGCATGCAGAAACCTGCCTATAAACAGTAAGTGGGATTTGTATGCCATAAATACAAGGAATTTTAATCGATGGTGTCGTATTACGGCTTGACTCAGCTAAGAAAGTATGCCAAGAGATATATCTACGAGATCCGTCCTTAGACCATGTGCCACAAATTGTAAGATGTGCAGCTGTAAGACGAATAGGAAATTTCTGTAGCGTACCACGCGTCACAGTGTCACATATGAAGTGCTTCTCAGACTTCAGAAGGTCTCAGATTCATTGCAACTGTGCTTACAATACTGATTTTTTTTATTGTGTGACGTCAATGAACATGTCCGCTTATCGCATCTATTAATAACAGGGATAACTTCTACTAAGCATTTACTATGTTCTTTGCATTTGGGATAGAATATGGAATTCATATCAGAGCCCACATTACAATAGTAACAACCATTATCCTTAAACGTTTACGGGCAAGCCACATGCAACATACCACTCACAGTAAGATTCTATCTCCAGAAAGAACTCGATACCTTACATGAAATAAGTTTTATGAAAACGTTCCTTGCCACAAAGAAGGTCACCTTTAAATTAGCTAGTAGGAAAAACCTTTCTCTTAAAGTTGCTTCGGTTCATGTCTGATTGCTTCTGCTGCTAGTCGGAGAGTATCCTCAATTAACTTGATACGAAATAAGACGTAAAAACTAGCTAGATAGCTGACATAAATTGCGAAAGTATTATAAATAACTCGTGAACAACTTTGTTCGGCTAAACAGCTGAGTCACAAAGTAAAATCTTAAGAAATACATATTTTTCCGAGTTGAAATTGAATACCTTCGACATCACCTCAGTTCAGACACGGTATCATCCACTCAGGGACGTTTAGAAGCCATTGACATGTTACCAACATATTTGAACCAGACACCTTTACAATCCTTACCGAACTATATCAACTATAATGGTATATTTATTCCAAATACATCTCACATTAAGAACCCATCAAATCAGTTTAGATGTAAAGGTGTTTCAAGTAAATGGTCTCCAGAATGTCATGCTGCATTCTTAAAGCAGAAAACGACGGTCAGATACGCTACATGGTTGGCAACTTTTAAGCCATGCTTCATGCTATGGAGTAGCCTCTGTATTTTTTCATTAGAAACTATGGTAAGAGCCAGCAACCAATTGTATATGCATCAGATATGCACACACTAAGCCTGCCGATGTGGCCGAGCGGTTCTAGGCGCTTCAGTCCTGAATCGCGATGCTGCTGCAGTCGCAAGTTCGAATCTTACCTCGGGCATGGATGTATGTGATGTCCTCAGGTTAATTAGGTTTAAGTAGTTCTAAGTCTAGGGGACTGATGACCTTTGATGTTAAGTCCCATAGTACTTAGAGCCATTTGAACCATTTTGCACACACTAAAGACACTTCTATTAGTAACGCAGCTCCCTCGGTGCGTGTTGTGAAGATTGGGCGCCGCCGGAAATGCTGTTCATGGACCGCAGTTCGACTGTGTGGTAGCGCAGTCCGATCTGAAACCATGAGACCTGGAGCCACCACCACATCGGGCCAACATCGGCCCTGAGAGGCAGTTTGCCGACCATCAACGGGAACACTGGGTCACTGGCGTTAAGTCATTGCCTGCCGCCTGCTAGACTGCGCAGGATGCACGAGCCATGGCACAACATAAGTGGCTGCACCTAGCCGAAACCACCCGGACCTGGATTCGTCGATGACTGACTCAGTTGCGTCATAAGCCACTGCCCGGCCGACGCTGCGCTCTGTCAGCATTAGGGGGTGAGAACATTTAGAAGGCCACTTCTAGAATTGAGACACGGTGGGGAGCCTTAATAAGCCAATATTGAATTTCAGGCTGTTTCATTGTCACTGCATGACGTCTACCTGCACCCACAACCCCCAGCTGTTACAACTGGTGTCACAACACTAGCGTCGACTTTTCAGTGCAATGTCTGTCCGTGTAGCGAGTCAAGAAATTTAATTGTTATTGTCAGAGTATCATGGGCATGCAAAAGAAACTTGACTGCCGCACTTTTTGTAAGGTGAATTTTGTTGCAAGTGAAGAACCAGTGGATTTGTTACACTTTAGAACTAATGGGGGACATAACTGACTACTACATCAGATGTACGATGCGTAATTTGGAACATCACTCAGCACTATATAGAAAAATAGTATCAGCAGTATTTTTCATATGTAAGCATTACGGGTATATTGATACACAATGCTGAGAATCAGAATTGATGAAGATTATATGTAAGAAATAAGGGCTGGGTTGTTTTGGGGCAGGAGACCAGACGGCGAGGTCATCGGTCTCATCGGATTAGGAAAGGAAGTCGACCGTGCCCATTCGAAGGAACCATCCGGGCATTTGCCTGGAGCGAATTAGGGAAATCACGGAAAAGCTAAATCAGGATGGCCGGACAGGGGATTGAACCGTCGTCCTCCCGAATACGAGTCCTAAGAAATAAGTTAATCTATTTTATTTTATTTGTCTCGTTATTGTTGGTGTTCGACAACGAATGTAAAGAAGGGCAAGGGTTTGGCGGGGTCATAAATGCAAAGAGCATCAGAACCAAAGGCGGTTCATACGTTGTATTGCAAATAAAATCAGTTAAAGAGCAGCTTGATGGTGTATTAGAAGTGCAGTCACAGCAACGAAAAATAAATTTGCCAAGCACAATTTAATTCGCTCCTTTTTCTGGTAAATCAATTAAGTATGTGCAAGCGTTTGTGAAGGATCTAGGAATTTTGCGGAGGTAGAAGGGTACTATGACGCAGAACTTTCTAGGGTAGCAAAATTAAAGTTAACCGGAGGAGCAAAAGATATGTAGCTTACATCGAGGTACTCAAGTCCGCTAGAATATTTTAAGAATTTAAAAAAGGGTTGATTCAAAAGTCTACAAAGCAGAAGAGGGCCAGGTGTTTTAATTAACAGTTGGTCACGGTAAGGAAGAAGGGTACGGAATCAGTAAAAGAATTTTTGGACAGAATAAGGAAGATCAAGCACAAGTTGGGACAGAATTTTATAGTGAATGAAGTAATTTTATGATAGGATGAGCAGAGGGCAGTTGGCGCATTTTTAATAGGTTTGCCTTGAAAAATGTAGATGAGAGTACGAACAGTGTTATCGATTGATACTCGTGCAGCTGTTAACGCAGTAGAATACGAGGAAATTGTTGCAAGTTACATGGGCAGTGATTTCGGTCGGTATTAGGTGTTGTAGACTGCAAGAGCCGACAGGTACGGGAATTACCGCACAATCAACTTAACAGCTTATGCATACAGTGTTCTGACAAGAATAGCACACAGAAGAATAGAAAATAAAATCCAGGATGTGTTAGATGACGATCAGTTTGGATTTAGGAAAGGTAAAGGAACGAGAGAGGCAGTTCTGATGTTGGCGGTGATAGTGGAAACAAGACTAATGAAAAATCAAGATACGTTCAACGGTCGATTTGCAAAAAGCGTTCGACAATATCAAGTGGAACAGGGTGTGCAAGGCCAATACCGGAGCACTAGAAAAGCACAAAGAAGCAGTGAGTCGTACAGCAAGAATGTTGCAATACTAAACTGACGTAAGAAAATCGCAACACTAAGAAGGAGTTGTGCGGCGTAAGCGGAAGTAGGTAGGCGTGTAGCGTTTGAAAGATGCTGTCTATTCAAATTTCCTGTCAGTCGCATAAGTGGCGCTAGTAGCAACACTATTGAAGATGCAAATCAGGTTTGTATTAAGTACACGCTATAATGGTACTGGCAGTAAGTTACCTTTGTTTTTGGACGTGGTGCGTTGAGGTCAGTCAAGAAAGCCTTGAAGGAAACAAAGATGCCATAGATACCTTACTGACTTCGAACAAGGTCGTCAAACATGGCTCCGAGAAGCTGGATGTTACTTCTGCGATATTATAGAAAGACTTGACAGGAATGTACCCCCTGCACATGATTGTTTGCAGTGGTGGTCACGAGAATGCGCTGTCGCAAGAAGACAGGGACCCAGATGGCTACTTGGCACTACCGAGAGGGAAGACCATCTCGTTCTATATATAGCTATGTCGCATCGTACTGCTTCTGCAGCAGCAATCTGAGCAGCAGTTCGCATTACAGTGACACAACGAACTGTTACAAATCGGTTACTTCAAAGACAGCTCCAAGCAGACGCCCTATAGCGTGCATTCCATGACCCCAAACCAGCACCATTTGCGGCTTCAGTGGTGTCAAGCTCATAGGAGGGAAGGTTGGAGGCCTGTTGTGTTTTCTGATGAAAGCTGTTTCTCCCTTGTTTTGGTTAGAAGGAGGCCAGCTGAGGACCTGCACACAACCTGTGTGTGTGCTAAGCACACTGGACCTACACGCGCAGTTATGGCCTTTGGTACGATTTCTTATGACAGGAGGAGCGGTCCCATGGTTATCCCACGCACTTGACTGAAAAACTGTACGTCAGTCTAGTTATTCGATCTGTAGTGCTGCCATTCATGAACAGCATTCCAGGGAGTGTTTTACAATTGGACACCGCTCGCCCACAAACGGCTGCTGTAATCCAACATGCTCTATACAATGTCGACATGTTGCCTGGGCCTTCTTGATCAGCGAGTCTGTCTCCTGTCGGTCACGCCTGGGATCTAATCGCATTAATACTCCAGTGTCATCGATAAAAAGCATTAACCGTCTCTGTATTGACTTAAGTCTGGAATTCCATCCCAAAAAGTGACATCCAGCGCCTGTACAATTCATTTACTTTTGCATGTTTGCATTCAACATTCTTTCAGCTACACCGGTTATATTGTTATTTTCAATGGCTTATCTCGCATTTTCATTAACATGCAATGTCAGTCACATACGCTACCTAGACAATTTCGTTAGCTACATTAATTATTTTTTGATGTTGCGATTTTTTTCCGTTAGTTTATTGTGGCCAATGGGTAATGTTACCTACTTCTTATACTTCAAAGTGGAAGTCGAAGAAATTGTTCGCAGAATATCGAGGAACATATCAAGTTGTGGAAACTAAGTCCCCAGTGAATGTAAAGATCCAGCTACGGAGGAAGACGACCTGTTAAACACTCGAAACCGTTTCGTGAGAGTCTGGAAGTTATTCCAGGAATTGTGAGGTTAGAACGGAAGGGAAATGAGAAAATCAAGATGTGGAGTAATGAGCGAGAAGGTTAGACGAACAATGGAGCACAAGTCCAAAAACGTTAGGCACTAGGAGATATGAGTGGATTTATGGTTTTAGTTTGTTAGGTATAAGTATAGAATGATGTATAGTGCACGCACGATGAACTGCTGTGAGACAGCAGGGAAATTTTAGGGGGAACAAAGGGTGATAGGTATGTCTGTCGTCAGTTTAGTTACATCAGGAACAATATGGAGACGGAGCAGACCATAGGCAGAGCCATCGTCAGATTAAAATCATTACAGAACTAGCACCTGTAAGGGTAATACAGGTGGTATTTAAGAAGTGGGAAATGCGGAACAAGGTGAGACGACTAGAGGAACTGTTCGACAGTTTCCAGCAGAATCATAGACTCCTTGAGGAGTTATGGGGTATGATACATCAAACGTATGAGAAACTGAGGGTAGTGATGACGCAGGTTCTGTGGATTACACTGCATACAAGGAGGAAGAGAAAAGTTGTACCGACAAAGAGGCCGACTTCTGAATACAGTTTTTGGAACAGATGACAAGGAGGACATCAGGAGGATGAACGACATGGCAAATGTAGTAAATCAATGGGTAAAAGGAAACAAGGGAGCAGGTAGTGGCACATAATACAGATCGCAAATTTGGAGAAAGATATTTTAAACATTATTCAACTATTACGTCAGCTGTCTCCGGAGGTAATGGACCCTGAGGAAACTTTGGAAGAATCTGTAAACCAGAACATTAAGATGTAACAATCAAAAAATAGAAATACTGGATTGGGACACAATTATAATGAAGTGATTACTGTCCTTGAAGACCAGTATGTGGGATGTACGCAGAGAGGTACAGCAATTGCGGGAAGCTACGTAACACGCTGTGCGAGGACGACTGAAATTAAACTTGTTGTTACCTGATCAGTGCCTGGGAGTGCTACGGAACGAACCTTGTCATAAAAACTTGACTTCTATTTTACCCTAGTCACAGTGGAAGCAAGGACCCATGCAGCAAAGGTCTGCATTGAAGTTTCCCTTCCAGTAGCAGGGGAGCGATACCAATGTTTTGTAGTCCACGCATATCCTGTGAAGCGGGAGACACTGAGGAAGTTTGTCGGGATAAGAATGCTACGGTTCTTACTAATTTCAAAGGAAAGGAGTAGGCATGAGGAAATCGAAGAAGTGGACTTACTGAAGTGTTACAGAGGTCAAGCTACTGTTTATCCAAACAGGGTAGTGAGAGAGGGACAGAGCTCTTCCACATTAAAGTTATTGCTGGGCAAGAAAACGGAAAAGGATTGCAAGCAAGAAGTTATTAGGCCTGAATTGTACTTCCAGAAGGCTGAGGCACATTGGGTGTAACAAACAGATGGTTAGGCCTAAACTGTAGACTACTTCCAGCAGGTTGAGGCACATGGGTGTACTCTAACTTAAAGTGATAGTATAGTTGCTACGAACAGGGGAGGCTCATCGCAGCAAAAGGGCTAGAGCCAGACAGAAGTGAGTTTCTAATAAATAGGACATCACATTATATCGTGGGACCCCACTTTCCGTCTCCCACTCATAATTTCAGGAATAGCACAGCATTTCGCAGTCTCAGTTGTATTGGCGAGAGGAACCTATGGAAATGTTGTCAGCCACGAAACCGATTATGCTGAACCAGACTTTAGGACTCAACTCAATTTAATCCATATACAAACTAGTAAATGTCTGTCTCCGTGGAGACATTGATGCAGTATGTGAAACTTCATCAGGTTACCTTCCACTAGGAACGTGGATGCACTAAGCGACTGTGATATGACTTACAAATGATAGAACACAGTAGTCAGTCCTCCTTTCCTTGCAGATTTTATTCCGAAAATCTAGATTTCGGCTAGTGCCTAGCCATGATCAATGTTAGGCACTTGACCAGGCCTAGCAGTTCCATCCTGGAGCGGCAGTATAGCTGAGGCCTTCAGAGAGTATCTGGAGAAGAGCATCTACGATGCAGAAAGAGAGAGAAAGATACAAACAAAATATTAAATGATGTATAGCAAGGTTTTTTAGCTTACTCCCTTTCTGGGTGCATCTTATATTTAGTATGCGACTGCGTTCCGAAGTTTTTCCTTCCAGTTCAGCCGTTTTCTTCCAGACATTACTTAAAAGCAAACAAGAACACTAACAATGAAACCTGCAAGAAAAGGGTGTGCTCTATCACTTGTAAGTATGTGACTCTACTGGGAAACCAGTACCAGAGAGAAACAACCTTGACCAATTTCATATCAGGTATCGCAGCGTCACTTACTATGCTAAGCATAGTAGTCCTTGTTTATATGTACAAGAAGCGTAACACAAGACGAAGTCCAGGCTCAGCGACAGTGCAAATCCCGTTGGATTGGATTCCCATAGCCTAAGAGACAGTACAGGAACTGTAAAAGGAAGTGAAGGTAAGCTAAGAAGAAACACGGAGCTTAGGATAAGTAGGACATAAGGAAGTAGTGGTAAAAGCAATCTTGAATAATGAGCAGACTAAAGCGAGCTGGGCCACTACCAGGGAAATAGTCACCTTGTTTTGCATAAGGGTATTCTAGGTTAGGGTGGGTAGAGCTACCAGATCTTTTCAACGAAGAGTATGTTGTAGGCACCAGCCATATTTGATCATAAATGCTTAAGTAGGAAGTGGTTTGCAGTAGTTCCAGTCTCAGGCTAGAGTGGGTGTTACGCCTTACAAAATGTAATCAGCCACGTCAACGTTGCTATGCGAGCATGCCTGGCAAGGTGTGGAAACAGTTGACACACCTGTAGCTAACTGGAAGAAGACAGAAGTCTTTCCCCACCAGCAGTTGCCAAAATGGTTAGTAGATGTGTCACAAGACATTACAAAGCCTAAGAAAGCGCAGCTCGGGTGTGTGTAAATACCTAGCTTTCTACACTAAAGTCACTTCTGTTAGTATTGTAGCACTACTGCAACGGAACTGTGAGGCTTTGGCGTCGTCAAGTAAACTGTTCGTGGTCGACAGTTCGACATTGGACCAGCAGCAGCCCTGGGAAGCAGCTTGCTGGCCCTCGATGTGGGGCAGTGAGGCACTGCCGCTATGTCACTCGCCTGTCGCCTGCTCGAAAGCGCAGGATGCATGAGCCGTTCTACAACAGATGCTGCCGCAGCTGGCCGAGCTTGCACAGACCCCGTGTCGCCAATTGACTGAGCCAGTTCCATCATGAGCAACTGCCCTGTCAACGCCGCATTCTGTCAGCACTGCATGCCCACAGTACACAGGAGGCCGCTGCATGCCTTAGTCATACTGTCAAATGGTTCAAATGGCTCTAAGCACTGTGGGACTTAACATCTGAGGTCGTCAGTCCCCTAGACATAGAACTACTTGAACCTAACTAACCTAAGAACATCACACATATCCATGCCCGAGGCAGGATTCGAAACTGCAACCGTAGCAGTAGAGCGGTTCCGGACTGAAGCGCCACGAACCGCTCGGCCACAGCGGCCGGAAGCAGTTTTAAGATTTCACTTTGTTTGATTGGCACCTCATAGCGTCCCTGCATGCCACATCCTCCCCCTGTCTCATGTAACAATAAGTGTAACTATACTCAACTTATTAACATACTGACATGAACAACCTCTCAAGATTACAGATTGGAACCAAAATGATTGTGATAAGCACTACAGACTATATTTGAAACAAGATTACGATTATGCTCAGCAATAGTGTACAAATCATTGTAAAACTCTAATGATGCAGACGACTTTTATTTGGGGGACTGTGGTCTGAGGAACTCTCAGTGATCCTGCATTCGGGATTTTCTTTCCTCGAAGCAACGCGTTGTGGAATAACAGTAATTTATAATCATAGTCATGTTCAGTTTTGTCTCTTAGCTTACAGCTTCGTTCACATTGAGCATTCGGGCCATTCTTAAATTCACTTCCTTGTTGTAGCAAAATACAAGAAAACATGCCATTATAAAAGTGTTGCATAAAATCTTCGCGTTCATTATCGCAGTTAACGGAACTCTCACATAAGGCGTTTTGTCAATAATATGAAACTGTCCAGCTTACGACAACCCCATGGAACATTCAGTGTGTTTGGGAAGCTGATTGACTTGTGAGAATGGTTAATTCCCATATTTTCTTAACTGCCATAGGATCAGCACTTTCTGAGGAGGCTTTCGCCATATTCCATAATGCATGTAAAAGTGTGTCGGCTGCAAGTATGGCATAAATGTTGCACCACTGACAGCTTGAAACTCTGCTGTACCCTCAGAGGTCATACTGGCGACTTGACCAGGCCTTGCAGTTCCATACTGGAGTGGCAGTATGGACGAGGCCTTCAGAGAGTATCTGGAGAAGAGCATCTACGATGTAGAAAGAGAGTGAAAGATACAAATAAAATATTAAATGATGTATATCCAGGTTTCTTAGTTTGCTCCCTTTCTGCGTGCATCTTATATTTAGTATGCGACTGCTTTCCGAAGTTTTTCCTTCTATTTCAGCCGTTTCTTCCAGACATTTATTGAAAGCAAACAAGAACACTAACAATGTAGAACAGTTCCAATGGTTTGAGCCACTACAGGGCCAACAGTTACAGAGTAAAAACTTTGACAACATGGAATTTCAGTGATTTTAGTTAACATAAGAATAAACAGTACCAGTCTATATCATTAGTTCATAATAAACATCATCTGATCACAAATAACTTACCCAAACCACATGAGGAGCCAGCGCTTGGAATCACTGTGACGATGATGATGATGATGAGGTCCTATACTCCAAGGAGCGTAGGGGTCGCTGCAGAAGATCCGCACTGCCGACTAGGTGGTTTGCCATCGCCTTCCTCCGACCGCAATGGGCATGAATGATGATGAAGAGAAACACAACAACACGCAGTCATCTCGAGGCAAGGAAAATACCTGACCCCGACGGTAATCGAAACCGGGGCCGACTTGGTGGTTTGCCATTGCCTTCCTCCGACCGTAATGGGCATGAATGATGATGAAGAGAAACACAACAACACTCAGTCATCTCGAGGCAAGGAAAATCCCTGATCCCGACGGTAATCGAAACCGGGGCCACGTGCACGGGAAGCGAGAACGCGACCGCAAGACCACGAGCTGCGGACACGGAAATTACTTGTGATCGAATAATGTTTTTGAAATCCAAAACTGGTCACCATCACTCTCTTCTCATTCTGGTAGACGAAGTTGAGAGCTTTCATTTATTACAGAATCTACCTACAACATACATTTAGTAGATAACCAGAAGTTCTTTGGAACATAATAAACTTCTCGTCGTCTATAAAATTTCATTCTTGACACGCTACACCATTCTCACATCTCATGGTATTTCTATCTGCTGAAACAGTGACACAAGGCATCTGTATCACTAAATAGTTAGAAAGTTTAAAAAAATTATTTTACTTTCATATAATGACTAACCAAATTAAAGGTCTTTTGGCAATGTACCTAACAGCGAGTTAATCATCTAGAATATATTCATGCAGCATTTGAGAAAGAGAGCTCTTTAAGACTATCAAAAATTACATGGAGTAAAAACAATCAGGCATAACATTTTAATTTATTACTTCTTCACTAACTATATTCACAATACATTGCACACACAGTATACACACATGTTGCTGATAGTACTACCTCCTGCCTAATTTGCATGCGTCCCACGTAGTGTAACATTCTTCTAGGTCCTCCAATCACGTTTAACTGAAGAAAATGCATAATGCAAGAGGCCACTAGAGAACACTGCTCTTGATGGCAAGTAATCAAGATGCAAATTAATATTACCATATTGCAAGTGTCAGGAAACACATTAATAAAGATGAGACTTGTTTTGACGCTCGTAAACTCAAATTTATTACAATATGTGTCACTTAAGAAAGCTATTCTCAACTTCCAAAGACGCGCCGAAATATATTTACTGGAGTGGTACTTCGGATTCCTATGCGACAGCTATTGTCACTGTTAACTAACCTCGAAAGGTCTTAGACATGGTTTCATGCACAAATAATAAAATGTGTGCATGTTTAAACTTAAAACGACGTGACGTATAATTTTGTGTTGGATGGGGATTCGAACCCAACACCAAATCAGATTCTTAATTAAACACAATCAAATTTCAGCGATTGAAAATGTTCACCATTAGCGAGATGACTGAGACTGAAATGACAAGAAGAAAAGATTTTGTCTTACCAACATTTGAACCAGTTTATCTCATCAATAGCGAAATGTGCACGTGCATAAACTAGAAAAAACATGACAAATTCTAAGCTGACTGGAAGTCGAAACCGTGTTATCGATTGTTATTGTTGACAACAAACGATGAGACGTTAAAAATCATAATCATTTCTCGACAGCAGTTTTGTGTGCGCCTGCTACAGCTTGAAATTACGACAGGCAAAATTTTGTGCCACACAGGGATCCGACCCAAGACATGCGCCTTTCATGGAGACTATGAGGAGATTGGAATATCGAGAAACAATGAAATGACGCAAATGTATCAGCCTGAAAGCGTCAAACCCCGCTAAAGGAAAATCGGAGTTCAAATTTTAGTCCAGCACTAATTTTTTCAAGATCAAAAGCGTAAATATAATAAAAATAAGTGTCCTCTTCCTTACATGACGAATGGTCCATTAAATAATTCCTAGTGTAAAAAAGCTCATTGGTGACAGTGTTTTCTTACACGGCTCGACTGGTATGGCTCAACCTACGCCGTCTCCTCCAGTCGGTAGCGAAGGGTACCACATTTAATACAAATTTAGAACCGCTGTCAACTGTAGGTTGTTAAAATGGTACAAGAGGTAAAGAGTGTCTGTTAAAAGCGATTACATGAAATATGAATCAAACCGAGATCTTAGGCATACTGTACTAGTATCATTCCAACATACCACCATACTCCTTATACGGCTAGGTCACAATTTTGACGTAACGTAGGCTGCACCACATTGGATGACAATTCTAACTCTATAAAGTTGGATCACAGCCTATTGACCGAGCGGGCTGGCGCAGTGGTAAGCACACTGGACTCGCATTCGGGACGGGAACGGTTCAAACCCGTTTCCGGCCATCCTCATTTAGGTTTTACGTGATTTCCCTAAATCGTTGCAGGCAAATGCCGTGTATGTTCCTTTGAAAGCCCACGGCCGATTTCCTTCCCAGTCCTTCCCCAATCCGAGCTTGTGCTCCGTCTCTAATGACCTCGTTGTCGACGGGAGGTTAAACACTAATCTCCTCCCTCTCCTCTTCCACAGCCTGCTGAATACACTCACTTCGTTGTCCAACGGCAGTGGCATTCATCAGATGACTCGGATACCCAATGTTGTACTTTGAATTCCATTTTTCTGTCACTGACTTAAATTCACATAACGGCCGTCTTACGAGTTGATGAGATTGTTGGGAATGGAAATATCTACAGGAAGCGTTGCTTTCCACTTAAGCTGTGTCTCATGGCATGGCGCTCGATCCATACACGGGACAAACGTTTCGAGCTGTAATCTGCTGCATCCACTCCCTTTACCCGCACTGTGGATAACAGGCGCAAGGAACAAAACGTCAAAATCACATGGGCAGCCGGCCAGTGGCTGTAACTGCTGTATTGCCCAGAAATGTTTCTTATCTGGACAAAGAGGCATGAGCTCCTACGTGAAAATGGTTTTGGAAGTTTTGTGGGTTAAAAAATTAAGTAAATTATTTTGAGTTTCATTTGAATTTTAATTTTAGTCGACAGACGAAATGTGTTTAAAAAAATAAAGGAGTGAGTGATCTCTAACCATCTAAATTGCGTTCTCACTGAGCGACCTTAAGGGAGGCTGTAATGGATTTTGGTCCAAAAAATCGATTTTTCAAAAATATTACGAGTAATTTCTTGATCTACACAGTTTAATCAATGTTGTGTGTGAATTTTATCGTTATAGCAGTTCTACAAATGGCTTTAAATTGTTAAACTGCTTAAACTGATAACTCAACACTGCCGGCCACTCTGCCTTTTCCGACATTTGAGAAATTGCTTGCTTCAGCGGAATTTTTGTAAGTGTGAAGACTATTTTCTTTCGATATCTTGGCTCACATCTCTATCTCTGGCTGACATTTATATCTCTGCCTCAAAACTTTCTTGCATGTGGTTTATTTACGTTTATGAAATACTAACACATATTAGTAAATGGAAGGCTGAATTCGCAAACCTTTACGTGGAAGTCAAGATTTATGCATAATGGATGGTGGAAAAACTGTGTTTACAAAATGGAGGTTTGATGGAAATCGGTTTACCAGCAAAAAAGAGGAAGCAGCTCGAAATGAAGAACATAAGTTCTCAGCTTCAGCATCGAAACTTGGGACAGAAGAATTGTACAGGGGTGTGAATGATGTTGATATGGATTCCACTGGATTCAGAGTTATTGATTTAGACTTTCTCTGCAAAGCTATAAAGGTTTCATGTTCATATGTTAGCTGTAAAAATACGGAATGCATGATTGCTGTTGAAGAAATAAAAGTGAGAATGGCTTGCGATTTTAAATTAACTTGTGATTCGTGTGGCTATGAATTTTCATTTACCTCCTCCACAGATACTTACACTGGTGCCCATGAAAGCAATTTTAGGTTAGCATATGCTCTGAAATGCCTTGGACAGGGAAGAAGGTAATTTATTGTGTGGGTTTCTGAACATGCTTCCACATTGTGCAAGGTTTGAAATAATAAATAAAGAAACGTCTGATGCTGTATGCGATACTGCCAAAGTTTCTATGAAGAAAGCAGTGGAGGAATTCGTGGAAATAAACCAAAAAGAAATAGATCGTGGGGTAGATATTCATGACAGTAAATCTCCTACAAAGGCTACTGACCTGTGTGTGTATGTAGATGGGACCTGGATGAAAAGGGGTCACACATCCCTGTATGGAGTTGCATCTGTTATTGGCATTGATTCAGGTAAAGTTTTGGATACAGAAATTATGTCTATATACTGCCACCAGTGTGCAACAACGAAAAATGTCCAACAATGAAGAGAGTGAGATACTGTGGGAAGAAAAGCGTGCAGTAGCATGCTCTAAAAATTATAGTGGCTCAAGTGGGGGCATTGAGGCTGCTGCAGTTGTGAGGGTGTTCTCCAGATCTGAGGACCAGTACGGTGTTAGATACACTAAATACTTTGATGATGGAGACTCCTGTAACAGATGAAAATCCGTACAATACAACCATAGAAAAGATGGTATGTGTTGACCACATCGAAAAGAGTCTTGGTTGTTGGCTTCGTCGCTTGCTGAAAGAGAAGAAGGGTGAAGTACTTGAGGATGGAAAACCACTAGGAGGAAAATTCAGGCTTACTCTGGAAGAAATTGATTCTCGTCAGTTATTTTACGGGAAAGGTCAGGAAAAACACACATACTTCAGGCGCAATGAGGCGTGCTATGTGGGCAATTTTTTCCACAAAACTATCCACTGACCAAACAGCAATTCACAGTCTGTGTCGGAAAGACGATTGGTGTAAGTTGAACAACAGACATGAGGTGTATTCGCATGAACACTCAGTACCAGAAACTGTTATGAATGCAGTTAAGCCCACATTCAGGTTTCTTGCAAACCCTAATTTATTGAGGAAGTGTCTTCACGGAAAGACACAAAACGCAAATGAAAGCCTCAATAATTTAATTTGGATTAGATGCTCAAAAAGGACATTCCGTGGACTTGATGTACTCAAAATAGGTGTCTATGATGCAGTTTTACATTACAATAAAGGAAATAATGGCAGAACTGAAGTACTGTAGAGAGTTGGTATAGATCCTGGTGTGTTTACAAGAAAAGCTTTTATACCATCGACAACAGCAGGGTCAAGAAAGCTAACAGATCGGTGTCTTCCCTGCAAACACAGGCCAGGCACATTCGAAGAGGAGAGTAGAGAACCCTGGAGGATAAGGAGTATCAGTACGGAGGATTTTAAAACTGATGTAAACTTATTTCTTGCAGAAGTATGCGAAGAAAACCTTTGAGCCCCATTTTCTCTGTTTTACATTTTTCACGTTATTAGAAACCTCTTCTCGAAACGTATATGCGCTAATACTGTCAAATATTCAGGAGCTGTTCGCAACGTGTTGCTGTCTCCGTGGAACTAAAAAATACGAGGTCCTACTACTACATTCTGATTTTTTGTAGGAAAAAAAGTTAATTTTGGATGTGCAAAATTAAAAACTCTCTTAATAATACAATTTGTGCCATAAATTAACAACTGTAGTTCTCAGGATACTACAGTAAAATTTTCAGATTAATTGCATGATTAGAAACTGAGTTATGGCTTTTTATAAAAAAGACAATAAAAACATTAGAAATTAAATTTTTGGCAAAATATTAATCCTGCATGTTTTATTTTATTTTTCTGTTAAAACATAGCTCTTTTGCTTTAAACATGCAAAATTTTAGATTTGTACATTAATAAATGTGGCTGTTATGATTTTTTTAAAGAAATGTTTACATTTTCCGTTACATTCCCGCTTAACCATAAGACAACTAACACATATAGCACCAAAACAGCTCAAGTAGAAAGCAACACTTCCTGTAGAAATTTGTGCTTACAATTTCATCGGTTCTAGAGGTGGCTTTTAAGTAAGTTTATGTCAGTGAGTCAAAAATCAAGTCAAAAGAACATATCGTGTAGCCAAGGAAGCTGATGGATAGTGATGCGGTTGAAGAAGGAAATGAATGTATGTATCTGGCTGTAATCCAACTCCAGAGAGACATAATTCTTATCTAGGGTGACACAACCGCGAGTAATACATTAAGCGAGACATCTCGCATCTCGACACGAAAAGTGACTCAAGTCATAAAACGGAAGTTTTTGCTTTTGTCACCAAAAAATTTATTTATTGCCCCAAAGGGCATGAAAAACATCATATCTGTATGTCGCAATTTGTCCACATCAGGGCAGATACATCAGTTTTGTTATAGGTTCCCTTCATGCTCCGCCACGGCAAGAAAATTATCACTTCAGCGACTTCAGTGTTGCTAGCGGCAAATCTGCACGGATCATTCATGAAATACGGCATATTATGAGTTATGAAGCTTTTTATGTGTGAGGTAAGTTTAATGTAATTGTTAATAGCGTTGATTATTACACTGTCGGCGTTTATACAGTGTCCGTGTCTTACATCGCAATGTCCTTCGCATATGTATGAATGCATGTCTAAAGGAACAGACGCTTGTTTGACGATTACAGCTGTTGTAAATATTACGAAATTTTGTGTGTTGCAGCGTACAAGAAAAACGAAATGTCGATTTCTGCCATAAAGAAAGTTCATATTGCATTATTTGAGTGCAGGCTTTCTCGGCGAATTTCATAAATGAAGTCTTCACGGGTTGTCAGCCGAGTAGTGTCGTCGTCTCGTAGCAACGTTTCGATGAAATGCGTCTCCATTATCTGCAGGCGAAGACGATGGAGACGCATTCCATCGAAACGTTGCTACGAGACGACGACGCTACTCGGCTGACAACCCGTGAAGACTTCATATCACTTTTGTAGGCGAAAGTGTTCCTACATTCATAAACCCAGATCCGATTGTATGTTTTCGTGATTTGTCTTCCTCAAGTTGTACCTACCTGATGTTCCTTATTCAGTTCTATTCATTTTCGTAAATAACAATTTTGCATTCTGTATTTTTCTGATTTCAAAAAACGCTTATACAGTTTCAATATAAGTTTTATAGAATTCTTTAAGTCGATGTATCTCATGTAGCGCACTTTCGATTAGTGCCGCTGTTCTTTCCGGGCTGCGACATGTGGAATTTTCTGATATGTGGAATGTTTATAGCTTAATATGCTTAAGGTCTGGGTTCCACTCACACGTATTCAACTTGTTTTATGAGACACTTACAGACCCTCCTAAACTCTGACAACGGTAGCTGGGCAGCATATGGTTGCATCAAGGTTCTAAATCCTCAATGAACGTCATGCCTTCGGAGGAGAGTAACTTTAGGTTAGACTATCACATGTGTGCGGCAAGTAGAAAACCGTCACCAGTAAGCTTTCTTACAATACGAGTTCTGTTTTATTTAATGAAGCAACCGTAGTGTAAGGTAAGAGGACACTTGCCACATTTCCCCGTTGGCGGGGTCTGATATCTTCAGGTCGATACATTTTCGTCATTCCATTGTTTCCTCGACAATTCAAATTTCTCACAGCTTCCACGAAACGCACATGTGTGGGTTCGCAGCTTCATCTATCAGAAAAAAGTCTGCTCTCGTCTTTGTAGTATTTGCACAAAAGCTACTGGTGAGAGAAGTTTATTATTTTAACATCTCTTTGTGCATTGTCAACAATAACTATCAGCGCCGGTTTCGACACCCTGTCAGATGCAACACTTTTTGTCATGTTATTTCTAGTTGAAACACTTGCACATCTCGCCACTAGTGAAATAAACCGATATTTTACATCTAGAAAACAACGGAAATAGGTAGGTGCTGGATTCTGATCCCAGTAGGGTGAAATTTTCTCGTCTCGTCATTTCAGTTTCAATAATCTCGCATGGCGAAAAATTTTGATATCTAACATTTAATTGTTAACAATCCAACTGTGGTGTCACCGCCAGACACCACACTTGCTAGGTGGTAGCTTAAATCGGCCGCGGTCCATTAGTACATGTCGGACCCGCGTGTCGCCACTGTCAGTACTTGCAGACCTAGCGCCACCACATGGCAGGTCTAAAAAGACGGACTAGCACTCGCCCCAGTTGTACGGACGACATTGCTAGCGACTAGACGTACGAGGCCTTCCTCTCATTTGCCGAGAGACAGTTAGAATAGCCTTCAGCTAAGCACATGACTACGACCTAGCAAGGCGCCATTAGCCTTACCTACTTTGAGAGTTATAGTATAAATGTCTCAAGAAGAACGCTGTATTCATCAGAGAATAAAAGTTAAGTATAAAGCAACTACGTACTTTTCTTGCTACCATTCAATAGTTATCCTGTTTCAGACTTAATGCAGGACGGCGTGAGTTGACGCGTGCCCTATTCGGCCCCTTCATAATAACACTGTCGGCACTTCTGTCGACACACATAACAATGGCGACGAGTTAAAAAAGGGTTTTGTTCTTTCTAATTGCTTACATTTACTTGTGTCATGGCTTCGCCACAATCTCCAGATGTACTGTCCGAATTTTATCGCTTGCAGAATCAGCAGACGCAGGCGTTATTGGATGCCCTGGGACAGCTCGTCCAGGGTCAACGTGCGCTGCAAAACGATGCGGCCGCCGCCGCTTCGCCGTTCCCGCAGCCACAACACGCAGTTGCACCCTCTTTTCGTCAATTTCGTCCCGACGACGAAACATGGACGGAGTGGTCACGCCAGTTTGGATTCCATCTCGCCGCCTACAGAATTCAAGGTAACGAGCGGCAGCCTCACTTATTGTCTTGTGTCGGCGTGCAAACGTACCGTGTGATAGTGAAATTGTTTCCCCGACGCGACGTAGCAACTCTGTCCTACGAAGAAATTGTGTCGGCTTTAGATGCCTATTTCAAAGAAACAGTAAATGTCGTTGCCAAAAGGTATACGTTCTTTCGTACGAAACGTACGGCCGGTCAAACTAAAAGGGAGTGGGTTGCAACTTTGCAAGGCCTTACTAGGGATTGTGAATTTCAGTGTGACTGTGGCCTTCCTTATTCAGATACAATGGTGCGTGATGCAATAGCACAGAACGTTTCTGATGTTCGCATAAGGGAACAGATTTTGAAACTAGTTAATCCCTCCCTTCAACAAGTGATAGACATATTGGATAGGCAAGACACGCTTGACTGTGCTCAGGAATCTTTTGAAGCTTCGCCAGCAGTGTGTAACATTAACCGGCCCGCTGGACGCGCTGCGCGGCCCGGTAACCGGCCCTCGCGCACTTCGACGCAGCTGCCGCCGCGCTCTAAACCAGGTGTGCCTCGCCAGCCCGCAAATGCAGTGAAATCATGCCCGCGGTGTGCTACTAGACATTCGCGTGAAAATTGCCCGTCACGCCAAGCTATTTGCTTTTACTGTCACAAGAAAGGACATGTTCAAAGTGTTTGCCAGACAAAGCTCAGATCAGACAATCACAACCGTTCCAGGCCCTTTGCTTCGCGCCGGAATCGAACCACGGACACTCAGGCTCGGGAACCTTCGCCCATGGACATTCACGTAGTTAATGCCACTCCGCCCAGTGTTACTCTTTCTAACAGTGACTGTGTTCGTCCCACAAAGTGTGCGTCGACGTCGACGGCAATCCCGTCACGTCGCAAGTGATTCTGTACCAGTGTCTGTTCACGTTGCACAAAACAGTCGCTCTTGTCGTCAGCAGGACAATAAACTCTTTGTAGATTTGGACTTTGCCGGACAAGTGATACCGTTCCAGCTCGATACCGGAGCTGCAGTTTCATTGCTCAATCACGCCACGTACAAACAACTGGGCGCACCGCCGTTGCGTGCCGCGAAAGTTCAGCTAACTAGTTATTCAGGACAGCATATCCCTGTGTTAGGACAGTGCAGCCTTCTTGCAACATACAAGGGACAAACAAAACTTGTGTCGTTTTACGTTCTTCGTTCTTCTGCTGCAGTGAACTTGTTTGGTTTAGATTTATTTCAATTGTTTAACTTGTCTATTGTGAATCATGTTCTCTCAGTGAACCAGACTGTGCCTTCAGCCAGTGTTTCTAGTCTATGTGAGGAATTTGCAGACATTTTTGCACCGGGCCTTGGTTGCGCTAAGAACTATGAAGCACATTTGGAACTAAAAGTCAACGCGCAACCGAAATTTTTCAGAGCGCGCAATGTTCCCCACGCATTGCGTGATGAGGTCGCAAGAACATTAACAGATTTAGAATCGCAAGGTGTCATTGAACGTGTGCAGGCTTCTCTCTGGGCCTCACCCTTAGTGATTTTGCAAAAACCTTCCGGCAAATTGAGACTTTGCGTGGACTTCAAAGCAACAGTGAATCCACAACTAGTGACTGCTACTTTTCCTTTGCCCCGCCCGGAAGATCTTTTTGACAAACTGTGCCCGGGAAAATATTTTTCAAAGTTGGACCTAGCAGATGCGTACTTGCAAATACCGGTGGACGAAGAATCCCAGCGCGTATTGGTGGTTAACACGCATCTTGGACTATACAGATTCAAAAGATTGCCATTCGGGTGTGCATCCGCCCCTGCATTGTTTCAGCAATATTTACAAACTATTTGTGCGTCGGTCCCTACTGCAGCTAACTATCTGGACGATATAGTGATCTCAGGAAAGACAGAAGCAGAACATTTACAAAATCTCAGAACACTATTTCAGGTCTTGCGACAGAATGGTCTTCGCTTGCGGAAGGACAAATGTGTGTTTCTTGCTCGTGACTTGCCATATCTGGGACATGTAATTAATGCCCAAGGCATACATCCGAGTCCAGAGCACCTCCGTGCCATACAGGAGTTACCTTCGCCGCGGAATGTGAAGCAGCTACAGTGTGTGCTGGGTAAAATAAATTACTACCATCGCTTTCTGCGCAATGCCTCTTCCATTTCAGCTCCGCTTCATCGCTTACGCCGTAAAGGTGTTCCGTTCGTCTGGTCGACGGAATGCGAACGCGCCTTTCGCCAGTTGAAATCGGCGTTGCTTTCAAATACTTGCCTTACGCCATTCGATCCCCAGAAACCCCTTTTGTTGATGGTAGATGCATCGGATTTCGGGATCGGTGCTGTGCTTGCGCACAAAGATGGTTCGCATGATCGCCCTATTGCCTTTGCGTCCAAATTGCTCTCGTCAGCGCAAAGAAATTATTCCCAGATAGAGAAAGAAGCTTTGGCTCTCGTGTTTGGTGTTACGAAGTTTCACGATTTCTTGTATGGTCGTCACTTTACCATCATTACAGACCACAAACCTTTGACATCGCTTTTTCATCCGAACAAGCCTGTACCTCCACGTACAGTGCAGAAATTCATTCGCTGGTCTATTTTCCTCTCGCAGTACCGCTACGATATCTTGTATCGGTCCACTGCTAAGCACGGAAACGCAGATGCGTTGTCCCGTTTGCCTGTGGCTGAGGATAACGCATTCGATTCTTCCGAACTTGCTTGCATGTTCATTGATGCGGAAACCGATGACGTGGTCGAATCGTTTCCGATTGATTTTCGTCGTGTAGCTACAGCCACAGCTGCAGACCCTGTCCTTGCTACCGTTTTGCGTTTTGTTACTACGCAATGGCCCTTGTCGAAGTCACGGATCGAGGATCCGATGGTTCGCAGATTTTTTGCTCACAAGGAGAGACTTTTTGTACGACGTGGTGTTTTGTTGTTGCGTTCTGATAATGATCAGTCTAGGGTCGTGGTCCCACGTTCGTTACAGTCCTCTGTCTTAAAGCTTCTCCACCAAGGACATTGGGGTATAGTGCGTACGAAACAACTTGCTCGTCAGCACTGTACTTGGTTCGGAATCGATGCTGCGATTACGAATATGTGCTCTTCTTGCATGGCGTGTGCCGCACAACAATCCGCGCCACCGCGGAAATTCTTTGCATGGCCAAAAGCCACTTCCCCATGGCAACGCTTACACATAGATTTGGCTGGTCCATTCTGGAATGCTCGATGGTTGGTTGTTGTCGATTCCTTCAGTAATTTTCCTTTTGTTATCCGGATGTCTTCCACGACGTCTTCTGCCACCATCCAAGCGTTGTCTGCTATCTTTTGCATTGAAGGTCTTCCACAGACTATTGTTTCCGACAATGGCCCACAATTCATGTCCGCAGAATTTCAGTCATTCTGCCAGGCCAATGGTATTCAACATCTGACATCCGCGCCGTTTTCGCCTCAGTCAAACGGTGCCGCTGAACGTTTGGTCCGGACTTTTAAGTCGCAGATGTTGAAATTGAAAGAGTCGCATTCTCGGGAGGACGCCTTGTTGCTCTTTTTGTCTTCCTATCGCTCTCAGCCCCGCGATGGTCGCTCGCCGGCTGAGTTGCTTCACGGTCGTCCTCATCGAACCTTGATGTCTTTGCTGCATCCGCCGCATCAGGTTCCTGTGCAGCGGCACACTCCTGCTTTTGCTCCTGGCGACGTTGTATTCTATCGTAACTATCGCGGTTCACGGCGTTGGCTCGCAGGGCGCATTCTTCGCTGCCTCGGCCGCGCGATGTATTTGGTTTTGGGGGCCTCTGGTGAGGTGCGTCGCCATCTCAATCAGCTGCGCCTCTGTCGTCGCCTGGGTTCTGCCGCTCCCCGTCTGCTTTCAGCGACGGAGCCGTCCGGTCAGCGCCCTGGGGACCCATCTACTGGCTCGCCTCATCCCCAGGTGTTACCGACGATGCCTTCCATTTTGCCCCATGGCGTCGCGCCGCCGCCGCCGCCGCCGGCGCAGCCCACGGAGGACGCTTCGCTGCAGCCGCCATCCGCCTCCCTGGGTCACGCGCCGCCGATCGCTTCCCGTGACCAGCTGTCCTCCGCCATGGAACACTTGCCCTCTCCGGACCACATGGCGTCATCGCGCGTCGGATGCCCCGACGCAATGGAGGTCGAGCCTTCGGCCCCTCCTGTCTCATTACGGGCGCATACGCCGCATGTTGACGTGCACCCTGGAGTAGGTTTCCAGGCGTTTCCTAGCTCCCCTCGGACCGAATGGCCGGGTGCGGGTGGCACAGCCTCGCCTGTTGTCAGGCTCCCCACCTCATCGCATACGTCAACATGGGGCCCTCCCCACGGCGGGCGGAAGCCTTATAACACGACCGTTCGCCGATTTGCGGGGGAGGAATGTGGTGTCACCGCCAGACACCACACTTGCTAGGTGGTAGCTTAAATCGGCCGCGGTCCATTAGTACATGTCGGACCCGCGTGTCGCCACTGTCAGTACTTGCAGACCTAGCGCCACCACATGGCAGGTCTAAAAAGACGGACTAGCACTCGCCCCAGTTGTACGGACGACATTGCTAGCGACTAGACGTACGAGGCCTTCCTCTCATTTGCCGAGAGACAGTTAGAATAGCCTTCAGCTAAGCACATGACTACGACCTAGCAAGGCGCCATTAGCCTTACCTACTTTGAGAGTTATAGTATAAATGTCTCAAGAAGAACGCTGTATTCATCAGAGAATAAAAGTTAAGTATAAAGCAACTACGTACTTTTCTTGCTACCATTCAATAGTTATCCTGTTTCAGACTTAATGCAGGACGGCGTGAGTTGACGCGTGCCCTATTCGGCCCCTTCATAATAACACTGTCGGCACTTCTGTCGACACACATAACACCAACTCCAACACACGGCTTTACATCATTTCATTAAAAGTTTAAATAGCGTGAATGAAACCATAGTTAAGATCTTTGGTGCTAGTTAACAAATACAATAGTCGCTCGATTGGAATCCCAAGGACCCAGTTCAGTACATGTTTCGTACATAATTTTCACTTGAGATTTGCTTTCCGAAATGTTACTAATTGTAATAAAATTACGTTTACAAGCGTTAAGGACTGGCTGAAGTGCTACCTTACAAAAAAAGGAAATCATTGTCCTTTACGGGGAAGTAAGCTTCATTGAAGACAGTTCAGTAAAGAAGAGACAAATAACATTTAATAAATTTTCACCTCGAATGCTGACTCGTCGTGACCTGAAACGTTCAAATCAAATCATTTTATACTCAGTGGAGTAATTGAGTTACCATTGTTCCATTTTTGCGATTAAAAAACAACATCCTGATATCTAACCATGGACCAGAAAAAGAGAAAGAACAAACAGAAACCCAACAGAATCCCTTGCGCGGAAGGAAACATGCACCAAAATGGCATGCAGGAAAAAGTTACGACGCATTGTGTCTTGAATAATTAACGATCTGTTGTTGTGTCTAGTACAATGTTATTTACAAATAAACGATTATGTAATTCATTCAGAATCTTAAGAATGAAAATAATTTTCCAATCTTATAGTAAGTAAAAAATTATGAGAACGTACATCATACACTATAATTAATTTAAGAAAAAAATTTATCTTGTGTTATTTACATATTTGCATTGACATGACGTGTCCAACAGTTTCACTGCTATTTTACTGCCCCATAGCTTCTTCCCTTTTTATTTTTCAACCAATCACCATGAATCACTTCATAATTACTAGGGGCACGCTTGGTGATTTCCATTATTATTCGTTTATCTTATAGTCTCTATGTACGTTAGATCAGACATGAGACATCTTCGGTGACCTGTGGGCATGATCCACATACCTAAGCCCATGAGACGCCTCGTCACGTGACGCAACGTCATCGCTCCTAGCACATAAAGTCAAAACTATAGCGCCTGTGACGTTAATGTTTATGGGGGTAACACAACGATATGAATATCACCACTGACGTAAACCGTCACGCCATAAAAATTATGCCTACAAATACCAGCTTACCTTTACATAAAGTGTCGTGAACGTTGTTTCTTTACTTAGGACATTTGACAATAGCCCTCTTAAAAAGTTCGGTTACGAAACTGTGCAATGTCTTTAGCAAAGAAACTATGTTAACGAGACGTAAGGCATCTTGAAATGTGAGTACAGAAACGTAAACCTCTATAACAGCAACTGGTTGCAGCTAATTCATTACAAATTACCTTTAATTTCAACTGTTTCAGTGTTCTTCTACGTCCACAATAGCCAATAATTATTTACTAATGTTAATAGTCTGCCGTGCGGCGACACCACTGTGGTGTCGTGCGCGAAATAGCGGTCAACGACCGGCAACACCACATTCGTGTCGTGTGCATAGTCTCGCTCAGTGGCCGGCGACACCACTTTGGTATCTTTTGCGTTCTGTTGGTGTTTTGTTTAGGTAACAGTAAGTTACACACGTCAACAAGGTTTAGGTTTTTGTAAGTACTTGTACCCCTTCATCACGACAGATGAAAGAGACGATACAATTATTTACAACGAACACGCGGAGCAAAACTTGCAGGTTACCACTACACCGCGTACGTCACAACTTTCCGGTCATACAAAGCAACACCAACGAATGGGCCTAAGTATTTCCGAAACGATAAACAAAAACGAAGAACCTGCCATGTATGTTCCAAAAACAAAGACAACAAAAACAACAAACTTAATGTGCAAGTCTTGTGGAGTTGCGTTACTTCTTGGAGACTATGAAAGAGAAATACTAAGTACGAAAGACAATGCAAATATATGAAAGAAATTTTGTATTTATTTACGTATGTATATCTTCGAAATTTCATGAAAGTAGGGGAACTTGGTTGAGAACTTATGAGAACTAAGGATGAGGTTAGTAAAACGTAACAATTTATAATCTCTCGATAATGTCAAGAATGGCCGACGACAAGCCAAGTAATCCGAATTAGCGCTGCCGGCGCCAAGCGAATAAATTTGTACCAGACGTGCGGACGGCAAAGTGTTAATATGGAAACATCCAAAAATATACCGCAGGCGGTATATACTAATATCCCCCCGCCCTCAACGGCGCGGTCCCCCACGAACTTCTTCCGCGGGCCGGATTGAAACCTCGAAACCAATCGTGAGCCGGATCCGGCCCGACGGCCACCAGTTGCCCACCCCTGCGTTACATTATCATGCCATTTATTCGTACAACTGGAGCAGATGTCTTTCTTCAATAAACAATAAGATAGTTATTTATAGATGACTTGCTACTTGTTCGTGACTCGAGGCATCAACATGGGAAAGATATTATATGAAAATAAATCATTTTTCAACATCTTTTGTCGGAAAGCTAGCAAGAAGCCATAGAAGTAGCAGAACATCAGAGTTGTGAAGGGTTAAGTTCTTACAAACGACGCAGAATGCTTCTTCCAGTAACATAACGTGAGCTGTGATGGAAGTGGGAGTAAGTCAAGTCACCGACTTATTAGCTTTTACTCTGTGATCAATAGTTGATTACTGTGTTACTGATTCGATATTAATGTTGCTAGGAGTTTTTAGTATGACAAAATGCCTTCGACACTTGTTCCATACAACTAGTAAGACATATTTTCCGTCTGCACTGAAATTTACTTGATTGTATTCACTGTTGACATATACTTTTGTGTTCTATTATGACGTAACCGATTTTTATACTTTCTTTGTGCAGGCTACTTGTAAAAGCATCTGCAGCTGCCGCAGGTTTGAGAAGAACGACGTGCAGAAGCTGCGCTGAGAGTATTGGAACCAAAATTGGATACGTCAATGTACTTTTCTCTTTGGTATAATCAGCATAGTGCAGACAGAACAAAGAGGCTGCGTAAAATGGTTTGTTTTATAGGCTTTAATTTTCGCAGTGGCAAACTGTACGGTTGATAAAGGTAGTTTGAATCTTCTAGTGTTAGGGTATTCAAAAATGCCTTGTGACGGAAATTTCGGCATAACAGAGAAGAGAAAGAGTTTTACAACCAGTTACTTATGATGAAATAGATGATATGACTAGAAAAGCAAATCAATGCTGTAAATATGACGGAGGAGATTTCGATGATTTCACCTTGACATTATTGCATACAGCATCAGTGAAGATCAGTTCTCTTTCTTGGATTACAACTGTGAGGGATAAGCTGCCCATCATGGAAGTAAAAGATTCGGTGAATGAAATGGAACCGTGGAGGGGGGGCAACATTTGGAAAAAGGGTAGATCTGTCAAGAGCATCTCTGCAATTCGTTCTCTATCACCAGTTGGATCAGGGCCCAAAAAAGACCTGGCAATATTGGATCACATGAACATCAAATATCATGCATTTTACCGCAGCCTTTGTACATCATAATTGTATTTCTTACACAAATGTGACAGATTACTGTAAATATATTTCTAAATTTAAAATTTTGTAAATACAGCTTCGTATTGTGTAGCTTCTCCTGTGAAATTTGTTTTTCCTGACGTACTCCCTTCCCCACGTCGACGCCTCAATTGTAACCAATAATCTTTCCAGTCATTCACCATGTTTTAGTCATGTGTAAACCCCAGTAATTTACATCACGTCACTGCAAATTGTCATAGACTTCGCTTAATAGAAACACAGGTAAACGTAGGTATCTGTACTTAAATAATAGAAGTACACTACAGGGCATTAAAATTGCTACACCACGAAGATGACGTACTACAGACGCGAAATTTAACCGTCAGGAAGAAGATGCTGTGATATGCAAATGATTATCTTTTCAGAGCACTCACACAAGCTTGGCGCCGGTGGCGACACCTACAACGCGCTGACATGAGGACAGTTTCTCATACACAAACAGCAGTTGACCGGCGTTGCCTGGTGAAACCTTGTTGTGATTCCTCGTGTAAGGAGGAGAAATGCGTACCATCACGTTTCCGACTCTGATAAGAGTCGGATTGTAGCCTATCGCGATTGCGGTTTATCTTATCGCGACATTGCTGCTCGCGTTGGTCGAAATCCAATGACTGTTAGCAGAATATGGAATCGGTGGGTTCAGGAGGGTAATACGGAACGCCGTGCTGGATCCCAATGGCCTCTTATCCACTAGCAGTCGAGATCACAGGCATGTTATCTGCATGGCTGTAACGGATCGTGAAGCCACATCTCGATACCTGAGTCAACAGATGGGGACGTTTGCAAGACAACAACCATCTGCACGAACAGTTCGACGACGTTTCCAACAGCATGGACTATCAGCTCGGAGAACATGGCTGCGGTTAACCTTGACGCTGCATCACAGACAGGAGCGCTTGCGATGGTTTACTCAACGACGAACCTGTGTGCACGAATGGCACAACGTCATTTTTTCGGATGAATCCAGGTTCAGTTTACAGCATCATGATGGTCGCATCCGTGTTTGGCGACATCGCGGCGAACGCACATTGGAAGCGTGTATTCGTCATCGCCATACTGGCGGATCACCCGGCGTGACGGTATGGGGTGCCATTGGTTACACGTCTCGGTAACCTCTTGAACAGTGGACGTTACATTTCAGATGTGTTACGACCTGTGGCTCTACCCTTCATTCGATCCCTGCGAAACCTTACATTTCAGCAGGATAATGCACGACCGCATGTTGCAGGTCCTGTTCGGGCCTTTCTGGATACAAAAAATGTTTGACTGCTGCCCTGGCCAGCACATTCTCCAGATCTCTCACCAATTGAAAACGTCTGGTCAATGGTGGCCGAGCAACTGGCTCGTCACAAAACGCCAGTCACTACTCTTGATGAACTGTGGTATCGTGTTGAAGCTGCATGGGCAGCTGTACCTGTACACGCCATCCAAGTTCTGTTTGACTCAATGCGCAGGCGTATCAAGGCCGTTATTACGGCCAGAGGTGGTTGTTCTGGGTACTGATTTCTCAGGATCTATTCACCCAAATTGCGTGAAAATGTAATCACATGTCAGTTCTAGTATAATATAATTTAATGGCCAGTAGTGTATTATTACATTTTGCTTAGTTTCTAAACATTCCAAACAGCAATTAGAATTCCTTCTAGTCTAGATCATGGATACATACAAATATTCAAAAATGTAAGGTATTTAAAACGTAAATATCTACATACTCTCTTGGATTGTGCTTACTTATTTTTGGTGATAAAGTCCTTTAATTTATGGAGGTTCCGGGTATGAAATCAGATATCACCTTTCATGAGGTTTCGTGGCTGTCTTGTATGGTCCGGTATATAACAACTGTCATTTTTTGTTTCTTTTTGTAAGATTGAGGCATTCGGGTGAGTATCCAGTAGAATTTTCTCCCCAACGTGTTCTGCATCCGACGTAGCCTCTGGTCATGGGCGGACTTTCGAAGGCGTGCAGATGCGCCCACCAAGATAAGTGCTTGTCTAATCTTTTCCTCGTCTGTAAGTCCGCGTGCGGGCACTGGAGGACAAATGGTTCAAATGGCTCTGAGCACTATGCGACTTAACTTCTAAGGTCATCAGTCGCCTAGAACTTAGAACTAATTAAACCTAACTAACCTAAGGACATCACACACATCCATGCCCGAGGCAGGATTCGAACCTGCGACCGTAGGGGTCGCGCGGTTCCAGACTGTAGCGCCTTTAACCGCTTGGCCACCACGGCCGGCTGGCACTGGAGGAGTGGGCTTTTCCATTCATTTCTTTCTGCGGTTCCCAGCATTTCCACAGTAGTTGTTTGATGTGTGGAGATATGTGGAAGGTTATTTCACACCTATTAAAATAGACACACAAATTAAATCCGTTTAGCTTGTCACGCGTGAAATGTATTTGTAGTTGCGAATGTGAACCACCTCCGGCTGTATAATGGAATGACAATGAATATCTGTGCCGCACTGGGACATAAACGCAGATTTCTCGCATCGGTTATCCCAGCCCGATTCACGGCCAGATTCAGACATTCATATGCCGTCACCCATGTGTCACACTTGCACTCGTACACATCATTAACGGTATTTTCATACAGGGAGACATTGTATTTTGAAGTCGCAGGCCTAGTGTTGGTCGGTAAATACGAAATTCAGGTGCTCTGAAAGACATGAAATGTACTCACAGCTACGAATATGAACCACCTCCAACTTTATAATGGAATGATGACAGTAAAATTTGATGCCGGCCCGCGACTCGAACCGGAATATCCCGCTTTCGTGAGCGGCATTTACTACTTCAGATATCCAAGCGCGAATCATGCCCACTCCCGAACTGCCAAATGTGGTCACCGCTGTTTCATACATCCCATTAGTGTGCATACATGTTCGAAATAACATTCCATCGTACTTCACGACACAGGCACTACAGATTCGTATTTATCGCCCGACACCGGGTCTGCGACTTTCAAATAAAATATCTCCGTGTGCGGGAATAACATCAATGCGAGATACGAGTCTCTACGGTGACTCATAGTGTGGAGTGCCAACCACCACCACCCCTTCCTCCCTACGGACGTCGGGGCCATGTGGTATCACATAGCCAACAGGAAATTTTCCACGAAGTAGCGACTACTCAGCATCAGTTTGTCAGATCCCCCTCTTTGTCTCTTTCGCCGGCAACTCGGCACTGATAACCACCGTCTGACCTGCACCTCTTCGCACAACGTCTGGCGATTCGTGCAGCAAATGACTGCCTGTTACATCTGAGTGCCACTAGATGCGATCGAACTTCTATATCTGGAGGACACATATTTTCCAACCGCCAAATATTATATTATCCCATTAAGTGTGCCACTGTTTGGAGGGGGGGGGGGGGGGAAATCAGTTACTTATTCCGTGAGGGAGCAAAAACCCGCCTCTACATCTGGAAGTATTTAGAAACGGCCCACGCAGCGCTAGAACATACGCCACATTCTGAATGGTGGGCTCCATATGGTTGTCAAGTTGTGCAGCGACCGTAAACCATAAAATTACCAAATAAGCAGCAACCAGTAGCAAGTTCATGGTTTCTTTATTTACTTTTGCAAATCGATTTCAACTGATTACCAGCCATAATCGGTGCTTTCAACGTGTATGTTCCCCGTGTAATAACACTGTCTTAATCAGACGCCACGCTTTATGTTTGGTGTCTGTTTAAGACAGTGTTATTACTCAGGGAACATACACGTTGAAAGCACCGATTATGGCTGTTAAGCAGTTGAAATCGATTTGCAAAAGTAAGTAAAGAAAACATGATCTTGCGACTGGTTGCTGCTCATTTGGTAATTTTTAATTATACGCCACATTACCGACTTTTATTTACCAACTATATTCGAGGGTTCTTTGTTAGAGCTCCACTTAGTTGGGAATTGCTGAGAGGTGAGGGCATCAGCCCCCTTCCGGTGGTGTCTGAGTTTGAGCCGCCTAAGATCGATTCTGCATCCAACCTCCGTGGACAGGAGAGGGCGGCGTAAATGTCTCTTCTTTCTCTATGTAGGTAATATCTGTTCCACATAATAATAGTCAAAATTTAAAAAAAAGTAAACAAACAAAAAAGAAAGCCTTCCACTTCTGTTGATTCCTAAATGTCCCCTTTTCCGCGCTCCAGAGGATTAACGGCGGTGAGGGATGAGACCGCTGCCCAGTCTGTGCTCTGAGCTCGTGTAAAGTGAGTAATCCAGGCTCACGTTCCAAACTGGTACATATTTTCACTGTCGTCTTCACATCATACACCTGGACGTGATTCATATTTGTAACTGCGAATACATTTCCTGTCTATCATAGCAGTTGCAGTCGTCACAGTTCCTGTTTCTTTTGACATACATGCATGTTCGAAGGAACACAGCGTCTTACTTCTGCACAACACAGGCACTGCAACTTAGCGTTTAGTTTGTTATTGTGAAGCATAGCTCCTAACAAAATGATTAAATTCGCGGAAAACGCTTGTTGTGGGACTCGATTCTGGATATAAGTATGATACTAATGAACGTTTAATGTTGTGCTCTTGTAAAACAGTCTTCCGCTTTTTAGTAGTGATATTCGGAACATTATGAGTGGGAATTGCACCTGGTACCAAATCATTCGATATGTCCATTGGCTTGACAAGTTCGTAGTAACCAATGCACACGCCAGTGCAGGTTTGGAACGTACCAATACTGAGAAACCTTTTGTTTACACTTTTCAACCTCAAAGTAATTCCATGTCAGGTGCGTATATGATACAAGGTGATCACGATATGCGGAAGGTATACACACACATCACGATTCCTAGCCGTCCGCTCGCCTGTGGAACAGGACATTGTTATCCATCATATAATGCTGCGTCATCTTGTGATGTGGGTTTTTCGTCATAACCTGTTTAACTGTCGCCCACTTCGACACTACATCCCACAAGATTTCCTTGGCGCATCTCTAGGCAATAATGTCAATGCAGCGTGTCTTTCATTAAGAGGATATTGAAACCTTTCTTTGATGAGGTCGGAAAATTCCGGAAACACTTGCGAAAGTCTCGAGAGAGCATTCTGATGCGCGGATGTATCGCTGGTGGGTCGCTGGAGTGAGCATGCAACGTGTGGAGGTCTCTGAAGAAAACGTTAGAGCGGGACGTGGGCGAGCGGCCCTCGAGGTGGTGCTGAAGACTCTGCTGCCGGAAGTAGCTCTGTGTGGTAATCACGAGAGACTGCTATGTACGAGAGGAGTGACTGGGTTCTGTGATCTGAATTATACGCCCCGTCTTGATGAGATGCAAAGTGTGGACGACCTGTGATGTGTGAGGCTTTCGGCAGCGAAGTTGGACGGCTGTTTCTATGGTGAGCTGGAAGTTTTGATCTTTGGGAGACTGTGTCGACGTCTAAGCTAAGTAGCTTTTACGGTTCCTCCACTGCAGTCATTGAGTTTTGAATTTATGTCCTTGCGGACATTTCAAGACCTTAGTTGCTAGGGTTAAGCTCACCTTACGCTCTGTTCATGTGGCTGATTGCGTATGTTCTCCGCTAAATGTTGAAATTGTGAAAGAAGCTGTTTTGGGAGGTGTGGCGTAATTCGCCGCCAAGTGCAACATTTATGAAAGATTGTTTCGGGTTGTTGTTTTGTCGATTGCGCACGTTGCAACTGCCAATTATGCACAAGCATTGAAGTGTATATAATTATAGTAAACTAATTTCATTTCTCTGTTTGTTGTAGAAGCACACTGTGCACTAGTTTTCCGTGCCACCAAAGGATTGTTTTGTAATTGTAAGTGGCCTGCACTCTTGACCAGTCAATAGGATAATGCATATTCTGGCTCTGGCCCTGGTCCTGCAGTATTTAATTGAAGTGGATATCCTGCAACGGTGGTACACGAAATTTCCGAACCTAAGTTTTCGACGGTATTTTATTGCTTTATTCTTACTCTTCTTGTTACCAATTTCCAGTGATCGGTAGTGGCTTATTGATGACCGTATATTTAATTAAATTGGAAGTCTCCCCCCCCCCCCGCGACATTTGTTTCAGTGTTGTAATGTCTTATTCATGTATTGTTTGATGTAGGAGTTGGACGAAATTGTTCCCTTTTAAAAAAATAAGCGTAGGGTAATAGTTTTCTTCTTGATTGTATGATTCAGGTTTACATTGTTATTTCTGCTGGGACTTACTCCTGTGTGTTCTGGTTTTTAAAGACTAATATAGTTACTGAGCTGACGTTTGTATCAGTGTATATCTTTTGAGTAACAAGGAATGAAAGATTTACTGTAATAAAGTTTGCGCTAGTAAGTCTGCTTAGATTGAAGGTTCTACACCTTTCCTAGCCAATCTGCTCAATTGATTTGAAACTTTAAACCAACTGAGTATTTCAACTAGAAGCAGTGGGCGGGATTACTCTGGAAAGGTTGCATTTCTTGATATGGAATAGTTAATATACATATTAAGGGTAAGAATTCCAGGTGATTGTCTAATTACCCTGTGTGTTTGCAGATACGTTGCCATGAGGTCTAGAGCCGTATTGGGATTGAAATATTTGAGGAAGGCTCCACTGCAATATGAGTTATGCATTCGAGGCGAAGCGGACAAAGGCAATGTGACTGAAGTGAGCCAGCATTTGCGGGGAGTATTTGACAAACCGATCCACATCACAGCAAGCGGGGTCCCAGAGGTGAGTACCTCATGCTACGCTTGCCTTCCACTCTCTAGATTTATTTGCCCCTCCCTCACTCTCTCCCCTATCCCGAACAGGCCTCGCAAGGCCCAACGGTACTGACCTATAGCCGCGTCATCCTCTGTCGGCTAGCGTCTACGAGCATGGAGGTGCATGTGATCAGCACGCCACTCTCCCGGCCGTTGTCAGTTTTCGTGACCAGAGCCACTACTTCTAAGTCAAGTAGCTCCTCAATTGGCCTCAGAAGTGCTGAGTGCATCCCGTTGGCTAACAACGCTCGGCAGACGCGGATGGGCACCCATCCAAGTGCCAACCAGTCCCAAATTCGGTCATCTGACGGGAACCGATATTACCACAGCGGTAAGACCGTTGGCTAAATCTGTGCCTACACCTTCACAAATTGGCTTCCGGCACCAATAGCGCCAGATACAACATTGCTTTTAAGTGACAACATGAAGATCTTAGACTTTTCAGAGACCTTCATATGTAAACTACACGCTATCACATTAACACTTACAAAAATGGTTCAAATGGCTCTATGCACTATGGGACTTAACATCTGAGGTCATCAGTCCTCTAGACTTTGAACTACTTAAACCTGACTAACCTAAGAACATCACAAACATCGATGCCCTTGACAGGATTCGTACCTGCGACCGTAGCAGCAGCGCGGTTCCCGACTGAAGCGCCTAGAACCGCTCGGCCACAGCGGCCGGCACTTACACCTGTATCTAAAATAATCACGGTGGGTGCTACTCCCACCACCGCGTTAACAGCAGCTTCTACTATTTCTTTGGACGTTTCCGCACAGTTCCACAATCATTACTTAACTCTTAGCGGATGTCAATGTCGTCGTTGTAACGGAACGTTTGAACTTACTCATTTGAAATGCTATCCCCACCCCATCCTGTAACTGTCAGCTGGGAGCTCCATGACGTCGCCTCTACTTTGTCGAAGCAGCCAGTCGGTGGCCGTGTTTCGGTGACCTCAGCTTTGTATCACAAGTGTTCTGTGGTGCCCAATGCTGTGGAGTTCCGTCATTATCCCTCTATTTCCGTGATGAGGATTTATACACTCCTGGAAATGGAAAAAAGAACACATTGACACCGGTGTGTCAGACCCACCATACTTGCTCCGGACACTGCGAGAGGGCTGTACAAGCAATGATCACACGCACGGCACAGCGGACACACCAGGAACCGCGGTGTTGGCCGTCGAATGGCGCTAGCTGCGCAGCATTTGTGCACCGCCGCCGTCAGTGTCAGCCAGTTTGCCGTGGCATACGGAGCTCCATCGCAGTCTTTAACACTGGTAGCATGCCGCGACAGCGTGGACGTGAACCGTATGTGCAGTTGACGGACTTTGAGCGAGGGCGTATAGTGGGCATGCGGGAGGCCCGGTGGACGTACCGCCGAATTGCTCAACACGTGGGGCGTGAGGTCTCCACAGTACGTCGATGTTGTCGCCAGTGGTCGGCGGAAGGTGCACGTGCCCGTCGACCTGGGACCGGACCGCAGCGACGCACGGATGCACGCCAAGACCGTAGGATCCTACGCAGTGCCCTAGGAGACCGCACCGCCACTTCCCAGCAAATTAGGGACACTGTTGCTCCTGGGGTATCGGCGAGGACCATTCGCAACCGTCTTCATGAAGCTGGGCTACGGTCCCGCACACCGTTAGGCCGTCTTCCACTCACGCCCCAACATCGTGCAGCCCGCCTCCAGTGGTGTCGCGACAGGCGTGAATGGAGGGACGAATGGAGACGTGTCGTCTTCAGCGATGAGAGTCGCTTCTGCCTTGGTGCCAATGATGGTCGTATGCGTGTTTGGCGCCGTGCAGGTGAGCGCCACAATCAGGACTGCATACGACCGAGGCACACAGGGCCAACACCCGGCATCATGGTGTGGGGAGCGATCTCCTACACTGGCCGTACACCACTGGTGATCGTCGAGGGGACACTGAATAGTGCACGGTACATCCAAACCGTCATCGAACCCATCGTTCTACCATTCCTAGACCGGCAAGGGAACTTGCTGTTCCAACAGGACAATGCACGTCCGCATGTATCCCGTGCCACCCAACGTGCTCTAGAAGGTGTAAGTCAACTACCCTGGCCAGCAAGATCTCCGGATCTGTCCCCCATTGAGCATGTTTGGGACTGGATGAAGCGTCGTCTCACGCGGTCTGCACGTCCAGCACGAACGCTGGTCCAACTGAGGCGCCAGGTGGAAATGGCATGGCAAGCCGTTCCACAGGACTACATCCAGCATCTCTACGATCGTCTCCATGGGAGAATAGCAGCCTGTATTGCTGCGAAAGGTGGATATACACTGTACTAGTGCCGACATTGCGCATGCTCTGTTGCCTGTGTCTATGTGCCTGTGGTTCTGTCAGTGTGATCATGTGATGTATCTGACCCCAGGAATGTGTCAATAAAGTTTCCCCTTCCTGGGGCAATGAAATCACGGTGTTCTTATTTCAATTTCCAGGAGTGTATGTTGTGGTACACAGTTTATATTTCGTTCCCACCGACATACATGAATTTGGTGCCACTGGCCCTGATAAACATAGCTTCAGTACCAACTTCGAGTGCACAGATGGTGGTTGATATAATATTTTCCATAGCTGCGACGGGTCTGTTTCTAGATTTGATCGCAATGAACTGTTCATTTTAAGTTTGTGAAGTACCGGAAGAGACTTCCTGTTCATTTTCTCTTACATTGATGTCTTATTTTCTACAAAGACATATTTTCCTATATTATGGATTTACATCAAAACTTAGGTTTTTATTCGATCTTCAGGAGGATGAGAAGCTCATGGGTGCTGAACGGCGATGTTATCATCGTTATCCTCAGTTTTGATATGGAGATATTTTCTCTTTTTCGGTTGTTATTGGCTGTAGATAATTTGTAATGTTGAAGACAGTTATATGATAATTAAGAATATGTTTACAAAGAGCATTAGCAAAAAGTGGATATACCACTCAATTCAAATCATATCTGAGTATTCTTTATGTACGTCACTACGAACCTCAGCCAGTCACAACTTCTCGTGGCATGGAAACGGGCGTGACAAAATAATACTTTATCGGGAACTGCTCCTGTGAAATAACTATTATGTCTAGGAATAAACCTTCCTTATTCACACGTAAACAGATGTACACACACCAGCATTTATCTCCCACCCAGCTGGCATTCTTCAGTTACTGTACGACGTTCAGCTACTAAGGAAGATAAAAAAATACAAACTGTCTGTCACATACTTCCTCGAGTTTTCGAGTAAAGCTTGAGTGTGATGGCAATGGAATGTACGATATCCAGATTCGCTTCGTGGTGAGATATGTTATCTATCTGCTGCTCAAACGTCGTCTTATTTTCGGGAGATACCACTTATACTAGCACGACACGTCTCATGTTTGTTGGTCAAGCTTACGATGAGCGTATTACGTCACTTGCATACCTGCATCCTTTCTCAGTTGCTGAATGAATCTTTGTTACTATGCGACAAAAGTATGCATCTATCCTTTTCCATTGAACAAAAAGCTTTTATTAAATTTGCAGTAAGAAGGCTTCAACCTTACATCTCACCTTTTCCTCGTCACATCGTAATAGGCATATACACTACTGGCCATTAAAATTGCTACACCATGAAGAAATGCAGATGATAAACGGGTATTCATTGGACAAATATATAATACTAGAACTGACATGTGATTACATTTTCACGCAATTTGGGTGCATAGATCCTGAGAAAACAGTACCCAGAACAACCACATCTGGCCGTAATAACGGCCTTGATACGCCTGGGCATTGAGTCAAACAGAGCTTGGATGGCGTGTACAGGTACAGGTGCCCATGCAGCTTCAACACGATACCACAGTTCATCGAGAGTAGTGACTGGTGTATTGTGACGAGCCAGTTACTCGGCCACTATTGACCAGACGTTTTCAATTGGAGAGAGATCTGGAGAATGTGCTGGCCAGGGCAGCAGTCGAACATTTTCTGTATCCAGAAAGGCCCGCGCAGGAACTGCAACATGCGGTCGTGCATTATCCTGCTGAAATGTAAGGTTTCGTAGGGATCGAATGAAGGGTAGAGCCAGGGGTCGTAACACATCTAAAATGTAACGTCCACTGTTCAAAGTGCTGTCAATACGAAAAAGAGGTGACCGAGACGTGTAACCAATGGCACCCCATACCGTCACGCCGGGTGATACGCCAATATGGCGATGATGAATACACGCTTCCAATGTGCGTTCACCACGATGTCGCCAATCACGGATGCGACCATCATGATGCTGTAAACAGAACCTGGATCCATCCGAAAAAAATGACGTTTTGCCATTCGTGCACCCAGGTTTGTCGTTGAGTACACCATCGCAGGCGCTCCTGTCCGTGATGCAGCGTCAAGGGTAACCGCAGCCATGGTCTCCGAGCTGATAGTCCATGCTGCTGCAAACGTCGACGAACTGTTTGGAAATTTCCCTCATGTCAGCACGTTGTAGGTGTCGCCACCGGCGCCAAACTTGTGTTAATGCTCTGAAAAGCTAATCATATGCATATCACAGCATCTTCTTCTAGTCGGTTAAATTTCGCGTCTTTAGAACGTCATCTTCGTGGTGTAGCAATTTTAATGGCCAGTAGTGTAGTTTTATCTGATACGGTAAACACATAGCAAGAATTCCGGCCACACAGGGGCTCACCGCTGTTTGGCGGGTTCATGCTTGGCTGCCATGAGGTCCCAGCCTTTGCAGCATCTATTCCCTTACGTGCTGCTCTTTATCCCCTCCCTTGGGGAACATGTCTTGGCTGTTTTTGGAAATGTATTCTGAATTTTCGGTAGTCAATATCAGGATACTCTCAACTGTTTTTTTTCCCTTTTTTCTTTCTTCGTTCACCTTCTCCTATACTTTTCCTTCTCCCTATGCGCTCCTGAAGGCCGGCCCACGAGTCTGACGAGTACCAGGTGACTGGGTAACGCCGAATTCCCAGCACTGGGTCAACAGTTAGGGTTGGCACGTACCCCCTGGTACAGGTCAGGCCCAGGGAGGGGTGACTGCCTAAACTGCTGATTGCTCCCTTTGTCAGGTGTTTGGGAGGTGTGACCTCAGATAGGAACAATCACTAAGGCAGGTCAGAACCAGTCATCATCTTCGCACTCTGTGTCAACCAAACGTAAATGGAATAAGCTCCCGATTCAAAGACCCTCCCATCTGCACCATAGTGCCGCATAGTTTCACGTACTGAAGACGGTCAGTCTTTTGCAATGGGAAATCCGTTTCTTATTCAGAAAGGTGTTGACCCAGCTGCTGGCACTGTGAAATCCTGCTCTCGTTTACACAATGGCACTTTGCTTTACGAGACTACTTCTGATTCTCAAGTGCAACTGCTTATCGCCTCACTTCCCCATAGCTATCCTGTTCGCGTCGAGGACAATAGAACTCTGAATTCTTCCCATGGCGTTATTTATACTAGGCTGCTCGATGGTCTGACTGAGGCAGAAATCCAGAGTACCTCTCTGATCAGGGTGTCATTGCAGTCCATCGGGTGATGAAAAGAGGAGATGCATTCTTAGTGCCCACACGCGCTCTTTTTCTAACTTCATACAGTGGTAATTCTGTCCAAGATCAAATCAGGCTATGAAGTTATCACAGTCCGCCCATACATTCTGAATCTGATGCGCTGCTGTCACTGTCATCAATTCAATCACACTTGAATGTCCTTTAGACACCTGGCCAAACGTCCAACCTGTCGTAGTAATGCGACTGTCTGCCTCCTTCCCTCCGCTGCATCAACTGCAGTGGCGACCATGCTGCCTCCTCTCGAAATTGTCCCTTGTATCTCGATGAGCGGGTTGCCCAGGAGACTCAGGTAAAAGAGAAAGTGCCTTAACCAGTATCTCGCAAGTTACTGGCCAGTTGCAAACCCAGCGTTCTGCCATCTAGCACTTACGGTACTGTTCTTGTTACATCTCGCTCCATGATGGACATGGCCACGGAGACGTGCGACCTCGAATTCAGCACTGCAATTGTGAAATCGCCCAGTGTCATGGTGACACTGACACCTCGTCCAGCTGTGCAACAAGCCACCAAACCTTCTCCTCACAGAGCCACGTCACCTGTCACACAAGCAGCAGGCCAGAAAAGACAGAAGGAATACTCCTGCGAAGACTTCCTACGTCCGTCCAGCCAACCATCGCCTCAGTCTTCCTCTGACAACCTGAGAGGCTCCGAGAAGTATTTTCCTTCAGCGACTTGGATATCCTCTTCAATAGTGTCATCACGGGATACCCTCGCCCGGCCGATCCGTTGCGCCGGTACACACAACCAATCGTTTTTCTGCCCTTCACTCCGCAGATCGACGGACCTCTGTAGATCTCAGCTGTATAGGGTAGCCGTGCGGTCTGAGGCTCCTTGCCACAGTTCGCGCGGCTCCTCCCGTCGGAAGACCAAGTCCTCCCTCGGGCATGAGTGTGTGTGTTGTCCTTAGCGTTAGATTAAGTTGTGTGTAAGCCTAGGGACCAATAACGTCAGCAGTTTGGTCCCATAGGAACTTACCACAAATTTCCAAATTTTTCTGTCAATCTCAGGAGCAGCATCCTCCAGCCTCTGGGCCCTACAGTGCTGAGTATTTGGCTCTCGCCAGACGCCGAGGTGAAACTCTTTCATTTTGCCCCTCCTCCATTTTCCGCATTTTGACTCTCCTTAAATGGAATGTTTGTGGCCTTCGATCAAATAGAGGATTTACGGCTGCTCTTATATCACAGTATCTGTTTCTTCTCCGTCTCCATGAAATAAAACTGCGTCCTCAAGACCGGTTTCAGTTCATGCGTTTCTTCCCAGTCCGTTTTGACCTTCCCCCACTAGGACGGCATTCCATCTCATGGGTGTCTTGCCGCTCATAAGGGATGAAGTTCACAGTCAACCCATCTCCCTGACTACCTGGCTTCGAGCTGTTGCAGTTCGCCTTTTCCTTCCTCACTTGACCTTTTACGTTTGTACTGTTTACATCTCTCCATCATTCAATGGCACCAGGGCAGACTTCCTCCAGCTTATTGCACAGCTATTGAGCCCTTTCTAATGCTTGGTAACTTTAATATACCCCATCCTCTTTGAGGCTCTCCCAGAACCTGTCCGAAGTGGCCTCTTCGCTGACCTTCTCAGTCAACTTATCTCCTCTGCCTTAACACAGGAGCACCCACATTCCTTTCAGACTCCACGCACACCTTTTACCATTTGGACCTATCCTTCTGCCTGCCCAGCTTGCCCATCGTCTCGAGTAGTCCTTATTTCCCGACATATACTTGACCGACCATTTCCAATGTGCTATCCATTTTCCGACTCGTAGCCCACCTACCTGCACACCAAAATAGCAGCATACTAAGGCCGACTGGAGGTTTTACTCCTCCCTGGCGATCTTTGACGAACAACATTTCACCAGTTCTGATGACCAGGTAGAATATCTTACAAACCTTATCCTTAACGCTGCAGAACGTTCCATTCCTCGCACTTGCTCTTTACCACGCCATGTCACAGACCCTTGGTGCACTGAGGCAGGCCGCGACGCAATTTGCGCTTGGATATGTGCTCTGAGTTTTCAACCGTCATCCTATAATAGCAAACTGCATTCATTTTAAACAGTTGCGTGAACTGTACCATTGTTTTCTTCAGGATAGCAAAAAAGCTAGCTGCATTTCATTCACCAGTTCCTTTAACAGTTCCACCCCCTCTTCTGTCGTGTGGCCCAACCTCCGACCGCTCTGTGGGACCAAGATCCACTCCCCAATTTCTAGCAGCATACGATGTCATTGTAGACCTTCTTGATATCTCCAACACGTTGGGCAGCCAGTTTGCGGTGATTTCTAGCTCTTCCCTATCACCCCGCCTTCCTCCAACAGAAACGAGCAGAAGAGGCTCAGACGCTACCCTTCTCTTCTCAGAATCGTGAGTGCTACATTGCCGCCTTTGCTAGAGGAAGGTAGATCATGCCCTCACTTCATTCTGATCCTCCGCTCCAGGGCCGGACGATGTTCGTATTCAGCCGTTGCAGCACCTTTCTGTTGCAGGCAGATACTTTCTGCTTCACACATACAACTGCATCTGGGTAGACGGAATATTTCCCAGACGCTGGAGTGAAGCCACTGTCATATCCATGCCTAAGCCCGACAAGGACAAACTTCTTCCTTCTAGCTACCACCCCTTTTCTCTCGTCGGCTGTGTTTGCAAGGCGATGGAATACATGATTCATGCTGGCTGGAATGGTGGCTCGAGTCTTGCATATTACTGATCACTGCACTGTGTGGACTTCGAAAGCTTCGTTCTGCAGTTGACCATCTTGTCACTCTGTCCATCCATGTCATGAATGATTTCCGCGGAAACCCTTGACTGTGACAACGTTTTTCGATCTGATATCCTCCACACTCTCTACACGTGGTGTTTCAGTGGCAAAGTGCCAATTTCCTTCAGCAGTTTTTTAAAGTTGTAGTTTTCTAGGTATATGTGGGTTGTCAGACACCTTTAACCTGGAAACGGTGTGCCTCAAGGTTCCGTCCTGAGAGTCATCCTCTTCGCTATCACCGTTAAACCTGTAGTGACCTGTTTTCCACCCTGTATCTCTGGCTCTCTTTCCGTTAACAATTTTGCCATCTATTGCAGTTCTCCAAGGATTTGTATCAATGAGCGGTTTCTTTAGCGATGTCTCGATCGTCTGTACTCACGGAGTACTCATGGAGAACTCATGAAAAAAACGTTTGTATGAATTTCTGGCGGTGCAGTTGGTTTCTTCCACCATCTTTACATCCTGGGCCTGTTGCTCTTCTGTTCATTGAAACTACAAGATTCCTGCGACTCATGCAAAATTTCTTGGTCGTCCCATGTGTATTACCTGTCAGCCCGCCGTATGCACTTCCTCAATGTCCTGCATGTCCCCAGTGGTACATCTTGTGGAGCAGATCGACCCACCCTCTTCTATTTGTACTGGTCCCTTGTCAGTTCGAAAATGGACTATGGGTGTTTCGTTTATGCATCTGCACATCCGTCCCTCTTATGCCGTCTCAATACTATTCACCATCGTCGCATCCGTTCAGCCGCTGGCACCTTTTACACTAGCTCAGTTGAGAGTCTGTACGCAGAAACAACCGAACTATAGCTGTCTTACCACCGTGACTTTCTCCTCAGCAGATATGCATGCCGTTTGTCATGCATGGCCACCCATGCTATCCCTCCTTCTTCGATGACTCCTTTGATCGCCAGTACGTGGCGTGTTTCTCTTCTATTGCCTTCAGGATTCCACTTCCGGCTCCTGCACCAGCAGCTTAGCTTCACAGTACTTAGTATGTACAAATCCTTCAACACTTGGCTTCGTGCGGCGGCCCGTGTTCATCTTGACCTTCATTCGCTTCCTAAGGGCACTACTCCAGCCTCTCCCTATCGTTCACCTTCATGACCTTCGCACGGAACTTCGCGATAGTTCATTTGTGTCTGTTGATGGCTCTCGGACTGACCATGGTATCGGGTGTGCCTTCATCGTTGGTATCGGCTTCCGGCACACTGCTCACTATTTACAGCAGAGCTCTTCGCCCTCTACCAGGCCACGCAGTACATCCAGCAAACATAGGCTTTTGAATTGTCATCTGCTCCGACTCCCAGTGCCCTTCAAAGCCTCCGTGTGCTGTACACCGTCCATCGTTTAGCGCAAAGTGTCCAGGAAAGTTGTTACTTGCTCACTCTTGATGGAGCAACTATGATGTTTATGTGGGTTCCTGGTCACGTCGGTCTGACAGGAAACGAGGCCACTGACGCTGCTGCCAAGGCTGCTGCCGTCTGTCAGCAGGTGGCGTCACTTCGGCATCACCACTGGTTCTCTCTCCATGGGAACAACCTCCGGGTTATTAAGGCTCTTCCAGTGGCTTGGACGACCTCCTCTCAGCCCTCTCGCCGTGAGATCACAATTGGTTCGCCTCTTACTTTAAGAACAGAAAGCAGAAGGTAATTCTCCGCAATATTGAGAGTGGTAGTGATGTTCAGTCCCATGGGGCACTGTTAAGTGGGGCATTCCACAAGGGTCGGTGCTGGGGCCACTGCTGTTTCTTATTTATATAAATGATATGCCTTCTAGTAATACAGGTGATTCAAAAATATTTCTGTTTGCTGATGACACCAGCTTGGTAGTGAAGGATCTTGTGTGTAATATTGAAGCAGTATCAAGTAATGTAGTTCATGAAATAAGTTCATGGCTTGTGGAAAATAATTTGATGCTAAATCACAGTAAGACTCAGGTTTTTACAGTTTCTAACTCACAGTTCAACAAGAACCGATATTTTGATCAGACAGAATGGGCATATTATGAGCGAAACGGAACAGTTCAAGTTCCTAGGCGTTCGGATAGATAGTAAGCTGCCGTGGAAAGCCCATGTTCAGGATCTTGTTCAGAAACTAAATGCTGCTTTATTTACCATTAGAACAGTATCTGAAATAAGTGACAGTTCAACACGAAAAGTAGTCTACTTTCTACTTTGCATATTTTCATACGCTTATGTTGTATGGTTTTATCTTTTGGGGTAATTCTTCTGATTCAAAAAGGGTATTTTTGGTTCAAAAACGGGCTGTTCGAGCTATATGTGGTGTAAGTTCGAGGACCTCTTGTCGACCCCTATTCAATAGTTTGGGAATTCTGACATTGCCCTCACAGTATATATTTTCTTTAATGTCGTTTGTTGTTAGCAATGTTAGCTTATTCCCAAGAGTTAGCAGCTTTCACTCAGTTACTACTAGGCAGAAATTAAATCTGCATGTGGAATGCACTTCCTTGACTCTTGTGCAGAAAGGAGTGCAGTATTCTGCTGCATCCATTTTCAATAAGCTACCGCAAGAACTCAAAAATCTTAGCAGTAGCTCAAACTCTTTTAAGTCTAAACTGAAGAGTTTCCTCATGGCTCACTCCTTCTATTCTGTCGAGGAGCTCCTGGAAGAGCTAAAAAATTAAGCAAATTCCAGTGTTACATTGTTGATTTTCTTTATTTAAACTTACGACTTGTCGCCTGAATATGTTTCTTATATTTCATTTTATCTGTTTCTACAATCGTGTTATAATTTCATGTATTGACTCTTTCCATGACCATGGAGACTTCTCCTTGATTTGGTCCCACGGAACAGTAAATAAATAAATAAATAAAAATAAATTTTCTCACGGATTGCCCTTTCTATAACGACTTACGTTCTCGTTTGTGTTTGCCGTCTGAGTTACCGGCCTTTTTAGCGAACGACGCGCGGGCTGTCGACCACGTTTTACTTTTTATCCGTCGTAGCAACATGGCGAAGGTCGTTTAATTTTTAATTTAGGACCTCCGTTTCTCTATGTCGTACTTTATAGGCATTTCTCCACGTCCCTGCTTTTAGCTCTCGTCTCGTCCGTCAATGGGGATTAACGTATAATCGTTTTTAACTCGTCTCTTTGTCTTCGTGTTCTACAGTTCTGACATGGGTGCGCATGACCCTAGTTGTTTTTGAGCCCTAAAACAAAACAGAAAAACACGATTCTGGGGTCACTGCAACGGTTGAGATCAACAGCATTTTTTCACCAATTCAACTTAATGACGCGCTTTGGTCACCTCAGTGCAGACTGTCTTTAGGTGGAAATCATTTAGTGGTGGCTTAGTAAAAAATTGTTTGGTCGTACGCAGTTCTTTGTACTTCCAATGAAACACCACATTTTTGGTATACTGTAGGTATAGCTTAAAGAAATTATACGTTTTATGCAAAGTACTGCAAAGTGAACCAGCGTTAGATCCGATGAAGGACCTGTTTTGTGGTGTGGTCATTTTGCACTGTACATTTGTACAATCGCTTTAAAACCTTTTCTTTTTATTCTTCAGACAAGGGATTTAATCTGTTTTCAATTTAACGTAGGAGCTTTTTAGGAGACAAATCATAAGCCGGGCGTTTTCGGTGAAACTCGATCGATGAGAGAGGTATCCACAAAAAATTGAAACAGAAAATTTTGTGTACGCCTTATCTTATGCGTACTTCCTTGTTGTATGTAAGGGTGTGTCAATTCATGTTACACACATATAGAGTTTCTGGAGGGGACTTAGCACATAACATTCTACAGACGAACCCATGTCAAGAAACGTAATCTAACGATGCTACAGGGTCTCAAAATTATAGGCGCCTAGTAACATCAATGAATGACGTTTTCCGGACATGGGCTCCTGTGTAAAACTTGATCTGTTAACTCCCCTCTACAACCTCCTTAAAACATTCTGACAGCCAAGTGTGGAACCAGGTGTCTCAGTCCTCATTGCGTCTGCCTCACCAAAAACTGCGGCATGGGAGCATATTTGCGTTTTTTGTGCTGAAAGAGAGTAGCAGAGAGTCACTGACAGTTGAATAGAGAGAAGACATGTCAGTGGGAAATAAAGATGGAGGAGACAGTGATGGTAGGAGAGAGCTAGTGGTAGTGAAAGAGAAAGAGATTGATGAAAGAGAAGCGATGGGAGCAAAAGAGGAAACAGTGGTAATTGAAAAGGGCGATGAGGTGATGTACAGGTTTACTGGGTCTACATTCCAGCCCCCCCCCCCTCCCCCTCCCTTTAATACTGCCAAACTCTGATGATGTGTAGGTGTAGGGGAGGGCAAATTTGGGACAAAATTTCAAATACGTTGGTGTAGGGAAAAAAGTTGGACACCCCCCCCCCCTGCCCACACACACACAGACACAAAAAAAATTGTACTGCAAGGTTTGGTGCAGGCAGGGACAGTGGGAAAGAAAGGCAAAAAGAGACAGTAAATGAGAAAGGAAAGAGTGGCAGTGAGACATGCTATAAACACAGGAGACAGTGCAAATGAGAGATAGGAGACAGTGATGATGGGACGGAATGGCAAAAGGAACCATTTTAAGTGAGAATGGTGACACAGTCAGTGTGATAAAAAGAAACAAGTGCACACAGAACAAAAGAGAGGATTCTACATGTCCGCCAATCACCAGTTTGGAGTGGAGAGAGGGGAGGACGGGTGTTAAAGTGTACTGGTCTAGGATCGCGACCCCTGGAGAATGTGTAGAGAAGGGACAACAGACTAACGGAAAAGAAAGACAATTGCAATGGGAGAGTAAAAGATCGGTATTGTGAAACAGTGACAGAGAAAGTAACAGACAAGGAGATAAACATGTGAATACAGTGACAGTGGCAGGGACATGTTATCGATTGTTAAATCCTTTGATCCACGTGCGGCGAAATGCCGAGAGTAATATAAACTGCCTGAGAGAATTGGACGTTCCGTGCTGCGGACGCATCTCTGTGGAATAAGTAACCAAAGATGTACTGTATATTGGGAGGCTCTGTGTAAATCGATTACAGGGATCGGATGTGTTTTATGTTGGAGAGATTTTGCTATTGTTGTGCGATGCTTTTTAAGCTCCATTGTGAATGTTTAGTTAGTCGATGGTACAATAAGCAACTTCAACAAAATAATACTCATTCAAGGTGTGTATATATCAATTTATAAAAGATTTTTCAAACATTCTTCGGATATCATGTGGCGTAGGTCGATCCGAGGTGCCGTGTGGCATGATAGTGCGAGCCAGCATCTTTTCACGGTCAGTATTCTTCGAGAGAAATAGACTTTTCGTTAATAAAAAATGTTAGACACATCAATCCATACGCATCATACCAACATAACACATAGCACTTAGTTGTACGATCTTCGTAGCGAAATAAACATTTCATACATTTCAGGTGGAGCAGTTCCGGCGAGGAGTGTCCACGAGATCGACGCTCCGGGACATATATCTAGCTCTCCTGTGGTATTTAAAAGCAAAGACTTATATTCTTTAGCTTTTAAAAGACTGAAGCTAAAACCTAAATAAAACCACTAGAAAACATAACTAAAAATACCAAAAATAAATAAAAAGCACAGAATTTTCTTAAACAAAATTTCTTAGATAAATTAATTAATTAAATTCAAATATAATAAAGACAGAAAGCAGAAAGCACCAATGGCAAAAAAAGAAGGCAGCGGGAGAGATTTTAAAGAGTGGTAGTGAGAGAGGTTTAATCATAAAGACAGACTTTGTTAAAGTATTTACAGAGTTCTGTGTTAAATGACCACGGAGAATTTTGCATACGAGAAATTTTGCTGAGGAAGGCTGAATGGGAAATGGGGCAGTTGGTTCCCCACCTTTGTCAGTCTTCTAAAGAGGAGCATATTCACCATTTTTAGTCACCGACATGAGAGTTTACCCACTGGTTTCTATAGCTTTGTCTTTTATATTATTCTCATAGTTCCGTGTGGCACATCTCATTGACGTGTGCCTCATTCTCTCTAGACTTTTTTCTTTTAATTTCGTGTAGCATTTATTTTGTGAAGTGGTTTGTATTTGTTCCAGTTAGAGTTTAAATGTACTAATGTTTGAAAAAAACTACTGCAAATATTATTTTTATAATCAGCTTACAAGCGATTTATTTTTTCAGGGGAGGGAATGAAATTTTCGGGATTACCTGTAAACCGATTATCTGAGGCGCTAACAAATACATCGATCGTTTAAGCCTTTAAGGGAATATGGTAATCGATACAGCACTTCACAGAGACAGCAGACTCATTAAGTATATTGACTCATCTTTCAATTAAGTTTCCGCTGGTTGTTGGTGACATAATGGTCGATCTGGATCCGCATGGTCATTCATTTCGCGAAAATCGCAGAGCAAAGAGAACGACTGAGTAGGCTCACGACGGTCATGGCTTAATGGGAGGATCGACAAAACTCCGGAGGGATTATCGAGGCCTGTCGACGTCAATAAAATCGGCTCCCTCTCTGGCGGACCTGGCAGCTGTGTCGATAGCGCAGCTTAATGGAGTGCACTTTGGTGGAGGGATGAAAAAAGAGCGGATAGCATTGTCATTATTCAGACGGGGGAGCCTTTCATCCCGGACCGCCAGCGAATAAAGGGCGGATTGTGTGCCCCACGGCAGCACTGGACTATTGCCGGCGATATAGGCGGAGCACCTGACTTCGATGTGCTTCGTCAACCGACATCCTGATCTCCACTATCATCTTTCGTAAAAATTATGCGTTTCTTTTCTTAGTGCAGGCACGTGTTGGTTTTCTTTCTCATTATTGTCACTTTTCACCGGCACAGAAGCGATCTGGCAGCAGACTGTAACTGCTCTCTTCACCGACTATGCTGAATCAAAGTATCACGTATACCGCCCATGCAGGGACTGATTGCCATCTGGAACTGATTGCCATCTGGACACGACGTGGTAACGAAAGTAGTGCCTTCTACACACACCCTCTTACCGCTGTTCCTACCACCATGCCGTCAATGCACAAAATAAATTCTGCTTTCGAGTCTTCTTCTAAAAAGTTTGTTACATCTACTGTATAATTTTGGAACGTGTAGGAGTCCTAGTGTCTTTACGAGAACCCCATTCGTCTGCACAATTGTCACTGAGATTTGAACGCCACTGTTTATTTTCGTATAAGAAATTACTCTCAGTAGCGTCTCTCTCTCTCTCTCTCTCTCTCTCTCTCTCTCTCTCTCTCTCTACCTGGTCCTTTCTTTCAATTTTCCCATCAGTTTTCTTCAATTTTTTCAGTCGAACTCTTTCTTGAGATCAACGAAGACTGCGTGTTTTCTTCCACCTTGCTGTGCCAGTGTGTCCCTTGCCCTGTCCGCTAAGTATTTCGCTGCCTGTACCGTGCTCCTGCTCTTCATAAGCCCACATTGGCATTCCGGAATGTTTCCTTCGGTTCCCTCGCCTAGTCTTTTGTTGAGGATTTTGAGAAACACTTTGAAGGCAGTGTTTCCTAGCACCACACCGCTGAACGAATCTGGGGATGCCCTGTCTCCCTTATGCATTTATACCTACATCCTGTACATTCTCTGCAAGTCACCGTACGGTGCGTGGCGGAAGGGGCCCTGTACAACTATTAGTTATGTCCTTTTCTGTGCCGCTCGCAAATAGAGCGAGGGAAAAATGAGTGCCTATTTGCCTCTTAACGAGCCTTAATTTCTTTACATTATCTTCGTGGTCCTTACATGAAATAAACGTTGGCCGCGGGAGAATCGTTCCAGTCAGCTTCAAATGCACGTTCTCTAAATTTTCTCAGTAATATTCCTAGAAAAGAAGGTCGCCTTTCCTCCTGCGATTCCCATTTGAGTTCCCGAAGTATCTCCGTAACACTTGCATGTTGTTCGAACCTATCAGTAACAAATCCCTTTGTATAGCATCTTAATTAACACTGTTTCCCAGCTTTCAGAGACTTTTCCTACCTGTGTGCACTTTTCATCAGGTTCTTTTATAGTTCCTCCACGCTGTCAATGAAGCCTCTGAGATGTTCCATGTCAATGTTGTCTAGATCCGCTGCTTTCTTGTTTTTTCCTCCTGTGATTCCTTGCATTAGTTCTGTAGTTGTTACTAATTCAAAGTAGTGTGTGGTCTCCGTTGTTTCCATTCCATAAGCCTGGTCTTTGTTCTGTTTACTGTCTTTGTGAGAACTGCGTTCCTCACTTTTTCATGGGAATTTCTCATCTTGTCTGTGATATTTTCTGCCTCATTGCTGTCAGTGGGTCTGATACTTCATCCATTGCCAATTTTCTAGCCTCCTCCTTGATACTTTCGGCTGTGGCGAAGAAGACCTTTCATACAAATACCGGCATTCGATGGAAAGACTCCACAAAATCACATTGCTCGGCATAACCACATTCTTCAGTAAACTGACAGATTCTGGCGTAATATATGCGGAGTGTGAGGAGGCGGTGAATGTTTGGCAGGAATTCGACATCTCTCATTTAGGAGGAAGTGCTGGATTATAAATGGACGCTGATGTATACCTGCTGACAGGCATTTTAGAAAAATTCCGAAGTGCATGCCTAGGCACACACTCTCTGATGCCTTTTATAAAACCACACCAGGGTTTCGGTGGGGCACAAGGTTAAGGAAGACGCATGTCAACGTCGAGCTGTTGACCGCTGTTGATATGCTGCTCTACTTCGAACACAGTATTTGCGAGCGCCTTTTTCAGTGTGTGCAGAGGTATGCCAAGGCTAATAACCTGCAAATAAGTGAGAAGTAGTACAGATCATCTGACGATTTAATTGAAATTCTGTGCTTTAATGTGTACGACATCTACAGGTATGTCCTGCAACAATGTTTCCAGTTTGTAGTTTTAGAGAGTATCGTGAAATTCATTTAGTTTACCGTTGAGATGGATGTTATGGCGCAAGAGTTTACATCGCCAGAAAGATATCAAACTGGTAACGAGACAAACGCTTTGAAATATCAGCTGTTGAAGTAACAGAGCTTACATTAATAAGAAAATAATAATTTTATATGTATACGATCACCCACTAGCAGTGTTCAAGGTTTTCTTACTAAATTAACAGGAATTCAAGATAAAATCTCAGCAACAAAAGTTAACAGAATTTCGCGTGAAAATATAAACGAATACACAAGCACCGGAAAAGCAACTAGTAGCACCCATATAAAAATCATTCATAATTTCGACATGTCCTGGTTCGTCAAAAGTGCAACAAGAATAACTACAACGATAAAACTGGTTCTCGACCTTGTGGCTCAAATATGGACACGATAAACTGGGATGTAGCTGTGAAAGATCTTGGTCTCTGAGACCATTTGTGCGAAATAATAACAACAAATTCAGATGCAGGAAATGCATCTAAACTGCAGGCCTAAGAGAGACTTTTATCAGAAGACAAAATGCAATATTTTTCAATGAATCTAGCAAACGAAATTTGGGGTGAAGTGTCTAGAGAAACCAATGTAAATGCGAAATCCTGTAAGTTCTAAAGATTATTTTAATTTTGGAAAAACAATTCAAAAATACCGTCGTCATCAAGCAACAATGTTTCACGACAATCACCTAGAAACAAATACTAGAAAGTCCTCACAGACCCTTACGTCTTAACAAGCCAGTGCTCCTAAATTACTACTATAGATACACAAAAATTTACAGAATGATGCTGTTTGCTCTAAAGAAAGAGTCACTTAATGAAAAAGGATATGCAGTGCATAGAATAAAATCAAGGCAGTGCGAGATGTTATTAAACAGGAAACAGTGATAGCCAAACAAAAGCATAATAACATACAGTGGAGGGCGCTCATGCAATTAATGATTCACACCAACGAGCAAACTATGTGAATCTTCGTTCTTCAAGTATTGCAAATAAAATACAATAAACATTCCCAAAAACAAATTTAGGAACTATAAATAAGTGTGAAGTAAGTACAAAGATGTTCTTACCAACAACAGAGCACGGAGTACGTAAAACTAAAGCTGAAGTATAAATAGTCAACAGGCTTAGATCAACACCAATATACAAGGTGTTACAAAAAGGTACGGCCAAACTTTCAGGAAACATTCCTCACACACAAATAAAGAAAAGATGTTATATGGACATGTGTCCGGAAACGCTTAATTTCCATGTTAGAGCTCATTTTAGTTTCGTCAGTGTGTACTGTACTTCCTCGATTCACCGCCATGATTTCGTACGGGATACTCTACCTGTGCTGCTAGAACATGTGCCTTTACAAGTACGACACAACATGTGGTTCATGCACGATGGAGCTCCTGCACATTTCAGTCGAAGTGTTCCTACGCTTCTCAACAACAGATTCGGTGACTGATGGATTGGTAGAGGCGGACCAATTCCGTGGCCTCCACGCTCTCCTGACCTCAACCCTTTTGTCTTTCATTTATGGAGGCATTTGAAAGCTCTTGGCTACGCAACCCGGTACCAAATGTAGAGACTCTTCGTGCTCGTATTGTGGACGGCTCTGCTACAATACGCCATTCTCCAGGGCTGCATCAGCTCATCAGGGATTCCATGCGACGGAGGGTGGATGCATGTATCCTCGCTAACGGAGGACATTTTGAACATTTCCTGTAACAAAGTGTTTGAAGTCACGCTGGTACGTTCTGTTGCTGTGTATCTCCATTCCATGATTAATGTGATTTGAAGAGAAGTAATAAAATGAGCTCTAACATGGAAAGTAAGCGTTTCCGGACACATGTCCACATAACATATTTTCTTTCTTTGTGTGTGAGGAATGTTTCCTGAAAGTTTGGCCGTACCTTTTTGTAACACCCTGTATGTGCCCAAAGAATGCATAGTGTCTACGTGCTCCCTTAACAAACATTCGCCTTAGAGAACTTTCCAGATAATTTGCAATAAACAGGAACTGTGTATCTGCTACAAAAGATATGGCGGGAGATATAGAAAAAACATAGGCAAATTTTCCTGTTGTCATCTTTCTCAGAATTTATAGAATCAGTTATGAGAGATTAACGAATCACCTGAATAAAAACAAAATTCCGAGCGAATCACAGTTTGGACTCTGAAGCGATAGGAATTCAAAATATAGTATTTGTTGGTCTTGACAAGGAATAGTGCGTCGCAGACTTATTCCTACATGTTTCTAAGGCCTGTGATGCGGCTGAACATAAGGCTGTACTTAGTAAGATATAATCATTAGTAATAAGTTCTGATTATAACTAAGGGATGAGGTACAAATGATAGAGATGACATAAACGTTCAAGTAAGGTTATTCTCGTAGTGCAAAACTTATAGGAACCTAAATACACTAAGACGCCTCAATACACCTCTATTAGGCAGGACAAGGAAGGCGTGGGCAAACAGATATTGACAATCGTTCGTTAATGAACTTCTGAACTAGAGTCTACTAAAATTATAAATTCCACATAGTGCATCAAATTAGCAAAATTAAAAGGATAGCCCCCAAAACCATGGGATTTAGTTACTAATTTCCAAACTAACAGCAATGCAAAGCAGAGAGTTAGAGATGATGAAATTTACCAAATATGTTTTACAGCAGTTAGTATTTGAGAACAAAATTACGTAATTTCAACAGGGTAGGCCTTTAAATAAAATCAAACACCACTTAAAACCGCTAGCAGAGCATGAATTAATTTACATAAACTCACGGTAACATCCAACTGAATCTTGACTGGGCACATTCACCGACATTTCCTCATTACAGTGACATCCGTTTTACGAAGAATATTTATCACAAACAGTGTATTGAAGCTTTAGGTTTCTCGGTGAAATGAACAGACTCCGTGAACTACTACATAAAAGAAAGATGCCATGTTATCTCTCTCTGACCCCTTGTCTTTATCTCGTTGCTTTGCTCCTGTCTTGTCTTGTGCTGTTCCTCTGTATGCCCTTCGGTGTACAGAGACTTGCTGCCCATTCATGTAAGTTGAATTACCGTAAAATGATAACTATCAGCGTTGAATTTTAAAAAAAAGTTCTTGCTGCGAAACGGAAACCGTTTCCTCACCTTACCATCTATTTAATTGTGGCCAATGCTTCGTACGGGTGGAAGCTCGTGTGGTATTTTAATTTACTTCCAAAAGTAGCTTAAAATTAGGTTTTTGATTTTTCACGCTCTACATTCTGAACAAGCTGCATTTTAAAGTTATTTACGAAGTCTGATTTTCAGTTAACGCAGCACGGTTATCTTTGATTGTTGGAAATTTATCTCTACATAAAACCACACTAGCAGAAGCTTGCATTATATTTGGCTTGAGCCTCACGAAGCAATATCTCAGAATGAAATTTTCAATTTATTCCGAGTCAGATAGAAAAATGTTTAATATCCATTCCAGAGATAAGCAGTAAAATATATCTATGATCCCAGAATAATAATGCCTAACATCGCGATATATTCACTTTACGTAAAGGATATATTTGAAGCGGAACTTCCATTATTAAATGTCGGGAGGGACACAACAAATGAAAAACATCAAGCACAACAGAAACAAAAGACAAACAAACGTCGGCTGAAGTGGCCGAGCGGTTCTAGGCGCTACAGTCTGGAACCGCGAGACCGCTACGGTCGCAGGTTCGAATCCTGCCTCGGGCATGGATGTGTGTGATGTCCTTAGGTTAGTTAGGTTTAAGTTGTTCTAAGTTCTATGGGACTGATGACCTCAGAAGTTAAGTCCCATAGTGCTCAGAGCCATTTGAAACATTTTTGACAAACAAACACACAACACTTGGCAACATTGCACACCAAAAGCACACATATGTTGTTCACCAAATGGAAGTGAAACTGAAACATGCAACGTTACAAGTGTGTATGAATAGGGTGACCAGATGCAACTGTTTAAAAAGGAGGACAAACAGCTTCAAAAAGGAGGATAAAGGAAGAAAAAAGAGGACACATCTAACGGGTCAACTGCAGATGAGGATACCACCCGTCATCTTTGGACAAGTCACGTGACTGCCGGGAATTACCGGTAAAACTAGTAGTTAATTGTTACTGATGGTCAGGTGGTGGTTAACTGAGCAATATAAAAAAAAAATTAAAAACATTGATTGTGGTGACAGTGTGGTGTCAATTGTTTTCTTATGTCAACAACACGGAATTGCTTAGAAAGCGAAAAACGTAAGACCATTCGTCTCCCTTCATTCGACGCACCGCTAGAAACATCTATTATTCAAGCAGCAGCTGACGACATGTAAACTACACTTTAACCTTCCGAATACAAATAAATTGAATGACTATGAAACAATGAAATAAAACCATGCCAGCTAATCTGTCGAGTTATTTCTTACCTTAATTGGCCACTGAGACGTACGTTGTAGCTCCACATATCTTACATTCCGCTTCAAATTCATTTCTCCCTTTCTTAAAGCCGGATATTTGCAGGAAAGGACATCAGAAAATGTACACTTTCGTTTAGGCATAGCCAATTTTTTTACGTAACTCAGTCGGTTAAAAATTTCAGTCACAAATCACACGTGCACTACAGGAAGCCAAGCCACTACAAAGTGAAGATACGAAACGAAAATTTTAAATAATCGATATTTGCATTCGCTTATAGGTAGATCAACGATAACATCAACGATCCTGGTACCACCTACTAACACCGCCTTCGTGCGGGTTTATCACGAAGGCAGTGCCAATAGTTAAAGTATTTAGGAAAAGAGCAATAGAACTGGACGAATTGTAAATTTAACTGTATTACGCTCAACTTTGCGAAAAATCCGGACACTGTAAAAATCCGCCCGGACCCCGGACAAAGAGCTAAAAAGGAGGACATGTCCGGATTAATCCGGACGTCTGGTCACCCTATGTATGAAACAACGCCAGCTGGAGTACGAAGAACAACGAATACATCTCCAGGAACACACACATGTGTTAACAGCGCTGGAAATCGTAACACCGAACGATTTATTCCCAATACGATACTTGTGCTACAAAAGTTGCTTCTAATCTAAAAACCAAGAGAAAAACACGATAAAATGTAATATATCAGCATATTATATCTATCACATAATACGTTTATTGTATGTATAAAAAGAAACATGTATTTCAGGGCACTCATTATGCTTCCCAAATAAATGAATCGAAACGCTTATGGCAATAAACAAACTGCCTTTATTTAGTTGCATAGACGGTACGTACCTCCACGAATGAAATTTTGATAAATCCTATAAAATAATACATAGAAAATTAAGTGTGACAAATATACATTAACCAGGATGACAATTTTCAAGATGTACAAAAGTTACTTACGTAAAATTACATTGCTAAAAAGCGATGGTAAGAATTTAGAGCAGCTACGTTCAAGTAAAAAATGAAATAAAGACTTCCTGCCTTTGCCACGTGTACCTAGCTGGGAAAATCATCAGACTGATCGGCCCAAGGGCTAGTTCAAAAAATTATTTACGACAGCACGACTGCTTTATACAAGAAAAAGGTTAAAAGAAGAGGCCTATGTTGCGTATCTTGAGCTCACTAACATTTTTAAACTGGCTAATCTTAAGAGCTTTTTATCTGTAAAAAAGCCTTTTAGTAGTTTCAGAGGTGTGAGCATACATTGTTTAACAGAATTCTGAATAAGACTGATATAGAGTTTACATCAGAAGAAATTGTCTTGTTGAAAAAAGGACTAAAATACAAATAAATGCCTAACCTGTCAGATTAAAATGTTGTAGAAAATATGATTCTGGATCTCAAAATGGGTCTTGATAGCGTCAAAGTAGACGTTTCTCAACAAACGAGTGAAACTCATGACGTATGTAGTGTTTTTGATAAACATGCAGTTAAAAATTCCTGTCAGTATAATTGTTATAACAAATTCATTAAAATATTAATGACAGGCTAAAAGAGAACGAAGTCTGTGTAACTAAATGTGGCAAAGTGAATGCTGTAATTATTGCTACTCAGAACGAATATGTGTCTACAATATTAAAAGTTTTTGGAGGAGAATATTGTTTCCGAGTTCGATGAGGATCCGAACTTCATGATGCAAAAAGAATTTAAGCTTACCGTTAACAGCTCTACGCATCTGCTCAAACTGTTTCATAAAAAACAGCTTATTAATACAAATATACAGGTCTAAAAATGGCGTTCCCAGTTTAAAGTGCATAAGTCACCATCCGATACGTTCGATCTTGAACAGTATGAACAGTGCATATCATGAGACATCAAGGTTTCTTCACGAAAAACTTAAAAAAAACTCTGTTTTCCCAAGTGATTATTCTGTCGTCAGCAGTCAAAATCTACCGTCAGTAACCTCAAAGACTGTACACAGAAAGCGGCTACACGGGTAGCGGTGGCAGTGTGGAAGGGACTGGGCGGTTTTTTAGGTTAAAGGGTCTCAGAAAACCACAGAAAGGGCGTCTGTCTAAAAGGGGGCAAGTAAAACACAGTAAGGTAATTGTAGAAACGATCGGTATTGTAGTTGTAATTTGTCGTAGCTGTGTTGGGAAAGAACCAAAGCTCCAAGCCCTAATAGAAAGTACTGAAGCTCAAGTAGTTATAGGTAAGGAAAGCTTGTAAAAACCGGAAATAAATTCAGCTGAATTTTTTTCAAAGGACCTAACAGCATTCAGAAAGGATAAATTAAATACAGTTGGTGGTGTAATATTTACTGCTGTCAGAAGTAATTTACCTTGTAGTGAAATTGAAGTTGATACTTCCTACGAAATGGTATGGGTAGAGGTTATACTTGACAATCGGACTGAACTATTAATTGGATAGTTTTACCGACCCCCGACTCAGAAGATATTGTTGCTGACGAGTTCAAAGAAAACTTGAGTCTCATTTCAAATAGTTACCCCACTCATACAATTATGGTCGGTGGTGACTTCAGTCTACCCTCGATATGCTGGAAAAATTATGCGTTTAAAGCCGGCGGAAGGCATAAAACGCCATCCGAAATTGTATTGAAAGCTTTCTCAGAAAATTATTTTGGACAATTAGAAGCGTAAATGGTTGCGAAAGCAACAAATAATCCAGGACAAATAGGGAGTATCATGACGAATACAGGGATTAGCGACCACAAGGCAGCTGCTGCTAGGGTGAATACCGTAACACCTACACCCATCAAAAAGAAACACAAAGTACATCAATTTGAAAAATGCTCATAAAAATGTTCTTAATGCCTTTTCAAGAGACAGTCTCAACTCATTCCGATCTGATCACGTAAGGGTCGAAAATATGAGGAATGATTTCAAAGAGATAGTATCGACTGCAATTGAGAGATACATGCCACAGAAATTAATAATTGATGATACTGATCCCCCATGGTACACAAAACGTGTCAGATCGCTGTTGCAGAAGCAACAAAAATAGCATGTCTCTATCACGTAATCGAAATTTAGTGGATAAAGAACGCAAAATCAACAAGTTTGGCAAAGTTTTGCCGAAGTTCGAAATATAGCGCATACTTCAGTGCGAGCTGCTTTTAATAATTTCCACAATGAAACTCTCTCTCGGAATCTGGCAGAAAAACCAGAGAGATTCTGGTCATACATAAAGCACACCAGTGGCAAGACGCAATCAATACCTCCACTGCATGATAACAACGGTGAACTCACTGATGACAGTGCCACTGAAGCAGAATTATCACGATTTTTCAAAACTCCTTCACCAAAGAAGAGAAGTAGATACTCCTGAATTCCAATCAAGAACAACTGCCAAGATGAGAGACAGCAGCTTAAATCACATAATAAAGGCAAGGCCTCCGGTCCAGACTGTATACTAGTCAGGTTCCACTCTGAGAATGCTGATACAACAGCTTCATACTTCACAATTATATACAAGCACTCGCTCACAGGAAGTTCCGTACCTTAAGACAAGAAAATTGCTCAAGTCACACCAATACCCAAAAAGGGAAATAACTGTAATCCGCTGAATTACAGGCCCATATCACTAACGTCGATTTGCAGTAGGGTTTTGTAACATATACTGTGTTCGAACATTATGAAGTACCTCGAAGAAAACGATTTATTGACACATAATCTGCACGGATTCAGAAAACATCATTATCGTGAAACACAACTAGCTCTTTATACTCATGAAGTAAAACGACAGAGGATGTCGAATTGACTCCATATTTTTAGATTTCCTGAAGGCTTTCAACGCCGTTCTTCACAAGCGTCGTCTAACCAAACTGCGCGCCTATGGAATATCGCCGCAGTTGTGCGACGGTGTTATGGTTTCCTGTCAGAAAGATCACAGTTCGTAGTAATACACGGAAAATCATCGAGTAAAATGGAAGTAATATCCGGCGTTCCGCAAAGAAGTGTGATAGGCCCCCTATTGTTCCTGATCTATATTAACGACATAGGGGACAATCTGAGTAGCCTTATCAGATCGTTTGCAGATCATGATGTCACTTACCGTCTTGTAAAGTCATCAGATGACCAACATGAATTGCAAAATGATTTAGATAAGATATCTGTAAAGGGCGAAAAGTGGAAACTGACCCTGAATGAAGAAAAGTGTGAAGTTATTTACGTGAGTACTAAAAGAAATCCGCTAAATTTCAATTATGTGATAAATCACACAAATCTTAACGCTCTAAATTCAACTAAATACTTAGGGATTAAAATTACAAATAACGATCACATAGATAATGTTGTGGGTACAGCAAGCCAAAGACTGCAATTCATTGGCAGAACACTTAGAAGGTGCAACAGGTCTACTAAAGAGACTGCTTACACCAAACTTGTCCGCCCTGTTCTGGAGTATTGCTGTGCAGTGTGGGAACCGCATCAGAAGGGACTGACGGTTGACATCCAAAAAGTTCAAAGAAAGGCGGCTCATTTTGTATTATCGTGAAATAGGGGAGATAGTGCCACAGACATGATACGTGAATTGGGGTGGCAATCATTAAAACAAAGGAGTTTTTCGTTGCGACGGGATCTTCTCACGAAATTTAAATCACCAGTTTTCTCCTCCGATTGCAAAAACATTCTTTTGGCACCCACCTACATAGGGAGGAATGATCATCACGATAAAATAAGAGAATTCAAGGTTCGCGCAGAAAAATTTAAGTGTTTGTTTTTCGCGCGCGCCCTTCGAGAGTGGAACAGTAGAGAGCCAACTTGAAGGTGGTTCATTGAACTCTCTGGCAGGCACTTTATTTTGAATAGCAGAGTAATCACGTAGATGTAACTGTAGATTGTGATCAAGATACAAAATTATTTTCACTACACATTACCAACCTATTTACTAACTTACCTGTTCAAACAACCATTCACATCGTTGGAAAAAAAAAACCTATGTATTTTTAAGGAAGATAATTCCGATGAGCAAATCACTGATGTAATTCGTTTCCTGGAAGTAAAACAAAATAAACTTGTTTGTTTTCAATCGCAAATTCTTCAACAATTTTTCAGTTGATGATATTGGTATTTTGTCTTATTCTCGGTAAGTTGACATTATTTTGACCATATACAGTGGTTCCGTGAGGAATTGAGCATTTGTTTGAAATGTTTGAGTCTTCATGAAGAAGTCAGCTTCACTTGTAAATTAGAAAATAACAGCCATCAGTTTAATCACCTGAACCTCAGTATTGCTATTGCTATTGACGACAGGCTGATTTTCTTTCGGTATTTTTCTAAAAGCCACTAATACAGATCAAATTGTGTCTGCTAGTTCAGTGCATCCTCATTCCCATAAGAAATCGTTTTTACATTCAGCCATTCATCGTGCAGTTTCCGTAGCTTTGCCACCTGACATACTTAAGGAAAAGGTGAATACAATAAAAAATATTGCAGTTAAGACCTGATTAGGAATGAAATGGAAACCTCTGTGAAAATCCGATGGAATTTTGCACGCGTGTGCTGGGCAGTGTCCTTAGGGTGTCGATCGCTTCACATCGCTCTTTTCAGTTTAGAGTGCAGAGTGATCACGGAGAAATGCCTAAAACAACAGTGTCACCCGCCAGGTACGTAAATATCGAGAGAGATTTCGCCTGAAGCTATGCAGCTCACATAACATAAATGTTATGCTTTTCTTTCTTCAAGACAATTTTCAATGGGCAATGAACACGCTTCTGCAGCATTTTCTATGGGAAGTGTTTGATCACCCACAATACAGCCCTTGATTGGCTCCCTCTATTGTCCATCTCTGCTCCCTTCATTGTTCATCTCTGCTCACATGAACCGCTGGCTACGAATACATTTTGACGCAAACAACGAAAGGCAGACCAGCGTAGAGACTTGGCGGAAAGGACAGGGGGCTGCATTGTGACGAGGGTACTGCAAAGTTTGTACAACGGCACGACAGATGTCTAAGTCGGAGCGGCGACTATTTAGAGGGGTAGCTGGAAGATGTTGCTATGTGTTGCGAATAATTTTTTTTTTTTACTTTCGCTGTGGTTTTCACTTCGTGACCGATCGATCGGACCTTACTTTTCGAACAGCCCTCGTAAAACCAATGGTACTGAAATTGGATCTTCTAGACCTGAAGATTCACCACAAATCTAGAGAATTCTATAGAAAAAATGCGAAAGTTATTTACGAAATCGCTGGGGAAATTCTGAGAATTTTAAATTCGGAGTGCTTCTTAAATCCGGTATGAAATATGAATTAATAATGGAAAAATGCGAACAGTTCAAACTGGCTGTGAGTTTGGAAGATGTACTAGGTGTGCACTAGAAATTCATATTTATCGTTGATGCCTACTAATTGAATTCGTAAATTTACCTAATGCTGGTGGCACACGTTAGCATCAGTGTTGAACAGATTTCATTATCATTTTATGTCTGACAAATGGCGGGGACGCTAATAAATAATGAATGGGACTAGGAGCAGTGGCGCAGAAATGATTGACAGCCGCGAAAACCTAGCTGTACTCTTTAGACGTTGCCCTTCATCACTACACTGACAAGTGGTTTATCTTTCAGGAACCTTCTGCAAAACGTGCTCACGCCGAGCGGAAGCATCAACAAACCCGATTACTTACGTCGTAGAAGCAGCTGTTAGCTGTCAAAATTTGACATTTTACTCCCTTGGCGCTGTGTGATTTATTACTGGAAGATGGAGATTTCTGGATGAAGACATGAAGCAGTTTACGGGATTTAACACCATCTCTAACCGTCTTAACAGCCACAGTTCGGCGATGAATAGCGTCCATAAGTTCCATCAGGTATGCCGTATACATGCGAAGCTAAAGACCAGATTTCGAGCGTGTCAACTGCTGTGTTTCACCGGCTATTGCAAAGTGACTCAGTCATTTACTGTGGGGTTAAGATGGAGTGCTTCAGCGAAGAAATCATGTGCAATACGGTGCCAGAGCACTCGTGGAACCATAAATGTATGCCGGCCGATGTGACCGAACGGTTCTAGGCGCTTCAGTCCGGAACCACATGACTGCTACGGTTGCAGGTTCGAATCCTGGCTCGGGCATGGATGTGTGTCATGTCCTTAGGTTAGTTAAGTTTAAGTAGTTCTACGTTCTAGGGGACTGGTGACCTCAGATATTAAGTCCCATAGTGCTCAGAGCCATTTGAACCATTTTTGGAACCAGAAATGTATGCATGCCGTCCGCGGCTGTTGTCATCTTAAAGATGGGATTGTCCACAGCATACATATCACGAAGATGTCGAAAAAAGGAGCCGAGAATGCTGAAATAAACATTTTGGTCCATTCTGATCTGAATGAACAGGCCCAAATCGTAGTAAAAAACATCCGAAATCATCATAGAACAACATTCGGTAGTTCCTATGTTGTCTGCCCAAATCAAATTGTGAAGCTTTACGTGCCGGTGACAGCAATGACTTTTTGCGATGTTCTCGGCTCCAAGTGTGAATCGCATGCAATTCCCTTCTCAAAGTTCACTCGGAAACTGGTTGCCACGGACTTAAGTTCATTCATGTTGGGTGTGAAACAATGTGTCAATGAGAAGGCATGACAGTTCTTTGTGTTCCCTGTCGGCATGTAACTTCTTACGACCACTATACATACGACGGGCTACATTCCTGCAAGGAGTGCACCATTTCTGTAGAGAAGTTTGGCATTCCGCATTGATACACCAACAAATTACATCTACATCTACATCTACATTTACATCTACATTTATACTCCGCAAGCCACCCAACGGTGTGTGGCGGAGGGCACTTTACGTGCCACTGTGCACTTCCTTCAAACGAATCCACGTAATTCCAATGTCCCTAGTGTGTGTGCCGTCACAGAGTACATTTTAAAATCATCACGTTACGCTATTGGCAGAAATACTGTAATTTATTGACGTCACGGCATATTCTGTAAAATATCGGTTAATGTTAACAAAATTTATGACAGAAGACACTGACAGTGCAGCGTATGTGTGTGACTACGGCGTAGCTGAATCACTATAATGTAACGACGTCTTGGCATATTTTGCATGCTAGTCCATCCACACCTCTGGGCGAATTGCATGTCCCTCATCTTTGTAAGGTTAGCCTTGAGAGAACACCAAGCAGTTTCCTTGAAACCTGGGCGGGAGAGACGTAATGCGAACAGTGCACTTGGCATTAGCCACGGCCTTATCTAGGACCAACTGTCGTTCACATTATGCTTTAAAGTCAGGCAGGCAATATTTGTCTGCGACCACAGAGGGCTGTGGCGTCATGCTGCAGATCTGTGGAGCACAATCATTGTGCATAAACAACGGAAGTTGCTGCTGCACCTTCGGCTCAATGTCTGCAATGACAAGGGCATAGCTTGTTAAAAACAACGACACAAACACTACACCTATTACTAGTGTTTACATTTAGACTTCTTTTCTTCAAAGTATCAGCAAATTCATTCTATACGATGTTAAACAATTAGCACAGTGCATTATTTAACAACTTATGCTGTCACCTTGAGCTTAAGAAATTCCGCAATGCGTTATTTAATAAGAAATTCTACGGGCTATCTACATTATCAATGTTTGTATTATGTTACTATAAGGGTGTCCACAGTAGGTCTGCAAATAACAACGATACATCCACATGCACAACACTGCTAAATTCACACTGTAAAGCACAATTAGTCTCATTATCAGCAAAAGAAAACAATTGAAAATCTGTGGTAAGGTCTTATGGGACCAAACTGCTGACGTCATCGATCCCTAACCTTACGCACTACTTCATCTAACTTACGCTAAGGACAACACACACACCCATGCCCGAGGGAGGACTTGCACCTTGTACCGGGGGGACCCGCGCGGACCGTGACAAGGCGCCTGAGACCGCACGGCTTTTGTGTTAAGGGCTTATGCGACCAAACTGCTGAGGTCATCATCAGTCCCTAAGTTTCACATTACTTAACGTAACTAAAACCGTCTTACGCTAACGACAACATACACATCCATGCACGAGGGAGGGCTCGAACCTTCAACGGGGAAAGCTTCGCGGACCGTGACAAGACGCCTAAGACCGCGTGGCTACACCGTGCGGCCTGCAAAAGAATTTGCTAAGTACCAAGTCAAGTCAGCACGACACATGAATAGCTACAAAAAAATTCGAGTATGTACACTCACAACACAAAGCTAAATACACAGTGCGAGGAATTACTGGCAGCGATAGTAAAAAAAATGACTTCATAGTATAAGACAATAACGTCTGTCTAAGACTGGCCGAAGCAGAGTTGTGTACAACAGCTGAAAAAGTATATTCAGGTCCTACCACCCAAATGAACTTGGCAATGACCACAGCACAACAAAGAAACTAATTGTAAATACAAAGTCACCGACGCTACTACTGCACGATAAGTGCAAGACAGCGTCCAGCCATAGAGACCTACTGCGTCTCTCCGCCGTCTCTTATTGAGCTGAGATGACACAACCCACAGTGTTCGCGAACCAACGATGGTAGCATGTGAGACCTCTAAGCATCCTAAGCATCTGGTAGATGGGCAATCACCAACACGTGTCGCTCTAGCTAACGACCGACTTCTCCTCTCCACACCCTTGCCTGCTAAATAATGTAGATGTACTGCTAATATGCCCACACACGCCAGATAAACTGCCGATAAGACGCAGCAGTAACGTCCAAAACACAGATACCCATAGAAAGCTTGTTCAAACGATAGAACAGCCAGAGGGATTCCGCAACGCCCATGTGCTGGTAGCACCTTTGATCGGATATGTCGCTATACCGGTGTTCACGCAACTGTGCAGCACTCAGCACAAATGGAGAATACAAGCTTTGTTATACACTTCGTAGTCTTTGTTACATACACTATGTGGTCAAAAGTATCCGGACGCCCCCAAAAACAAACGGTTTTCATGTTGGGTGCATTGTGCTGCCACCTACTGCCAGGTACTCCATATCCGCGACCACAGTAGTCATCAGACTTCGTGAGAGAGCAGAATGGGGCGCTCCGCCGAACTCACGGACTTCGAACGTGGTCAGGTGATTGGGAGCCACTTCAGTCATACGTCTGTACGCGAGATTTCCACACTCCTAAAATCCCTAGGTCCACTGTTTCCGACGTGATAGTGATGTGGAAACGTACAGCACAAAAGCGTACAGGCCGATCTCGTCTATTGACTGACAGAGTCCGCCGAGAGTTGAAGAGGATCGTAATGTGTAATAGGCAGATATCTATCCAGACCATCACACAGGAATCCCAAATTGCATCAGAGCCACTGCAAGCACTATGACAGTTAGGAGGGATGTGAGAAAACTTGGATTTCATGGTCGAATGGCTGCTCATAAGCCACACATCACGCCCGTAAATGCCAAACGACGCCTCGCTTGGTGTAGGAGCGTAAACATTGGTCGATTGAACAGTGGCAAAACGTTGTGTGGATTGACGACTCACGGTACACAATGTGGCGATCCGATGTCAGGGTGTGGATATGGCAAATCCCCGGTGAACGTCATCTACCAGCTTGTGTAGTGCCAACAATAAAATTCGGAGGCGATGGTTTTATGGTGCGGTCATGCTTTTCATGGAGGGGCTTTGCGCCCTTCGGTGTTCCGTGGCGCTATCAGAACACAGGCCCACATTCATGTTTTAAGCATCGCTTGCTTCCCACATTTGAAGAGCAATTCGGGGATGGCGATTACATCTTTCAACACGATCAAATTACCTGTTCGTAACGCACGGCCTGTGGCGGAGTGGTTACACGACAATAACATCTCTAATGGACCAGCCTGCGCGTCCTGACCTGAATCCTATCGAATACCTTTGGGATGTTTTAGAACGCCGACTTCGTGCCAGGCCTCACCGACCGACATAGATACCTCTCCTCAGTGCAGCACCCCGTGGAGAACGGGCTGCCATTCCCGAAGAAATCGTCCAGCACCTGACTGTACGTATGCCTTCGAGTGTGGAAGCTGTCCTCAAGCCTAAGGGTGGGCCAACACCACACTGAATTCCAGCATTACGGATGGAGGGCGCCACGAACCTGTAGGGCATTTTCAGCCAGGTGTCCGGATACTTTTGATCACGTAGTGTGTCTCTGTAAGCCTTAGAGAACCATGCAAATCTTTTCGTCTATGAGACATGAAACTCCTTAACGTTCATATACATTATTTTCTCGGTTTTTATTTAGTTAACAATCGTTGATAATAATTTTACTAATTTAAAGTTTCGGCATTTATGTTACTTCGCGGCTTCTTAGGTTGCTAGCATCTGCCTGTCACGTCCATTTTGGATACTATCTCGTAGCAGTAAATCTTTTGTTGCTCGTGGGAAGGTGAAAATGCTGTAACACGTTCTTTATGTACTGATGCCTGATTTGGTAGAAGGCTTTCTCTAAATCAGTCACGTGATGCTATATCAGATAGGTTGGTTTCCAGTAGTTCCGAACAACATGAAAATATTATGGATATACTTAGCGACCCGAAATGGGAATATCTGTAGGGAAGACGATGTTCTTATCACCAAAACACTGTCGAGAAAATATAGAGAACAGGCTTTTTTAGCTGACTACAGAACGACTCTACAGCTGCCAACGTGCATTTAACTTAAGTACCATGAAGATAAGAGAAATTAAGGCTGCTACAGACGCTATACTTGTGAGCGGAACAAGGTACCCTCCACCATGGGAAGTGTATATGTAGAAGTAGGTGTTTCTAAAAATTCTGGAGTCATAACTGTAAGAGACATTATGATCACATGACTCTCACCTAGAGTACAGACCAGTATCACAAATACTGACACAGACATTAAAAAAGAATAATAGCACACCACAAAAAAGAAAGAGAAACATGGTGAACAGTGTGAAGAAGGTAAGAACGCAAAGTTGTGCTTATATGTCAGTAATAATGTGGTAGTGTGACCTCCAGACCAGATGAGAACAAACTCATATCAGCAAATTACTTTTTTACATAAAAAATCGCGACGTGAACTGTGTAATAATCTAAAACTAACAAAACTGTATTGTAATAGATCCCACAGATAATGCCTTAGAAAAAGAAAAGGTGAAACGCGTCTAGGATAAATAAATTATGTGGCACCAGGAAAAGGTGATTTTATTTAGAAAACCAGTATTTCTTTGTTCGCTACGGAGGATGGCCACGCAAACAAACTAGATATTCCAGCAAATTCTCCTGCAACTCTCATCCGCTACAACTCCCTCCAGTAACATGGAAGTTATTCCCTGATCTCTTAACCGATGATGTCCCATCATCTTGTCCCTTCTTGTTGTCAGTGTTTTCCATAAATTCCTTTCCTCGCTGATTCTGCGGAGTGCCTTCTCATTTCTTACCTTATCACTCACGCTAATGTTCAACATTCCTCTGTAGCACCACAGCTCAAATGCTTCGATTCTCTTCTCTACTTCACTACCATACGATGTAGTGCTAAATGGAGAACCACAATGAGGCCCTTTCAGTCTTTGTCAGGTACTGACATAGCTGTGTCACGCGAGTATACAGCATATCAAATTCTTTCGCAGTGATCACTCAACATTTTTCGCGTCCCTTATGTAGCTACCAGGCTTGATAATATTACAATCATATTAATATAAATACACGAACAACAACAATGAACTTCGTTGACCATTCTACTCACCACAGAAAATTGCAACTGTAATCATTTACACACCCGAAAATACACTCCTGGAAATTGAAATAAGAACACCGTGAATTCATTGTCCCAGGAAGGGGAAACTTTTTTGACACATTCCTGGGGTCAGATACATCACATGATCACACTGACAGAACCACAGGCACATAGACACAGGCAACAGAGCATGCACAATGTCGGCACTAGTACAGTGTATATCCACCTTTCGCAGCAATGCAGGTTGCTATTCTCCCATGGAGACGATCGTAGAGATGCTGGATGTAGTCCTGTGGAACGGCTTGCCATGCCATTTCCACCTGGCGCCTCAGTTGGACCAGCGTTCGTGCTGGACGTGCAGACCGCGTGAGACGACGCTTCATCCAGTCCCAAACATGCTCAATGGGGGACAGATCCGGAGATCTTGCTGGCCAGGGTAGTTGACTTACACCTTCTAGAGCACGTTGGGTGGCACGGGATACATGCGGACGTGCATTGTCCTGTTGGAACAGCAAGTTCCCTTGCCGGTCTAGGAATGGTAGAACGATGGGTTCGATGACGGTTTGGATGTACCGTGCACTATTCAGTGTCCCCTCGACGATCACCAGTGGTGTACGGCCAGTGTAGGAGATCGCCCCCCACACCATGATGCCGGGTGTTGGCCCTGTGTGCCTCGGTCGTATGCAGTCCTGATTGTGCCGCTCACCTGCACGGCGCCAAACACGCATACGACCATCATTGGCACCAAGGCAGAAGCGACTCTCATCGCTGAAGACGACACGTCTCCTTTCGTCCCTCCATTCACGCCTGTCGCGACACCACTGGAGGCGGGCTGCACGATGTTGGGGCGTGAGCGGAAGACGGCCTAACGGTGTGCGGGACCGTAGCCCAGCTTCATGGAGACGGTTGCGAATGGTCCTCGCCGATACCCCAGGAGCAACAGTGTCCCTAATTTGCTGGGAAGTGGCGGTGCGGTCCCCTACGGCACTGCGTAGGATCCTACGGTCTTGGCGTGCATCCGTGCGTCGCTGCGGTCCGGTCCCAGGTCGACGGGCATGTGCACCTTCCGCCGACCACTGGCGACAACATCGATGTACTGTGGAGACCTCACGCCCCACGTGTTGAGCAATTCGGCGGTACGTCCACCCGGCCTCCCGCATGCCCACTATACGCCCTCGCTCAAAGTCCGTCAACTGCACATACGGTTCACGTCCACGCTGTCGCGGCATGCTACCAGTGTTAAAGACTGCGATGGAGCTCCGTATGCCACGGCAAACTGGCTGACACTGACGGCGGCGGTGCACAAATGCTGCGCAGCTAGCGCCATTCGACGGCCAACACCGCGGTTCCTGGTGTGTCCGCTGTGCCGTGCGTGTGATCATTGCTTGTACAGCCCTCTCGCAGTGTCCGGAGCAAGTATGGTGGGTCTGACACACCGGTGTCAATGTGTTCTTTTTTCCATTTCCAGGAGTGTAGTATGTGTACGAAGTTACATTGAAATTTTAATGTAGGCGTCGCTGGTTGTAAACTGCCGGTAGAAGTTCAGCCATGGTACAGCTTGTTCGCTAATACATATCCCAATCCACACGAATTGGGAACAACACAGCAACAAAAGGCGTTCTATGTTCTCCGTTTCAGGAGGTGCAATTAAGATGCAATTGTGATTTTCGAAAGTACAATACTGCACCTCCTACAGTGTGAGAGGCTTACAGATCTCGCATTGTACTATTGGTCTGCAACATCGCCTGACATACTCTCGTAAGGTCCGATGGTATTGAAACTAAGAAGTTTCTACGATATTTACGATATTGCAGAAGACGAATACTGCTGCATGCTTTTATAATGATGATGATTTTATTATTAGAGTTCTTTTTCAACTTTGTATTTTTCCGCCAAAGCAATAACTTTACTATTTAATTTAATGGATACATTCGACAGTGTTAATAGAATGAGTAGAACTAAATAAAGCTCTAATTAGAGGCTTTTGACGTTAAGATGTGATATTTATCAGTGTATATGTATTTCGATTTTAGAATATGGAATACATCTAGAATCGTGGTTTGTGGTGTCAAAATGTAGTGTTAAACAGATTAAAATTAGCGGAACTTCCTCAATTCCACAACAGAAAGAAAATCGATCGCACAAATGCATTTAACCAAACTTTGAAATAAACTTCAGCGACTTTGTGAAGTTGAGGATATTGCTGTTGAGGTAACATTTTATAAGAGTCTTGTAAATTCCTGTATCGGACAAATCGGTCGCAGTTGGGTGCCATACTTAAATTGAAAGTAATGGAGAGGTACATCAGCAGCCGAAAGCGAGAACGGTCTTGGAATCTCTTTGAGAACTCAAGATGAAATATTTCAATTACTGAAACAGCCAGTCACGCCTTGTCCACAAATGACTGCAATGAGTTGTGGGAAATATCTAGGTTATTATCTTGGCGGATAATCAGTCACGCCTTGTCCACAAATGACTGAAATGAGTTGTGGGAGAGATCTAGGTTATTATCTTGGAGCTGATTTTTCCATGTGATTAATCATTGTTGGCTGACATCCATCTTGCCTATCATACCAGTTAGCAAATAATTCTCCCCTTGCAATAGACACCTAATGAATTCAAACAATTGGTGATGTCGACCATAAAACATTTTGTCGCTGCTTTTGTTATCGTTAACTCAGTGTTTTCCCTAAAGCGCAGTTTCATATCAGCGAGCATTCACTGTTGCTCCTCAGAAGACATTTGCATTATATCGTCTTCGTGGCTGGTGTTGTAATGATGTTCCAGTGAATGCTTTCCCAGCTCGTAATAGTGCAGTGGGGTATTAAGCTAGGCCTCCAAACTGTACGAAAAGTAAAGTAGTTTCCATTCAACCCTGAATGATGTGGCTTCTCCGCTTTTTCTTATTTTTGGGACAAGTATGTAGAGGCTACAGTGTTCCTGATACAGGATCTAAATCTGCACTCATGCTCATAAATTAAGGATAATACTGATACTTGGTGAAACAACGCTCTGGTGGGTGGTTTGCGGGTTTAAATCACCTCAGGGTATGACCATGCGGTGCCTTTGACCTGCGGTCGTCGCACGGTGACGCTGGCAGCAGTCCACATACGCAGAGGTGTGTTCGTGCATGTCAGAGTACGGTGCATGGAGTTAAGTGTGCAGACGTTTTCAGACGTGCTAATGGTGACTGTGTGTTGAAAATGGCACAAAGAACACATATTGATGACGTTATGAGCGATAGAATACTAGGGCGACTGGAGGCTGGTCAAACACCGCACGTCGTAGCACGAGCCCTCCGTGTGCCACAAAGTGTGATCTCAAGATTATGGCAACGATTCGAGCAGACAGGAAACGTGCCCAGGCGCTACAGTACGGGACGTCCACAGTGTGGAACACCACAAGAAAACCGATATCTCACCATCAGTGCCCGCAGACACCCACGGAGTACTGCATATAGCCTTACCGCAGCCACTGAACAGACATGGTTTATTCGCCCAGAGACCTGCAAGGTTCATTCCACTGACCCCTGGTGACAGGAGAGCCCGTAACGCCTGGGGTCGAGAACACAGTACATGGTCATTGGAACAGTGGTCCCAGTTTATGTTCACGGGCGAGTCCAGGTATAGTCTGAACAGTGATTTCGCCGGATTTTCATCTGGCCTGAACCAGGAACCAGATATCAACCCCTTAATGTCTTTGAAAGGGGCCTTTATGGAAGTCGTGGTTTGATGGTGTGGGGTGGGATTATGATTGGTGCATGTACGCCCCTGCGTGTCTTAACAGGTCAGGTGCATCGGAACATCATTTTGCAGCAGTATGTGCATCTTTTTCAGGGGTGCAGTGGGTCCCACCTTCCTCCTGATGGATGATAACGCACGGCCCCACCGAGCTGCCATCGTGGAGGAGTTCCTTGAAACAGAAGATATCAGGCGAATGGAATGCCCAGCCCGTTCTCCAGACCTAAACCCCATCGAGCACGTCTGGGACGTTCTTGGTCGACGTATCGCTGCACGTCGTCAAACCCCTACGACACTTCAGGAGCTCCGACAGGCAATGGTGCAAGAATGAGAGGCTATACCCCAGCAGCTGCTCAACTACCTGATCCAGAGTATGCCAACCCGTTGTGCGGCCTGTGTACGTGTGCATGGTGATAACTTCCCATATTGATGTCGGGGTGCATGCGGAGGAAACAGTGGCGTTTTGTAGGACTTATACTTCGGGACGGTTTTTTCAACTTTATCACCAATACCGTGGACTTACAGATCTGTGTCGTGTGTGTACCCTATGTGCCTATGCTATTAGCGCCAGTTTTGTGTAGTGCCACGTTTTGTGGCACCACATTCTGCAATTATCCTTGATTTATGAGCATCGGTGCAGTTTAGAACTGTTGCTACTGTTAGCAAACTATGACAAGCCGATTGCCTATTGCACCACGTGGAGTGGCCTCACGGTTTAAGGCGCCATGTACCGGATTGCGCGGCCACTGCCGTCGGCGGTTAGTTTAAGTAAGCATTGGGACCGATGACCTCAGCAGTTTGGTCCTTTAGGAATTAAAAAAAAAAAAGAAAAAGAGCCGATTGTCTCTCCCCGGCGGCGTCCACGTGCAGCCTTCCTCTTCCTGTTCCCTATCACCCCTCAGCACCATTCGCCGCTGCGCTCGGAGCGCTAGGCAGGAGCGCGGCTGGAGCGCTAGGCAGGAGCGCTGCTGGAGCGCTCGCCCTCACGGGGTGTTTTTCGCCACGCCTGGTGTAAAAGATAAGATCTCGTGAAATCAGATCAATCCTGCTGAATCACCCGGTGCTGCTGTCCCTCCTGAAACTGTCTCTCATCTCGCGAGCATACAAGATTAATGTTTGGAAATCTTTTCCCTAAGAAGGGGAGGCCACGATGTAGGGATCACGGGTTTACTTCAAACTTTCTACCCCTTTAGTAGGACATTAGAACTGTAAGGTGCACTACTGTGGCAACTTCTATAAAATCGCAAGAGGAGTTTTATGCGTCTGTTATGAAACTGATTTATCTGTGCGATGATGCCGGGCGTAAGAAGGCGTTGTGGCCAAGTGATTAGCGTCCGCATTTCGCGAAAGATTCGTGGGCTAGGCGACTATTCGAATCCCACCAACATTTTGTTTTTCAGTCTATATTTTTTTCATCACTGGTCACATTATTTAATTTATGGCATTTGAGAGGTAATATAGTAAAAAAACGCATTTTCATTGTTATGAAGTTGTAGTGAATTTCATATGTTCTTCGACTATTTCCTGTTTGTATTTATATTTCCAAGAACGATGGACAGGCATGGAAGGCCCAAGTCAAACCTTGATAAATAATGATGAGAATGACGTTATTCAGAATCATTAACATAGTAAACCACAATGTGCCAACCACAAGAGTAACGTACAATTACCTGTAGGATGTGCTCTCGACATCACACTTTGTAGGAGTATTTGTCATACGGACATGGAAAATGAAAGTTGAAACTTTATGCAAATACACGTTGTTTTTTTCCATTGTACTACCTCTTAAACATCATATAAATTAAATAATATGACTAGTGTTATAATTTAAAAAAAAAACTACCAGCCACATGTATGGTTTAAAAAGGTTTATTATCTTCAGACCATGACCAGTTTCGGATTTTTCTTTACAAATCCATCTTCAGATGGCAGTTACAAGCATTCTAAGTTGGACCTAGTTTTGTTTTTGTTATTCGTTTCCTGCACTGGGAAAGAAAAGAAAAATTTTTGTTGTCATATCGGTAATGGTATTTTTACAAAAGATTTACTTCTTTTACAAAATCTAATTGCTCATGAGATAGTTTTCTGCAGGTTATTGTACTTACGAGCTATGTAGTTCTGCCTGACGAAATATTCGTGCGTTTATGTTTTCGAGCGCAACCTTAATACACTTTTCAATATGCACTATGTGAGTGCTATTCCAGTCAATGGACGTCACTTTCAACCTCATCATCTTAATTACACACGCAGCACACACGAATAACGTTTACAAAACGTGGCCCAGCTTCATATTACAAACGAGAAGAATATTTGCAAAGAGCTTACAGTCATAACGATGTTAACTTACAGTTGCTGTATAGTCGATATGGGTACAGTAAAATATCTCTTTGCTATTGTATGAGATTAATCTAAAACGGAATAAATAAAATTACATACAAATAAGATGACAACCATTATATGTAATACAGAAATACTGTGTGTGACTAATTAGTTGTTACAATTTTAGGAGATAAATTCTAATATATGAAATGATAAACAATGCACATGTTTTCATTATGCAATGTTTCAATGACATATAAGCAGTTTTTGGGGGCCTGTATACTGAATGTTTTTAATGGAATATTAGGCTTAAGTTATTTTAACAAAAGTGAAAGCTTCTTCAAAGTTATTTAGGAAGGGGGTGTTAACTGACTCTGTCTGTTCATTCAGAATGAGATCAGGGAACTGTTTTTATGTGTATGAATCTCAATCTCCTCTAAGAGATTCAATGTGAAACCCTTGTCTTTGAGGTGTAATATCTGCAGGTTGTTTTCTATATTCTCAACTGTATGATTGTTTTCTGCAAGATGGGTGGCAAAGGCAGATTTGCTTAGGTTCTTCAGACGTAGGGATCAAGGTGTTCCTTGAATCTTGTTTCAAAAGCTCTACCTGTTTGGCCAATGTAGAATTTAGGACAGTTGTTACACTTAAGTTTATAAATTCCAGATCTTTTATGGGGCATGCTATTGTGTGGGAGTGAGCGTATGACTCTTTGTTGGAGTTTGTTATTGGTAGAGAAACTGATTTTGACATCCTTCTTCTTGAATAGGTTGGAAATTTTGTATGAAAGTGGGCCTATATGTGGTTGTTGTTGTGGTCTTCAGTCCTGAGACTGGTTTGATGCAGCTCTCCATGCTACTCTATCCTGTGCAAGCTTCTTCATCTCCCAGTACCTACTACAACCTACATCCTTCTGAACCTGCTTAGTGTATTGATCTCTTGGTCTCCCTCTACGATTTTTACCCTCCACGCTGCCCTCCAATGCTAAATTTGTGATCCCTCGATGCCTCAGAACATGTCCTACCAACCGATCCCTTCTTCTAGTCAAGTTGTGCCACAAACTTCTCTTCTCCCCAATCCTATTCAATACATCCTCATTAGCTACGTGATCTACCCACCTTATCTTCAGCATTCTTCTGTAGCACCACATTTCGAAAGCTTCTATTCTCTTCTTGTCCAAACTAGTTATCGTCCATGTCTCACTTCCATACATGGCTACACTCCATACAAATAGTTTCAGAAACGACTTCCTGACACCTAAATCTATATTCGATGTTAACAAATTTCTCTTCTTGAGAAACGCTTTCCTTGCCATTGCCAGTCTACATTTTATATCCTCTCTACTTCGACCATCATCGGTTATTTTACTCCCTAAATAGCAAAACTCCTTTACTACTTTAAGTGTCTCATTTCCTAATCTAATTCCCTCAGCATCACCTGACTTAATTTGACTACATTCCATTATCCTCGTTTTGCTTTTGTTGATGTTCATCTTATATCCTCCTTTCAAGACACTGTCCATTCCGTTCAACTGCTCTTCCAAGTCCTTTGCTGTCTCTGACAGAATTACAATGTCATCGGCGAACCTCAAAGTTTTTACTTCTTCTCCATGAATTTTAATACCTACTCCGAATTTTTCTTTTGTTTCCTTTACTGCTTGCTCAATATACAGATTGAATAACATCGGGGAGAGGCTACAACCCTGTCTCACTCCCTTCCCAACCACTGCTTCCCTTTCATGTCCCTCGACTCTTATAACTGCCATCTGCTTTCTGTACAAATTGTAAATAGCCTTTCGCTCCCTGTATTTTACCCCTGACACCTTCAGAATTTGAAAGAGAGTATTCCAGTCAACATTGTCAAAAGCTTTCTCTAAGTCTACAAATGCTAGAAACGTAGGTTTGCCTTTTCTTAATCTTTCTTCCAAGATAAGTCGTAAGGTCAGTATTGCCTCACGTGTTCCAACATTTCTACGGAATCCAAACTGATCCTCCCCGAGGTCGGCTTCTACCAGTTTTTCCATTCGTCTGTAAAGAATTCGCGTTAGTATTTTGCAGCTGTGACTTATTAAACTGATAGTTCGGTAACTTTCACATCTGTCAACACCTGCTTTCTTTGGGATTGGAATTATTATATTCTTCTTGAAGTCTGAGGGTATTTCGCCTGTCTCATACATCTTGCTCATCAGATGGTAGAGTTTTGTCATGACTGGCTCTCCTGAGGCCATCAGTAGTTCTAATGGAATGTTGTCTACTCCCGGGGCCTTGTTTTGACTCAGGTCTTTCAGTGCTCTGTCAAACTCTTCACGCAGTATCTTATCTCCATTTCATCTTCATCTACATCCTCTTCCATTTCCATAATATTGTCCTCAAGTACATCGCCCTTGTATAAACCCTCTATATACTCCTTCCACCTTTCTGCTTTCCCTTCTTTGCTTAGAACTGGGTTGCCATCTGAGCTCTTGATATTCATACAAGTGGTTCTCTTCTCTCCAAAGGTCTCTTTAATTTTCCTGTAGGCAGTATCTATCTTACCCCTAGTGAGACAAGCCTCTACATCCTTACATTTGTCCTCTAGCCATGTCTGCTTAGCCATCTTGCACTTCCTGTCTATTTCATTTTTGAGACGTTTGTATTCCTTTTTGCCTGCTTCATTTACTGCATTTTTATATTTTCTCCTTTCATCAATTAAATTCAATATTTCTTCTGTTACCCAAGGATTTCTATTAGCCCGCGTCTTTTTACCTACTTGATCGTCTGCTGCCTTCACCACTACATCCCTCAGAGCTACCCATTCTTCTTCTACTGTATTTCTTTCCCCCATTCCTGTCAATTGTTCCCTAATGCTCTCCCTGAAACTCTCTACAACCTCTGGTTCTTTCAGTTTATCCAGGTCCCATCTCCTTAAATTCCCACCTTTTTGCAGTTTCTTCAGTTTCAATCTGCAGTTCATAACCAATAGATTGTGGTCAGAATCTACATCTGCCCCAGGAAATGTCTTACAATTTAATACCTGGTTCCTAAATCTCTGTCTTACCATTATATAATCTATCTGAAACCTGTCAGTATCTCCAGGCTTCTTCCATGTATACAGCCTCCTTTCATGATTCTTGAACCAAGTGTTAGCTATGATTAAGTTATGCTCTGTGCAAAATTCTACAAGGCGGCTTCCTCTTTCATTCCTTCCCCCCAATCCATATTCACCTACTATGTTTCCTTCTCTCCCTTTTCCTACTGACGAATTCCAGTCACCCATCACTATTAAATTTTCGTCTCCCTTCACTACCTGAATAATTTCTTTTATCTCGTCATACATTTCATCTATTTCTTCATCATCTGCAGAGCTAGTTGGCATATAAACTTGTACTACTGTAGTAGGCATGGGCTTTGTGTCTATCTTGGCCACAATAATGCGTTCACTATGCTGTTTGTAGTAGCTAACCCGCACTCCTATTTTTTTATTCATTATTAAACCTACTCCTGCGTTACCCCTATTTGATTTTGTATTTATAACCCTGTAATCACCTGACCAAAAGTCTTGTTCCTCCTGCCACCGAACTTCACTAATTCCCACTATATCTAACTTTAACCTATCCATCTCCCTTTTTAAATTTTCTAACCTACCTGCCCGATTAAGTGATCTGACATTCCACGCTCCGATCCGTAGAACGCCAGTTTTCTTTCTCCTGATAACGACGTCCTCTTGAGTAGTCCCCGCCCGGAGATCCGAATGGGGGACTATTTTACCTCCGGAATATTTTACCCAAGAGGACGCCATCATCATTTAATCATACAGTAGAGCTGCATGTCCTCGGGAAAAATTACGGCTGTAGTTTCCCCTTGCTTTCAGCCGTTCGCAGTACCAGCACAGCATGGCCGTTTTGGTTAATGTTACAAGGCCAGATCAGTCAATCATCCAGACTGTTGCCCCTGCAACTACTGAAAAGGCTGCTGCCCCTCTTCAGGAACCACATGTTTGTCTGGCCTCTCAACAGATACCCCTCCGTTGTGGTTGCACCTACGGTACGGCCATCTGTATCGCTGAGGCACGCAAGCCTCCCCACCAACGGCAAGGTCCATGGTTCATGGGTAGGGCTACATATTTTACTGATTTTTTGTCTTTCATAGTTATTGTGGCTGTTGCTTGTTGCAAAGACTTATTGCTAGCAATCTGTTCTTTTATTTTTTGAGAGAGTGTGTCTATGATTGAAGCATCATAGCCATTATTTTGGGCAATTGATTTGATTATGTTGATTTCTTTGTGCTGTTTAGTGGGGGTGAGGGGAACTTTATGCATACGATGTAGCATTGACCGGAAATTAGCCATCTTATGTTGGTTCGGGTGGCAGGATGTGTTATTGATGGTAACATCTGTGGTTGTTGGTTTTCGAAAGATACCAAAATGGTGTTTGTTATTTATGTTTGATATTTTGAGATCCAGAAAATTGATGCTATTATTTATTTCATGCTCCACTGTGAATTTGATGTTGTTGTGTAATTTACTCAGATCTTCACCTAAGGTATCAATTTCGGTGCTGTTACCATCAAAAGTAATAGAGTGTCATCTACATATCTCTTGTAGTAAATTATTTTACTGTTCATTTGGTTATTGGATGAGAAGAACTCATGCTCAAGATGGTTAAAGTAAATATCAGCTAATAATCCAGCAAGACTGCTACCCATTGCAAGGCCATCATTTTGTTTATAGACTTTATTATTAAAGGTGAAGTAATTATTAGACAAGACGAGTGTGAGGATCTCTATTAACTCATATATTTCTGGTAGATTGATCTTTTTGTGTATTAAGAGGTTACTTTTTATTATGTTAATTGTTTCATCTACTGGGATGTTAGTGTATAGGCTTACAATATCTAGTGAGGCAAATTTAGCTGTTGGTGCTATGTGGATGTCTTTGGTATGTTCTACAAGGTCCACTGTGTTTTTAACTGTATAACTATGTTCGAACATGTAGTAAGTAGTAAGGAGATCCTTCAATTTTCTGCTTATGTAGTATGCTGGGCTGTTTCTTGAGTTCACAACAGGGCGTATGGGGGAATTTTCTTTGTGGATCTTAGGCTGTGACCAAAGTTTCGGTGCAGTTGGATTCATGGTAATGCAGTCCCGAATTTCATACTTATTTAAGAGGAATTCTAAACTGTTAAGTAATTTACAAAGTTGAGCTTGAAATTTTGCTGTGGGGTCTGATTCAAGTTCTGTGAAGTTATTGGCCTGAAAAAATTCTAGAGTATTCTGATTCATACACTCCTGGAAATGGAAAAAAGAACACATTGACACCGGTGTGTCAGACCCACCATACTTGCTCCGGACACTGCGAGAGGGCTGTACAAGCAATGATCACACGCACGGCACAGCGGACACACCAGGAACCGCGGTGTTGGCCGTCGAATGGCGCTAGCTGCGCAGCATTTGTGCACCGCCGCCGTCAGTGTCAGCCAGTTTGCCGTGGCATTCGGAGCTCCATCGCAGTCTTTAACACTGGTAGCATGCCGCGACAGCGTGGACGTGAACCGTATGTGCAGTTGACGGACTTTGAGCGAGGGCGTATAGTAGGCATGCGGGAGGCCGGGTGGACGTACCGCCGAATTGCTCAACACGTGGGGCGTGAGGTCTCCACAGTACATCGATGTTGTCGCCAGTGGTCGGCTGAAGGTGCACGTGCCTGTCGACCTGGGACCGGACCGCAGCGACGCACGGATGCACGCCAAGACCGTAGGATCCTACGCAGTGCCGTAGGGGACCGCACCGCCACTTCCCAGCAAATTAGGGACACTGTTGCTCCTGGGGTATCGGCGAGGACCATTCGCAACCGTCTCCATGAAGCTGGGCTACGGTCCCGAACACCGTTAGGCCGTCTTCCGCTCACGCCCCAACATCGTGCAGCCCGCCTCCAGTGGTGTCGCGACAGGCGTGAATGGAGGGACGAATGGAGACGTGTCTTCTTCAGCGATGATGGTCGTATGCGTGTTTGGCGCCGTGCAGGTGAGCGCCACAATCAGGACTGCATACGACCGAGGCACACAGGGCCAACACCCGGCATCATGGTGTGGGGAGCGATCTCCTACACTGGCCGTACACCACTGGTGATCGTCGAGGGGACACTGAATAGTGCACGGTACATCCAAACCGTCATCGAACCCATCGTTCTACCATTCCTAGACCGGCAAGGGAACTTGCTGTTCCAACAGGACAATGCACGTCCGCATGTATCCCGTGCCACCCAACGTGCTCTAGAAGGTGTAAGTCAACTACCCTGGCCAGCAAGATCTCCGGGTGATCGTCGAGGGGACACTGAATAGTGCACGGTACATCCAAACCGTCATCGAACCCATCGTTCTACCATTCCTAGACCGGCAAGGGAACTTGCTGTTCCAACAGGACAATGCACGTCCGCATGTATCCCGTGCCACCCAACGTGCTCTAGAAGGTGTAAGTCAACTACCCTGGCCAGCAAGATCTCCGGATCTGTCCCCCATTGAGCATGTTTGGGACTGGATGAAGCGTCGTCTCACGCGGTCTGCACGTCCAACACGAACGCTGATCCAACTGAGGCGCCAGGTGGAAATGGCATGGCAAGCCATTCCACAGGACTACATCCAGCATCTCTACGATCGTCTCCATGGGAGAATAGCAACCTGCATTGCTGCGAAAGGTGGATATACACTGTACTAGTGCCGACATTGTGCATGCTCTGTTGCCTGCATTGGTGCGAAAGGTGGATATACACTGTACTAGTGCCGACATTGTGCATGCTCTGTTGCCTGTGTCTATGTGCCTGTGGTTCTGTCAGTGTGATCATGTGATGTATCTGACCCCAGGAATGTGTCAATAAAGTTTCCCCTTCCTGGGACAATGAATTCACGGTGTTCTTATTTCAATTTCCAGGAGTGTACAAAACAACAACTGAATTTCCTTTATCAGCTTTTACCGTGAGAGCGTTGTTAGCAGTAAGTTTATCATTGATATCTTTAAGAATTTTTTGTTCATTATTAATTATATTATTTTTTAAAGCATGTGTTTAGTGATGAGTTTGTTGGCTTTAAATGCCAACGCATTTTTCTCATTGGACTTAAGTTTGGCAGTGTCACATGTCAGTTTTGTAGCTGCTATTAGGTCTTTTATGTTCTTATTAATTAATCTTGGGGCAATATTATGCTTGAAGCCTTTATCTAAGAGGTTAAGTTCATTGGGATTGGAAGAAATATCTGTTGTGTTTAGCACTCTGTTATAGAATATGTGCTTCTGCTGTTCCCCAGTGTTACGTGGTTCCTTTAATTTGAGTTCAATGAGGGATTTTAACTTCTTCTTGTGCCTAGAGGAGATTTGTTGTTGTTCTCTGCTAAGAGCATGATTAATATGGTGTATTACATATGTGAACTGTAGAGGTGAGACACTATTTCCTAATTGTAAATGCAACTTGTACATAGATTTGTTCAGCTTATCTTTCTTCTTATACTGTAATTTGATTGCTGTTTTTATCCAAGTAGTTTCACATTTTGCTTTAGCAAGCTTATCTGCTTTTGTTTGACTATTGACCTTAACTTTAACATAATTTGGGGTCACTTTTTCTACCAGACATCTTTTGTTGAATTTTATGTTGTTAATTGTTTTCATTACATCAATCTTACATTTTTTGAACGCATGTGACATTCTCAATACCTGGCTTTCACATTGAATCTCTTAGAGGAGATTGAGATTCATACACATAAAAACAGGTTCCCTGATCTCATTCTGAATGAACAGACAGAGTCAGTTAACACCCCCTTCCTAAATAACTTTGAAGAAGCTTTCACTTCTTTTAAAATAACTTAAGCCTAATATTCCATTAAAAACATTCAGTATACAGGCCCCCAAAAACTGCTTATAAATCATTGAAACATTGCATGATGACAACATGTGCATTTCTTATCGTGTCATATATTAGAATTTATCTCCTAAAATTGTAACAACTAATTAGTCACACACAGTATTTCTGTATTAGATATAACGGTTGTCATCTTATTTGTATGTAATTTTATTTATTCCGGTTTAGATTAATCTCATACAATAGCAAAGAGATAATTTACTGTACCCATATCGACTATACAGCAACTGTAAGTTAACATCATTATGACTGTAAGCTCTTTGCAAATATTCTTCTCGTTTGTAATATGAAGCTGGGCCACGTTTTGTAAACGTTATTCGTGTGTGCTGCGTGTGTAATTAAGATGATGAGGTTGAAAGTGACGTCCATTGACTGGAATAGCACTCACATAGTACATATTGAAAAGTGTATTAAGGTTGTGCTCGAAAACATAAACGCACGAATATTTCGCCAGGCAGAACTACATAGCTCGTAAGTACAATAACCTGCACGTTTACTAAGTTTAAAGCAGAAAACTATCTCATGAGCAATTATATTTTGTAAAAGAAGTAAATCTTTTGTAAAAATACCATTACCGATATGACAACAAAAATATTTCTTTTCTTTCCCAGTGCAGGAAACGAATAACAAAAACAAAACTAGGTCCAACTTAGAATGCTTGTAACTGCCATCTGAAGATGGATTTGTAAAGAAAAATCCAAAACCGGTCATGGTCTGAAGACAATAAACCTTTTTAAACCATAATAGCACCTACAAAACTGAAATGTGACACTGCCAAACTTAAGTCCAATGAGAAAAATGCGTTGGCATTTAAAGCCAACAAACTCATCACTAAACACATGCTTTCAAAAAATAATATAATTAATAATGAACAAAAAATTCTTAAAGATATCAATGATAAACTTACTGCTAACAACGCTCTCATGGTAAAGGCTGATAAAGGAAATTCAGTTGTTGTTTTGTATGAATCAGAATACATTGAAAAAACTCTAGAATTTTTTCAGGCCAATAACTTCACAGAACTTGAATCAGACCCCACAGCAAAATTTCAAGCTCAACTTTGTAAATTACTTAACAGTTTAGAATTCCTCTTAAATAAATATGAAATTCGGGACTGCATTACCATGAATCCAACTGCACCGAAACTTTGGTCACAGCCTAAGATCCACAAAGAAAATTCCCCCATACGCCCTGTTGTGAACTCAAGAAACAGCCCAGCATACTACATAAGCAGAAAATTGAAGGATCTCCTTACTACTTACTACATGTTCGAACATAGTTATACAGTTAAAAACACAGTGGACCTTGTAGAACATACCAAAGACATCCACATAGCACCAACAGCTAAATTTGCCTCACTAGATATTGTAAGCCTATACACTAACATCCCAGTAGATGAAACAATTAACATAATAAAAAGTAACCTCTTAATACACAAAAAGATCAATCTACCAGAAATATATGAGTTAATAGAGATCCTCACACTCGTCTTGTCTAATAATTACTTCACCTTTAATAATAAAGTCTATAAACAAAATGATGGCCTTGCAATGGGTAGCAGTCTTGCTGGATTATTTGCTGATATTTACATTAACCATCTTGAGCATAAGTACTTCTCATCCAATAACCAAATGAACAGTAAAATAATTTACTACAAGAGATATGTAGATGACAGTCTATTACTTTTTGATGGTAACAGCAGCGAAATTGATACCTTAGGTGAAGATCTGAGTAAATTACACAACAACATCAAATTCACAGTGGAGCATGAAATAAATAATAGCATCAATTTTCTGGATCTCAAAATATCAAACATAAATAACAAACACCATTTTGGTATCTTTCGAAAACCAACAACCACAGATGTTACCATCAATAACACATCCTGCCACCCGAACCAACATAAGATGGCTAATTTCCGGTCAATGCTACATCGTATGCATAAAGTCCCCCTCACCCCCACTGAACAGCACAAAGAAATCAACATAATCAAATCAATTGCCCAAAATAATGGCTATGATGCTTCAATCATAGACACACTCTCTCAAAAAATAAAAGAACAGATTGCTAGCAATAAGTCTTTGCAACAAGCAACGGCCACAATAACTATGAAAGACAAAAAATCAGTAAAATATGTAGCCCTACCACATATAGGCCCACTTTCATACAAAATTTCCAACCTATTCAAGAAGAAGGATGTCAAAATCAGTTTCTCTACCAATAACAAATTCCAACAAAGAGTTATACGCTCACTCCCACACAATAGCATGCCCCATAAAAGATCTGGAATTTATAAACTTAAGTGTAACAACTGTCCTAAATTCTACATTGGCCAAACAGGTAGAGCTTTTGAAACAAGATTCAGGGAACACCTTGATCCCTACGTCTGAAAAACCTAAGCAAATCTGCCTTTGCCACCCATCTTGCAGAAAACAATCATACAGTTGAGAATATAGAAAACAACCTGCAGATATTACACCTTAAAGACAAGGGTTTCACATTGAATCTCTTAGAGGAGATTGAGATTCATACACATAAAAACAGGTTCCCTGATCTCATTCTGAATGAACAGACAGAGTCAATTAACACCCCCTTCCTAAATAACTTTGAAGAAGCTTTCACTTTTGTTAAAATAACTTAAGCCTAATATTCCATTAAAAACATTCAGTATACAGGCCCCCAAAAACTGCTTATATGTCATTGAAACATTGCATAATGAAAACATTTGCATTGCTTATCATGTCATATATTAGAATTTATCTCCTAAAATTGTAACAACTAATTAGTCACACACAGTATTTCTGTATTACATATAATGGTTGTCATCTTATTTGTATGTAATTTTATTTATTCCGTTTTAGATTAATCTCATACAATAGCAAAGAGATATTTTACTGTACCCATATCGACTATACAGCAACTGTAAGTTAACATCGTTATGACTGTAAGCTCTTTGCAAATATTCTTCTCGTTTGTAATATGAAGCTGGGCCACGTTTTGTAAACGTTATTCGTGTGTGCTGCGTGTGTAATTAAGATGATGAGGTTGAAAGTGACGTCCATTGACTGGAATAGCACTCACATAGTGCATATTGAAAAGTGTATTAAGCTTGCGCTCGAAAGCATAAACGCACGAATATTTCGTCAGGCAATAACCTGCACGTAAGTACAATAACTTGCACGTTTACTAAGTTTAAAGCAGAAAACTATCTCATGAGCAATTAGATTTTGTAAAAGAAGTAAATCTTTTGTAAAAATACCATTACCGATATGACAACAAAAAATTTTCTTTTCTTTCCCAGTGCAGGAAACGAATAACAAAAACAAAACTAGGTCCAACTTAGAATGCTTGTAACTGCCATCTGAAGATGGATTTGTAAAGAAAAATCCGAAACCGGTCATGGTCTGAAGATAATAAACCTTTTTAAACCATACATGTGGCTGGTAGCTGTTTTTTAAAAATTATAAACCTTAGTACAACAGCCACGTTTCTCAACATGTCGACTTTCGACAAAATAGTAATATGACTAGTGATGGAAAAAATAGATTAATTATTAAGTTTGAGCGGGAGTCGAACCGTCGTCTCATGCACTTTCGACATGCGATGCTCGTACACTAATCACTTTTTTTCCTTTTTTCCATTTTTAATAGTTCATGGAAATTTAAATAAGTATTCCTTTTCGATATCAGGTTTTTTTCAGATCATGTATCATACTAACATATTTATTTATTTATTTATTTTTAATATTTATTGATATCACATAAGACGCCCACCAGGCGAAAAATAATGATCTGTAATTACCATCAATAACAAACGAAATATAAAGGGAAATATAGAAATTAAAGAAAACGCTCTCTTGGCAGAACAAACAAAATGGTATCCGCGTCCCGCTAACACGTTGGTAGACGCATACTGAAACCCAAGGCAGTCAGCCATATTCCAGTAACGTCTTCACTAAGAATATTGCATTTTGCCGGTACACTAGACCTAGTCCTGGTATTACACAATCTCGGTGAAATCACCTTCTCATACGAGGGACACCCCAGCTGCAGGGATGATTGCCGGCCGGGGTGGCCGAACGGTTTTAGGCGCTTCAGTGTTGAACCGCGCGACCGCTACGGTCGCAGGTTCGAATCCTGCCTCGGGCATGGATGTGTGTGATGTCATTAGGTTAGTTAGCTTTAATTAGTTCTAAGTTGTAGGGGACTGATGACCTCAGAAGTTAAGTCCCATAGTGCTCAGAGCCATTTGAACTGGTAGCAGTTACTTCTGTAAAATATGTGGGAGTATGCGTACGGAACGATTTGAAGTGGAGTGATCATATAAAATTAATTGTTGGTAAGGCGGGTGCCAGGTCGAGATTCATTGGCAGAGCTTTCAAAACACTCGTTCGACCTATACTTGAGTATTGCTCATCAGTGTGGGATCCGTACCAGGTCGGGTTGACAGAGGAGATAGAGAAGATCCAAAGGAGAGCGGCGCGTTTCGTCACAGGGTTATTTGGTAAGCGTGATAGCATTACGGAGATGTTTAGCAAACTCAAGTGGCAGACTGTGCAAGAGAGGCGCTCTGCATCGCGGTGAAGCTTGCTGTCCAGATTTCGAGAGTGTGCGTTTCTGGATGAGGTATCAAATATATTGCTTCCCCCTACTTATACCTCCCGAGGAGATCACGAATGTAAAATTAGAGAGATTCGAGCGCGCACGGAGACTTTCCGGCAGTCTTTCTTCCCGCGAACCATACGCATCTGGAACAGGAACCTCCGGTATCTACGCACAGATATACTGGGTGATCAAAAAGTCAGTTGTTGTTGTTGTTGTTGTGGTCTTCAGTCCTGAGACTGGTTTGATGCAGCTCTCCATGCTACTCTATCCTGTGCAAGCTTCTTCATCTCCCAGTACCTACTGCAACCTACATCCTTCTGAATCTGCTTAGTGTATTCATCTGTTGGTCACCCCCTACGATTTTTACCCTCCACGCTGCCCTCCAATACTAAATTGGTGATCCCTTGATGCCTCAGAACATGTCCTACCAAACGATCCCTTCTTCTGGTCAAGTTGTGCCACAAACTCCTCTTCTCCCCAATCCTATTCAGTACCTCCTCATTAGTTATGCGATCTACCCATCTAATCTTCAGCATTCTTCTGTAGCACCACATTTCGAAAGCTTCTATTCTCTTCTTGTCCAAACTATTTATCGCCCATGTTTCACTTCCATACATGGCTACACTCCATACAAATACTTTCAGAAACGACTTCCTGACACTTAAATCTATACTCGATGTTAACAAATTTCTCTTCTTCAGAAACGCTTTCCTTGCCATTGCCAGTCTACATTTTATATCCTCTCTACTTCGACCATCATCAGTTATTTTGCTCCCCAAATAGCAAAACTCCTTTACTACTTTAAGAGTCTCATTTCCTAATCTAATACCCTCAACATCACCCGACTTAATTTGACTACATTCCATTATCCTCGTTTTGCTTTTGTTGATGTTCATCTTATATCCTCCCTTCAAGACACCATCCATTCCGTTCAACTGCTCTTCCAAGTCCTTTGCTGTCTCTGACAGAATTACAATGTCATCGGCGAACCTCAAAGTTTTTATTTCTTCTCCATGGATTTTAATACCTACTCCGAATTTTTCTTTTGTTTCCTTTACTGCTTGCTCAATATACAGATTGAATAACATCGGGGAGAGGCTACAACCCTGTCTTACTCCCTTCCCAACCACTGCTTCCCTTTCATGTCCCTCGACTCTTATAACTGCCATCTGCTTTCTGTACAAAATGTAAATAGCCTTTCGCTCCCTGTATTTTACCCCTGCCACCTTTAAAATTTGAAAGAGAGTATTCCAGTCAACATTGTCAAAAGCTTTCTCTAACTCTACAAATGCTAGAAACGTAGGTTTGCCTTTCCTTAATCTTTCTTCTAAGATAAGTCGTAAGGTCAGTATTGTCTCACGTGTTCCAGTATTTCTACGGAATCCAAACTGATCTTCCCCGAGGTCGGCTTCTACTAGTTTTTCCATTCGTCTGTAAAGAATTCGTGTTAGTATTTTGCAGCTGTGGCTTATTAAGCTGATTGTTCGGTAATTCTCACATCTGTCAACACCTGCTTTCTTTGGGATTGGAATTATTATATTCTTCTTGAAGTCTGAGGGTATTTCGCCGGTTTCATACATCTTGCTCACCAGATGGTAGAGTTTTGTCAGGACTGGCTCTCCCAAGGCCGTCAGTAGTTCCAATGGAATGTTGTCAACTTCTGGAGCCGTGTTTCGACTCAGGTCTTTCAGTGCTCTGTCAAACTCTTCATGCAGTATCGTATCTCCCATTTCATCTTCATCTACATCCTCTTCCATTTCCATAATATTGTCCTCAAGAACATCGCCCTTGTATAGACCCTCTATATACTCCTTCCACCTTTCTGCTTTCCCTTCTTTGCTTAGAACTGGGTTTCCATCTGAGCTCTTGATGTTCATACAAGTGGTTCTGTTATCTCCAAAGGTCTCTTTAATTTTCCTGTAGGCAGTATCTATCTTACCCCTAGTGAGATAAGCCTCTACATCCTTACATTTGTCCTCTATCCATCCCTGCTTAGCCATTTTGCACTTCCTGTCGATCTCATTTTTGAGACGTTTGTATTCCTTTTTGCCTGCTTCATTTACTGCATTTTTATATTTTCTCCTTTCATCAATTAAATTCAATATTTCTTCTGTTACCCAAGGATTTCTACTAGCCCTCGTCTTTTTACCTACTTGATATTCTGCTGCCTTCAGTATTTCATCCCTCAAAGCTACCCACTCTTCTTCTACTGTATTTCTTTCCCCCATTCCTGTCAATTGTTCCCTTATGCTCTCCCTGAAAGTCAGTATAAATTTTAAAATTGAATAAATGACGGAATAATGTAGATAGAGTGGTACAAACTTACACACATGCTTGGAATGACATGGGGTTTTATTAGAACCAAAAAAATACAAAAATTCAGAAAATGTTCGACCGACAAAGCAAAGATGATGTTCTTTACAGGAAATGCTCAATATGTCCACCATCATTCCTCAACAATAGCTGTAGTCGAGGAATAATGTTGTGAACAGCACTGTAAAGCATGTCTGAAATTATGGTGAGGCGTTGGCGTCAGATGTTGTCTTTCAGCGTCCCTAGAGATGTCGGTCGATCACGATACACTTGCGACTTCAGGTAACCCCAAAGCCAATAATCGCACGGACTGAGGTCTGGGGACCTTGGAGGCCAAGCATGACGAAAGTGGCGGCTGAGCACATGATCATC